>NC_083574.1:41647058-42247058 GCF_027579695.1 Neoarius graeffei
ATAGATAGTTATAAGCTCATATCAGGGAAATAATTATTAAGCTGTACACAATGAAACAAGTTTATAGACACAACATATTTAAAGCAGCCAGAAAGACAGAGATAGATAGATAGATAGATAGATAGATAGATAGATAGATAGATAGATAGATAGATAGATAGATAATAAAATTACTTCCAGCCATGCCATCATCCCATTTTCAGTAAAATACTGATATGAAAGCTCTGAGCTGTTCACTGATATCTGACGCTGATCGCTGTGACTGAGCCAAGTCTCCTTGAGCTGCTGTTGCGAAGTTATATGAAATTTTACAGGTACAGTGGAAATCGCACTGCGATAATTAATGTCCTATACTCACGTGTATGATCTGTATTGTATCAGTCACCACCATACAGCTTCATGTCATAAAATAGCTCAGTGGATCAGCTTGCAAAATATGTCAAAGTCAATTTGATAACCGTCCAATGTTTCAGACGAGTATCAGCCCAGATACCGGTACTCAGTATGGCATTGATGTGCATCTACGCTTTTTGATTCCAGAAGGTTTTATGCAAAAGTCCAACATAAACTGTGATATGCTTCTGAAGCTACAGGGGGTGAATCCTGTCCTCACATCTGAAGATGTTTAAAACACATCATTTCTTTTCATACAGACATACATATATATATAGGTTTATAGAAAGAACAGGAGACAGATATACAGGTTGGAAATAGAACCGCGTATAGAACCGAGTTTGTTGGCTGTAGTTCTTCATCATCTGTGTAAGCCAAGTGCTTCTGAAGCTGTAGGAGGTGAAACCAGTTCAAGATGCTTCACATGATCGCATTCTTTCTGTTTGGTTCAAAAGTTTCGAGTGTGCAGACAAGTTTCCTTTGCCTTTAGCTTCCTTAAATTGATTCCTTCAGTTAATTGCTACCAGATGAGCAAGTAGCACCATTACCAGTGTTGTTAATATTACGCACATTGTCATTAAATTTCATTTCTAGAAACTGGAAATGAATAAGGCATGTTGATTTGGGGATCCTGACTGCCTCAGACACATCAGTGAGATTTGATTAAAACATACGGTAGCTGCATTGTTGGATGTGAAAAGTTTAGATTAGATTAGATTCAAGGTTTCGAGTTTGAAGACAATAAGCAGGCCATGGAGCTCCTCATCTTCTGACCCTCATCACACCAATCTGGGAACATGCCACATATTTACAGTAGTTTCTGCAGGAGCCAGTGAATATACCATTTCACTTTGACCTGCAGATCACAACGAGCTACTTTACTTAAAGGAGATACGCAGAACCTTTATTTTTAAATACATTTCGGAGTGGATAGTATATCTGTTCTTGACTCTTGTATGCTGCATAAATGGGAATAAAAAAATATATATTTTTGAGAGTTAAAATCGACCGCAAAGTTGGCATTCGAGCTGCCCCGCTGAGCCAGTCAGCCCTGAGTGCGTGACGTCACAGCAGGAACCGGTGCTATTGACCAAAGCCAGACTCGGCAGGTGAGAGTGATTGCAATGGCCTCTTTGTTCGGATTTATTGGAGATTCTTTGGATTTCTCAGATAGTAATACATCTGACTGTGATAGTTCTGAAATTGGAGTGTGTGTACATGTTACTGCTATACACATAGAACCGTATCAGTTCGAACCATCGGAAAGTGAATCCGATAGTAACACATCGGCCATGGAGGCCCCCACCTTACGAAATAAAGCCAGAGAACAGAGCCGTCTAGAGAATTGGATGGAATTGAACTGACAGTCTCATGCGACTCTCATTAAAACAGGATAGGTGTTATAACTTATGCAGCATACATGTACATGCATGCATTTTCACTGATGAAACGTAAAAGGCTAATTAAATAATCAGATGATCTGAGTCAATCATATTCTGAAGCAAATTAAATAATCTTATCCAAGTTACATGTATTAATCTAAATGCAGGTGAACAACGACTGTTGTTGTTTTTGTTGTGATGTAACCAAACGAGAGTCGCATCTTACCCGTCTGTGTTCTCGCTTCTTGAAGGCCGAGCGTGTGGCCGATTGTTTTGAAACAATCTGACTTTCAGTTCTTTGTTCATTCGCTTCTTCCACGTAAGGGCGAGATATTGCTGCTAAGGCAAGCATATCCAGCGGGGGGAAAAAAGAAGCATATCCAGCGGAGAAATCTGACGACTGGTCCACTCATTCTCCATTTTCTCCATACTGAGTACTCCACCATTACTGCTCAGCTCACACTCCAGGACAACTGGTGCAACTGAACTTACTTTCCTTTTCTTGTAGTTTTCTTTTCCTTTAATTGTTGGTACTGCACCCTCTTTCAATACGGGCTTATAGCCAACGCTCCTCAACAGATCAGAGGTCTCGTACGAGTCTTCAGTAAAATGTGCAGAGCAGAGGAGAGACCACGTCACAGCCCCCCAATGTGCCCTTGAACTTCTCGCAAAACGTGTCCAAATCTTTGCAGTTTGAACATTCTTGGGCCATGAATGCAACATAAATCCCCCTTCTGTCGTGTTGCTGCACCCGCCAGCAACACATCTACGTGGCATGGCGATAAATTAGCTCAAAATGGAGGATCGGAGTTGCAGTCAGCTCTGTGTTTTAGTATAGCGGAAATGGCGACGAGACCGATAGACTTCCTGCTGTGACGTTACGGACGTCAAGGTCATTCGCTCAGACCGCTACCTATATAAATCACTTTAATCGTAAAAATTACTATATTAGATTTATTGTTAATGCTTAAAACTATTCCTGTGCCATTCTTGAGGTCTCAAGGCGTTTATAAATGAAAGTGAGGCCATGGCTCTGCGTATATGCTTTAAGCAGTGAAAGAGAAGTTAGATGCAGGTATTGTAGAGGGCTGAAGTATAACAGAAAATATTCATTGTCATGAAACAAGCCAGAACAGAAAAATAGATGTCATTTCTTAGTATTTAGTGGACAAATTGTCCACATGCTGTAAAGTATATACAAATAATAATAATAATAATAATAACGAGACTGTCAATGGCAATGTAGCTCATTCCGGCCCCATCTAGTCCAGAAGGAACGATCTAAAGTGGGCCACTTTGCACAATAAATGTTGCAAGCTATATACACTATATACAAGCTCTATATAGAAGCTATATACACCCTAGGAATACCGACCTATTTGCCAGAAAGAATCCAAAACTGAGGAATTGACTGAGAAGAAGTGATTTTGTTGTTGTTGAACTGCTCATTCAGGCTTAATTAGTCCATAACGTCATTAGAAGTTATATGCACCCTAGGTCCCCCTACCTTCATGCCAGAAAGAATCCAAATCAGTGAAGAATTGAGGGAGAAGAAGCGATTTGTGAGGAAACTGCTCTTTAGGGCTTAATTACTCCATATCTTCATTATTAATTGCAATTATGCAAGTTTGTGTAGAAGCCATATGCACCCCAGGCAGACCTACCTTCCTGCCAAAAAGAATAAAAATCGGTGAGGAATTGAGAGAGAAGAAGCGATTTTCGTGAAATGTGGACGATGACGGATGAACAACGGACAGCACATGATGGCACAAGCTCATCACCTGTTGGGCAGATGAGGTAATAATCATAATAATAATAATAATAATAATAATAATAAATGAATACTGTTATTAGTATTAGTGTTGTTATCAGTCGTATATAAATCAGATTTTGAATACAAACTCTCCATCAATTATTTTTTAATTACCCTGATAATATTTTCCATGTCATTATGCAGCCTGTTCACAGGCAGATATTCGCCACAGTGTGTTTCAGTCTAGCTCAGCTGTGTTTACACTAAATAGACACTTCTATACAGTAGGTTTAACTGAACATTGTAAATGCAAGTTAAACATCTTGCAAGTGAATGTTGGAGCTTATTTAAACCCACAAATATGAGACAATATTTTAACATAACTCAAATATAACATTTCAAAGTAAATGTGAACTGTAATAACAGTACAGTTATTCACCATAGAAGGTTTTATTCAGTATTGAATTATTAAACAGAACTGTAGCGAAAGGAATAGGAAAGTGATGTGCTTACAAGAGCGAGGAAAGGTCTCCACTAAATTTTAATGATTTTAATGGTTAAAAGAAACTATGTAAGAAATATACGTGTATAAAACAGTAAACCAGTATATCCACTGCATAATAACAATGGGTTAGTTTAAAAAAATATTTTAGATTTCCAGACATTACTCTTCCAATAAAAATGAAAAATGGTATACAGTATTAGATAATATAAATAATTTTTTTCGCGGTCCAGTTTCCATCAAATCCTGCGCTCTGATTGACTGGTGAGTGGGTCCGTATCCTACGGTACAGGTCCCAGTTACGGACCCCGGTTACGGACCTCTGGCGACTCGCTCTTTCACAACAACAACAAACATAGTAGCAATTTTTGTCAACATTTATCTTTTTTATAAGATTTATTTATAAGATTTTTATCAAAAATCTTATAAATTTTTGCCAGCATTTTTCAGCATAATAGCATTAATTTTATAGCATGGATAGCGATAACGACAGTGTTCACAGTGAAAGCGAGTTTTACTACCCTGAGGAAGAAGAAATAAAAGAAAACATTTCAGGAGAAAGCTAAAAACCTGTAATTTGCTAACGCCGAGCAAAAACATGGCTGAATCCTGAATGACTCCTATTTGTATAAATAGGGGACTACATAGGCGGCAAAATGTAGTTTTTTTTCCTGCCATGGAAGTGCACTTGTATACCGAGGAGGAAGCCATTTGCATTACAGCCGTGAATGAGGATTCAAAATAGCATTAATTTTACATCATGGATAGCGATAACGACAGTGTTCACAGCGAAAGCGAGTTTTACTACCCTGAGGAAGAAGAAATAAAAGAAAACATTTCGGGAGAAAGCTAAAAACCTGTAACTTGCCGAGTAAAAACATGGCTGAATCCTGAATGACTCCTATTTGTATAAATAGGGGACTACATAGGCGGCAAAATTTAGTTTTTTTCCTGCTATGGAAGTGCACTTGTATACCGAGGAGGAAGCCATTTGCTTCCATTTGACGAGGCTTGTAGTGCCGAGTTGGCTATAAGACACGTACAACAAGATTGAGTGGAATAACTGTTTTATTCTATCCACGTTCATGGGATTTTCAGAAACAGAGCATTTTTATTTTTATTTTTTGCAAATTCGATAAATAAAAACTTTATCCAAAACATCCGACAAAATCATTTCCGCTTAGACTGTAAACAAACCGGTGAAATGACGGTAGCAATTTGTGAAAATGCTATAATAATCATTATTGAAAAATAAAAAAGATACATTCTTACCATCAAATACTTTCATTCCATATTTTGTTGCTTTTTTGTATTTTTGGGGGCATTTTGTTTTCGAGTAGAGTTTTTATTTTGGCCTCGGTTGGTTCAGCAACACGCTCCACCATTTTGTTTTTCTCTACTCACAGTATATGAGCTGATATCCTAGTAGTAGAGTAGCCAATCAGGGTGCATGATTGCTCATAGCCAGTGAATGTGGATAGAATAATACTGATTGTCTCATTACAAATGCACACATCAAAGGGTAGGATATATTAGGCAGCAAGGGAACAGTCAGTTCTTGAAGTTGATGTGTTAGAAGCAAGAAAAATGGGCAAGCTGATCTGATCTAAGTGACTTTGACAAGGACCAAATTGTGATGGCTCGATGACTGGGTCTGAGCATCTCCAAAATGGCACATCTTGTGGAGTGTTCCCGGTATGCAGTGGTTAGTGCCTACCAAAAGTGAGCCAAGGAAGGACAACTGGTGAACTGGTGACAGGGTCATAGGTGTTGAAGGCTCATTGATTCGCATAGGCACGAAGGCTAGAACATATGGTCCGATCCCACAGAAGAGCTACTGCAGCACACACTTCTGAAAAAGTTAATGCCTTTCTGCTTTAGCCAGCATGAACTTTTTCAACACTTCTCGTGTTGAAAAATATTTCACCACTCAAAGATAAACTTCATATCTTTGTATGACTGTATTATATCCTACAGGGATAACATGATGGAATATTTTGGGTGCTAGATGGAGATACGGTATGTAGCACTGATGGAGTAAACAGGTCCTTGGTTTCATCCTGACCTCCTGTGTGTCATGGTCTCCCCATGTCTGCATGGGTTCCTACCTGTATGTATGAATGTGAGTGGTGTCTTGTGATGAACTGGCATTTGATTCATGGTGTATTCCTGCCTTGCTCACGGTGTTCCTGGAAACCACGGTTACTGAAGATGGATGAATGAATGAATGAATGAATGAAGTTTTTCCAGACACAGAATGTTTGATATTGTGGTTGATATATATATATATATATATATATATATATATATATATATATATATATATATATATATATATAGGGAATGCGATTCAAAACACTATTCAACATCCATCACATCTGTTGAGTTTGGCACAAACCTCTGGTCATTGGTTTTCTTCAGTGGAGGATCAGATGTGTTCCACCTGAAACACTTTGCTTAATGAAGCTTATCTGATCTGGAAATCTGATTTATAAAGATCAATACAAGCGAGCCGTATTAAATTTCACCCAAAATACACTTAGTTGGAACCTTAATTACTGTGTAAAAAGTAGTGTATAATGGTTGAATTTGTAGTGATCATGCGTGAATGTTTTTGCAGTGCAATTTAAAGTCAGACAAGAGGTCCTTTGTTTGTAATTTTGATTCGGAGAGGTTCTTTGTTCTTTGGTTAGTTGCCAGTCTGCTTGAAGTTTTTTTTTTTTTTAAAGCATCTATTTGTCTTATCTATTTGTGCCATATTTATTATGCTTCACACTTTCTTGTTATTTTAAGATAGCTGTTGCTTAATTACTTTGGTCTTAAAAAGCCATCAGTCAAAATGTTTGCTGCACTAGTTAATAGTGTTGTTTCCTTCAGAGTGAGGTTTTCGTGTTGGTTCAGACGCTGGGTCTCAGTGTCCAGACGGAAGAGTAATCTGGGTCCATAGGAGCCAAGGAGCCTGGCCTCATAACATACTGACATGTTGATAAATGCCTGTGGAGAAGAACAGGATGACTTGTCTTAAACCGTAGAAAAGGTAATACATAGCGTACAACTAGGTCAAGCAGACAGGGCTGTATGGGGCAGAGAATTTTATGGGTTCAGTCTTCCACAATGTTGTCATTTGCAGTTTGCACTGACTTCACTGGTCATATGTGGAAAATTACAGCTGCACTGTTTGGTTCTTTGTTTTACACAGAAATCCCCAATGGTAATTTGAATTAACACAAAGATTTGATTGTGTTGATATGAATCCAGCTAAACGCTGTGAGTTTAATTTATCAGCGTTCCTGTTCACTCTAGACTGGGATTTTTTATTTTTTTTGCTGTACAGATTTTAAAAAGCTCTTACAGACCGCGCAGCTGACATGAGCTAACGCTTACCGTTTAAAGTCTTCCATTTGTGGGCGCAGGAAAATCCCCACATTTCAAGGTCATGACCACACATTTATACTGTAGTCATGTAGTGATTACAAGGAAACATTAAGACTGTGAAAACACTGCAGACAGTTCCTCATAGCCAAACTAACATGACTGTCCACATCACCGTTCTAAAACGAAATACACAGCAGTAAGTCATCTTTCAGAGTCGCACAGTTCCTTTGGGCATTATTTTGCCTCTTGTAAATGGACACTCTGGCCAGGGTTGAGTGTGATTAGGCTGTCGACGTCTCACTTATGGCCCTTTGAAGGTTGACGGATATCTGAGCCTTCAGATGTTTAAAGGGAAATGGCTCACAGGTGTGCTCTGGTGCTGTCGGGTTACACAGATGGGGGTTATGTCCTACTGACACACACCGCTAACCTGAGGGGGAAACTCTCAACCTGCACCTTTGCTTTCGGTTATACAGAATTATTCTATCCACATTCACTGGATATGAGCAATCGCGTGCTCTGATTGGCTACTCTACTACTAGGCTATGAGCTCATATACCGTGAGTAGAGAAAAACAAAATGGCGGAGCGTGTTGCTGAACCAACCGAGGACGAAATAAAATCTCTACTCGAAAACAAAACCCAAAAAAATACAAAAAAGCAACAAAATATGGAATGGAAGCATTTCATGGTAAGAACGTATCTTTTAAAAAAATATATTTTTCAAGAATTATTATTATTATTATTATGGCAATTTTCACAAATCGCTGCTGTCATTTTGCCGGTTTGTTTCCATTCTTAGCGGAAATGATTTTGTCGGACGTTTTGGATAAAGTTTTTATTTATCAATTTTGCAAAAAATAATAATAAAAATGCTCTGTTTCTCAAAATCCAGTGAATGTGGATAGAATAAAACAGTTATTCCACTCAGTCTCGTCGTACATGGCTTATAAGCCAACTTGGTGCTATGTGCTTCATCTGCTATCAGCTCATGTACGACTCGATTTCATGGAATAACTGTTAAAGGAGAACTGAAGTCATTTTTAAACTTGCTTTATTTCTTAATTAACGTGTTATTCCATTACGTTTTCGGTTTTAGTAACCTTATATTGTGACTTGTATTGGAAACTAATTGCAATTAAGTATTATACTTCTCAGTCTATTCGTTTTTTAGCCATGTTGAATTTAGTTTGTTTGGTCCACGGCGGGCGTCGCTTATCCACGCGATCTTCACGAGACTTGTGCGAGACTTCGAAACGTGAAGTGCCAGCCAGGTGTCAGTGCCGCCATTTTGAAAACTGTTTCCCAAACGAAATACTGCACAAAAACGAGTTTAAACGACGATTGCTGCCTACTTTTTTCAAACTTTCCTGATTGCTATCGAAACGAACAAAACTTCCAGCTTGATTACATCAGCATTCGAAGAGGGCGCGCGCGTCTTTTGACGACGTTGGCAGATGTCGGTCACTTTGATTTCCGCTGTACGTTTTACTTCCGTCCTACGACGTCTCGCACAGGTCTCAACGAATCTCGTTTACGGCCATTGCTTTGACATATGGACTGATATATTACAGAGCGTTTTTCAAACACTCATAACTTGCTATAGCAGTGAAAATAGCGATCAAAAATGCATTCCGATATTTAATAAAATGAGATAAATAGAATTTTGATAATAAAAAAATTGCCTTCAGTTCTCCTTTAAGTATGAATGTCCTAGTAGGTGCTGCATTATCTGTACATACTCAATATACATTAGTATCATTATGATAGGGGCGGCACGGTGGTGTAGTGGTTAGCGCTGTCGCCTCACAGCAAGAAGGTCCTGGGTTCGAGCCCCGGGGCCGGCGAGGGCCTTTCTGTGCGGAGTTTGCATGTTCTCCCCGTGTCCGCGTGGGTTTCCTCCGGGTGCTCCGGTTTCCCCCACAGTCCAAAGACATGCAGGTTAGGTTAACTGGTGACTCTAAATTGACCGTAGGTGTGAATGTGAGTGTGAATGGTTGTCTGTGTCTATGTGTCAGCCCTGTGATGACCTGGCGACTTGTCCAGGGTGTACCCCGCCTTTCGCCCGTAGTCAGCTGGGATAGGCTCCAGCTTGCCTGCGACCCTGTAGAAGGATAAAGCGGCTAGAGATAATGAGATGAGATGAGATCATTATGATAGTTATATGGCATGGTATGCTAGTTAGCTTAACTATGAGAACAGAAAGAAATTTTGATTATTATCCTCTTGAGCAAAGTCTTTGATAAAAAGTCAGCAAGTCACTGGTCAAGCTATAGTTATGACGAGTGTCTTTATTTTCTCTCAGTATGATTAACTGCAATGTGACGGCATGTACAAAGCAGGAAAGTAACATGACAGCTTTCCGTCATACTCTTTTGTGTAGTGTGCAGTGCTGTTGAACTTACTTATGCCTTGCAGCTGTGAATACAACAGACAATAGCCTGGACATGAAACCTGCTTGTCCGAAGCACCTGGGCTACTAATGTGTCCACCTCTGAGTGTACATTTCCAACCAAACACTCAGCTATACAGAGCAGAAATCATGTCCCAACTCTAGTTCTGAAATTCTGCTCTTATAATCATTGAAAAGAAACCTGTTATTTGCAGCAGAAGACAATCAGTTCATCTTCAGATTGTCTGATGACTGTTTGATCTGAGTTTGAGTCGTACGTCTCGATCTGCACCTCGTGCACTTTTTAAGCTGCTGGGGCATGAGTTCAGCAGCGTTCTGCAGTCATCCAGAAAGACAAAAGGATCGACCCAACCTCAAGCCAGGCTACTGTTTGTTTTCAAGGTGAAGGCCAGTTCCCATGATACAGCATCTGTAGGCAGAGCAGTGCACTCTGTGTGATTTTGAAATGCCTAATTGAAGGCTTTCTGCTTAGCCGTACAGTGCTACCTGATGTGGTAAAGGAAAAAAGAGAGAGAGAGAGAGAGAGAGAGAGAGAATGCAGCAAAAGGAAGTGAAGAAAGAGAAAGCATGCATGAAAGTGATCTTTTAAGGTGATTACAAATAACCCTTTTCTTAGCTCAAGTCCTCCTGGTCTGGTAGCTGTGCTTTTTTTTTTTTTTCCAGGGTCCATACTGGCATGTTCCCTTTGATCAGATATGAGAAGATGGGTTCACGCCGGGGTCTCTCTGCGCCGCATTGTTCCGCCAGCCAGGGGAAATGAAAGGGGGCTTTGCTGCAGCCGGATTTGTTGGGCTATAATCACATGGCAATTACTCCTTCGTGAAGGGCGCCATTCATTCCGCCTTCACACCTATAGTTACTGCCACCACGACTCATATCACCAGCCACTGACTGACGAAATGTAAACAGCAACACACAATTCCTGCTTCATACAAAAGACCTGCTGTTAATGGTAGTAAAAAAAAAAAAAAACGCAACGATTTTTTCTTAGCGCAATATCAGGCTGGTATTTTTAGCTGCTGTTCCAAATGTTACAAGTTTAAACTTCGGAGTATGCCATGTTCCTGTACTTTAAACATTGACCTGTTTATGAGCACTGATATAGCTGGTCAGCAAAGAGTTGGCCCATTTATTTACAGACAGCTTGATGTGCAGATTTTGAGCCCAGGGATGGGGTGTGTGTGTGTGTGTGTGTGTGTGTGTGTGTCTGTGTGTGTGTGTGTGTCTGTGTGTCTGTGTGATGGGATGGAAATGTCAGGCCAGGATGGCTCACAGTGCTTTTGTTGCTCTTTCAGCAGATCCTCCCCTCTTTTCCCCATACCATGCCAGCATGTTGCAGGCACATCATCATGCCCTAAATCCTATTGTTTTGCACAATATCCCCTGGCTTAGGGCTTTGAGCATGGCCAGGCCTGGCAGAACAGCTACGCTGCTTTATTGGGACATAATTTAATATCAGGACAAGACGTGGCAGATTAGCCTCATGCATGTGCTGCACTGAAACATTCTTAAGCTTCACCTGTACTGTAGTGAAAGATGGGCATAAAACTGAAAGTGCAGCAAAAGCCCGAGGGGAAAAGGAAAGACAGAAGACAGCCTTTAAAATACGGCGTGTTCAAATAGAAAGCGAGAGAGAGAGCGAAAGAGTTTCATACTATGCTATGTCGTTGATACCCTTCTGAGTCGGCGTGCATTGAGAGTGTATACATTATATACGGTTAAAGGCGTGAGTGGGAAATCTGCAAGCTGCTGAAATGGAAAATATGATCATTGTATGTTTCCTTAGTTCTCAACTCAAGCGGTCAAGTGTTTCTAAATATTATGCTCCTGCACCAGGTCTGTTTAATGTAATATGCAATTATGGGTAATTCAGATTTACTTAAGGTTTGTTTGAACATATGGCTTGTTTTAACATGTGTTTCCTCTGTACTAATTAAAAAAACAGTCCAGTAAGTCAAGGAGAATTTCAAGCTGGAGCGAACTACAGTATATGGCAAAAACACTGCATCTCATGATGCAGGAATATAGTTACACAATCGTTATATTTAGGCTTGTTGCAAACTGTTTTTATTTAATATCGATCGAATAAATTATTGAACGATAATAAAGAAAAATAGAAACAAGAAACCAAGAAATAATTTTCACCTCCAATCAGTTACTGAGTGGAATGGAGTCATAAAAAGTGCTCATGGTACTTCGTGAGCTTTGTGTTATAAGATCCAGTGTTGTAGTCGAGTCGCTAAACCTCGAGTCCGAGTCCAGTCTCGAGTCCCCAGTCTTCAAGTCCAAGTCATTAAAGAAAATTTCAAGTCGAGTCCGAGAACAAGACTCCATCCGCACCATTTGACGGTGGCTGTTGCTGCCTTATGTGAAAACATCTCTGCTACTGTGTTGGACTAACGTTACTGCTCGACTGACTGCCCCGTTTTAGTTAATAGGCTGCAGATAAAAAGCTTGTTCATTGCTCAGCAAGCCCCGCCCACTATTAACAGGGCAGTGAACATGAGAGAGGGTTAACACTAGCTACACTACCGTTCAAAAGTTTGGAGTCACCCAGACAATTTTGTGTTTTCCATGAAAAGTCACACTTTTATTTCCCACCATAAGTTGTAAAATGAATAGAAAATATAGTCAAGCCATTTTTCTGGCCATTTTGAGCATTTAATCGACCCCACAAATGTGATGCTCCAGAAACTCAATCTGCTCAAAGGAAGGTCAGTTTTATAGCTTCTTTAAAGAGCTCAACTGTTTTCCGCTGTGCTAACATGATTGTACAAGGGTTTTCTAATCATCCATTAGCCTTCTGAGGCAATGAGCAAACACATTGTACCATTAGAACACTGGAGTGAGAGTTGCTGGAAATGGGCCTCTATACACCTATGGAGATATTGCACCAAAAACCAGACGTTTGCAGCTAGAATAGTCATTTACCACATTAGCAATGTATAGAGTGGATTTCTGATTAGTTTAAAGTGATCTTCATTGAAAAGAACAGTGCTTTTCTTTCAAAAATAAGGACATTTCAAAGTGACCCCAAACTTTTGAACGGTAGTGTAGTACATCAGTCAGCAAGCAGGCCCCACCCACTATCAACAGAGCAATGAACATCGCGTGTCACTTCCTTCTCTGGGTGAAGTCTTGCCAAATGACGAGTGAAGTTCGAGGTCGTCCCCGTCGTCTCCTCGATAGTTCTTTTACATATGGAACACACAGCAGTGCATGTTTTCCCACTGCACGAGAAGTCAGACAATCCTAGGGGCTTCTCTCCAGGCATTTTAGCGCCATTAACGTTAGTTTGTTCCTGAACATGATGTATGAGCAGGTGAATGTGCATTCTCTTGCACGAAATTAGTATAAAAATTAATGTAGATATGAATATCTTATGCCAAATTATTATGGCACGTTACAAAAAAATAAAGAAAAAATCCGAGTCCTCGTTGCCAATTTACGAGTCCGAATGCAGTTAATGCACGAGTCCGAGTCCAAGTCCGAGTCATCAGTGCTCAAGTCCAAGTCAAGTCACGAGTCCTTAAAATTAGTGCACGAGTCTTGGACTTGAGTACTACAAGCCTGATAAGGTTCAATCTGGCATTTTAGATGAAAATTAACTAACCACATAAGCGTAATCACTGGGGGGTACCATGTAGTTTGGTATCATGCAGATAGTCTTTCTTTCTTTCTTTCTTTCTTTCTTTCTTTCTTTCTTTCTTTCTTTCTTTCTTTCTTTCTTTCTTTCCCAAATAAAACTTGTGTAGGCTTTTCAATAGTTTTCTTATGTGTATGCTAGAGAGAAGCAGACTGCTGATTCTGAAGGTATACACACACACACACACACACACACACACACACACACACACACACACACACACACACACACACACACACAGATTGTAGGGGGTTTCTTTCCTCTCCATCAGCCAGATTTTGGTAAGTGCAGCCTCTTCACTGATGGTAGCAGTACACGTGACACGCTTGGCCGATAACCAAAGGACTTCAAAGCCCCAGACGGATGGAGCTGAGCAGAATGAACGGTCTGCCCCGTTTCTCTTGTGTGCCAGCAGGAAAGGGTGAGAGAGAGAGTTTCAATTCACTGGAGTACTTGAAAGATTGGACATGCATAAAGAGCAAACACCTCAGCTCCCACACACACTTACACAGAACTCATCAGTTTATATTCTCAGTATTCAGCCTTCATATTTAAGGAAGATGAACCTAAACCTTAGTCAAGTTTGCAGTTCAGAAATAGAGCACCTTATAAACACCAAAGTGTTAAATGATGGAATGAATAATGGTTTGGTTTGGAGTAAAATATGCCTGTCTTTGCTGTATGCAGTAGTACAAGCTTCATTCTCTGCTCCCATGCTTCTGGCATACTTTCTTTGGCCACACACAGATCTGGGGTGGGTTTCCCAAAAGCCTCTTAACACTAAGGGCATCTTAACTAGGAGAGAGAGCGTTCATTGTGCTGCTCGCTCTATCATTTAACGATGATCTTTGTGCTGCGATGCTTTTGGGAAACTCAGGCCTGATCCATCATTGAGCAGGCATGACTGAGAGACAGAAAGGAGTGAGAGGAGGTCGACATTTGTCTCTTCGTGCACGACTCAAGGTGCGTATTCTAGTGCAGGGGTATTGAAGTAAAAATAAAATTTGTGAAAACAAAACAAGCACCTAACCTGAATGAATGGCGACAACTTTTGTCTGGTAATGCTTAACCATTAACGATTACCTCATGGCTACAAATAAGGCTAATCGAGTTGATGTTTTTAGGTTTTGTTTCACAGTGGTGTTTCACATGACCTTGTTTGGCACACAGACTCAGATCAGATGAGAAACATCGGTTTTGAACGTGAAGCTGAAGAGAAAGGCATACTTCTCTGGTTCTCTGGTCAGTCATCTTTAGCCTTTTTGTTTTTGTTGTCAACATTTTAAAAAACTAAAAAGCCAACTCCTTTCTTTATTGATAATTGTCTTCATCTAATTAATTGAAATAAATTAATGTGAGGGCGGCACGGTGGTGTAGTGGTTAGCGCTGTCGCCTCACAGCAAGAAGGTCCGGGTTCGAGCCCCGTGGCCGGCAAGGGCCTTTCTGTGCAGAGTTTGCATGTTCTCCCCATGTCCGCGTGGGTTTCCTCCGGGTGCTCCGGTTTCCCCCACAGTCCAAAGACATGCAGGTTAGGTTAACTGGTGACTCTAAATTGAGCGTAGGTGTGAATGTGAGTGTGAATGGTTGTCTGTGTCTATGTGTCAGCCCTGCGATGACCTGGAGACTTGTCCAGGGTGTACCCCGCCTTTCGCCCGTAGTCAGCTGGGATAGGCTCCAGCTTGCCTGCGACCCTGTAGAAGGATAAAGCGGCTAGAGATAATGAGATGAGACGTTTATTTTAAATATTTGATAAGAATTTTTGGTGTTTTGTTTTCAAGTAGAGTTTTTATTTCATCCTCGGTTGGTTCAGCAACATGCGCCGCCATTTTGTTTCTCTCTACTCACGGTATATGAGCTGATATCCTAGTCATAGAATAGCCAATCAGAGCGCACGATTGCTCATATCCAGTGAATGTGGATAGAATACAACCTGTTTCTTCTGAAATACAACCAGTTTCTTCATGCGTTCCTCAGCCTTACTATGTGAAAAGGTTAAGGTGGATCGTAAATACATTTTATTCCTTCTATTATGTAATTTTTCTTGTCAGTGTGAAAAAATTAAGTTTATACAGGGGGAAAAAAAATACATAAACTTGTGTTGCATGTTTGTTTGAATGGGAGGCCCTGACCCATCTCATCTCTCACTGCAGTTCAGTGATACACACAGGGTTTTCTCCTCCATCTGCATTGATGTGCCATGGCAGCTGTAGGCACGCTCAAGCCCAGCCAACAACCTCTCTGTTTGTTTCTCTCTCTCTCTGTCTCTCACTCTGAGTAGCTGCCTTGGAAAAAGGGCATGTGTTGACCTTTTGTTACAAAAGCGTGGCCTTTGCTATCTCAGGGAATGTTGTCTTTGCCTTGCAAACTTCAGGAGCGAGAGCCAGAGAGAGCATGGGAACCAGCGGGTGAAGGTTCGGTTCAGTGGGACTGAAGTTTAATGGTCACCTGGACTCTTTTTCCTGTGTGTAAACATAGCCATGAGGAATCAAAGCGAGAAAGCCTGGATTAGTCTGGAGCTTTTAAATGCTGAAATAGAATCATAATAATCATAGAGAAGTATACAAATACAGTACAACACACGCCATGGCATAAAAAACATCAGTGGATTGGAAGGAAAAACATTAAATCCTTTTGAATACCAATCCTAAGTTGTAAGCCAGTATCAGTTTGAAGACTGATACTCAGCATTGGGTCGGTATCTTCTTAAAACGAAGAAATAAATAAGTTGTTGTATGCAACCACACTGACAGGTTAAATTTATAAATGGGAGCTCATGATTTAATACATAAAGTTATTTCATATCCATATCTAACATAGGCCAGTTATGTAACTTTAGCCAAGCTCGCTAGTGTCACAGTTAATTATGTTTACACCACATAATGTTTATTTTATAACAGCAACTCTGACAGTAGTGTTGGCTGTAATGTTATTGTTTCTAGAGTAAAAGCTGATTCATAGGGACGCTGTATATAATCCAAGGTGAAGGAAATGTTGATTTAACATTTAACATAGATGGAGACTCCAGTCTTTGAAGACGTCAGAACATTTTCCGCTATGGGAAAGTCTTCACGACAGACGACTTTGTGCTTTCCAGTTTCTTGATAACATGACAAGCGGGTTTTTTGCTTTGTTTTGTTTTGGGTTTTTTTGTTTGTTGGGTAGTACAGTGGTGTAGTGGTTAGCATTGTTGCCTCACAGCAAGAAGGTTCTGGGTTTGAACCCAGCGGCCGACGGGGGCCTTTCTGTGTGGGGTCTGCGTGGGTTTCCTCCGGGTGCTCCGGTTTCCCCCCACAGTCCAAAGACATGCAGGTTAGGCTCATTGGTGGCTCTAAATTGACCATAGGTGCGAATGGTTGTTTGTGTCTATGTGTCAGCCCTGCGATGATCTGGTGACTTGTCCAGGGTGTACCCCACCTCTCACCCATAGTCAGCTGGGATAGGCTCCAGCTTGCCCGTGACCCTGCACAGGATAAGTGGTTACGGATAATGGATGGATGTTTGTTTGTTTTTTTGTCTAGCAGTTTAGAGCTGCTATAATGTAAGTGACACCAGGAATGAACTCAATTTTTGTGGATGTTCCACGACATTAAATGCAACTAGAAACAGATGTGCTGTGTTGTGTTATGTTATGTAAGGGATAATGTACAGAAAGCAAGTTGTTACTGTGAAATAAACCCTGAGAGGATGATACAGGACCACGACACGAAGTGGAGGGGTCTTGAATCACCCTGAAGGGATTTATTTAAATAATATTGGCTGGCTTTTTTTTCGTGATATATCAGATATATTCCATTCAGCTAACATGATATTAAACGAGTCAAAGACAAGTTCAATATCATGCTAGCTGAATAGAATATATCTGATATACCATTAAAAAACCAGCCAATATTATTATTATTATTATTATTATTATTATTATACATACACATTCGTGTCATTCTCTTTCAAAATTTTCTCAAAATCTTCCGTATTTAACGAAGCAAACCTGGTGGCCATGTTTGTTTACAAACTGTCACAGTCGCTTGCTAGTGTGTAAGTTTTACGTGTAATATGTATCTTATGGTATTTTCAATTCACTGTGACAGTTTACTGTGGGCGCTGCTGGTGAACAAAGAAATACTTTTGCGCGTGCGCAGCGGAAAACTTTCTCATTGGATATTTGCACCAGCTCTGACGTGTGATGTCATGTTGTCTTGACAACCATGCAATATCGTAAACCATATTCAACGCTCATTCTCCATTGGGTAGAGTGACGCAATACACGTAGGATAAGCGATATGCTAACAATATTGCATTCTATCAAGCCAAATGAATGAAACCCGCTAGAAGGGAATAGAGCACATGTTTTTATTCCATCGAAAAAGTGTCCTGTATGTATAATAAATTCATGGTAATGACTGTCTCGCTGTCCATTATCCTGCTTATTACACAGCTATGTATTAAAGAAATCAATAATTTGACACAAAATATTGATTTAAAAGTGATTTTATTGCTTCCACTAATGATATGGTCCATAACAATGGTCTGTTATACAGAAATGTACAACCCCGATTCCAAAAAAGTTGGGACAAAGTACAAATTGTAAATAAAAATGGAATGCAATGATGTGGAAGTTTCAAAATTCCATATTTTATTCAGAATAGAACATAGATGACATATCAAATGTTTAAACTGAGAAAATGTATCATTTAAAGAGAAAAATTAGGTGATTTTAAATTTCATGACAACAACACATCTCAAAAAAGTTGGGACAAGGCCATGTTTACCACTGTGAGACATCCCCTTTTCTCTTTACAACAGTCTGTAAACGTCTGGGGACTGAGGAGACAAGTTGCTCAAGTTTAGGGATAGGAATGTTAACCCATTCTTGTCTAATGTAGGATTCTAGTTGCTCAACTGTCTTAGGTCTTTTTTGTCGTATCTTCCGTTTTATGATGCGCCAAATGTTTTCTATGGGTGAAAGATCTGGACTGCAGGCTGGCCAGTTCAGTACCCGGACCCTTCTTCTACGCAGCCATGATGCTGTAATTGATGCAGTATGTGGTTTGGCATTGTCATGTTGGAAAATGCAAGGTCTTCCCTGAAAGAGACGTCATCTGGATGGGAGCATATGTTGCTCTAGAACCTGGATATACCTTTCAGCATTGATGGTGTCCTTCCAGATGTGTAAGCTGCCCATGCCACACGCACTAATGCAACCCCATACCATCAGAGATGCAGGCTTCTGAACTGAGCGCTGATAACAACTTGGGTCGTCCTTCTCCTCTTTAGTCCGAATGACATGGCATCCCTGATTTCCATAAAGAACTTCAAATTTTGATTCGTCTGACCACAGAACAGTTTTCCACTTTGCCACAGTCCATTTTAAATGAGCCTTGGCCCAGAGAAGACGTCTGCGCTTCTGGATCATGTTTAGATACGGCTTCTTCTTTGAACTATAGAGTTTTAGCTGGCAACGGCGGATGGCACGGTGAATTGTGTTCACAGATAATGTTCTCTGGAAATATTCCTGAGCCCATTTTGTGATTTCCAATACAGAAGCATGCCTGTATGTGATGCAGTGCCGTCTAAGGGCCCGAAGATCACGGGCACCCAGTATGGTTTTCCGGCCTTGACCCTTATGCACAGAGATTCTTCCAGATTATCTGAATCCTTTGATGATATTATGCACTGTAGATGATATGTTCAAACTCTTTGCAATTTTACACTGTGGAACTCCTTTCTGATATTGCTCCACTATTTGTCGGTGCAGAATTAGGGGGATTGGTGATCCTCTTCCCATCTTTACTTCTGAGAGCCGCTGCCACTCCAAGATGCTCTTTTTATACCCAGTCATGTTAATGACCTATTGCCAGTTGACCTAATGAGTTGCAATTTGGTCCTCCAGCTGTTCCTTTTTTGTACCTTTAACTTTTCCAGCCTCTTATTGCCCCGTCCCAACTTTTTTGAAATTTGTTGCTGTCATGAAATTTCAAATGAGCCAATATTTGGCATGAAATTTCAAAATGTCTCACTTTCGACATTTGATATGTTGTCTATGTTCTATTGTGAATACAATATCAGTTTTTGAGATTTGTAAATTATTGCATTCCGTTTTTATTTACAATTTGTACTTTGTCCGAACTTTTTTGGAATCGGGGTTGTATATACAGACTGTAGCTGACCAATCAGACTTGAGTATTGAACAAAGCCTTGTAATAAAAGAAGAATAAAACACTATGGGATATGCTCTGATTGGAAAATAAGCAACTTTGGAAACAGCAGCTCTGCTTCACATCAGGCTGCATCAGAAGAAGAAGAAGAAGGCTTTGTTTATCACATGTACACTAGAGCACAGTGAAATTCCTCCTCTGCATTTAACCCATCTGAAGCAGTGAACACACACATGCACACACAAGTGGGCAATGAACACACACACACACACACACGTTCAGACCAGTGGGCAGCTATGCTACAGTGCCCATGGAGCAGTTGGGGGTTTGGTGCCTTGCTCAAGGGCACTTCAGCCATGATATGATACAGAGGGAAAGGAAAGTACTGTTCATTCACTCAACTCCCCTTATATTTTTCCTGCTGGTCCTGGGAATCAAACCGGCGACCCTTTGGGCCCAAGGCCGCTTCTCTAACCTTCAGGGTGCATCAGACATCATAGGTTTTTCTATAACAGCAGGCGCAAACGCTAGGCTCGCTAGCAGTGCAGTCGATTATGTTTAATTAATTCAAGAAGCCCAAAATAATACTTAAAAGTGAAATATGATTATTTATACAGTTCTACCCCACATCCTCCACATACCCCATGATACACTGCTGCTTCAACATCAGAAGCTTAAAACCCCAGACAGCTGACATTAATAATGTAAATTTGAACTCTCTGCAGCTTCAGACTGGTGGAAGTGAGATTCATACAGTATGTTACGTGTGTGTGTGTGTGTGTGTGTGAGAGAGAGAGAGAGAGAGAGAGAGAGAGAGCGAGAGACATGTCCAGGGTGTTTCTAGTGCTCACACAGACACAGTATGGGGAATAGAACTGAGGGACGGTGAAGAGAGAGAGGCTGTGTTCACATCCTGGATTATTTTTAGACAGATGTAACAAAGACACATGTACGGTACAGCTCGTACACGTATGCAGTCGGAAGATGAGATAAGGCAGCGTTGCAACAGCAAAGTGAGAAGTGGTTGCACTTTTCAAGGTGCAGCTTTGATGTTCATGCTGTTTATGGCCGTGAGAGTGTGAGGTGTGTGAGGGGCATTTAGTCACTCTGGTGGCAAACACCACGCATGGCTGACTGGCTGCTAGCCTCTGTTTGATTTCATTGTTTACAGCAGTTTCAAAGTGAACGCAGGTGATACATAAAGCACTAAAATGTTCGTGTCGGACGTTTGTGTGAGAGTGGAGAGTGGGGGCCCTGAGTACCTTAATCAGTAGTACACATATTGACTGTGTGGGTTTTTTTTTTGTGTGTGTGTGTGTGTGTGTGTGTCTGCTTCACCTCTGTGTCCTCCACAGTGCTGATTTTAGTCAACATTCAAAAGTAAACATGTTTTTAGAAACAGAGTGCTGTATGCTTTGTAATTGGCCCGGCAGGTGACAGATCAACTCCGACAGGTTTTGCAGCACTTCAGACTTTCCTGATGCCGTGTGACCAATTTTTACAGCGTGTGTGTGTTTGAGCATTCAGTGCACTGATATGAATCGATGTTCAGTCAGACAGCATTTTGAAAAAGCAAGGCAAAAGAAAAAGTGTTTATATTTCCTAAGGTTAAGAAATATGTCCACTGTGAGTTGTGAGTGAGCAATGCAGGTCAGCTGGCTTTAAAAACCACTGAACCACTTTCACACTGAATAGATTCACACTTAAGATCGGCATATCAGGTGAAAATTTTAATTCAGTCCAGATTGCTTGAAACTGGTCTCGTTGAATTCAGAATTGAATGCAGAACGACATGCTTTTTACAGAATTAAAATATGTTTATCCGTTCTTGAGATATTACAAATAAAAGATTGAAAAAACAGCTTAATTTAAAAAAATAAACTGCTGTAATATTCTGTATGAGGATCACATGGTCCAAAATGGGCCTCATTAACCAATGAGATCAAAAGTTTTTTCTTAATCAGTCCCCCCAGGATTCCGCGGGCCTTTTTTGTGATTGTTGCGGGCTAAAATGTCTGATGTTGCGGGGTTTTTTTCCAAAAAATTGCGATGAAAGTTGCGGTGTTTTTTAGGTTTTTGTTGCGATTACGTACATTGCGGGAGGAAGTGAAAGTTGCGAGAAATTGTTGCGATTTTCTAGCCTAGTAAACTAGACCCAACCGCCTAGTGGCCAAAAATATTTTTTGCCTAGCGAATGGGTCTAGCCTCGCACCATATAAACAAAAACACCCCGGGCATCAAATCGTGCCCGCCAATCACAACGGAAGGTTTTTGTTTAGATTCTCTGGGCGGGCTTTTGCAGGAGTGACGACAAGGCTGCGCGACGCTGGAGAAAGCACAACAGGAAAGATGGCTTCGGGCTAGTGAACAGCGCGCGTTTGACTCCGCTTTGGAATCAGTTTTAGAAGAATTAGACTTGGAGTTTTCGTTGAAACATGAGCAGGAAGAGGCTCTCCGCTCATTCCTTTTCAAGAAGGACGTTTTCGCTGTTTTGCCGACCGGCTATGGCAAAAGTCTGATCTACCAGCTGGCTCCGCTCGTAGCCAAAAGGATGGGCTAGTTTGTGCAGTACGAAGAATTAATAAACGGCTTTGAAACATTACTTTTTGATTGTTTCTTATTTTCCCGTTATTTTAAATTTAAGGGAAATTATTTCACCAAACACCACTAAATAAAAACTCTCAAAAACAGTTTAAGCAAACCCTTGAAAAACACTTGGAAAAAAAATGAGTGTATGTGGTACAGACTCCAAACTTGTGGTCATTATCTCCAAACTTCTTAATATCTAGAACCTGTTTATTAATTAATACGCATTTTGAAAAATGATTTATTTCAAGGCCTCCCCCACTGCTTTCTGTCGCTCTGACTACGTCACAGTCACTGTTGCGCTGATTGGTCAGAGCGTTGGCCTATACGCACAGAGACAGTTTGAAAGACAGCGGTTTGTTCCTCCTACCCGCTTCGGAAATGTCTACGGATCGAGGCCAGACTAAATATTCACATTTAGTCTGGCTTGCCAGGCTAGCGATTTTCTCTTTTTGTGATTAAAATTGAGTGATATGTTAAATATTAAGTTATTACTGAAAAACTATTGATTAAAAAAGCAAAGACACTGAGAAATGGTCCTATAAACAACTTTACCAATATAAAAGATTACCAGGACTACAAAAATGCAGAAAAATAGGCTTTACTTATCCAAATGCACCTGTTGGTTCAAAAGTTAAAGTGCAGAGAACCTCACAGCACAACATGAAGTTACCTTAAAATATAATATAAATGCCTCAGCTTTCATGTAAGAAAAAAAACTATTAATACTAGTACTGTGTGCAGGCAGTTTCTCCTGAAGACTAAATTAAACAATAATTATAAACTAATAAAATAATAATAAAAAAATCCAGCTTGCCAGGGTCGCAGGCAAGCTGGAGCCTATCCCAGCTGACTACGGGCAAAAGGCGGGGTACACCCTGGACAAGTCGCCAGGTCATCACAGGGCTGACACATAGACACAGACAACCATTCACACTCACATTCACACCTACGGTCAATTTAGAGTCACCAGTTAACCTAACCTGCATGTCTTTGGACTGTGGGGGAAACCGGAGCACCCGGAGGAAACCCACGCGGACAACATGCAAACTCCACACAGAAAGGCCCTCGCCGGCCCCGGGGCTCGAACCCAGGACCTTCTTGCTGTGAGGCAACAGCGCTAACCACTACACCACCGTGCCACCGCTGCCTAAAAAATGGAAAATAAAATACCATTTTGGCAAAAATGTTGGCATCCATTAATTTCTTGTATTAAGTAAAAAATAATGTAAAGTGCACACAGTCCTTCACTGTAAACATAACACTTTCAGGAACAGAATTTAAGCCTACATAAACACTGACTCGCACATGCTGCTTCTCTTGAACGTATACATGGAAGTAAGGCGGAAGGTAGTTTGTCGACGTCACCTCAAGACGACGCCAATGATTGGTCAAATTTGCGGGAAAGTTACGTTGATTGGATATAATTGCAGCACCGCCCTGAATTCGCGGGGATTGGTTGAATTTGTGTTGAAGTTGCAAATCGCAACATCGCGAAATCCTGGCAGGTCTGCTTAATAACTTTTTTATTTTTCAAGATATTTACATGGAAATTGGCAGACACATAGATAGTTGTATACCGAATACAAATTTGAAAAATTAGCAAAAACAAATCATGCAAATTAGTATTTAATTAACATTAATTATGCTAATTCGGTAAAACATTAAATTGGTACACTCTGTACAAAAGTAACAAAAGATTATTTCTAACACCCTCAATGTGCTCTGTAGGCCTTTGTATTTCTCAAAAATAGGGCCTACTAGTGTTTATATGAAAGACTATAAATGATTATTTCGATTAATATTCACAGCTTTCAAGGCGAACCTCGAAAAAACTGTGTGATCTATATCCAGTAAACAATTCCGTTAAACTGAATTGAAACTGACACTCGCGTTTCTGACTTCTGTTTTTTTACAACATCATTCTGACCACTAAGATCTCAATATTTTTCATCAAAACAACTACAGTTATATTCTAAGATAGCTGTTTATTTACATGAATCAGTTGGATTTGAAAAAATAAGTAGGTAAAGCTACAAAAACTCACTTCAGAGTCTCCCGTGAAACATAACATCAAAACTAGCTGACGGGAAATTTTGCTGAATACTTCATCAGAAACAGTGAGAGCGAGAGAACATCCCTATAAAAGTTATCTGATTGATATTCACGAGTAATCCAGTCAGAAACCGATCAGAAGAGAGAGAGAGAGAGCCTGACCGCTTTCCCGTGACTCAAAAAGCACCGGCAGTTTCCTGACATCATGTGAGCAGAGACTGAACTCTGTTGTACCAACTTCAACCTGCCGTTACTCCCAAAGTACTGAACAGATCTTTTCTTTGGAAAGCAGAGCTTTTGAATGACAGTACTCACGATAGAAAATATTCAAGAGTTAAGCACTGACAGATTTGGAAACTTAGATGAGCATCTGCATGCAGAATTTTCACAGCACGGCCAGCGAGCGTCTGATATGCCTACTAAAGATACACAGCACCAGCGTTTTAGAGATTTGCATTGCTAAAGGCCAATTTATATTTCAGCATCGACTCTACGCTGTATGTAGCCGCATACCTTACGCTATAGCCTGATGTGCACCTCCCCAGAAATGTAACTACATGTTGCGGCGATGCAGACCGCCACAGCTGTGATTGGTTTGTTTGGCAGTATTGCATTTAAACAATATGGTGTTA
Source organism: Neoarius graeffei (assembly GCF_027579695.1). Lineage (NCBI taxonomy): Eukaryota > Metazoa > Chordata > Actinopteri > Siluriformes > Ariidae > Neoarius > Neoarius graeffei. Next base: position 41,671,947 of record NC_083574.1, read on the forward strand.
TTTTTGTGCCTCATTCCTGAAAGTGCAGTGGGACTTTCACTTCGGGTTGTTCATACTGCTGAATACAGATGAGTAAAAAACACTTAAAAATGCTTTCAGTAAGAATTCACTCGGTTTATAATTAATCACGTGAGGTTTCTTTTTCCCGCAGTACATTTGTTTCAAAACAACATTTTGTCCATGTTATTCTTGAAGTGAATCACAGAACCTGCACTCCTCTTTTGTTCTATGGGTAACAGCAGTAAATTTTGGTGTGTTTCATGTGACAGTGCCTCCTAGAGGAGACGCGCACCTTACGTGCAAGTATAATTACTTCACCCTGCATGGGCTTTGATGCCGTACCTATGGTGTAGAGTCTACACAGAAGTATAAATTGGCCTTAAGGTTAGTACAGGGTAATGAGCAGCGATTAAAGATTAAAGCTGCTTTGGTGCAGATTGGTTGGTGACAGGTTGCTAAAGGAAAGAAAGTTAGTATGTGCTGTAATTACCACTAATAAAATTATCCCAACTCTTTCATTAAAAGAGGAAAATTAGATAACTTACCAAACCAATTCCACAAAAATAAATCTCATCTTACATTATCATAGCCTTCCAATCAGCTCGAACAAGTTTAGCCATTCTCCTCTGACCTCTCTCATCAACAAGGCATTTCCGACTTGCTGCTAAATAGGGGTGTTCACACGGCACATATTTGCATCGATGCTGCACCGATGTATTTTGTTGCGATATATCTTACACCGGTGTAAATTTTGTGGAGCGTTCACACGTCACAAACCTGCTTACTAGAGAGAAGCGTGTTCGCACCGGTGCAGCCCCACTTGCGTTCACACGGCAGTTTTTGCGACCGTGCTATACGATAGTAATAATGCGGAAATGAAATATGCGCATGCGTGAAAATGTACTTCCTTTTCCCGGTTGTCATGGCATCACCAAGTGCCGGGAAAACAATGTGGATGAAGACACCAGTGTTGCCAGATACTGCTGACGTTTTCCAGCCAAAAATATGTTCAAATCCGCCAAAATGCACTTAAAACCGCCCAATCTGGCAACACTGGAAGACACGCAGTTCTGTTGTTGCTGATATTCGCCATTTTGGAAGCGCAAAATACCAGGATGCACATTATGCAATGCACGTACGTAATCAACTCTCCTCACACGTAGCGAGTCCACCCCTGTAGCATTCAGACGTCCCATTTTATATCGGTGCTGCCCCGCAAACTAGCATTTACTCCGGAGTAAATTTCTTAAACCACCTCCCGAGCAGGGTTAGATTTGCACCGGTTTAAGCAGCTTTCAGGGGCTACACCGGTATAACTTTGTACCGCGTGAACGCTCTACCGGGGCAGCCCCGGTGCTACACCGGAGTAAAAGTTGCCGTGTGAACACCCCTAATGAATGTTTTTTGGTTTTCACACCACTGTGTGTAAACTGTTGTGTGTGTGTGAAAACCCCAGGAGATCAGCAGTTCCTGAAACACCCAAACCAGCCTGTCTGACACCAGCAACCATGCTACAGTTAAAATCACTGAGATTACAACCTGATCTCAGTGACTTTAATTGTAGCAATCTTTTTGAGGTGAGGATTAAGTGAAGCTCTTGACCTGAGTCTGCATGATTTTATGCATTGCACTGCCTCCATAACAGTTTAATAGTTCTCATCCACAGCCGTTTATTAACAATGAACATAAACTTACATTAATACATCCATGAAACAGAAACAGAAAGACACCATGTAGAGAAGCGATTGCGACCCACCGCAGACTAAAGGCTCTTCTTGGTCTGTTGCCATAACTCGGCTATAAAATAAAGGAACCCCCTGGAACCAGGATATATAAAAGAATTTACTCTCTTAACCACCAGATCCTGGCAGTTTTTAGCCACATGCAATGAGATATTTGTTATGAAGTTCTGATTCATGCTGATTCTAATATGTCTGGCTTTCCGTAATCATCTTACAAAATAAACCAATAAATGAAACTCCACTATAGTGCACTTCTTATACTTACTTTTGACTGTGCTTTTACTCTATGCCTGTTCCTAGTATTGCTGTTCTTCTGAGTGCCTATTGAGGTTGCTTGTGTTGTGTATATTTTAAGAATATGTGGTACAGTCTGGCTGAATTCTGGCCAAAAAAAAAAAAAAGAAAACTCAGGTCTTATAACATACACCAGCCACTTGTACATGTGCTCACTGAAGCTTCATTCAAGCTTCAGTTAATTTTCACATCAAACCTCAGAATAGGGAAACTTTGATCTCATGTGATTTTGATCATGGCATGGTTGTTGTTGTTTCTAGACAGGCTGGACCATGTATTTCAGAAAATCCTAATCTCCTGGGATTTTCATGCGCAACAGTTATTATTATATTCACATTCACTGGATATGAGCAATCGCACACTCTGATTGGGTTCTCTACTACTAGGCTATTGGCTCATATACCGTAAGTAGAGAAAAACAAAATGGCGAAGCGTGTTGCTGAACCAACCGAGGATGAAATAAAAACTGCTCGAAAACAAAACCCCCAAAAATACAAAAAAGCAACAAAGTATGGAATGAAAGTATTTGATGGTAAGAACGTATCTTTATTTTTATTTTTCAAGAATGATTATTATAGCATTTTTCACAAATTGCTCCCGGTTTGTTTACATTCTAAGCAGAAATGATTTTGTCGGACGTTTTGTATGAAGTTTTTATTTATCGAATTTGCAAACAATAAAAATAAAAGTGCTCTGTTTCTCAAAATCCAGTGAATGTGGATAGAATAAAACAGTTATTCCACTCAGTCTCGTCGTACATGGCTGATAGCTAATTCGGCACTATGCGCCTCGTCAGCTATCAGCTCATGTACAACTTGATTTTGTGGAATAACTGTTAAATAGCTTTTACATAGAATGCTAGGCATGTAATGATTCACCAAATTCATAATTCGATTCAATTCAATTCACAATATCAGGTTCATGATTTGATTTTCCCACAATATTTAAAAAAATATATTCAGCGAAAAAAAATTTATTACCAAAAAATGCAACATTTATTTGCCTTTTCTCCATCAACTTAAATATTGCATTTAAAAAAAACAAAACAAAACTTTTCTTCCATTTTCTTCACAACCAACAATGAATATTTGCCTGCATTTGCAAAGGTTGGAGTAAAATATAATAGCTTATTAAGTAAAAATATACTTTTTGTTAAAAACAAAAGAAAAAAACAAATAGGCCTTTTCTTAATAAACTTTTATGAACATTTGTACTACCTCCATTTGCTTCTCTTTTCTTTCGCTTTCAGCAGACTGCAACGAGAGAGCTCTGATTTCTTGTTACCTCAATTTGTAAAGTCAATTGCACAACAACACTTTCCCATTTTAGATTTGCTTTTTTGTGTTTTCACAGCATTAGAGCTGTTTTACTTCTGCCTAGAGTGAAGTCACATGCATGCCTACTATTTAAATAACATTGGCTGACTTTTTTTTTTGTTTTTGTGGTGTTTCAGATATATTCCATTCAGCTAGCATGATATTGAGCGAGTTGAAGACGAGTTCAATATCATGCTAGCCGAACGGATTATATCTGATATAACATGAAAAATGCCATTATTATTATTATTATTATTATTATTATTATTATTATGCATTCCTTTCGGGTGTTCAATGCATCTTTCTCTTTCAAAATTCTCTCAAAATTTTCCATATTTAACGAAGCAAACCTGGCGGCCATATTTGTTTGCAAATTGTCACAGTCGCTCGCTAGCACGGAAGTTTTACATCTCCGATGTGTGACATCATGTTGTCTTGACAACCATGCAATATCGTAAACCATATTCAACGCTCATTCTCCACTGGGTAGAGTGACATAATACACGTAGGATAAGCGATATGCTAACAATATTGCATGCTATCAAACCAAGTGAATGAAACCCGCTAGAAGGGAATAGAACACGTTTTTATTCCATTGAAAAAGTGTCCTGTATGTATAATAATTTACGTTATTACATTATCCTTTGCTGTCTGAACAACTCAATTACAGCGAGGAAAGACTAAGAGGTTACACAGCCTGATAATAATCACGATTCATTTTTTATTTCGTCAAGTCAAATCGTCATAAATGTGTATCACGATGTATCATTGCACGATATATCGTCACGTGCCTTTAGAATGGTGCATAAAACATCCTGTAAGTGAGAGTTCTGCAGGTGGAAAGAATTGCGCGAGGTTGTTTGACAGGTTTGTGCTGACGGAAAAATGACAGTAACTCAGATAAACACTCTTCACAACCACGGTGAGCAGAAAAGCGTCTCCGAACACACAACATGATGCATTCTGAAGATAGGTTCAGTGAAGACTCACTACTGAAAGTGGACAGTTGGAAAAAGTTTGGGAAAAGAAATATTCTGTCTGGATTGAATTAATGGATGATGTGAACAGTATTGAGGGATTGTGTTTTGTTTGAGAAACCTGTGACAGATGGTAATTCAACTGCAAATTTATTTCTGCTGCCAACCTTCAAGAAGGACATGTCCTTATATGACTGCGTGTGTTTGTTCAAATGCTGAATTAATGACACTGGATCACACAGCTATATATTCAAGTCAGTAACTTTATTAGCTTTGTAATAACAAAACACCATGTGTACAAAGCGCTAAAACTAGTCTAGGGAGTGATACTCGCTTCCAAATGGTGTTTGTTTATGAATGTGAAGCAACATGTATTTATTTGACAGGTCTCATCTGGCTACTGCAGCATGTTCCCAGGCTTATGATTATGAAGATTAGTGCAAGGCCTGTCAGTCTGTCATTTGAGTGGAATTGTCCTCAGTGCCACAAACTACCCGGCATTACATGATCTGTCAATAAGGGTGTGTCTTGTACTGGACTGAGGGTTATGACTACAGCCTGTTTAGAGGTGTGTGTTGCACGCAAATGATACCGACAGGCTTTATACCGTACCACACACCACGAATAGGAAGCTCAGAAGAGGCTCCTCTAGAAGCACTGGATTAGATTTCTTATTACACTGAGGCTCGTAACAGGCTACCAGGATATGTGCAGGTTTTTCCTCGTATCCCGAAAGGTCATGGCCTGCTTATTCCTTTTGATGATGATTAAAGGGGAAAAAGCATGTAGTACTCATTTAAAAATACAGTGTCTTTTGTTATCCAATTTGCTTTTTATAAAGGGAATAAAAATTTACAAACCATGCACAAAATCCTTCATCTGATTTTTGCCAAACCAATTAATTCTTGCACACAGGCTCTGATGGATTCGCTGATTAGATTATTTTGAAGCCTTTGTTTTGTGTGTGTGTGTGTGTGTGTGTGTGTGCGCGCATATATGTTCTGCCTTGGCCTGTAATTCCATTCTTGCCTCCGAAGAAAATGTCAGAATATCCACAAATCACATTGCCCTTTGGTTTTTTATTGGACCGAGGTATTATAGACTTGAGCGATATATCACCGAATTGGTTGTTTTGCTTTTTTGATCATTGCCATTGGCTAATAATGGAGTCGGCCCATTTCTGATTACGGGACTCTCCATAAGAAAATCGGCTTTTAAATTACAGATAATTGGCATAATAGCAGTCAGCAAGCAGGGTTTGTTTTCAGTTAGCAGCTGGATGAGAACCGGAGGAAGTGTAGCGCCTACCTGCATGCTTAATTCAGACTTTTTATTGAACATTTGAACATTTAACTTTTGACGTGAGAATAGCTAATAAAAGAAAATATCACAGCAAGATATATTTCTTCAAGTGTGTGTGTGTGTGTGTGTTTCTATACTACTGAGGGCCAAATGTCCTCACAAGGATAGTAAAATCTAACAATTTCAAACTTGTGGGGACATTTGGATGGTCTCCACAAGGAAATTGCTGTTGTTGTGTTTTTTAAACAAACAAAAAATAAATAATAATAATAATAATAATAATAATAATAAAAGAGACAAAAAGTTTCCTTTTCGTTACTGAGGTTAAGGTTAGGGTTAGGTTTAGGTCTGGCACAGCATTAATTATCTGCAATAATAATTATGTCAATGAAAGGTCCTCGCAAGGATAGTGAGACAAACATGTATACAGTGTGTGTGTGTGTGTTCCATGGGGCACTGGAGCTTTATTGGGCTTGTGGGATCGCTGTTCCTGGGAGTCGAGCTCGCTGAAGCATTCCGCATGGCTGAAAGTGAAGAAGCCGTGAACTCCTGTTTTTTTCCGTGAACCTTTGAAGTCATGGACACACGCAAATGCAGTACACACATTCACATACATGCGTGCATCTTTAATTTGTGATACAGTCAGTATCATGAAGAATGAGCTGCAGTTCTCCATGTCTGTTTATCTTTGTGGTATTCTCCAGGACAGGCTCGGTATAAAGATTACGCTTCACAGGAAGCACTGTCTCAACCAGAAGACTGCTATAATGTAGTTAAAGGAAAAAGGTAATGGATTTATTTACTATTTTAGAGAATTTTTTTCTTTTTGTTTAGCACAAATGCCCAAATCACGATTATATCTCAGCCCGTGAGACTTTTCCTTCGACCTTCGTAGCCTTGTGTGAATGTAATAGAATGTACTGTAATGTAATTTAGTGAGTTTGTGTAAATTTGGGCCATATCATGCCCATCCTGTAGCTGCAGGGCATCGTTTGCATCTGTTGTGGTTCTACCTAACAGTGTGTGTGTGTGTGTGTGTGTAGTGAAGTTTCCTTATTCGCATTTCATCTTTGCCCTGGCTTGGCTCGAGTGCAGTGGCTCTGTGGTTAGAGGCTGGCAAGCTGCTCCGTTTTTGCTCTTTGAAGTGCCAACCTGCACAGTAAAAACCTGCAAAACACACTACACACTTTCTCTCTCTCGCTCGCTCACACACACACACACACACACACACACACACACACACACACACACACACACACATACTGTATATACATGTTTGTCTCACTATCCTTGTGAGGACCTTCCACTGACATAAATATTATTGCAGTTAATTAATGCTATGCCTGCACCTAACCCTAACCCTAACCCTAACCTTAACCTCAGTAATGAAAAGGAAACTTTTTTGCTCTTTTTTTATTTTATTTAAAAACAATAAAAAACCACACACAACAACAGCAATTTCCTTGTGGGGACCATCCAAATGTCCCCACAAGTTCGAAATTGTCAGATTTTACTATCCTTGTGGGGACATTTGGCCCTCAGTAGTCTATAAACACACACACACACACACACACACACACACACACACACACACACTTAGATTTTAAGACATCATTGGATGTACATAGCTTATGAACAGTTGACAGTAAACATCCATAAATATAAATACAAAAATCGGAGTCTTTTTTTTTTAGACGTCTAGAGAAGGTATGTCTTGGTTTGGTTTCCATTTAAACGGAACCAATTACAGAATGGTGGATGCTTTGGACAGGTTTTCAACTTTAGTTGCTCTGGTTTAACAGCTTCACTGGAAGTCTGTTAAAAAGCATAAGAAAAAGAAAAGCAAACCAAATAGCATGGTCCTGCAAGCAATGGATCGTTGTAAAGACAGCTAAAACTGGTATAAAGCCTCACTTCACATTTGCGTATCATGATATCATGCTTGTAGATTTCTATAAATAAATCTCTCATACTATAATGTGATCATATCACCGTGTGACACAAAAGTTCATGTTCTCAGGAAGGGAAACCTGATCGAGCTTGTTCGTGCATTAATTTATAGACGCTACTTTGAGAAACGGACAGCTTGAATAGAGCTAAACTAAGACTGTCTCCTTTTTTAGAAAGTCCTTCTGGAGCTATTATATAAAAGACGGTTAACAGGCTACGCTTTCAAAAAGTGTCAAGGACTAAACTGGGTGTATCAGAAAGGTATAAGGTCAGGACTTTGAAGACAGCTCAGTCAATCTTGGCTAATCCTAACCACCCTCTGTTCAAGGAGTTCAAGTCTGGCTGCAGATACAATTTGCAAACATGCAGGAGAAACAGATTTAAGAACTCATTTGTCCCGGCCGCCATCGGGTTTTAAATAACTACGTGGGATTTTTATGTAGTAGTCATTGTTCACTGGCTTTTTATTTCAACCCAGTGGGATTTTTATGTTGTATTAATAGTGTATTTATTATTCTTATTCATCTGATGTCTGTATGGATAGTGCTGACGATAGCAAATTGCCCCTCGGGGATAATAAAGATATTAAAGATATTAAAGAGATCCTTGAAAGTTACGTCTATAAATAATGAATGAATGGTGGCAGTAATAGACGCACATTTTGTTTTTCTTTTTTGTGTTTGTATAGTTTGATATTTGTTTTTTGTTTGAGTGTTTTATCTGCCGGTTGTGGTGTAGCTCCGGACCCAGTTTTGGGCGTCGGTTCCCTCCAGGCCTTGGTTAGCCATGGGTGATGCCTGTGCTCCTCGCTATAGACTGCAGTGAGCTCGTTGCTCATTTTAACATCAGGGTTGTCCAGCGCTCTGTGCGGCGGCGCTTTTGTGCTTGGCGTGGTGTTCCGGGTGGTGTTGCTTGGTGGCGTTGCGGCGGCTGTGCGGGACTTGTTTTCATGTGCCTTTTGGTGAGACTGTGACTGCTACACCATTGGAATGACATCCTGACCTTTATTTGGTGGACTCCCCTCCCTCCTTATAATTGTAAAGCGATCTTGGGTATAAGAAAGGCGCTATATAAATTTAACTTCTATCCATTATCTGTAGCCGCTTATCCTGTTCTACAGGGTCGCAGGCAAGCTGGAGCCTATCCCAGCTGACTACAGGCAAAAGGCGGGGTACACCCTGGACAAGTCACCAGGTCATCGCAGGGCTGACACAGAGATAAACAACCATTCACACTCACATTCACACCTACGGTCAATTTAGAGCCACCAGTTAACCTAACCTGCATGTCTTTGGACTGTGGGGGAAACCGGAGCACCCGGAGGAAACTCACGCGGACACGGGGAGAACATGCAAACTCCGCACAGAAAGGCCCTCACCGGCCACAGGGCTCGAACCCGGACCTTCTTGCTGTGAGGCGACAGCGCTAACCACTACACCACCGTGCCGCCCTAAATTTAATTTATTCTTATTCTTATTCTTCTTATTATTATAAAGCAGTGGAAAGTTTAATCAGTTAAGTAGTATAATACTTGAAAATAGTTTCGAGATCTTTTGGAGTGTGGTATCCTGATAGCAGTTGTGCAGTAATGGCTGGACTGAGATCATGTGGGATCCAACAAAAAGCTGCATGTGTGTGAGCTCACAAGACAAAGATAGAATGGAGCCACACACATAAACATGAGCCCATTTACAGCTTTCATTCATTTATCAGTGATTGCTTTATCTTGGCCATGGTCACAATGCTTTAAATGAATAATTCGTTTGTATTTTTACAAATAGAACCAACAGCAAATATCATGCAGGATGTTTACATGCACATTAATATTCCACTATTATTCTGAATATGACACTATTTGGAATTTGATGCGGGTCATGTAAACGACATATTCCGTTTGGATATGACAAATTTGGCCTTATTCCAAATTTAGCATTTTCCGATGTGGGATATGCGGGACAATCAGAGTATGCATAGGTGGTGTAGTGGTTAGTGTAGCCTCACAGCAAGAAGGTTCTGGGTTTGAGCCCAGGCTGATGGAGGCCTTTGCATGGTCTTGCTGTGTCTCTGTGGGTTTCCTCAACAGTTCAAAGACATGTGGTTAGGCTAACATGGGGCCTGAGGTTGGGCTAAAGTGCCCTTGAGCAAGGCACCTAGCCCCCAACTACTCTCCGGGCACTGTAGCATAGCTGCCCACTGCTCTGGGTGTGTGTGTGTGTGCGTGCTCATTGCTCACTTGTGTGTGTGCATGTGTGTGTTCACTGCTTCAGCTGGGTTAAATGCAGAGGAGGAATTTCACTGTGTGCTTAAGTCTGTGCTTGAGTGTACGTGTGACAAATAAAAGCTTCTTGACTTGACTTGGCATGTAAACCAGGGCTGTGAAAAATCCGCGGATTTGCGGAATTCCACGGATTTGATCACAAAAATACCATTTTTGTAAATCGTGTATTTTTGCAAAAAAAAAAATGTAGGGGGTGGGGGTACTCTGCTAATGGTTGGGGACCGTAATCGCCGACGAGTACATTGTTTACTGGATGGGGGGAAAAATCTAACAGCAGGTGTCTCTGTATTTTACGACATCGTACAAGTTATATATACGACATTGTAGACCATTTTACGACGCAGCGCCATTTCTTTCTTACCATTTTCGGGTTACTCTTTTCAAACACGTGTTGACAATATAGCTTGCGATTAAGTGATAGTAAAAGATTTTTTCGGTATGTCTGTATCGTTGAGAGACATTGTACAGAGGGAGGATGGCAATAATGACAATGTGAAAAAAGTAGACAAGGAAAACGGTATCAAGAATCCGTGGAATTTGCGGTGGCTGGAATTTAAAGTCGGAAACAAATATCTTTATGAAAACATCCAAAAGATCAACTCACCAGGCAAGGTGTAATGCACATTGTGCCATCAGGATGTTAAATTACTTATCGGGAGGAAGAACACGCTTGGTCGATCATGTGCAAGGAAAGAAACACGCAGAACTGGTGAAATTAAAGCTGTCAAATTACAGATTACCAGTTATTTATATCTTGTTTTCATATTTGCAAAATTTTCTAAATGGTTTTACTATGGTTCCTGAAATGCTTATCAGTATTTTCAATCTTCATTTAATTCATGTAGCTAAACTGTTCTTAATTAATGCATATGTTGGTTTATAAGTAAGAAAAATTATTTCAAGTCATGTTCTATTTTTTTCAATATTATGAAAAATACTGATGGATAGTTTTAATGTCAAAACAAAGCTATAATCATTAAAATATGCACATTTTGGGAGCAATTTTCTCTTTCAGGAGATGCTAAGAATGTTCTATTTGATGCAAGATTTACTTGATTTCTGGAGCCATTTGGACTCCATACCCCTTTTTTCCGCCTTGGATTTTACTTTTTCCATTTCACAGCCCCGGTAAACGGGAATATTGGTGGAATATTCATTTTCATTAGCCATGTAAAGACCTTATTAGGAATATTGGCAAATATTTACCTCCGCTAACTGTGCTGGAGGAGGTTATGTTTTTGCCTCCGTTTGTTTGACTATTCCTAATGTAACTCAAAAAGTAGTGAATGGATTTTGATGAAATTTTGAGGAAAGGTTAGCCATGGCCCAAGGGACAATTGATTAGATTTTGATTTAAATCCAGATATGTACGTGGATACAGGAGTTGGTTGTTTTTTTATTTATTTTTATTTTTTGTCTGTTCCTAATGTAACTCAAAAAGTAGTGAATGGATTTTGATGAAATTTTGAGGAAAGGTGAACCATGGCCCAAGGGACAATTGATTAGATTTTGATTCAAATCCAGATATGTACGTGGATACAGGAGTTTTTTTTTTTTGTCTTTTCCTAATGTAACTCAAAAAGTAGTGAATGGATTTTGATGAAATTTTGAGGAAAGGTTAGCCATGGCCCAAGGGACAATTGATTAGATTTTGATTCAAATCCAGATATGTACGTGGATACAGGAGTTGGTTGTTTTTTTGTTTGTTTTTTGTCTGTTCCTAATGTAACTCAAAAAGTAGTGAATGGATTTTGATGAAATTTTGAGGAAAGGTGAACCATGGCCCAAGGGACAATTGATTAGATTTTGATTCAAATCCAGATATGTACATGGATACAGGAGTTGGTTGTTTTTTTATTTGTTTTTTTTTGTCTGTTCCTAATGTAACTCAAAAAGTAGTGAATGGATTTTGATGAAATTTTGAGGAAAGGTGAACCATGACCCAAGGAACAATTGATTAGATTTTGATTCAAATCCAGATATGTACGTGGATACAGGAGGGTTTTTTTTTTGTCTTTTCCTAATGTAACTCAAAAAGTAGTGAATGGATTTTGATGAAATTTTGAGGAAAGGTTAGCCATGGCCCAAGGGACAATTGATTAGATTTTGATTCAAATCCAGATATGTACGTGGATACAGGAGTTGGTTGTTTTTTTGTTTGTTTTTTGTCTGTTCCTAATGTAACTCAAAAAGTAGTGAATGGATTTTGATGAAATTTTGAGGAAAGGTGAACCATGGCCCAAGGGACAATTGATTAGATTTTGATTCAAATCCAGATATGTACATGGATACAGGAGTTGGTTGTTTTTTTATTTGTTTTTTTTTGTCTGTTCCTAATGTAACTCAAAAAGTAGTGAATGGATTTTGATGAAATTTTGAGGAAAGGTGAACCATGACCCAAGGAACAATTGATTAGATTTTGATTCAAATCCAGATATGTACGTGGATACAGGAGGGTTTTTTTTGTTTGTTTTTGTTTTTTTGTCTGTTCCCAATGTAACTCAAAAAGTAGTGAACGGATTTTGATTAAATTTGGTGTACAGCTTTAGTATTATCTTAGGTTCCAGTAATTTGATTTTGATATTGATTCTATGTGGCTTGGCTGAAACATGCACTCTACCGAGTGCCCTTAGAGTTTGCGCATGTGACTATTATGACTGGCAGATTTAAAATACAGACCATACACACCTCTAGCTCAGTCAACCTCTGCTCATCAGGATTGTTCAAGCTGCTTCTTGTGAACCGGGGAAGTTCCTGAGTTATGGAAAATTTGTCATGCTGGACCCTCATGTGTGCGCGCTCTCACATTCTCTTCCATCCATATCTGAAAGTCAGTTGCAAGCACAGATGCACAGCCCCTCCCTCTCTCTTGCACACACACAGGACTGATAAAGCCATCAGTAACAGGCTGCGCTGAGGGCACTGCTCCGTGTGACAGTGCCGTGTTTGTTTTCCTTTCTCAGGGGCCAGTGGAACACATGTCAGTGGCTTTTGCTTCTTCAGCCACAGCTGCTCGGCCTGTTCGTCTCCTTTCAGTTCAGATAGCACAATCAGATAGTGGTTACATATCATTACAGGAAGGCCTTAACGAATTCATGGATCTTTTTCATGCAGTTGGGGTTTGGAGAAAGCAAGAGATGCAGCAGAGAAGCTAAAATACGCTGGTATGTGATCTCTAAATATGATTAACTCTGAGGTCAATACCAGCCTACTGGATAAGGACAAGGACAAAGGTCAGCACTCAAACAGGGCAGCCTAGTAAGTCTCTCTTAAATCTTTCTTTGTGTAATCTCTGTTCTTTCACCGCACAAAGACGAGAGATGTACACTCTTATGGGTAGAGACAAAGAGCAGACATTCCCTGCCTCTGTTCTCCCAGGAATTATAGTGTTTCAGTTGATGAGAAAAGGGAGGAGGGGGTAGGGGATGTGGTGTAGGGCGCCGGAGAGAGGAGAGAGGTGAACCGGGTCATTGATATAGAAAAGGAGATGAGAGGAGAGACAAGAACAAAAGGGCAAGGGCATAGTGGTGAAGAGGTGACGAATGTGCAGGATGGCATGAAAGGAAGGATGAGGAGCGAGAGCGCTTGATTTAAAGTGAATGGTGGGTGGAATAGTAAATAAAAGTAAGTGAGCGAAGGTGAGCCTCGAGGATAGACAAGGTTAAAGAGTATACTGTTTAAGAATATGAATAAAAGACACTGTTTAAAAATGATGAAAGTCCAGATGCAGAAAATTTATTGCTTACAAAGATCTTGACTGAATGGTGATGTTTAACCTTAATCATTTGATTTGGTTATGATTTATATTTATTATACTTGACCATGGACTCGTGAATAAAAAACGTACACATATTTCCTCATCCCTTTATCTTTGAAAATTTGTACAAGCCGTGTCTTCAGCTAGCTAATTGTAGTTTTTCCATCCAAGATGGCGCCGCAGATGGCTGCCACGGGACTTTGCTCTCTCGTACTTTCTTCTGTCTGTACTATGAAAGCTAAGTCGAACCGGAGTCAAATTCCTTGTGTGTGTAACATACCTGGCAATAACGTGCTTCTCATTCTGATTCTGATACCAGACACGGTAAATGTAATGATCTCTGGAAGTCAGTGAAAAGCTAGCGCTTTCTGAGCTAAATAAATTTTGCTAAATAAATTAAAATCACAGGGTGGCACGGTGGTGTAGTGGTTAGCGGTGTCGCCTCACAGCAAGAAGGTCCGGGTTCGAGCCCCGTGACCGGCGAGGGCCTTTCTGTGTGAAGTTTGCATGTTCTCCCCGTGTCCGCGTGGGTTTCCTCCGGGTGCTCCGGTTTCCCCCACAGTCCAAAGACATGCAGGTTAGGTTAACTGGTGACTCTAAATTGACCGTAGGTGTGAATGTGAGTGTGAATGGTTGTCTGTGTCTATGTGTCAGCCCTGTGATGACCTGGCGACTTGTCCAGGGTGTACCCCGCCTTTCGCCCGTAGTCAGCTGGGATAGGCTCCAGCTTGCCTGCGACCCTGTAGAACAGGATAAAGCGGCTACAGATAATGAGATGAGATGAGAAATTAAAATCACGTGACTAGATAAGCTGTGACAGAGGACCCGGTACAGAAGCCACATTGGTTCATGTTTAGAGAACTAGAATTGCTGACCTATGGTCAGAGGTTCCCCCCTGTATGTTCATGAGCTCTACAACGAGTGCCCATTTCAGTCTGTTGAAATACTTTTCTGGGTCCAACGGTTAGAAGTTAGATGCTCTTCTTAGTGTCAACTAACAACGTTTCATAGTTTCTGTAAAAAAAAAAAAGAAGAAAGAAAGAAAGAAAGAAAAAACACATCAAGAAAGAATTCTCTTTGGGGTTCTACTTTTATGTGGTTGAAGATTAATAAATTCATAAATTCATGGCTTGAGTGCACAAGCAAGACGAAACACAGGAGATTATTCAGAGAAAAGTTATTCTGAAGAAAAGAGGTGACCACAGTGAAAAAGACAGCTCTTTTGTAGTGTGTCTTCCCTTTACTTAGCACAGTACGGTGTCCATCTTTCTGAACCACAGGGGATTATGCTTTGTCTTGACACGTCCAGGCCAATTTATTAACCAGTGATTTTCTCCCCTGGCTGATCTTCTTTAAAGGGACATGTCATACACTTTTCAATTATTTTATATTATTCCCAAAGATGCTTTGGTAAAGTCTTCTGGAATTGAAAAAAAAACACCTTGGTTTTTTTTTCTCATGCCATCTTAGCAAACCCGACAGGACAAGACAGGCTGGTTTTCTGGCTGTGCTTTTAAATATTAAATATGTAAATAGCTTCGCTCTGATTGGCTAACGCCTTTAAACGAGAATACTGTCATCACATCCATGGAATTCATGTTGCTGTTTTTATGATCACATTCAGATGCTTGTGTACATATGAAATGAATATTCCCGAAACTACGTATATAGGGGAGAGCAGGGAGACTTGGGACAAGTTTTCAGTTTTTGTAGATTGTGTGAAATTCTTTGCAGGTAGCATCACATTCATATTGCATTACAGAGCAGTTACTATACCCTCTTACCACAGTATTAGTTTCTCAGCTTGTCACATATACTGGCCTTCAGGCTTCACTTTTTGTCATTATTGTTATTTATTTTTTATTTTTTTGCGAGGAGACATGAGACATTAGGGGAGACATGGGGCATTATGTTGGGAGATTTGGGACAAAAATAAAATACCTAGGCCTACAGGTTTAATTTTTATTTATTATCAAAACTTATAACTTATGAAATGTATGAACACACCATGCTGGTACAGCGATAGATAAATGTCAGTTTACCCAAAACCTGACTCAACAAAGCAGTTCCATTCTCAAGAAGGGATGAAATAAGTTTCGTCCTCATGCAGGTACATGCCCACATTTTTAACAAGCATTTTTAAACAATTTTATATTTGTAAACCACAAGAAAAAAACCTGGAACATGATGAAGTGTGGCAGTACGGTGGTATAGTGGTTAGCACTATCACCTCACAGCAAGAAGGTTCTGGGTTCGAGCCCAGTGGCTGACGGGGGCCTTTCTGTGCGGAGTTTGCATGTTCTCCCCGTGTCTGCGTGGATTTTCTCCGGGTGCTCCGGTTTCCCCCACAGTCCAAAGACATGCAGGCTAATTGGTGGTAGGTGTGAATGTGAATGGTTGTCTGTGTCTATGTGTCAGCCCTGTGATGACCTGGCAACTTGTCCAGGGTGTACCCCGCCTTTCACCCGTAGTCAGCTGGGATAGGCTCCAGCTTGCCGTGACCCTGTAGAACAGGATAAAGTGGCTAGAGATAATGGATGGATGGATGGATGATGAAGTGTCTCAACTCTCCCTATCTGGCCATTTTGAAAAAAAAATCCTTCAGTGTTTTCCCCCAGAACTTAAGTTTAATAAATAATACTATATACAGTAACTCTCGGCTGCATGCTTTAATTCCTAACAAATCCCAAATCCACCAGTGTACATTACACCATAGAATGGAGGTGGAGGCGAAGTAGAAAATGCAAGTTTTGGTTGATAAAATATTGAACTGCACAGACCTTACTGCAGTGTCCTTCTTCGTGGCTCCAAAGGAAGTAGGTTACTCTAAGAGGCAACATCTAACTTCTGATGTAATCTAAAAACTGATTGTTTTGAAATTAATTTATGGGAATACAAACTGTCCCGGCGGCACGGTGGTGTAGTGGTTAGCGCTGTCGCCTCACAGCAAGAAGGTCCGGGTTCGAGCCCCGTGGCCGGCGAGGGCCTTTCTGTGCGGAGTTTGCATGTTCTCCCCGTGTCTGCGTGGGTTTCCTCCGGGTGCTCCGGTTTCCCCCACAGTCCAAAGACATGCAGGTTAGGTTAACTGGTGGCTCTAAATTGAGCGTAGGTGTGAATGTGAGTGTGAATAGTTGTCTGTGTCTATGTGTCAGCCCTGTGATGACCTGGCGACTTGTCCAGGGTGTACCCCGCCTTTCGCCCGTAGTCAGCTGGGATAGGCTCCAGCTTGCCTGCGACCCTGTAGAACAGGATAAAGTGGCTACAGATAATGAGATGAGATGAGACAAACTGTCCCAAATCTCCCTTCTCTCCTCTACATATAATATTTACATAGCTAGTGTGCCCTGTCACATCCCTAACATCGGGTAAGCTACCTTGCCAAGCTAACCTGAACTAACAACAGATAACTGCCTGACGTGATGAAAAAGGACCTTTGGTAATGTTAGTGCTTACGGGAACTCGTCTCATTGCATGGTGGCTAACAAATTTATCAAAATCGCACAACAGGGTGCTGATTATTATTCCGGTACTATGGTCAATTCAGATAATGTAGCCTAGAAGAGTATGTCTGTGAAACTGCGTGTTTTATCTAAATTTAGTGTCATGGAGAGAATGTTAACGTTAGCTGACCGGCTAATGTTAATTGAGGGTTTTGACTGGTCATGCAAGTGAACTAAGGAGAAATCTATTACAATATCCAATACAGCATTTAATATTTGATTTTTTGGATATTTGGAGGTTTTTTTTTTTATTTTGAACCTTGAATGGTTTGCAGACTGGTGGTCAAGTCTAACACTTAGCACGGTTCCATCTTCTTGATTCAGATTATTATGGGCGGTCATGTGTTAATGAGGGGTGGTACCATTAAAAAATATATATATGAGAGGATATTCTACATAAGAAACATGTACTTTTGTAACTGCCCTGTGCCGAGTTTCCCAAAAGCATCGTAGCACAAAGATCATCATTAAATGGTAGAGCGAGCAGCACAATGAACACACTCTCTCCTAGTTAAAGGAGAAGTGAAGTCATTTTTAAACTTGCTTTATTTCTTAATTAACGTGTTATTCAATTATTTTTTCGGTTTTAGTAACCTTATATCGTGGCTCGTATTGGCAACTAACTGCAATTACAGTTGTGCTCATAAGTTTACATGCCCTGGCAGAATTTTTGCTTTCTTGGCCTTTTTTCAGAGAATATGAATGATAACACAAAAAATTTTTTCCCCACTCATGGTTAGTGGTTGGGTGAAGCCATTTATTGATAAACAACAGTGTTTTCTATTTTTAAATCAAAATGACAACAAAAAACATCCAAATGACCCTGATCAAAAGTTTACATACCCCAGTTCTTAATACCGTGTATTGCCCCCTCTAACATCAATGACAGCCTGAAGTCTTTTGTGGTAGTTGTGGATGAGGCTCTTTATTTTCTCAGATGGTAAAGCTGCCCATTCTTCTTGGCAAAAAGCCTCCAGTTCCTGTAAATTCCTGGGCTGTCTTGCATGAACTGCGCGCTTGAGATCTCCCCAGAGTGGCTCAATGATATCGTGGTCAGGAGACTGAGATGGCCACTCCAGAACCTTCACTTTGTTCTGCTGTAGCCAATGACAGGTCGACTTGGCCTTGTGTTTTGGATCATTGTCATGTTGGAATGTCCAAGTACGTCCCATGCGCAGCTTCCGGGCTGATGAGTGCAAATTTGCCTCCAGTATTTGCTGATAACATGCTGCATTCATCTTTCCTTCAACTTTGACCAAGTTTCCTGTGCCTTTGTAGCTCACACATCCCCAAAACATCAGCGATCCACCTCCGTGCTTTACAGTAGGAATGGTGTTCCTTTCATCATAGGCCTTGTTGACACCTCTCCAAATGTAACGTTTATGGTTGTGGCCAAAAAGTTCAATTTTGGTCTCATCACTCCAAATTACCTTGTTCCAGAAGTTTTGAGGCTTGTCTCTGTGCTGTTTGGCGTAAATTTTTGTTGGTCTACTTGACCGTGGTTTGGTTTTAACAGAGCCCCTGATTTTCCATTTGTTAATCACAGTTTGAACACTGCTGACTGGCATTATCAATTCCGTGGATATCTTTTTGTATCCCTTTCCTGTTTTATACAGTTCAACTACCTTTTCCCGTAGCTCCATTGACAATTCTTTTGCTTTCCCCATGACTCAGAATCCAGAACCATCAGTGGCTGGATGAAAGATGCAAGAGTCTGTCTGGATCCCAGAAACTTACTCAGCTTTTATGCACACACACTGATTACAAGCAAACAGATCACAGGTGAGGACGTTACCTTTAGTAGCCATTCAAACCCATTTGTGTCAAATTCTGTGCATGTTATCAGGCCAAAATCACCAGGGTATGTGAACTTTTGATCAGGGTCATTTGGGTAGTTTCTGTTGCCATTATGATTTAAAAAGAGAAAACACAGTCGTTTGACAATAAATGGTTTCACCCAACCACTAAGCATGAGTGGAAAAGATGTTTTTGTGTTATCATTCATATTCTCTGAAAAATGGTCAAAGAATCATAGATTCTGCCAGGGTATGTAAACTTATGAGCACAACTGTAAATATGATACTTATCCGTGTATTCGGTTTTTAGCCGTGTTGGATTTAGTTCATTTGGTCCACGGCAGGCGTCGCTTATCTGCGCGATCTTCACGAGACTTGTGCGAGACTTCGAAACGTCAAGTGTCAGCCAGGTGTCAGTGCCGCCATTTTGAAAACTGTTTCCCAAACGAAATATTGCACAAAAACGAGTTTAAATGACGATTCCTGCCTACTTTTTTCAAACTTTCCTGATTGCTATCAAAAGAAAGAAAACTTCCGGCTTGATTACGTCAGCATTCGAAAGAGGGCGCGCGTCTTTTGACAATGTTGGCAGATGTCGGTCGCTTTGATTTCTGCTGTACGTTTTACTTCCGTCCTACGACGTCTCACACAGGTCTCAGCGAATCTCGTTTACGGCCATTGCTTTGACATATTGACTGATATATCGCAGAGCATATTTCAAACACTCATAACTTGCTATAGCAGCGACAAAATAGCGATCAAAAATGCATTCCTATATTTAATAAAATGAGATAAATAGAATTTTGATAATAAAAACTTTGCCTTCAGTTCTCCTTTAAGCTGCTCTTAGCGTTAAGAGGCTTTCGGGAAACCCACCGCTGATCTCTCTGCCTATTTTCTTTCTATGGTCATTACAGACTGGAGGCTAACAGTCCACTTTCAAAGCCCCAGTATGTCCCCAAGTCACATCAACATATTTCAAAAACAACAAGAAGAAGAAACAACAACAACACAGTTTTCCATGGCATGTCCCCTTTAACGCATTCATCCAAACATGTGACTTTTCTCTCTGTCCTTGGTTGTGTTGCGAGCTGTAAGTTCTCATCTCATTCATCTCATTATCTCTAGCCGCTTTATCCTGTTCTACAGGGTCGCAGGCAAGCTGGAGCCTATCCCAGCTGACTACGGGCGAAAGGCGGGGTACACCCTGGACAAGTCGCCAGGTCATCACAGGGCTGATACATAGACACAGACAACCATTCACACTCACATTCACACCTACGGTCAATTTAGAGTCACCAGTTAACCTAACCTGCATGTCTTTGGACTGTGGGGGAAACCGGAGCACCCGGAGGAAACCCACGCGGACATGGGGAGAACATGCAAACTCCACACAGAAAGGCCCTCGCCGGCCACGGGGCTCGAACCCAGGACCTTCTTGCTGTGAGGCGACAGCGCTAACCACTACATCACCGTGCCGCCCCGCTGTAAGTTCTATAGTTACCATTCAGTCTACAGTTTAACAGAGACGATGTCTTTGAAACGAAGTGTTGTGATTATATAACTTGCTTCTGAATATCAGACAAAATCATGGTCTTGCTTTGTAGCTGTCTGGATATTCTTCAGAGAGCGACATGAAAAACTGTGCAGGGGATTTTGAACTTTCTTAGAAGTTTTCAAGTATAAGAATCAGAGGGTGCGATGTAAAGTGAGGCTTACCGTAATGAAAATCACTATGCTTTTAGAAAACCAAGGCCAGATTGATTTAAATGACAGATAGTTTGTCATAGTTCTTTTTATAGGACTGTTTATCTTCAGCTTGTTACAGGAGCCAATAATGGAGCCTCATAAAGACCAAGCACACACAAAGCCCTGTCCTGTCTCCTAACCCTCCTGTCAGATATGGCCTTTTTGTTCCTCTGCCCACCAAAAAAAAAAAAAAAAGACAGATTAGCTTATCACTGACAGAAAAATAAGCTCACTCAAAATCACTGACCATTAGTATTTCACCAGGAAAGAGCAGGAAAGTCGTCCTTTAACATTCTCCGAGGCAGCGCCTTAAAACACTGCATTTCTTGTCAGGTATGATAAATGCCTGCATTCCTGTATTCTTAAACAATGAACCATAACAGATTTATACCTGCCACAGAGTTCAAAAATTCATATAAACTTCACTGGCTGTGTTTTGAACTTGTTATACAAT
Organism: Neoarius graeffei; assembly: GCF_027579695.1. Classification (NCBI taxonomy): domain Eukaryota; kingdom Metazoa; phylum Chordata; class Actinopteri; order Siluriformes; family Ariidae; genus Neoarius; species Neoarius graeffei. Next base: position 41,693,062 of record NC_083574.1, read on the forward strand.
GCAGGCTGTGAAAATGAGCCCGGCGACAACACAGGGCACGTGGTCGTAGTCCAAACCATAAACACTTATGAATAACTAACCGTTGAGAGACTGAAGTCAAATGGGACTGAGCACATTGTTGCGGATGCATGCTCTTAAGAGATAAGATTCTTGCTATGTGAACTCTCAATTTGTACTTGAAATGACTTATCAGCATTTTTCACAGGGTGTGTTTGAGTAACAAGCAAGTCTTAACTGTTTACTCCCAGAGTCGAGAGAGGACATGAACTCTAGTCTGTTTCTGTTGACTGGTATTGCGGACAAGGGTAGAGCATTTACAGATTTCAGCTTCGCAAAGCATGTTAAAGTGCCATTCCACCACTGGATGTATTCTTTGGCATAAAATACAATATATTTTATGACAACATGACTAGACCGAGAAATCTTTTAGCTTCAAAATGATATATCAAACATAATTTTTTGACAACAAGTATATTAATTTTGCGACCAAAGTCACCTACCCTTTTAATTTCCGCGCGGTAGTGAAACGTGATGTCATCGGCAGGTTCCCCTTCTTGTGTACTACGTCACGTGTGACGTGGCACAGATTATCAGCAATGGCGGATAGAACGCGATTTCCACTTGTCGATTGCTGTGCCGATATTCACCATCGACCGTCTCCTTTGGGCATCACTTGCTATTTTCCTTCTCTTCTTTTCCGAAGCTGACAATCGCATTCTATCCGCCATTGCTGATAATCTGTGCCACGTCACACGTGACGTGGTACACAAGAAGGGGAACCTGCCGATGACATCATGTTTCACTACCGCGCGGAAATTAAAAGGGTAGGTGACTTTGGTCGCAAAATTAATATACTTGTTGTCAAAAAATTATGTTTGATATGTCATTTTGAAGCTAAAAGATTTCTCTGTCTAGTCATGTTGTCATAAAATATATTGTATTTTATGCCAAAAAAATACATCCAATGGTGGAATGGCACTTTAAGCTTTTTCAAACTATCAGTAATTGCAGTAGATGAAAAATGGCGAGCCATGCACAATGAAGCTAGGCTAGTTTTGCTAAACACCGGTAATCTGAGTGACATGCCTGGAGGACCGGATTGCCAGACTGGCAACTGGTTCGAGTTCCGTGGATGTTCTCTGTAAACAGCTACAGCAACGGTATTCAACTGAAAAAAATTGTAAAGGTCCAGTTACATCAAATGAATTATTTACAAAGGTCCACATGAGCAACTAACATGACTGGATGTTATCTTTTAATGATTAACCACTGATGATTAAGTTATGGCTGTAAATAAGGCAACACAAAGTTTTTATGCTTTGTTTTGTGTCGTAGTAGTGCTTCACGTTACTGCTTTTGACTACCTCTATGGACTCTGAACTGAGAAGACATCTGTTTTGAACTTGGAAGTGCAGAATAAAAGCATACTTTTCCGTCCAGTTGTCTTTAAACGTTGCTTTCATCCTCAACTTTTTTTAAACAAGCGGCCTGCAGCTAAATAATTTACGTAAATCCATGTGATTGGATAAGCCTCAACAGAGGATCTGGTACAGAAACCGCACTGGTTCATGTTTAGTTTAGAAAAGTAGAGTCACTGAGCTATGGCCAGCTTTGTTTCGTATGTTTATTGGCTCTACGAGAGTATATTTTCAGGTACTCAGTTCATCCGTTGAAATAATTTGCTTGTCCGGATGCAGAACATGGTCCGCCTGTTGATGACCCCTGGACTATGGTCTTTGTGGACTTACTGCCTGACAGTCTGGGTTTCTAACACTCAGAGATGGACTCACAGCCGTCCACCACCACCACCAATCACATCCAACTTATTTTTAGAATAGTCGTGTCAGACAAAAACCTAATCCAATGAGTGACATCTAGCCCAGCGGTTTATGGGATTAATATAGGGCTGTGCTCCTAATAGCTCTAGCAGAGGTTCTTCTTTACTTGCTTTATCAGCATGCTAACATAGAACTTAGTGCCTATATGGGTGGAAGCATGGAACGTACTGTAGAGTACAAGTTTAAAAGCAGTAGAAATATCCTCAGGCACTTAGGGTAAGAGCAGAGGACTGTAGTATCGGGGAGCCTGTTGGAACTGACACCGCTCATGTGCAGGAAGAAGCAGAGGAGGAGAAGAGATGTGCGATTAAAGCAAGGGGGAAGGGAGTGCCCGAATGGGAGGCTGGTTTTGAAACTGTAGCTATCAGCACAATTCAGAAACGCATAATAATGACAAAGTGACCCTGCTAAGCATCCTCCCTCTGTTTCCTGCCCTGGGAATGTCCTTGCATCCAGGAATTCCTCAAACCAAATGAGATTCCTTATGTCCTCCGAAGCCGCAGTGGGAAAGTGGTTATTTTCATGGCCAGCCATTATACAGAGGACGTATTGTTTAAAATATCCTGTGTATAGCTGAATTCCTCTCCGACGAAGCGTAATGTGTTGATGCTTTCAGATCTGAGAAAATGCCAGTGCCGCTGCATTGTATTCACCAACTCGCAACATGTTTAACCCGATTTTATAGAAGTGTAATGTTTGCATTTGTCAAAATCAGGACACGCAATCTACCACACGGCCGTGTGTTTAATTCATCAGCATGTCTTTATGCCACAGAGTCAGCACTGATGCGGAATAGTTTATAGTTACAGGAGATGAGGGAGCAGGCTTCAGAGCATCACTTGTACATTCGTCTCACAGAAATGTGAATTAATTCAATTCGTGCAGGTAATAGATTAGCATAATTGAGACTTGCTGGCACAAGAAAACAGAAAGAGGGGGAAAAAGGGCTGCCTAATGCAATATGAATTCTTCCTGCTGTTTGTGTGTGTGTGTGTGTGTGTGTGTTTCTGCTGTGTACTGCAGGCTCCTGTATCAGTTAGTTGTTTCTCCAGGTGTGTGAGAGATGTGTGCATGACTCACAGTGTCCACAGGAGGTACCTTTGATTTGTCAGATCACTAATTTGGTCCACATTGGTGAATCTGTAAGTAGAGCAGTGCTGCATCCCCTTTGTGTAATCCTGCTTGCGCTGTAATCATTATTTTAGTGCTACAAACAGCACGGTTTGTGAGGGCTATATTTGGGCTGATGTTTACTTGGAGAAGCGCTGCTTATTCTGAAGCCGAGAGTTCCCAGGAGCTCCAGCGTTCTGCTTTTGTTGTGTGTTTTTTTTAGGATTTGAGGTGAAGATACAGTTCAAATGTTCCTTAGTTGTTTTTCTTGATATGTCTATAAAAGCCGTGTTTTTGCCCTTTAAGTAAATAGCGCATCGCATGCACAGGTCAGGTGGTCGTCCTTTCAGAGGAAATTGCATTCATTCCTTGAGACTCGCGCTACTTTCTAAGGCCTTGGATTTGATAAGACCTGACATGATGGAACGTCAGGCCGTTTACAGAACTCCCTATGGGAGCAGTGTAGAAATGATATTTCCTCTACATATATCAGTAGCACACATTTAAACCATTCCTCGAATGGTCTCGTATATAGAGAAATTACATATTTAAGAACATTTTTTGCATATATCCATAAATTTTCTCTGTCCTCCAGGCGTACACACACAAGCATTCTCTTTAAAAACAGTAAATTAATCTTTTTTTCCTTGCACAAGGCCATCAAGGATGCATTTAGATCAACTAGCAGACAGCGACTGCACATTCAGTGGTTTACTTTGTGAAGGTCTGTTTATTGGATTCGAACTAATCTTGAGGTATTCTTGACCAGATGCTGCCCTGAAGACACTTGTACCGTTAGTGTCTAATCTCAGAATTGGCAAGAGATAAACAGAAATATGAAAGGGAAAGAATCCATGCAATAAATTAGCATCAGGACTCTTATACTGGCCTGCCTTGGCATGTACAGCTTTTATTTAAAGCTTATGGTCAAGCTTCAAGTTAGGCTCATATTCACTCTTCTTGGTATCTCCCCCCGTCCCTTCTGTTGTTCTTCAGGTATGGCCTCGCAAGTGCAAGTCTTTTCCCCCCACACTCTGCAGTCAAGTGCCTTCTTTAGCGTGAAGAAACTGAAGGTGGAGCAAAGTTGCAACTGGGATATGACAGGGTACGGCACACACAACAAGGTCTACGGTCAGAACAGCAAGCAGAGCGTGTCTGCTGCCTCAGTAGGCCTCAACGCTGCCTCACTCCAGGTCTCCAACTCCTCCTTGCCATACGAGCAGGCTCTCCTCTTCCCCGCCAGCTCTGGCCACATTGTGGTTGCCTCGGCAAGTAGCACGTCTGGGGTGGCAGGCCAGCTTTTGGGGAGCACGGGCAGCAGTAGTGGCAGTGGCAGCGGAGGGCACAACCTGACGCGTCGCAGCACTGTGAGCTTGCTGGATACGTACCAGCGATGTGGGCTTAAGCGCAAGAGTGAGGAGCTGGACAACAACAACGGCAGTGGAAGCAGCGTGCATGTGGTGGAGGAGTTGCAGCAGCCTCCAGCAGCGCCGATGCTCCAGAACAATGGTCAGAGCGGCCCAACGGGCACCGTGGCCACTGCCTCGACGACAGCCACGTCCAAGACCAGTGGCGCCAACAGCGAGGGTGACTATCAGCTCCTGCAGCACGAGGTTCTATGCTCCATGACCAACACATATGAGGTGCTGGAGTTCTTAGGCCGAGGCACCTTTGGGCAGGTGGTGAAGTGCTGGAAGCGTGGCACCAGTGAGATTGTGGCCATCAAGATACTGAAGAACCACCCATCATACGCGCGCCAGGGCCAGATCGAGGTCAGCATCCTGGCACGCCTTAGCACAGAGAGTGCAGATGACTACAATTTTGTGCGGGCGTACGAGTGCTTCCAGCACAAGAACCACACGTGCCTGGTCTTTGAGATGTTGGAGCAGAACCTGTACGACTTCCTGAAGCAGAACAAGTTTAGCCCACTGCCCCTCAAGTACATCCGGCCCATTCTGCAGCAGGTGGCTACAGCGCTGATGAAACTGAAGAGTCTGGGTCTGATTCATGCTGACCTGAAGCCTGAGAACATCATGTTGGTGGATCCTGCTCGGCAGCCCTACAGAGTCAAAGTCATCGACTTTGGCTCTGCAAGTCATGTGTCCAAAGCTGTGTGCTCCACTTACCTTCAGTCCAGATACTACAGGTAAGACAGTTTATGGTTTTGATTCAGCATCTCTGACTAAATTTCTTTGCTTTTTTAAACGGGTCACTATGTAGGAGCCATGGTCTAATGGTTAGTGAAGCAGCTTTGGGACCAAAAGGTTGCCGGTTCAATTCCCTGGACCAGCAGGAATGGCTAAAGTACCCTTGAGTAAGGCACCTAACCCCCAACTGCTCCCCAGGCTGTTCTGGGTATGTTGTATGTTGCTCTAGATAAGAGTGTCTGTTAATGGCTCAGGTGTCTTGAGTGAGGTAATAATTTGTCAATGGTTAACTGAGGTCATTCTTGTACTTTTCTGGTTATTTTACTTAAAGATTTCAGGGTTTAGACTGCGAGAGAGCAAAAAACCTTACAAGCTTGCTGAGAATTCAGCTTCTTATTACGTTTAATGTGCTAAAACAAGCAAGTCATCTAGATTGCTAATTTGAAGATTAAAAATGGTCTGTTTGTTCTCGACAACATTTTAAAGTTGAATAGCTCTGGGATATATGCTGGAGATACATTTTTGTCAGCGTCTTGCTTTTCATATTTGGACTGTCTGTGTATGTGTGTTTAAGATATTTATGTTTGAGAAAAACAGCCTAGAGAAATTAGGCATTGAAACGTAGCCTTCAAATTGGGTTTGTTGCATTTAGGCACATGTCCCTTCCTTCACCTGACCCTAGCGCCATTGCAAATTGTTTCCCCAGGGGTGTAGGATATGGGGTCAGACCGAGTTCTGCAATAATGCCTTGCTGTAATCCACACCAGAACGCCAACATTAGAAACAGATGACTTGCTTGAAAGCTTACTTTTTTTTTTTTACTCTTAGTTTTCATTTTGATGTAGCTGTGTTTAGATTTTAATGAATAGGTGAGGATTTCATCAGGAGTCTGGACTGCTGAAACAGAAGCCTGCGTTGTTGGGGTTTGCTCGAGTCGCCTGAGGTCATAGTGTGTGAAAGTTACATGACCGTGCAAGAAAACCTCTGAGGAGGTCAGTTTGAGTACCGCCAGATGTGCATCTTGTTTTCTGAGGTGTTGCTTTGAGAATGCAAGGGCCAGTGCTACTAATTAATGTTAATGAGGTCAGAATCCTAACATGGCAAATGTCTTGTTTGGGAATGTGTGTGGAAATGAATAGGGGGAGAAAAACAGATGGAAAATTTTAAACTTGCTTAATGTCTGTAGAAATATTTAACATTGCAACAAGCACTATTTTGAAGAATGTACTGCATATGCGTGAAAATTAAAAGCTATAAAAAATAACTGGGTCAGTGCAGATGAGCATTTAATTAAATGTTCTGTCCTCATTTAGTTGAGATCTTTCAGCGATACACAGATTTATTCTTAATATTTTCTCAAAAAAATGTAATATATTTGTAGAAGTTGCATAGATTTGATTGTTACTTTGCAGTATGTTTGGGTACAGAGCAATTTTGTCATCTCAAGAGATACAATGAAGTCTATCAATAATTACTCAGTGACACAGATTTTTTTTTTTCATGTGTTATTTTGAATCTGTGCTCGCTTTTGCATGAACTAATGACAGGGACATAGTTAGTTATGAAAAAATGAGCAACTATTAGTCTAATTACTTTTGGTCATTAAAAAGGAGATACTTAGAAATGAAAACGACTGACAATTCTGTGTGGTTCTGTTAACATGCAAACTCCCCAAAAATACCGTACTAATTGCATATATTCATTTTGGTTAATATGTAGTTATGCAGGGCGGCACGGTGGTGTAGTGGTTAGCGCTGTCGCCTCACAGCAAGAAGGTCCTGGGTTTGAGCCCCGGGGCCTTTCTGTGCGGAGTTTGCATGTTGTCCGTGTGGGTTTCCTCCGGGTGCTCCGGTTTCCCCCACAGTCCAAAGACATGCAGGTTAGGTTAACTGGTGACTCTAAATTGACCGTAGGTGTAGGTGTGAGTGTGAATGGTTGTCTGTGTCTATGTGTCAGCCCTGCAATGACCTGGTGACTTGTCCAGGGTGTACCCCGCCTTTCGCCCGTAGTCAGCTGGGATAGGCTCCAGCTTGCCTGCGACCCTGTAGAACAGGATAAAGCGGCTAGAGATAATGAGATGAGATGTAGTTATGCATATATGTATAGAATAGCCATGATTTTGTGCTGTATCAAATCCTGGGTAAATCAATAACAGGCTATGGAGAATAAAACATGGTCACATAATTGAAAGCACAATTTGATTGGGTTGGATCATTCTGTCAGATTGAACTGATATCAGGAATTTTTCAGAAGATTTGATCATGTATTAATCACCAGACATTTAGATTTTACTAAACAACAATTACTTAATTACTGTATAAAAATTGCTTGGTTTGAAATGGAAGCCATGGCCTAATGGTTAGAGAAGCAGCTTTGTGACCAAAAGGTCGCTGGTTCGAGTCCCTGGACCAGCAGGAATGGCTGATGTCCCCTTGAGCAAGGCACCTAACCCCCCCAACTGCTTCCCAGGCTGCTCTGGGTATGCTGTATGTCACTCTGATAAGAGCGTCTGATAAATGCCATTAATGCAATGTAGTGAAACTGTCACCGAATACTGATACAGATAAATTACCAGCTATGTAATTCTCCCATGTCCATGTGAGATTCCTCTGGGTTCTCTGGTTTCCTTTCACATCCCAAAAACATGCGTGTAGTTGGATCAGCTAAATGTTCCGTGTGTGTGTGTGCACTATGCATCTGTCCAGCCAGGGTGTATTCCTGGAAGTGTTCCTGCGATAGGCTCCACCCTACTCAGGATAAAATGATTACTCAAGATGAAAAGATTAATGAATGAATAAATTATCATATAATTATAGAGCAAGTAACAGAAAACATCGGGGGTTTATACATACAGGAGATTATAGTGCTATTCCCTGGCATCCTCTATAATGGTGCTGTATATATTGCACTGTCCTTTAAAAAAAAAAAGATGACTGATGCATTCAGGTTCAAGGGGGACTAGACATAGTATCCACTCAGCTTCAGACTGGATTACACTCCTGGTACAAACCCTTAAATTAAAGCTGACAGTGTGCACTTTAAGTTAGTAGTCATGTCATTTCAAATCTAATGCGCTAGAGTACAGAGCCAAACTGTTCTTACTTATGGACCTCTCTGTATACCATGATATTGGGCATGCATGCATGTGTTGCGTTATAACGAGACGTGGGTGAACAAGGTCAGTTCTGTGCAAAGAGTGGGCTGTGAAGTGTAATTACCAGCAGCCGTGAGTCTTGTCCTGTGTGGGAGTGCACAGAAAGGATGATCCCCTTAATTTCTTCTTGGCAGGAACGAAGAAGCAAAATACATCTGACACTGAGCAGACTTTTATTAGTTAGCACTTACCAGCCTTGTGCCTGTCTGTTCTGTTTTTCCAAGAATATACAGCTTTATATCGTCTGTCAGTATTGTTGCTCAAAGAGATAACAAAGCAAATCAGAGAATGACACCAGACCTCACTCAGACTGTAATCCATGTTAACCTCCATCCAACAGATCCATGGGCTTTTGCTTCGTTTTTTTTTGTTTTGCCTCTTCTAAGAGCTCCATACACATGCATGTTCATACACTCACACACTTCTCTTCAGCTCCAGCAGTGACCCACGTGGAGCAGCCTCCTACAGCTTTCACCTCCTCAGGGAAAGATCACACTCTTTCTGGCACATAGCATCTGTTTAATAGAGGTCTTATTCAGCTAAAATGGGGTCTCTCTCTCTCTCCTATCTCTCACGTTGTGAGTGTTCAGGTGGGTGAGCAACAGAAAGGCTAGATCTTTGGAAGAATCTGCTGCAAATACTGTGATAAATTGCTGCCACTGTTGAAGCTCCTCGAGAATACATGACTGATTTCCCATCTCAGATCAGATTTGAGAACAGATAGTCACTGAGTCTCCCTGCTGATTTGGCACACAAGGAGACCACGAGAGAGAGAGAGAAAAAAGTGAAGCCTCTCTGGAGAGGAAACTAGCATTCCTTTTTCTTTCAGTCTTCCTCAGTGCTGTAAATCAGTATTGGTTTGCAGTGCAAATCGTATTTAACCGGCAAACCGGAGGGATGGGGATGGGGTGATGGGGTAATTCGTGTACAACCAATGCCTTTGCAGTTCATTCATACATTCTGATGAGTAAATGTTGCTGTTGGACGAAGAAGCTTTCTCCTCAGGACTGGTACATAAAGCTATGCTTATTCATGCTTTACTCATTCGGTGTCTTCTTGTCATTCATTCTGCCCTTGCTATTAAATCCATCGGGCAATTACCCACGGCCTTTGATATGATAGCATGTCCCGTGTTTGCATATATATTTTTAAAACTATTGCCTGCTTTCCAAACATTTCCTTTTAAGATGTGCTGTCAACTGTAAAAGTGGTTGTGGAAGGCAGAGCACTTGTGAGTTCGAGATTTCTTGCCTACTCTTGCTGGTCCCCACTCACTGTAAAAGCTCTGTGTAAATGACGGCTGACACTGGCAGCTCAGACTCAATCAGCTGATCTTCATATCTTTACAGGCTCTACTTACTGCGAGTTCTCAGCCTGTCTGTTCTGATGGAATTTGATCTATTAGACATGAGCGTTTGTGTCGTATTGGATTTAAGAGCTTACATCAGGAGGCTGTAGCTACATTTCGAATATAGATTTTTCATCCAGGGTTTACTGACATGACTAAATTAAGCAATAATAATCAAAGGAAGCATTTGTACATGGATAGTAATCTGCATTTATGTTTGTGTGATTTGGTAGCTTTTTCGGCTGGGTATATAGCATAGCGTAGCAATTACGAGTTGGCCTAGTGGTTAGCATGTTCGCCTCTTGACCCGGAGATCGCGAGTTCTACTTCTGGTTGGGTCATCCCAAAGACTAGCATAAAAATGGTACCTACTGCTGTCTGGCAAGGCACGCTGCAATACAGATGTGAGTGGGGAGTCAGACTCTTTCAATTACCAGAGGACTAGCCCCTAACTGTATAGGCAAGAGGCTGAGGATTATAGAAGCAGAGATCAGCACCGCCTAATGCACCTTAAAGGAGAACTGAAGTCATTTTTAAACTTGCTTTATTTCTTAATTAACGTGTTATTCAATTACGTTTTCGGTTTTAGTAACTTTATATCGTGACTCGTATTGGTAACTAATGGACCTTTTCCACTACCCTTTTTCAGCTCACTTCAGCCCGACACGGCTCGCGTTTCGACTACCTCAGAGCAGCACGACTCAGTTTGCTTCAGCCCTACTCAGCACCCAAAACTCGCACGGTTTTGGAGTGGGGCTGAAGCGAGCCAAACAGAGCTGAGTGGGGCTAGGGGCGTGAGGAGACACTCCCCTGTGCACTGATTGGTGAGGAGGAGTGTCCTCACATGCCCACACACGCCCCGCGAGCACGCTGGGATCTGTAAATACCGTAAACCCGGAAGAAGAATAATTATGAATTACGAGAATTATGAAGCCTTATGCGCCTCGCCTCATCTATACGCTCTTGCCAGTATCTGTTGGCGTTGTCGGTGACAACAAGCCACAGAACCAAGACCAGCAACACTAACGACTCCATGTCCTCCACGTTTATTGTTTACTATTCGGGTCGTGAGACTACCGCTTAAAAGGTCACTGATGTCACTGTTTGCGCCGCCTAACGACATCACGTGACGTCCACCCACTTTCGCTAACTCCACCCAATGTGTCCACCCACTTCCAGCCAGCACAGTTCAGCGCGGTTGTAGTCGAAATGCAACTCCAACAGCCCCACTCAGCTCGACTCAGCCCAACTCAGCACGGCACGGCTCAGCCCAACTCAGCCGCGTTGGTAGTGGAAAAGCGGCATAATTGCAAGTAAATATGATACTTATCGGCCTGTTCGGTTTTTAGCCATGTTGAATGTAGTTCGTTTGGTCCACGGCAGGCGTCACTTATCCGTACGATCTTCACGAGACTTGTGCGAGACTTCAAAACGTCAAGTGTCAGCCAGGTGTCAGTGCCGCCATTTTGAAAACTGTTTTCCAAACGAAATATTGCTCAAAAATGAGTTTAAATGACGATTACTGCCTACTTTCTTCAAACTTTCCTGATTGCTATCAAAACAAACAAAACTTCCGGCTTGATTACGTCAGCATTCGAAGGAGCTGCATACTTCCATCCTACGATGTCTCGCACAGGTCTCAACGAATCTCGTTTACGGCCGTTGCTTTGACATATGGACTGATATATTACAGAGTATATTTCAGACACTCATAACTTGCTATAGCAGTGACAAAACAGCTGTCAAAAATGCATTCCTATATTTAATAAAATGAGAAATAGAATTTTGATAATAAAAAATTTGCTTTCAGTTCTCCTTTAAGGGCCTGGTTAGTATTAGGATGAGAGACTGCCTGGGAAGACCAGGTCCTGTCACGGGAAGGCCTTTTACGCAATTATGCAAAGCTACAGTATGTATGTCATTGAATTAGCTTGTAATGCCATATCGTCATGGTGGTACAGTGCATAGCAATGCCACCACACAGCTTCATGGTCCTTGATTCAATCCTGAGCTCGGGTTACGGTTGGTGTGGTGTTTCACATGTTGTACCTGTGTCTTCATGGGTTTCTTTTAGGTTCTCCAGTTCTCTTTCACCTCCCCAAAACATGCTGGTAGGTGTTGTGGCTGTTTTACATCACCCCAAGGTGTGTCTGTAGGAGTGTGTGCATAGTGCCATCATGGCACTCCAGATCCATCATGACTCTGATGAGGGTAAAGCAGTTACTGAAGAGTGAATAAATGTGTTAATGACTGCCATGTGATATTTCTAATGCCATATTTGCAAGAGATTTCACTATGATAACTGGGAAAGAAGACACTTTCACATGCTAGCCTCTGTGGTGGAGTCCTGCTTGTTTAGGCTACATGAGCTCCTCACAGCCATGCCCACTAGCTAATGATGTAACAGGTAACATTGGTTGCATTACACAAGACCAGAAAAAAGAGGATTATTGCTAACGTCCCAGTTAAGCTTCCTTACCCCATTTATCTGTAATTGCTTGGGGGGGGGAGTTAAGTGCCCTGGATGCTCTGATTAAAGTTTGGGGCTTATGTGAATTCCTGCTGTCATCCATGTTGCAACATTTAAATGGCTGTCGTTGGAACGAGGGGAAGGTGATTACTGTAGCATGTGTGTACTTTCAGTATCTCTGTCACTGTGTCTCTTCTTCCCCCTCCTATCGTCATTTCTCAGCAGTGATACTCTCATCGAGAGTCCTGCTCAGTTCAGGAGTGTGAGTCATGGCAGCCGGAGGTCACAGAACAAGAGACAGTACGGCCTCTCAGCATGTCAGTCAATACCCTGTAGACGTCAGAGCCTTAATATAGGAAAGGGAAAAGGCATGTCCTGCACTTTTGGCTGAAATTTTGCTCAAAGATGCATCAGTTGCTTGTGACCTTGCTGCCTTATGAATAACAAGGCACTAATGGCTCAGACTGGCAACCAGACGGTTTCTATCCAGGGATCTATTTATTGGCTCCCATCAATCAAAATGCTAATGTTGGCAGTGAACTGCGCTGCCATAACATGAGGATAAGCAAGATATGTTGGTGGAGTCTTTGTATCTATGTGTGCATGCACGTGTATGTGTGTGTGAGCGATAAGAGGAACACTGGCCGAAGGACAGAGAGTCGCAGTGGCCAAGCCCTAGGGATGTCCTCAGGAAGAAACTTCACAAACTGTATTCTTTATCCTCTTCTTTATTCACACCCAGAGGGCCATGGACCCCTGCAGCACTTAACAGAACCTCAAGCCATATGGACAACATTGCACAGCACTCAACTTCTAGATCAGGATCTATCCTTGTCAGAGATTAATGATGCACCATACAATTCAAACGGAATAACGTGTAACTGAAGCAAGCTCTTATTAGGCCGTGCTGTAAAAATTGTGCATGCAGACGCTCATCCGAGTTTCCAATCTGTCATTGCGTAACTCTTGAATATTTTCTATTGTGAATATGATCATTCAAAATCTTATAATCTCTGCTTTCCTAAGACATTTATCTCATTAAGGTCTGTGCCGAGTTTCCCAAAAGCATCGTAGCACAAAGATCATCGTTAAATGGTAGGGCGAACAGCACAATGAACACTCGCTCTCCTAGTTAAGATGATCTTAGCGTTAAGAGGCTTTTGAGAAACCCACTTCTGTTCAGTACTTTGGGAGTAACAGCAAGTTGAAGTCGGTACAACAGAGCTCATGTGACGTCGGGAAACTGCCGGTGCTTTTTGAGTCATGGGAAAGCGGTCAGACTCTCTGTCTCTCTCTCCTGATCGGTTTCTGACTGGATTACTTGTGAATATCAATCAGATAACTTTTATAGGGATGTTCTCTCGCTCTCACTGTTTCTTATGAGAAACAAATTCAGCAAAATTTTCCGTCTGCTAGTTTTGATGTTATGATTCACGGGAGGCTTTGAAGTGAGTTTTCATAGCTTTACCTACTTATTTTTTCAAATTAAACTGATTCATGTAAATAAATAACTATTTTAGAATATAACTGTAGTTGTTTTGATGAAAAATATTGAGATCTTAGTGGTCAGAATGAGATTTTAAAAAAACAGAAATGTGAGTGTCAGTTTGAATTCAGTGAATTGGAATTGTTTATTGGATGTGGATCATAGTTTTTTCGAGGTTAGCCTTGAAAGCTGTGAATATTAATCGAAATAATCATTTATATTCTTTCATATAGGGTGGCATGGTGGTGTAGTGGTTAGCGCTGTCACCTCACAGCAAGAAGGTCTGGGTTCGAGCCCTGTGGCCGGCGAGGGCCTTTCTGTGCGGAGTTTGCATGTTCTCCCCGTGTCCGCGTGGGTTTCCTCCGGGTGCTCCAGTTTCCCCCACAGTCCAAAGACATGCAGGTTAGGTTAACTGGTGGCTCTAAATTGACCATAGGTGTGAATGTGAGTGTGAATGGTTGTCTGTGTCTATGTGTCAACCCTGTGATGACCTGGCGACTTGTCCAGGGTGTACCCCGCCTTTCGCCCATAGTCAGCTGGGATAGGCTCCAGCTTGCCTGCGACCCTGTAGAACAGGATAAAGCGGCTAGAGATAATGAGATGAGATGATTCTTTCATATAAATACAAGTAAGCTCTACTTTTGAGAAATACAAAGGCCTACAGAGCACAAAGAGGGTATTAGAAATAATCTTTTATTACTTTTGTATTTTGATAGAGAATGGTAGATGTGAATGACATTCAGTGCTTATTTATGCACATTTTATAATCAACATTGATTTTTCCTTCTTTGTGATGTATAAATGAGAGTTAAGATCAGCTTTATATTGCACAAATAAAGCCATTTGGTGAAACTTTGAAGAAGAGAGTGTACCGAGTGTAATGTTTTAACCTAATTAGCATAATTAATACTAATCAAATACTAATTTGCATGATTGTTTTTTGCTAATTTTTTTCAAACTTTGTATTCAGTATACAACCATCTATGTTCCTGCAAATTTCCATTTAAATACCTTGAAAAATAAAAGTTATTAAGAAAAAAGATTTCATCTCATTGGTTAATGAGACCCATTTAGACCATGTGATCCTCATACAGAATATTACAGCAGTTTTTTTAAATTAAGCCGTTTTTTTTCAATCGTTGATGTGTAATATCTCAAGAACGGATAAACATATTTTAATTGTTTAAAAAGTATGTTGTTCTGCATTCAATTCTGAATTCAATGAGAGCTGTTTCAAGCAATTTGGATTAGGGGTCAACCGATAATCGGCCTGGCCGATATATCGGGCCGATATTCTGCATTTTTAGGGTTATCGGTATTGGCCATAATTTCCACCGATATGCCGATAACATGCCTTTTTGCAGCCATTTCGTTCCTAACGCGACTGTCACTGCACGTCCTTTCCTGCACTCACCTCTCTGAGTTCAAGAACACGGTCCCGCCCACCACAACATCTGATTTGTTTGGCACAAGAGATATAGCCAATCGACACGTGTAGCTAAACGCTGTGAACTGTTTCAAGGCGGCCGTACGGGCACTTGGGCAGAAGCGGCACAAGGGATACAGCCAATCAACACGCGTAGCTAAACGCTGTGAACTGTTTCAAGGCGGCCGTATGGACACTCGGGCAGAAGCAGATCCCACTTCAAGGTAAGGGCACGCTGCTTTTGCCGCAGTAAGTCACAAACACACAAGTTGCAAAAGCACAACATCATTATATGTTTACATTCTTCATCTACTACTCGTTAAAATTGTCCATTTGCATCTGTGTAGCCAGGCAAACTTAGCTTACGGAAGGAAGCACTTGAATTAGCCTACAACCAACTAGTCTCGCTGAAACTACAAGTAATGCTTCCTTCACTACAATATAATCCTCCTAAATTGGGAATATTAGGCTTGGGCATTAAAAGCATTAGAATGTAGATGGTTACTTATTAAGTTGTTACATAATAGGGAGTGATAGCCTACTTTATGTTTGATTTTACTTTTTAAAAAATGCTGCAGGCAGCTCCCTACACTTGATTTGTTATTTAAAAACTACTTGAAGTTGGTAAGTCTTACTTAGTTCTTAGTGTAAAAGAATCCAGAGTGTATTTTCATTTATTTTCCACTGAAAATGGTGAGCTGTAATATAGTAGGGAGTGATTTATTTTTTTATTGGTGAATATTTATTTTATTATTATTTTATTTCTCATTTTATTCTAACTAATGTTTGACTTTATTGTACAAATGCTGCTGGCATCTCCCTGCACAAAATTTCATGTTCAATTTTACAATTAAACATACATTTCATGGATATGAAGGTCTGTGTCAGTGTGTGCTATGTTTAATTTCATGTGAATTATAATGTTTACATTTATCGGTTGCACATATCGGTTATCGGCATCCCGATTCCATAATAATCGGTATCGGCATCGGCCCTGAAAAAAACATATCGGTCGATCCCTAATTTGGATTGAATTTGAATTTTTCACCCTGATATGCCTACTCTTACTGTATGCACATGACTAGATTTCGAATTTGACATCGAACCTGATCCTTTTTTCCCCCCATAACAATAAACCCTGATGTGCACAGTCTGAACCTGCTATCTTGTGTTTATAAGTGAAATGCCGTTCCAGGACATTTACTGCAGATCTGTGGCAGGTATTAAAGAGCACGCTAATGAATGAGGTTGCCACTAGTTACTGTTCTCTCAAGCATACGTAAGGTGTCTTTTTATGCTGTAGTGCGAGAACAGCGGGATCCTGTTACCCACAGATAAATTTGAATCTGAGAATGTGGGTCTGCTTTTGGCAGGCATACGTGCTGGTTACCTGTACAAAATCATTACCCATGAGTCTCTCAAAGAGATGGTTCAGGGTTAGTTTTTATTTACTGCTTCGACCAAATTAAACACATAAATTTCGATCTCTTTCAAGTCAAAAAATATTACGCTAATTAATTTTGTCACTGGTGACATTTTGTCAGTTGAGGGGAAAATATCAGAACAATTGAACTATGAGGTGTCATACAGGAGGTGTCCAGGCAGGTGGTTGTAACAAAAAGATGTTTTCTTTCTGGTTCTTTCAAGAACGAGTTTTATGACACTCAACCTCCTGTGAAGATGATTGACAGGAACATAATAACCAAGAGTTCATCTAATTTGGCTGTAGGCTACTCGCTTCACCATTGGAGCACGAGACAAGTCGCTAATTAACTCCTATTAGTCGAGTATATGAACACTCAGCTGATTGCTAGGTCATTTTGCGAGGCATTGATATCACGTCTTTACTCTGAGAACAATGAGAAGGAGAATGGTGCCTGGACATATGGTTGTTTTTTTTTTTTTTTAAATAAATTCTTATTATGTAGAACAATATTAGCAATTCATATGTATTATTTCACTATTGCCTTTTCTTTGCAGGTTTATTTAAAGGAGAACTGAAGTCATTTTTAAACTTGTTTTATTTCTTAATTAACATGTTATTCAATTACGTTTTCGGTTTTAGTAACCTTATATCGTGACTCGTATTGGCAACTAATTGCAATTAAATATGATACTTACCGGCCTATTCGGTTTTTAGCCGTGTTGAATTTAGTTCGTTTGGTCGACGGCAGGCGTCGCTTATCCGCGCGATCTTCACGAGACTTGTGCGAGACTTCGAAACGTCAAGTGTCAGCCAGGTGTCAGTGCCGCCATTTTGAAAACTGTTTTCCAAACGAAGTATTGCACAAAAACGAGTTTAAATGACGATTACTACCAACTTTTTTTCAAACTTTCCTGATTGCTATCAAAACAAACAAAACTTCCGGCTTGATTACGTCAGCATTCGAAAGAGGGCGTGCGCGTCTTTTGACGACGTTGGCAGATGTCGGTCGCTTTGATTTCCGCTGTACGTTTTACTTCCGTCCTACGATGTCTCGCACAGGTCTCAACGAATCTCGTTTACGGCCATTGCTTTGACATATGGACTGATATATCGCAGAGCATATTTCAAACACTCATCACTTGCTACAGCAGTGACAAAATAGCGATCAAAAATGCATTCCTATATTTAATAAAATGAGAAATAGAATTTTGATAATAAAAAATTTGGCTTCACTTCTCCTTTAAAAAAGGTTTCATTTCATCCCCATGTTCACAGCGCTGTGTTGTGCCTGCACAGCGAGAAGGACAAACAAAGAGCTTGTTTGCCCTTTATAACCTTTCTGAACTGAATGCCTTTGCGGTTTGCCTTTTGAATCTGTCTTTCGATTTCAAGTTGACAGATTGATAACAGATACTACTTATAATAACAAATACTATTTATCATTTTATCTTTTCAGTAGACGAAGTAAACCATGAAACGTCTCCAGACCACATTTAAACTTTAGAGCCTGACTTGGATTGGCACTGTTTTATTTCTACCACGTCATTTATACTGTGCAGTTTGACATGGGAGCACCAGGTTCTTCAGGAAGCTGGTCTCTAAGTCACTCCCTGCAGCCAGATTTTATGGGCAGTAGGATGTTGCAAATGAGTCAACAGGCCTCTTTCGTCAGCTCTTCTCGCGGCTATGGTCATAGCAAATGTCTGGCTCTCAGGCAGCCGTGCAGTTTCCCATGAACCCCACTGAACAAAGCAGATGCATTTGTTTTCTCAATTGGAAGAATTTGCTAATGTGCGTACAAGGGTAAATAGTTTGGCTAATTTACACCAGACCCAGCTAGTTGTGCCAGCTGAGGCCCATACGAGGTCTCTTTTGAATCTGGCCTGGGTCTGCCCTTCTCTCTACCAATCTTCAGTTTGCTGTTACTAACCCTGCCCTTTGCAATTCTTTTCAGTTGACCACACATTAGTGACATTAATCAGTGCTGTCATTCATCAAAGTTTAAAATTCCATCCGTCCAATAGTTTTCTTGATTACTACTAGATTTTCCAAGTCTCGCTCTAGCCAGTTCATCTAGATTAAAGACACCGACAAATCACTTACGAGATCTTTATGCCTATTATTATTATTATTATTATTATTATTATTATTATAAATGGAGCGGCCATCCAGTCTTATTCCACCCAGGGTTAATAAATAATATAAGATGATTAAAAGCTCTGTGGTGCTGAATTGTATCGCCATAGATCAAATTGCAGCAGTTTAGGCTTGGGGCACACTTTGTTTGGAAAAATAATTACCCATGCATTGAATCCTTGTTAATAATTAAAGTGGTTAGCATTTGAAATGTGCTGCATGCAATGAGCCTTGCCTGGAATGCCTGCTTATCTGTGGACAGGCCCATTATGGTGGCCTGAGCCTGGTGGAAAAAGTGTTTCTCATTAAACTGGGTCCGGCTCATTTCATCGGAAAACTTAAAGGAACATGTCAACCTTTTAAAGACTGCATGTGTGCGCATACTGTTGCTGTTTTCTGCACCGCTTTTGGGGTCAGTGTGTGGACAAATACCGTCCGCAGCAGCTGCATGCTGTTATCAGTGCAGTGAATAAAGTCTTCCGAGCCTGAAGGACCTCAGTACTATTATGAGAGGATAGATAGATGGGATAGAGTATATGTATAGAGCCAGGATTTAGGCTAAATTGAGGTCTGTGCTGCATGCAATAGAGGGCTTGTCTCTGTCGTATTTGCATGTGGGTTAAGATACTAAAGTACTCTCATATATACCAAGATAATAAGTTTGAAGTGTGCTGAGCTGGCAAATATGGAAAAGCATTTCTGATGTCTCGGACTAATCTCACTCAGCTAAGGTGATTGTCCTGCTAAGAGAATATATTAACCATTAGACAAGCTGAGATCATCAATAACCAAAGAACACTGCTGCAGTTTCTCCATGTGTGATCATCATCCAGGCGTCTCTCCACACAACATTATCCTCATTAAGCTGGAGTAGGGTAACATGGGGAATGAAAAGACTTACACACATGCGTTCGTACTTTAATTAGCCTATGTTTGGTAAGTCTATCAGCAAACAGATGGCACTTGTTGAGACTGAACACTTCTCTCTCGCTGCTGTTACGCTAACTGATCTGGTCATAGGCATATCAGAAAAGTATTTTGTTTGCTTTGTTTTGTTTTCTTCATATTTCCGCTTCAACTGTAATGAATAGCAATGTGCCTTAGACACACACAGCAATTTGCAATACCACAATAAATGGCAATGATTAAAAAAAAACAACTATTAACAAATGTCATATTGGAGCTCCGTACTTAAGACAACGTGGTAATGCATCGACCTGATTTTTGATGGCTTTTGCGACCGTATGATGTCCATCTGTATGTACGTACATGTGGACAATGTACATGAACCCAACCGTAAGTGCAATGCAACGTATCTCATAAACATTTGACCACCGGGCAACGAAATTCCATCCATCCATTATCTGTAGCCGCTTATCCTGTCCTACAGGGTCGCAGGCAAGCTGGAGCCTATCCCAGCTGACTACGGGCGAAAGGCGTGGTACACTCTGGACAAGTCGCCAGGTCATCACAGGGCTGACACATAGACAACCATTCACACTCACATTCACACCTACGCTCAATTTAGAGTCACCAGTTAACCTAACCTGCATGTCTTTGGACTGTGGGGGAAACCGGAGCACCCGGAGGAAACCCACGCGGACACGGGGAGAACATGCAAACTCCACACAGAAAGGCCCTCGCCGGCCACGGGGCTCGAACCCAGAATCGTCTTGCTGTGAGGCAACAGTGCTAACCACTACACCACCATGCCGCCCGGCAATGAAATTTGTTTCTTTATTTACATAAGATAGATGGGTTTTTATCCAACACTTATTTTTAATTTCTTTTTCCAAAAAAATAACATGAGCTTATTTACTAACACATTTTAGAGAAATATTGCGGAAAAAAAATTGTTTTGTTTTTTTTTCATAGCGGGCAATGTTTCTTTGCATTGTATGCTTTTTTTTTTTACCTGAACGATTTCTTACTCTGCAAACTCATGTAAACATAATTATTGTATAGTTCAATAGCAATGATGAGTATATTTACTTAGTTGTAAATAAACTAAAACTACCGTGGATCGATATCGATTAGTGCTTATGTCCGATAAGATTCGATCGTAACTATACAGTAATGACGTAAAGTGAAAGTGCTGGTTTCTTGCTGTCCATCAGGCACCCAGCAGAGTCACACTATAATAAACGTCATGGTGTTGTTTCTGGCGCATAGCATGCGGTGTCAAAGAAAGGAATAAATATGTATCGTAACTGTGATGTGTATCTCATTATTGATGCCACTGTCACAAGACATTGCTGCAATTTATTAACGTGAAATCCACTGCACTACACAATTCAGTAGTTCATATGCTATAATATTATTATTCTATTCAGGTTGATTGTGTGCCCTTGTAAATATTTTGCTCATGCACTCATTGGAAGCTCCGCTTTTAGACAGTGCCTAAATATCTGTATTACATTTATCTGTTTATGGTTTCATTTAATGTTCTGGAACATCCATGAAACAAGTTAGTTCCTGTTATTGCTTACATTATAGCATCTATAAACCCTCAGCTCTTCACTTCCTCTTGGAGATCATAACACAGACAAAATGCTGAGAAATCAGAAAGTTCTTTGTTCTTAAGACTTTCCCGTGGAGGAAAACTTTAACTGGCAGCACGGTGGTGTAGTGGTTAGCACTGTCGCCTCACAGCAAGAAGGTTCTGGGTTTGAGCCCAGTAGCCGATGGGCCCTTGCATGTACACCATGCAAGTCCCTGTAAATAAGCCTTTACTATAAAACGACAGCATATCCGATTACATTAATATAAATAAACCTGCGACTTTCCTTGCTGACGACACTATTGTCAGAGCTGCTGTTATAGAAATTAATCCGCAGCTTCTGGCTTTAAGGGCACTGAAGGTCCTGCACAGGCTGATGGTGCACACACTGATTGTGCCTCAAGTCTTATTTTAATTCTTTTCCTCAAAAGAATGAAAAACTAAACACCTGCCTCTTTAGACCTATAACACTTATTATTCTATCCACATTCACTGGATATGAGCAATCGCACGCTCTGATTGGCTACTCTGCTACTAGGCTATCAGCTCATATACCGTGAGTAGAGAAAAACAAAATGGCGGAGCGTGTTGCTGAATCAACCGAGGACGAAATAAAAACTCTACTCAAAAATAAAACCCTAAAAATAAAAAAGTAACAAAATATGGAATAAAAGTATTTGATGGTAAGAACATATCTTTTTTTATTTTTCAAGAATTATTATTAGAGCATTTTTCACAAATTGTTACTGTCATTTTGCCGATTTGTTTACATTCTAAATGGAAATGATTTTGTTGGATGTTTTGTATAAAATTTTTATTCATTGAATTTGCAAAAAAAAATGCTCTGTTTCTCAAAATCCAGTGAATGTAGATAGAATAAAACAGTTATTCCACTCAATCTCGTTGTACATGGCGTATAGCTGACGAGGCGCGTATCAGCTCATGTACGACTCGATTTCGTGGAATAACTGTTAATTATATTTTTCGGGGTCTGGTTTCCATCAAATCCCGCGCTCTGATTGGCTGGTGAGCAGGTCCATATCCTATGATACGGACCCCGGTTACGGACCCCGGTTACGGACCTCTGGCGACTCGCTCGTTCACAACAACAACAAACATAGTAGCAATTTTTGTCAACATTTATTTTTGCATTTCTCAGGAGAATAGCATTAATTTTACAGCATGGATAGCGATAACGACAGTGTTCACAGCGAAAGCAAGTTTTACTACCCTGAGGAAGAAGAAATAAAAGAAAACACTTCAGGAGAAAGCTAAAAACCTGTAGCTGTTGTTAACGCCGAGCAAAAACATGGCTGAATCCTGAATGACTCCTATTTGTATAAATAGGGGACTACATAGGTGGCAAAATGTAGTTTTTTTCCTGCCATGGAAGTGCACTTGTATACCGAGGAGGAAGCCATTTGCATTACAGCCGTGAATGAGGATTCAAAATGGCGGCTCGGCTCGGTTTTCCCTTTCGGGCGCTCTCGTTTTCTGTTAGAATTTGGTAAAGAAAAAATAAATATATTATTTACCAGTTTAAGGTCGGTCCGTATGGTGAAATACCGTGACCTCGGCCTTGAATACTGACCTCGGCCCAGAGGGGCTCGCTCAGTACTTTCAAGACCTCGGTCACGGTATTTCACAATACAGACCTCCCAGCTGGTAAATAACATACTGTATATATTTTTTCCTCTGCACGGCTTTTGCTTTCATCGACTTTGATTGACTTGGATTAAGTCTTGGTTATTGCATTTGCTTTTATAGCATACACAACCACCTCTGAAAATGCAGATCACTACATTTGATGAGACTTGATTTATTTACTCAAACATGTAACAGGTGAGAGATAAATACATTCGGTGTCAAAAAAAAAGTGTCAGTATTCAGCAGGACATGTAAGAACATATACAGTAGAATTGAATAAATAAAGAAACATGAATTGTCGTATGCAAACGCTTCAGAATATCCTGGCTCCGTTTCACAGAGACTCTGATCCAACCCACAGGCACTTCATTTTGTTGTTAAAAAACTTGCTTGCTTTTTAACGACGCAGACCCAAAGCGGCCAAATGCTGGCGAAGGAAGTGTTTCGCTTCGCTGCAATGTGAATGTTAGTCTCTTGTGTTTCAGGTTAAGAAAGCCTGCATATTCTCAAAGTGCTTGTACTGCTGTGCATTTCTACTGAGCATGGAGAACTTTCAAGTACTTACATTACAGAGCACTAATTTATTGTTAATGCAGCCTTTTTTAATAAACTCGTGTTTTTTTTGCGCAGATTAATGATGAGCGTGTATCACGGTGTAACATTATTGCTGTTAGTGTCACTAGCGGACCTATATCGGGAAATCCATATAAAAGGGTTATGCACAATTTAAATGCTAATGGTCCTCCTTGTTCTGGGCTCTTCTCTATTCAGCGTTGTTGAATTGTCAGAGCTGAGATGCAGCTTGAAGAATAGAGCAGCTAGCCAAACCCTCCCCTCCATGCCTGCATTTCTCTGCCTATGCAAATCAGCGCCGGCCTCGCTGGCCTCCTGCTTAAGTGCTTTAGATTCATTACAGTGTAAAGGACATGTGGGACTGATGAAATCAGAAATAAATGTTTGCATTGGGGTCTCCTAAAGATCTCTCTTGTTCGAGAGCTGAGTGTTCTACTACTTTATAAAAAGATGGAGCGTGCATAATAGTAATATTTCTACAGCAGCTGGAGCAGTTTGGTTGCAGTTAGACATATGCTGGTGAAACTGTGATAGAATTTGTGTGATAGTGTTTTTTTTAAATCTCTCTCTCTCTCACACACACACACACACACACACACACACACACACACACACACACACACACAGAGTCTCACTCTCTGTCTCTCTGCATATCTGTGTCTCTCTGTCTGTCATTTGGTCTGTCAATGTCTCTCTCTCTCTCTCTCTCTCTCTCAATCTCTGTGTCTCTCTCACACTTTCTCTCTCTTTTTCTCACATGCACAGACATATACGCTCTCTGTCTGTCTGTCTCTCTCTCTCTCTCTCTCTCTCTCTCTCTCTCCGTCTCTGTCATTTGGTCTCTCTCTCTCGCTGTCTCTGTCATTTGGTCTCTCTCTCTCTCTCTCTCTCTCTCTCTCTCTCTCTCTCTCTCTCTCACCATCTCTGTCATTTGGTCTTTCTGTCTCTCTCTCTCTCTCTCTCTCTCTCTCTCTCTCTCTCTCTCTCGCCATCTCTGTTATTTGGTCTTTCTCTCTCTCTCGCCGTCTCTGTCATTTGGTCTTTCTCTCTCTTTGTCCCTCTCTCACCATCTCTGTCATTTGGTCTTTCTGTCTCTCTCTCTCTCTCTCTCTCGCCGTCTCTGTCATTTGGTCTTTCTCTCTCTCTCGCCGTCTCTGTCATTTGGTCTTTCTCTCTCTGTCTCTCTCTCTCTCTCTCTCTCTCTCTCTGTCATTTGGTCTTTCTCTCTCTCTCGCTGTCTCTGTCATTTGGTCTTTCTCTCTCTCTGTCCCTCTCTCACCATCTCTGTCATTTGGTCTTTCTGTCTCTCTCTCTCTCGCCGTCTCTGTCATTTGGTCTTTTTCTCTCTCTCTCTCTCTCTCTCTCTGTCTCTGTCATTTGGTCTTTCTGTGTCCATCTCTTGGTCTGTCAGTCTCTCTCTCTCTCTCTCTCTCTCTCTCTCTCCCTCTGTCATTTGGTCTTTCTCTCTCTCTCTCTCACCGTCTGTCATTTGGTCTTTCTGTGTCTGTCTCTTGGTCTGTCGGTCTCTCTCTCTCTCTCTCACTGTCTGTCATTTGGTCTTTCTGTGTCTGTCTCTTGGTGTGTCAGTCTCTCTCTCTCTCTCTCTCTGTCATTTGGGCTCTCTCTCTCTGTCATTTGGTCTTTCTCTGTCATTTGGTCTTTCTGTATCTGTCTTTTGGTCTGTCAGTCAGTCTCTCTCTCTCTCTCTCTCTCTCTCTCTCTCTAAATCTGGAGGCTTTTTTTATATTCACATCATCCATGCTTGCAAATATAACACACACATATGCACGCATGCATGCGCGCACACACACGCACACACACACATGCGCGCGCGTCCCCTTATTTGAACATTTGGGAAAATATTCAAACAATACAAAAAAAAAAAAGCGGTCAATCCCCCGTGCCTCCTCCCCTCCCTGTGTCTGTCTCTCGCTCCTGTCTGGCGGTGCCAGGCTCTCCATGCGGATAGGTGCAGTCCTCCCTGCACTCTTAAAAAGACCTCTCAACATCCCAATCAGTCTGCATCATTCATGGGGGTCTCCATGGCAACGTGAACACAAAGAGACAGCCCTAAGAGGGGTAGAGGGGGTGTCACAGATAGGAGAGGCTCTGCTCTGGTGTGTCTCAGGCTAGTGCTCCATGATGTGGGTTTGAGGAGCTTGTTTCAGACTGTGCAGATGACAGCGAGAAGGAACAGGCTGTTCTCATGTCCAAACCGAATGCCCTCTTATTCCTGCCACCATGCACTCCGGACCTCACACTCGCCTGCCTTTATTATCCTCCCATGTGCAGGAAGGACAGAATCAGATGTCCTGCTTTGTGTCCTTTGGAGATGTGCTTGAAGTTCTATTTTTGTTTCTCAGGACTGGTTTGAGCGTTTAAGGACCGCATGGTAAATGTGCACACCGGGTCTTTTTGATGATATTCAAGACCTGGTGTTACTGCAGCATAAAAACAATAAAAACAACAACAACAACACCATATTGCTGTCCTGAGTTGCAGGGACGCCTGATCGGGGCTGTATATTGAGGATTGTTTTGCTGAAACAAACTTCACAACCCCACAGTGATAGGACTCTGTGCTACTGAGAATATGAGGAGCCCAGAAAACCAATAAACAACCACAATAACACCATTAATTGTGTGTGTGTGCGTGCGTGCGTTCGACTGCATGTAACCTAAACAGAAATGCCCATCGACCAGCTCACAGACAAAATGAACAAGGAATAATGCTTTCTTGACACGACATGGTGCCTGGGTAAATGGAGCATGCACAGTGGTGAAAAGACAACTGAAAAACAACACTAGATATACGTACGGTTTACACCAGGTGCATTACCCGTTAAAATGATTTTTTTGTCAAAAATATGAGTAACAAGCGCACTTTAAAATACTCCTTTGCTTACTATGGTGGTATGACGGTGCTTACTTGCTTCACTTCTTCACTAAATGTCCGAGCCGCACCACTTTATTGTTATCACACTCCTCACTACCTGCATCTGCTGCAAGCTGCACAGACCAAAACTAATTGTGGAACGGAGGCTAGATACAACCTACGTAGAACGGTGGTGCTGATGATCAACATGATATAATCCACTTATGGTTGGACTGTTTGAAAGCATTATAGAAACTCAGTGAGGTGGATTTGTACCTTGATGAAAAGGAGTGAAATTAATTAAAGCCAGCTAGCTTTAATTATTTGAACTAATAAGAGTTTAGCAAAATGCTGAGCTGGTGTTTTGATTTGGTTTCATGACCAGCTTCACTACTAGATCTTCTTCTTCTTCTTCTTTTGGCTGCTCCCGATTAAGGGTCGCCACAGCGGATCTTTCGTCTCCATTGCTCCCTGTCTTCCGCATCCTTCTCTACCACACCTGCCACTTTCATGTCCTCTCTCACCACATCCATGTATCTCCTCTTTGGCCTTCCTCGTTTTCGTGTGCCTGGCAGCTCCATCCTCAACATTCTCCTTCCAACATGCTCTGCATCTCTTCTCAGGATGTGCCCGTACCATCTCAGTCTCATCTCTCTTAGCTTAATTCCCAAGCTCTCTACATGTGCTCGTTCCTTATCCTGTCCAGCCTCGTCACTCCCATCGCAAACCTTAACATCCTCAGCTCCGCCACCTCCAACTTTGCCTCCTGTCTCTTCGTTAAGGGTACGGTCTCCAATCCGTACATCACAGCTGGTCTCACTACTGTCTTATACATCTTACCTTTCACTTTTGCTGGGACTTTCTTTTCACAAATGCCTCCCGAAATCCTTCTCCAACTGCTCCACCCTGCCTGCACTCTCTTTCTCACCTCGCTATCGCAGCCCCCATTTTCCTACACAGTTGACCCCAGGTACTTGAATTCACAGCTTCAGTACTAGATAAGTGTAAAAATTGAAATTTAAACAAAACGATTGAAAAGGATGCAATTTTTGCATCTGACACAAAAACAATGCAGAGAAGAAGAAATCTCATCTCATTATCTGTAGCCGCTTTATCCTGTTCTAAAGGGTCTCAGGCAAGATGGAGCCTATCCCAGCTGACTACGGGCGAAAGGCGGGGTACACCCTGGACAAGTCGCCAGGTCATCACAGGGCTGACACATAGACACAGACAACCATTCACACTCACATTCACACCTACGGTCAATTTAGAGTCACCAGTTAACCTAACCTGCATGTCTTTGGACTGTGGGGGAAACCGGAGCACCCGGAGGAAACCCACGCGGACACGGGGAGAACATGCAAACTCCACACAGAAAGGCCCTTGCCGGCCACGGGGCTCGAACCCAGGACCTTCTTGCTGTGAGGCGACAGCACTAACCAATACACCGCCCGAGAAGAAGAAATGTCCAACCAAAATGAAGTTGCATTAAAAGACATCATTATTAGACCCTGTATTGTTCAGGTCCACTATTCACAGTGTCACAATATTGTGTCATGATCAAAAGCTGTACTATAAATAGTGAAAAGGCCCGGTCTCACAATACCTATAACTATAACTATAAATAAATCGGTCCCCTGGAGTTTATGTGGTCAGTGGTCACACCAGACCGATAACGATACCTATAGCCCAGGCCTGGGTTTATCCGTATCGCTGAGATTGCTTCTGCAGCCATTTTTCCAGGCCTGGACCTGCTCCGATAAAAATCTGACCAATCAAGTAACTGTTTGCACGTGACATTGTCTGAGCATGTGCTGTTTTTTCATGGGCATCTTTGTTGCATCATGAAGTCACAGAATACGGATTCACAGAAAATAAAAATATATAATACAAAATACAAATCTTTTATTCACGGATATGTGAATATTTTCCGTGAAATATCAATAGTAAATTAATAAAGTAAACATATAAGTGCAGGTAAGATATTTTAATTATGAACTTCGGCAGTCCAAACGTTTAATTGTTTTTGACTTTTTAATTTTTTATCCGTAATAAATCATCCGTATGAAATCGGTAATCAGTCTGTAAGATACTGAAACGTCCGCGACCAATCCGTAAATTATTAGCATCCGTGATGCATTCGTATTAAAATCCGTAACCGCTCTGTATTTTGTATCCTTTTTTATTATATTTCCGTAATCCATGACCTATCCGTGTTATATCAACCACCGGAGTGTGTGCATGGGTTGTTTGGAACTCCAAGCTGTACAGTACGACCCGGAATAATGTGCTACTACTTGGAAAAACTTTCATGACAATTCCTAAGCCGCATGTATTTATTTCCCTGAGTGGCAGAACCAAGCGATATTATAGTGGGGATTATAGTTGTGGTTTGACTGCTCCAGACGGGAACGAGGTATAGTCATAGTTGGAGTTATAGGTATAGTTATAGTTATGGGTGTTGTGGGACCGGGCCCTAATATGTCTTCAAAAGTTCAGAAAGGATTTGTTTTGTCTGTGTGTTTTCATTTGATCATTTAGTCATTTATCAGCCAATTCTGTTTTCCCAGTCCAATGCTGAAGATATTAAACACTCTCAGAGCACAGCTCTGTTAAGGCCAAATGTGCTTGTGGGACTGAGTCACTTCCTCTTTCTCAGCCGTACAGAAGCTGTGCGTTTGTACCGCGACAGCTGTCAATCATAAATTCCGCCCCCCCTTCCTGTTGCTTATCGACCGGCTCGGGTGAAAGGCTGCCTTGCTGTTTTGTGCGTTTGTCTTTCTGCCGAGGCGAAAACAAAGCGTGTTGCATTCCAAATGAGATTCAATGCCGTAGTTGGCCTTTCTCTCTTCATTCCAGCTCAGTGACTTCGGGGAAGTTTCCTGCTTTTGTTTTTTCATCCCCATACATTTTTCACTGGGTGATTTATAGCTGCAAGGCTGCCTAATTGTGTGAGCTGTGCTCCTGATGAATGGTGCATTATGGGAAGAGTACCTACAGCAGTAGCCCTGAATGGATGGAGAAATCGAGAAAAACATCCTGTAGGTGTGTGGATATTGAAAGCGAAGGAATGATACAGGATGACGCAGCATGACTAAAGCTGGTATTCTCAGAAGCTGAGAATATGTGATGGGACACACCTACCAATTTCTCATCTCATTTACGCATTACATTCCAGTCTGAATGTTCAATATGCTGACACTGTATGGGTTTTTATTTCTAACTTGGTCCATTTCCTTCAATTCATTTTGTCTAGCACATAAAAAAAAGGAGAAGCGGTTTAAAAAATTTTTTGAGAATCTCTGTCATATCCGAGACGCTTGTAAGAGTTGCCTCCACCGATAGAGGAGTCGAGGTTTATTTTTCACATGACCTGGCAACACACAAATCCGTCAGGAATAACAGTGAGGACGTGTGTTCTGAGCTCGTCTCCAGTGCTTGCAGGAAGGACCGTGTGGTTGCCTGGGGTTCTCTTCTCATAACAAACAGAGCAGACACTATTCCCCCTTTACGGACTACTAACTACTATAGTAGGCATCACATATTTACCAAACGGGTGTTCACTCTTCTTGTATAATATCTCCACTTTCTCCTCGCCGGAGAAAGTATTAAAAACAGGACGCACTGTCTGGATGTTTTGCCATGATCACGGAGTGGCGGATGGTTTCTGTTAAGCTGACTGAAATATCTCTCCATTTAAAAGAGCTCATTTTCTGTATATGAGATTCTGAAGCACAGTTTGACACATACCATGTTTCTAAAAAGATCCATATGGGAGTTTTGTCTAGAAGGAGGACTGAATGTTAAACAGGACTGGGACACATTGGCACAGACTCGATGTTTCCGCTCAGTGCCTGTCCTCATAGGGAGCTCTATGTCCCCTGACAGGGACTTCATATAACTCATAGAAAAGGATGATGTCATCCATCTTCAGCATTTCTATCAATAAGGCTTCCTTCATTCCAGTCTCTCTCTCCCCCCCCCCCCCCCCCCCCCCACACACACACACACACATGCACACACTAAGGACTGACCCCCTGTTAAGAGCGTTCTAGTTGGCTGCAGTTACTGTGTGATTTATATACTTAGCGATGTCACTGTTTCTGGAGAGAACACAAGCGTTCATTCCCTTTACTATGCTGAACTCGACACTATAATTAAGTTATACATCTGTTGTATATATACTGTACATATACACATGACTCTGACTACAATTCAACAAACTGTCCTTTCTGTATAAGCAAATGCACCGCTTTGGTGAGAAATAAATGACCTGAAGTCTGTTTGAATAATGAAGCCAATAACTTAGTGCACTGACAGACTTTTCGCAGCCATTGCTAATCTGCTCGTACTCGAGATGAAGGATGCAAATGTGCAAAATAATATTAGGCAGCCGCTCTGCTTTCCTGAGAACTCCGGTAAAAAAAAAAAAAGAAAAAGAAGTGAAGATCTCCTTTGGTTCTTGAGTGGGTTAGTGCGACTGTGTGTGTGTGTGTGTGGAAGAGCGATACCACTGGCACATAACTGTGCAGCAGAAGCAGCACTGACATTCATTTAGTGCATGAATTTCATCCAAATGAACTCTGAATGTCAATCAGAGGCAAAGAAGTTGTAGAAAATGACTACTTGTTCCAGTTATGGCATTGTGTGTGCGTGCCTAGTTGTGTGTTTGCATGTGTCACTCTACACACCCAACTGTGATGAATGATTAGATCTACCGGGCATGGGTACTGGATAGAGACACATAAACACACACACACACACAGTTACCCACCTTGGCTGCAGGCAAGGAGTTCTGCTGAGCATTGTGTTTACACACACTGATGATGATGATGATGATGATGAGAGCAAATATATATACAGCACCAGTCAAATGTTTGGACATGCTTACTTGTTACTATGAGTAGAAATAAACTTATATTCATAGGATATTACACGGTTGCATTAAGATATGAAGTTTATCTTCGAGTGGTGAATGTATATATCATGAGTGAATGAAGCGAACATCCATCCATCCATCCATCCATCCATTATCTGTAGCCGCTTTATCCTGTCCTACAGGGTCGCAGGCAAGCCGGAGTCTATCCCAGCTGACTATAGGCGAGAGGCGGGGTACACTGTAGACAAGTCGCCAGGTCATCACAGGGCTGACACATAGACACAGACAACCATTCACACTCACATTCACACCTACGGTCAATTTAGAGTCACCAGTTAACCTAACCTGCATGTCTTTGGACTGTGGGGGAAACCGGAGCACCCGGAGGAAACCCACGCGGACACGGGGAGAACATGCAAACTCCGCACAGAAAGGCCCTCGCCGGCCACGGGGCTCGAACCCAGGACCTTCTTGCCGTGAGGTGACAGTGCTATGAAGCGAACATGTGGAATATTTTTCAACACCAGAAGATAAACTTTATATCTTCGCACCACTGTGTAATATTCTTTTTATTATATGGACACATCCAAAAAAATACGCAAGTTAATCAAAAGAATTAAAATTTTGAACCCGTTCACCATTTTGACAACACACATCTAGTCAGCAGGAAAACACTGGGAGTGACATCATCGGCGTGAAATATCAGGAATGGTTATACATACAGGACACTTTTTCGATGGAATAAAAATGTGCTCTATTCCCTTCTAGCGGGTTTCATTCATTTGGTTTGATAGCATGCAATATTGTTAGCATATCACTTATCCTACGTGTATTACATCACTCTGCCCAATGGAGAATGAGTGTTGAATATGGTTTACGATATTGCATGGTTGTCAAGACAACATGACGTCACACATTGGAGACGTAAAACTTCCGCACTAGTGAGTGACTGTGACAATTTGTAAACAAACATGGCCGCCAAGTTTGCTTCGTTAAATTTGGAAGATTTTGAGAGAATTTTGAAAGAAAAAGACGCGTTGAACACCCGAAAGGAATGTGTATGTATAATAATGATGGTATTGGCTGGTTTTTTTTCGTGGTATATCAGATATATTCCATTCAACTAGCATGATATTGGGCTCGTCTTCAGCTCGTTCAGTATCATGCTAGCTGAATGGAATATATCTGATATAACACTCAACGCCAGCCAATATTATTTAAATATGTCACTCAGATCCGCGATGTATTTCATATGAAAAATATGAAATTTTCAACACGAGAAGATAAACTTCATATCTTCAAGCCAGCATATGATTTTCTTTTTTATTATATAGATACATTCACAAACAAAAAGTACCCAAATTTATCAAAACTATTCATCGATATCCTTATGAGTGAAGATATTGAAAAGTATGTTACTCAGTGTCCTGGATGTAGTTTGTATGAAAAATACAAGTGGTGTATTTCCCAGTAAAACACTCCTGTCTATAATAAATACACACACACACACATACATATATATATATATATATATATATATATATATATATATATATATATATATATATATAGTACTTTGTGATGATTGATTGTACAATAAGTATAATCCAAAGGAGAAATTGTATTCCCAAGAAATCCTTGGGAAAACCCAAAGAGACATGCTATTATAGGAAAATAATCAACGACTGGATGGCGTCATGTAGCCTTCCGTGGGGTTCCTGTTACCTCCCTGGAGCTAATTATTTTCCTGTAGCAACACATCCCACTTTTATAACATAGCAATTTTCCAAAGATAACAATTTGTCATTAATTTCTAAATAACACATTATACTTTTTAACTCTTTATCGTCACGTTTAATATTGTGGAACATCCACAAGACATGTTAGCTCCTGTTATCACTTTTATTATTGCAATTATAAAGAGCCGTTCCCTCATCAGCCTTGCCTTTCTCTCTCTTGACGTTAATAAGACAAAAAAAAGTGCAGCTTGGCACATTACCAAGGAACTGGAAAGTGCAAAGAAGATTGGCTTATGACAGAAACCTTCCATAAATGTTCAATAAACATTAACATTACAGAAAGCTTCACCGTCTGAGTGATTATGTGCTTTTTATTATTAAATATCAACAGATTTTTAAACAGGTTTATTACCTCTGCCAAGGACATTATGTTTTTGATGCGGTTTATTTGTCGGTCTGTTTCTTTGTCTGAATTTAAGGATGATTGCGCAAAACCTACCAACCCGATTTCCATGAAACTTGGCGGAAGGGTGTAGCATAGGCCATGGTAGAACGCATTCAGTTTTGGAGTGGATCCGAAACACAGGGTGGATACATACACTTAGTTTCACTTGCCCTAATGTCGTGAGATGCTGGAGGTCTCCAAGTGCCCTTCTAGTTATTAGACTTAGATTATCTGGAGCATCCATCATACAAGTCCCTGTGAATTAGCTGTAGAATTGGATAGAAATGATAAAGACACGTTAATACAGTATCAACATGTGGATTTTAATTACAGCCGCAGCCTGTGTTGTAGTCAAGTCACTAAACCAGGAGTCCAAGTCCAGTCTCGAGTCTGCAGTGTTCAAGTCCAAGTCAAGTTCAAGCCATTAAAGAAAATTTCAAGTCGAGTCCGAGAACAAGACTTCAACCGCACCATTTGACGGTGGCTGTTGCTGCCTTTATGTAAAACCGTCTCTGCTACTGTGTTGGACTAACATTGCTACTTGACTGCCCCATTTTAGTTAATAGGCTACAGATAAAAAGCTTGTTCATCGCTCAGCAAGCCCCGCCCACTATCAACAGGGCAAATAACATGAGAGGGGGTTAACACTAGCTAGCTCATCGCTCAGCAAACAAGCCCCGCTATCAACAGAGCAATGACCATAGCATGTCACTTCCTTCTCTGGGTGGAGTCTTACCAAATGACGATTGAAGTTCGAGGTTGTCCCCGTCGTCTCCTCGATAGTTCTTCTACATATGGAACATATAACAGTGTATTTTTTCTACTATTTTTTTTTTTACTACTTTTATTTTTTTATCTACTTTTAGGACTTGTGTGAAAATCTGATGATGTTTTAGGTCATATTTATGCAGAAATATAGAAAATTCTAAAGGGTTCACAAACTTTCAAGCACCACTGTATAAACAGGAATATTTTTTTCATTTGTATTTCAGTGCACCACTATACACTTACTGTAAGTCAAATCCCAAATGACGTTTTGTTCCTTTCATATTATAGAAGCTAAATAAATATCACCTAAGTGTTTGAGCCTGTTATAGACTTGTATTTTTTTAATTTAATGTCCCGTGACAAAGTTTGCACTGAATATTCCCTCTGTTTTCAATAAGATTAAAGTATTGGCATACTTGGCTTTGTTTAGGCTTCTTGCCATCGTTGCTGATGGCCTTGGAAGTGCATAAATGACTGCGCCATGCCATGAATTTGAACGAAATATCAGCCATAATTGGTTTTTTTTTAAAATATGTCAGCTGAAAGAAAATCACCTTGCATTATTTGATTAGGTAACATGCTCATTTGTTATAATTACATTAGGTGGTACTGTAATGAGTATACCATTAGTTGACTATTTGTGCTCAACACTATTCAAAATATTGTCTCTATGGTTTATGTGAAAAGAGGTCTCATATTTTGTGTGCTTTTCGAGGACCTGAATTACAGCCTGCCCCATTCTAAACGCAGTGTAAGAACAGCTTTTCCTTCTTTTGGACAAATTTAGAGGTGCGTTGTATGCGTCATCCTGAGAAAATGCAGTCCCTTGATTCCATTCACAGGACAAGAGCGACCATGAAAGTTTGAAAAGGTTGGCAGTAAACTGGAAAGTATCATGATTTAAAAATGTAATATAGTATATACTTGCCTGTTCACTCCTACACATAGCACATGGCAGTAATCCAGAGGCTGTAGGAGCCTGAGCCTAAAGGAGTGAACCTATGAGAGGACAGCTAAAGGAAAACACCCCTCCTTTCCTCCTGCTTATGAGTTTCCATGGCACTGTGCACTCTGTAGAAAAAGAGTCTCCTGCTCGCTGTGACCTTTATGCTAATAGAGGCGTTGAGGTCAGCTTTAGAACCGGGGTCAATGCGTTAATAACTACAATGGATCCCTCCATCATCTCTTTTCAGGCTTGGGAAGAAAAAAAAACGGACACAAATACTTACTCACACACGAGCGCTCTTCCCCAGCAATGTGTGAAGCTGTTGCGTCTGTTGCACTTGTGGTTCAACTGAAGTGTGTGTGTGTGTGTGTGTGGCGCCGGCTTAAAACGCTGACATGCTCGTTTGGCATAATTAAAGCATCCCACCAGCCTCTATGAAAATTCTAAACTAATGTTTAATTTGCCTCCCGCTTGAAAGCAGGCCTTTGTTATTGCCGGAGCAATTAACTTTGCGTAGAGGCCACGGCATTTCCTGGGATTGCTGTCATTTGCATACAGCAAATCAGGAGTAGAATCAGGTTCTTTGGACAGGCACGCACACACACACACACACACACACACACACACACACACACACACATCTGAAACCATAATTTAACAGACGCCTCAGTTAGTGGCCTAGCAACAGTGGCTGCCATGTTCGGTGGTCATGTCCTAAAGTGTCCCTGACCCTTTACAAAGATTCTATATGCACACAAGTTAAAAAAACAAACCAACAACACACAAAAAAAACCCTGCTTAATTAAAGATCCACAAAAACAACATACTCTCTCTCACACTCACACACACACACACACACCCTCCAATGCAG
Organism: Neoarius graeffei; assembly: GCF_027579695.1. Classification (NCBI taxonomy): domain Eukaryota; kingdom Metazoa; phylum Chordata; class Actinopteri; order Siluriformes; family Ariidae; genus Neoarius; species Neoarius graeffei. Next base: position 41,728,845 of record NC_083574.1, read on the forward strand.
CAATACTGAATCCCAGTACAGAATTCTGGTGTCAGCAACTCAAATATCAAGCCACCACTCTTTTTCCTTCTGTCATCTTCATAAACAGTGCAAGCGTCTCTGGTGTGATGTTAACCACACTCCTGCTAAGACAATCCCTCCACTGTCGCTGTACATGGTTAATAAATGTTTGCCAGGAAAGGCATGTACACATGTAGGGGCACGCTCTGAACGCACTGTGCTTCAACAGAACAGCCCTGGCCTGCTAGCTCATTCTCACTGTGTTGTACAGAACAGGTGTGTGTCTGTGTGTGTGTGTGTATGCATGCTGTTTATGGTTCACACTCCAAGCGAGAGAGAGGAAGTAGAGAGACAGGGCGAGCACCTGCTCGAGTCACATGTTTCTTCTTCCACATCAATTATAATTGCAGCTTTGTATTGATATGTACCTTCACCTCACGTACACTGTCTTACCACACCTTCACACCTTCACACCTTCCCACATGGTTCATACAACTAGGCCATTTTTAGTAAGCGCTGTCATTTCACACACAACACACACACACACACACACACATACACGCATGCACTGCAAAGAAGAACGAAGGAAAAAACAAGGGGCTGAAAGTCCAACTTATGTGTTTAAACCAAGCGTTTTTAAATCTCTGTGTCTGTGTCTGTCTCCCCTCTGTGCTATGGTTCCTGATCTATATTTCAAAGAAAGGGGAAAGGAATGCTGTAATGAGTTCCCCATCTTCCTCACAGCAGTGAAAGACCTGCTCTGTGGAATTAATTCCAAGTGGCATGTGGGAGAGCTCTCTGGGGGACGCTCGCGGTATTTCAGCGTGGGGTGTGTGCTGCATGTGTGTGTCCACCATTACACCGAGTCTAGAGGCTTACATTTAGGCTACTTGATTGTATGTGACTAGATATGATCATAAAGGGTTTGGTGATTCATCCAGGAACATCCCAGCTTCAAATTTCATTTCCTCCTCATAGTCGCGCGTCAGTGCGGATCGATGACACGTGATGTAAGACAGTTAATTGAAATCTCATCCGTTGCACAGTTTTTGCCTTCCTCAATTAATTAAACATAAGTGAACTAAGTGGTTTGTTATGATGTATTAATACCATGATAGACTTTTCTGAATGTGGGAAAGCGACAGTGCTGAAGTGGAAGTAATGAACTCGATGTTACAATCGACTTGTATTATATTTTCCCTGTTGTTTCTTTATGAAATCCTTTTAATGTAAAATGCTGAGTTAGAGTTATTTGTAATTATAGTTCTCATCTCATTATCTCTAGCCGCTTTATCCTTCTACAGGGTCGCAGGCAAGCTGGAGCCTATCCCAGCTGACTACGGGCGAAAGGCGGGGTACACCCTGGACAAGTCGCCAGGTCATCACAGGGCTGACACATAGACACCCATTCACACTCACACCTATGGTCAATTTAGAGTCACCAGTTAAGCTAACCTGCATGTCTTTGGACTGTGGGGGAAACCGGAGCACCCGGAGGAAACCCACGCGGACACGGGGAGAACATGCAAACTCCACACAGAAAGGCCCTCACCGGCCCCGGGGCTCGAACCCAGGACCTTCTTGCTGTGAGGCGACAGCGCTAACCACTACACCACCGTGCCGCCCTTGTAATTATAGTTTTTCATTATATTGTTTTCTGCTGAGAAAAGCAACATTTTTTGAGACATTATTATTATTATTAGTAGTAGTAGTATTACAATTTACTGCAGTATTAGCTTAGCAGCTTAGCTACAGTTAGCTAACAATAAGTTATAAAAATAATTATTTAATTAATTTAAGTTTAATTTAAGTTAAAGCTAATAATAAGCTATTAAGTTACAACCCCAATTCCAAAAATGTTGGGACACTGTGTAAACTGTAAATAAAAACAGAATGCGATAATTTGCAAATCATGAAAACCCTATAGTTCATTGAAAATAGTACAAAGACAACATATCAAGTGTTGAAACTGAGAAATTGTATTGTTTTTTGAAAAATATATGCTCATTTTGAATTTGATGTCAGCAACACATTTCAGAAAAGTTGGGACAGGGGCATGTTTACCACTGTGTTGCATCACCTCTACTTTTAACAACACTCTGTAAACGTTTGGGAACTGAGGAGACCAATTGCTGTAGATCTGAAAGAGAAATGTTGTCCCATTCTTTGCTGATATACAATTTCAGCTGCTCAACAGTTCGGGGTCTACTTTGTTGTATTTTGCACTTCGTAATGCGCCAAATGTTTTAACTGGGAGACAGGTCTGGACTGCAGCAGGCCAGTTTAGCACCCGGACTCTTTTACTACGGAGCCATGCAGTTATAATATGCGCAGAAAGCAGTTTGTCGTTATCTTGCTGAAAGAAGGAAGGCCTTCCCTGAAAAAGATTTAGTCTGGATGGCAGCATATTGCTCTGAAACGTGTTTATATCATTGAGCATTAATGATGCCTTCCCAGATGTACAAGCTACCCATGTCATGTGCACTAATGCATCCTCATACCATCACAGATGCTGCTTTTGAACTGTGCACTGATAACAAGCTGGATGGTCCCTCTTCTCTTTAGCCTGGAGGACGTGGTGTCTGTGATTTCTAAAAAGAATTTCTACTTTTGATTTGTCAGACCTCGGGACAATTTTCCACTTCACCTCAGTCCATCGTAAAAGAGCTGGGGCCCAGAGAAGGTGGTGGTGTTTCTGGATATTGTTCATATCTGGTTTTAAATTTGTGGATGCAGTAATGAACTGTTTTCACAGATGATGGTTTTCTGAAGTGTTCCTGAGCCTATACAGTGATTTCCACTACAGACACGTGTCTGCTTTTAATGCAGTGTCTCCTGAGGGCCTGAAGATCACAGGCATCCAGTGTCAGTTTTCAGCCTTGTCTCTTGCATACAGAGATTTCTCCAGATTCTCTGAATTTTTTAATGATATTATGGACCATAGATGATGTGATCCACAAATTCTTTGTGGTTTAACATTGAGGAACGTTATTCTTAAATTGCGCTGTTTGCCCATGCAGTCTTTCACAGAGCGGTGAACCCCGCCCCATCTTTACTTCTGAGAGACTCTGCCTCTCTGGGATGCTTTTTTTATACCCAATCATCTTACTGACCTGTTGCCAATTAACCAAATTATTATTATTATTATTTTAACCATTATGCAACTTTTTCAGTCTTTTGTTGCCCCTGTCCAAACTTTTTTGAAACTTGTTGCTGATATCAAATTCAAAATGAGCATATATTTTTTTCAAAAAACAATACAATTTCTCAGTTTCAACATTTGATATGTTGTCTTTGTACTATTTTCAAAGAAATACAGAGTTTCCATGATTTTGTAGATTATCTCATTCTGTTTTTATTCATGCTTTACACAGCGTTCCAACTTTTTTGGAATTGAGGTTGTAGATAATATTGTAGTTTGTATCAGTTCTGGTGCATTTACAGTGTGTTACATTTGTTCTGTGGGACACTGGGGACACAGGCTAGTCAATGCCTCAGGATTTTGCTAGCTAGTTAGCATGTAGCTGTCTGTAATTGTTTTAAACAGACAATGCAAAGGCTGAATGACAACAAAAATAAGACAAATAAACTAAGAATATCAACATTTCTCTCAGATCTTTTGGTAAATTACTAAGAAAAGGCTCTGTGTGGCTAAAAGAAGACTATAATTAAACTTAGCTTTGTCCATTTTTTGAAAACGCGTGGGCTCTGCCAGATTAAGGAATGTCAACATTGTGTCACAACTCATAAACTCTGAGCTGTCAGAAGACTTCTATTTATAATTTGAAAGGAATTTATCTCATTTTATGTTATTACTTGTTTGCCTTTCGTCTGTAAATTTGTCAGTTTGAAGAAATGCACAGTATGCTTATGATGTACAAATGCAAGTCTGAAATGTGAGGCAGCAGAAGAAGGAATGTCATGCTGTAACCTGCAAAATGTGTGTGGTTTCTCCAGGTAATGTTCTTTCCTCATATGACTACACACACATACTCAGGTTTTACAGCCCTGTAAAAGGAGTGGGGTGTTGCGCGGGCGGGCGGGCGGGTGGGCGGGGGGGAGGGGGGGGATTTTGAATGGAAGAGCAATTTGAAAATAAGAGGAAAGAATCCGAGGAAGGTGGGAGAGTCTGGGGGACATGGAAATAGGAGACATGGTGGTTTTGGGGAGGAAAGGTAGTATGTTTGGGTGCATAAATGATGAGAGAGTCCTGGTTGGCATGAATGGATAGGGGTGTGAGAAGGGAGGAAAGGGGCATGAAGGCGCGTGGGTGGGGGTTTAAAGGGATTTGATTTCCTCTAAGGGACCATGCAAGGTAATCAGTCTGACTTATTATACCATAGAGAGTGAGCCTCTCTCTCTCTCTCTCTGCTGATTGATAGCTGTGTAAATGATAGCTCCTATGATTATGATTAGGTTTAAGTTGCTCAATTAAAAAAGCAGACGTCTGGGGGAGTGGGTAGAACGAGTTGGTGTGTGTGGGTATGTGGATTTCGAGCACATTAAATTCTTTTTTTTTTCCAGAGATAAGACTCTTGGCCCATAATATAAGGTCTCTTGCAGTGTGTTTAGGAGAGTGTTTAAGGCTGAAGTATGCCAGCTGCAGGCTACTGCCTCTTTTAATTTATAACCTAGGGAACGGGTTTATTGCTGGATCTACAGACGTTGCCTTCAGAGAATGTGATGTTTAAAGGAATATAAAGCGGAGAGGGGGAGAGAGAGCACTGGATCTGTGAATGCTCCTGTTCTCTGCCTGGCTTCTGTGACTAAGCTGGTCCACAGCTGGCGAGGGAGAGCGAGAGATGGAGAGGGAGTATAGAAGAGGGAGGGAGGAAGGGAGGGGTGAAGGGATGGAGAGAGGTAGAGGGGCAGAGAGGAGATGCAGCTGTGCTCTTGGCACCCCTTTCCTGCCCTCAGGAGGGAGTATGACCATCTCATTTCCTGTGTTGCAGCCAGTGTGTTCTCTCTCTCTCTCTCTCTCTCTCTCTCTCTCTCTCTCTCACTGCCCCGTCTGCTGGGCTTTTGTCTCTCTCTCGCTGCCCTCTGTGCTCTTCCACTGTCTCTCAGTTTCACTGTCCTAACTACTCTCTCTCTCTCTCTCTCTCTGAGAGAAGGCAGTTCAGTTTACGACTACTACTACGACTACTCATCATCATCATAATAATAATAATAATAATAATAATAATAATGAGCAGGATTGTGTTGCATGAGGTAATGTTGGTGTTTTACTGCTCCAGGGTTTGATCCATCCGTCTGTGTACCTTGTTTTCCTCCCACTGTGCTCCCAAAATACAGTGGTGAGCGAACTGGCTCTCTAAATTGGACACCATCACCCCATCTTTCTTGTGTCCTACAGAGAAACTCCTTTGGCTTATGTAATTGTGGAGGTCAGAGACAGGTAACAGCAGACACCCGACAGCCCTTCTGTCTCCACCACCATCTATCCCTCATCTCCCCTCATCCTCCCTTCCCTTCCCTTCCCTTCTTTACTGCTGTCCCCGTACAGCAGCCATGTCTCACTTTCTCCAACAGTACAGGTCCGCCTCACTCATTCTGCTCCTTTTGTCGTCCCCCCTCCCCTTTTCTCATATACTTTCAGTAAAACAGTCCTGCACACTTCAGGCTCTTAGCTCCTCACTACTGTCACTCTCGATCAGCTTAAATGCCGAAAGGAAATAAATCTTCATGCTGAGTGTCTAAAAGAACTGATTGTCTGGATTTAAAGGGACGGGTCTGACATGTACACTGATGCTGCTACAGTGATAATGAAGTCGGTCTTATAGCTGTTAATTAGAATTATGGAAAGATGAAGGTAATTTCGTTTCAGTTTCTTCTTAACCACATTAACTTAATTTTTGCCTTTAATGCCAAGCTTGTCTCTTACTGTCTCTCTTGGCATTTCTTAGTGTGTGTGTGTGTGTGTGTGTGTGTGTGTGTGTGTGTGTGTGTGTGTGTGTTGGACTGATGTCCAGGCCTGTCCTGTCTAGAAGTTTGATACGTGGAAACATCACCACTCCACTTCTTGAAATCCCATTGGCCAACTCATACCAGAAACTGTCAGCACAATATTCTTTGATTCTCTGTCATGTGTATGTATTGTGTGTGCACGCCTGGGAAAGGACAGGATTCTGTCCGGTTCTTTCGAAGCTCTCCTATCACTATGGAGGGAAGACGGCAGGAGGATGGGAGTGAGTAGAAGAGATAAAGCATGTTTCCATTATAGGAACTGCTTTGGGAAAATTTTCAAGAACTCAGGAAGTTTATTTTCGAGTGGAGTATCCAGGCCTGGTTTTAGTCCTTGGGGGTGAAGTTACAGGAACCTGTTTAGTTACAGAGCAGGGTTTTTTCTTCTGAATAATAATGACCATTAGAGTAGATTTTGCAGGATATTGCTGATTGGTTGCAAGTTTCACAGAATGACCAAACCGCCATTTTCCACAACCTTCAATTATTAAAGCTTGTTTTATGTTGCCGTGATGGGTGGCATGGTGGTGCAGTGGTTAGCACTGTCGCCTCACAGCAAGAAGGTTCTGGGTTCGAACCTCTCGGCCAATGGGGGTCTTTCTGTGTGGTGTTTGCGTGTTCTCCCCGTGTCTACATGGGTTTCCTCCAGGTGCTCCGGTTTCCTCCTGCAGTCTAAAGACATACAGGTTAGGTAAAAATACCCAGCTACTGAGGTTGCACAAGCTAGTGCATACTTAGTGCCAGTCCCAACCCTGGATAGCTTGGGGAGGGCTGTGTCAGGAAGGGTGATCAAGTGTAAGAAAAAGAAACCTAAACTTTATGTTGCCATGATGTGTTTGGATTGGCACATTTCACTGATCAAAAATGGCCCAAGAGTGTATTAATTCATTCATTAATCTTCAGTATGCACTTTCTCCTGGCCTGAATGAGGCGGATCCGGAAACTTTACCAGGAACACTGAGTGTAAGGTGGGAATACACACTAGACCAGGGGTTTTCAAAGTGTGGGAGAGTCAGCCCCCCCTCGGAGAGCAAATAAACAACAGCGCCCCCGCCTCCCTTAAATGGTTGTTGTACACATTTTTATTTTTTTATTTTTCACATTTTAAACATCTGTGCTTTTTAAAACATCTTGTTTTACACATTTTAAACATCTCATAGCATCGTTAGCTTGCACCTCTTGGCAGACAACGCACTGTGGCAGTGGAGCATCTTCAGATCCAGTCCATGAAAATCCAAACTTTAAATAATCGTGGTCATACTTCCTTCTTTTTTCAGTCCCCCCAGGATTCCGCGGGCCTTTTTTGTGATTGTTGCGGGCTAAAATGTCTGATGTTGCGGGGGGTTTCCAAAAAATTGCGATGAAAGTTGCGGTGTTTTTTAGGTTTTTGTTGCGATTACATTGCGGGAGGAAGTGAAAGTTGCGAGAAATTGTTGCGATTTTCTCTTTTTGTGATTAAAATTGAGTGATATGTTAAATATTAAGTTATTACTGAAAAACTATTGATTAAAAAAACAAAGACACTGAGAAATGGTCCTATAAACAACTTTACCAATATAAAAGATTACCAGGACTACAAAAATGCAGAAAAATAGGCTTTACTTATCCAAATGCACCTGTTGGTTCAAAAGTTAAAGTGCAGAGAACCTCACAGCACAACATGAAGTTACCTTAAAATATAATATAAATGCCTCAGCTTTCATGTAAGAAAAAAAAAAAGTATTAATACTAGTACTGTGTGCAGGCAGTCTCTCCTGAAGACTAAATTAAACAATAATTATAAACTAATAAAATAAATGGCTCAGGCTTCATAGAAGAAAAAAACAATTTGAACAGAATCTCACAGTATGATGCTGAAGCTGCCCAAACAATGGGAAATAAAATACCATTTTGGCAAAAATGTTGGCATCCATTAATTTCTTGTATTAAGTAAAAAAAAAAATGTGAAGTGCACACAGTCCTTCACTGTAAACATAACACACTTTCAGTAACAGAATTTAAGCCTACAGAAACACTGACTCACACATCATGCAATGTTGCCAGATACTGCTGACGTTTTCCAGTCCAAAATATGTTCAAAACCCGCCAAAATGCACTTGAAACCGCCCAATCTAGCAACACTGCGTGCATGCTGCTTCTCTTGAACGTATACACGGAAGTAAGGCGGAAGGTAGTTTGTCAACGTCACCTCAAGACAACACCAACGATTGGTCAAAGTTGCGGTGATTGGATATAATTGCAACACCGCCCTGAATTCACGGGGATTGGTTGAATTTGCATTGAAGTTGCAAATCGCAATATCCTGGAGGCTCTGTTTTTTTTGCTTGGCCCAGACTCTGTCTCCTCACTCACTGTAGCTTTAGGTACTAAAAATCGATCCATTTTGTCTCTGGTAAAGGCTAGCTGAAGTTCGCTAAATGTCCGCAATAGTAACTTATTCTGGTTTATTTTTCCTCACGTTGCGCCCCCCCCTTAAGAACTCTGGCGCCCCCCAGGGGGGGCGCGCCCCACACTTTGAAAAGCCCTGCGTTAGACCATCACAGGATGCAAGCACAGGCATATTTACACCTAGGGGCAAGTTAGCATAGCGATTCCACCTACTTGTATGTTTTGGAAGGTGGGAGAAAACTGGAGAACCCAGAGGAAACCCGCATGAAAACTCTGTATGAGTATCCTGAGCTCATGATTGTCCCAAGGACCCTGGAGCTGTGAAGTGACAACGCTGCCCACCTCCCTGCAACCTAGCTACAATAATAATATTTATATTCATGCAGAAAGTACAATGATATATAGCAAAATATAACTTCCTCACCATATACAGAAATGGTGAAATTTCTGTTCTTCTGTTACTTTAGATAATGATCATGGTTCCTCAGTGCGGTAGAAACGCAGAACACAAACTCGTTCAGATTGTTGAAGGTAGAACTCTTTAGTTCCTCAAAAGGTTTCAGTTCATTGCTTTGCCCTGATGTCATCGATACTGATACTGATTCTGGGCTGAAATCATCCACATGGTTTACACAAAAGTCATGTGGTATTTTACTTATTGTATGGGGAATCATTGTAATTGAATTACTTCCTGACTAAATGAATCATTTAAAACAAATGATTCTTGAGCCAAAAATGATCGAGTGAGATGACAAAAAAGTGTGAAAAGGCGAAACAGCTGCACTGTACATATGCTTCATTTGTTTCTCCGTCATCGCATTCTCTGCTTGTCTGTTTGATGGCTCGTTGTATGATGACATTTGTTTGACAAAGCCGTGGAGATGACAAAGATTCCCGCATCAGTCGATTGCTCATATGACTCATGTATTTTATTTTATTTTTTTCCCGGATGTCCATGTTTTTCATTTCCTCACAACTGACCTTGAGTCTGTTCTGACAAATAATTATTTAACTGTGTATATTTCTCATTTCAAGACAGAAATGGCATTGTTGTGTAAATACTACAGGCCTGCCATGTTGGAAAATATGTTGTGTGTGTAATGTGTTGTGGACATGTAGTTACAGTTGTATTTGCTCTCGGTCCAGGTGATGCGACATGTAGCTTCCAGGAAGCTGGTTACAACAGTGGAGACTTGTGGAGTGTCTATATGTGTGTGTGTGTGTGTGTGTGTGTGTGTGTGTGTGTGTGTGTGTGTGAGAGAGAGAGAACGAGAAAGAGAGACACCTTCCAGCTGGGCTTTGTCATTGCCTGCTCATTCAGTCCCTTACCCTTCCCTCAGGCCATAAACACACATTCAGACTAGCTATTGCATTCCCCTCTCACATCACATCACACAGCCGAGACTATTAGAATACACGCATCGATGTCTTACACCTCCATTACTGTTTTTATAGTTTTAGTTCTCAGACATAAGTCTGTGTCCTTAGGTGTTACAGAGTTATTAGAGGTGATAGAAAAGGTATTCTTTTGCCCTTTTTTATGAAATTATTTGCTTGATAAATGTGCACGTGTGATACCCAGGTGTTTGCAGATCCGTAGCAGTGTGTGAGAGAGGAAAAGCCAGTTATACTGCGTCTCTGCTACAACACATCACAGATTGTGTGTGTGTGTGTGTGTGTGTGTGTGTGTGTGTACGTGTGAGTGTGTGAGAGAGAGAGAAAGAGAGAGAGAGAGAGAGAGAGCCTCTAATGTTCTGCTGCAGGACACCTGCACAGCCAACCAACATGTCTGCCGTAAACACCATGCATTTGTGTGTGTGTGTGTGTGTGTGTGTGTGTGTGTGTGTGTGTGTGTGTGCGCGCGTGCATGTTTTTATCTCTCGATGGGGAACAGTTTCCCAAGAATAAGAATATCTAGCAGTTTTCATAACTGCTTAAAAAAGCTGTATATGTCTGATGTAGGCGGCATGGTGGTGTAGTGGTTAGCGCTGTCGCCTCACAGCAAGAAGGTCCTGGGTTCGAGCCCCGGGGCCGGCGAGGGCCTTTCTGTGTGGAGTTTGCATGTTCTCCCCGTGTCCGCGTGGGTTTCCTCCGGGTGCTCCGGTTTCCCCCACAGTCCAAAGACATGCAGGTTAGGTTAACTGGTGACTCTAAATTGAGCGTAGGTGTGAATGTGAGTGTGAATGGTTGTCTGTGTCTATGTGTCAGCCCTGTGATGACCTGGCGACTTGTCCAGGGTGTACCCCGCCTTTCGCCCGTAGTCAGCTGGGATAGGCTCCAGCTTGCCGCGACCCTGTAGAAGGATAAAGCGGCTAGAGATAATGAGATGAGATGTCTGATGTAGGTTTAGAGTTCGATTTAAGTTCCGCATAGCATTACTTACCTGCATTAATGATTGTGTGTGTGTGGTTAGGTGGCCAGGTGCATTTTGGCTTAATCCCATACTAGGCAGATATGCAGTTGCATTATTTGTGCATGCATTAATACATCATCAGTTCAATCTCTCTCTCTCTCTCTCTCGCCCTTTTTACACAGATATTCTGTAATATTGGCTTAAAGAAGGCACCTCAATATTCCAGCTTTAGTGATTTGCAGTGAAACAAATAAATCTGCCATGAAGCAGCGTACGTTAGAGTGTACGTTTTTACATTACAAGTTGGCGTTCCTTCCGCAACCAGTGGAACGATGTGTCACGACAGAGGATCGGCGTCTAGAGTGCCTTATCTACATGTCAGAAAAGGGAAGACTCTAAGTATACCGATGCTGCTTTTTAAACAATGGCAGGTGAGCTGAGTATTGAGGTGCTTTTGTGAGCTGTGCACATTTATACCACTCTTCAAACACAAGCAAAGTTGCTGAACATCACATGCAACATGTAATTACTTCTGGTAAATAATTCACATTTAAAGGAAGCAACTGCCTCAGTATATATATATATATATATATATATGTGTGTGTGTTTGTGTCCTTTAGCCAAGCCGGCTTTTATGGAAAAAAAGTCTGCCACAGAAAGCTGCAGAGAGTGAGCGAGAGAGAGAGATAATAAGGAAGAGAGGAGTAGAGAGACTTGTAAAAGCAACATGTTTGTACGAGGAGAAAGTGAAGAGAAGTAGAAAGTGATTTGAGGCAGAAAGGTGCTCGGACCTTAGATGCTGTAGACGGAGACATTTGAATTTATGCTGGTCTTGGGAACAAGGATGTCAAAAGAATCCATCCGTTATCCGTAACCGCTTATCCTCTACAGGGTTGCAGGCAAGCTGGAGCCTATCCCAGCTGACTACGGGCGAAAGGCGGCGTACACCCTGGACAAGTCGCCAGGTCATCGCAGGGCTGACACATAGACACAGACAACCATTCACACTCACATTCACACCTACGGTCAATTTAGAGTCACCAGTTAACCTAACCTGCATGTCTTTGGACTGTGGGGGAAACCGGAGCACCCGGAGGAAACCCACGCGGACACGGGGAGAACATGCAAACTCTGCACAGAAAGGCCCTCACCGGCCACGGGGCTCGAACCCGGACCCTCTTGCTGTGAGGCAATAATGCTAATCACTACACCACTGTGGCGCCTGGCAAAAGAATGTCAATGTCAAAATCATTACACCCCTGTTCCGTTGTGCCGGCTGTCCCTTTTACACAGACATCAATTCCAGCTTTGTTACTACCAATTGTTCCAGCTCAGAGGAATAATACAGACCCCTTGTTCCGCATTCGGACGTTTTATACAGAACACGAGGCGGAATAAAGGTGCAAGATTTCCACCTTGAACAAGCTGTGTGAAAGGGGCTTTTCTCTCTTTCTCTCTCTCTCTTTCATTCATAATGTATCTGTAGCTTCACTGAATCTGACTCTGTATCTGTGGTTACCAACTGCGACACTTCATTAGCACACTGCTCCTTCTCTCCAGCTCCAGTTGTCTATTAGGGCTCTCTATTTCTTTTCATTCAGAACTGCATCAGGTTTGTATTTGCTGAAAAGATTTGCCATTCATATGTGAAACATTGAACTATTAAAGGGGAACTGAAGTCATTTTTAAACTTGCTTTATTTCTTAATTAACATGTTATTCAATTATGTTTTCGGTTTCAGTAACCTTATATCGTGACTCGTATTGGCAACTAATTGCAATTAAATATGATACTTATCGGCCTATTCGGTTTTTAGCCGTGTTGAATTTAGTTCGTTTGGTCGACGGCAGGCGTCGCTTATCCGCGCGATCTTCATGAGACTTGTGCGAGACTTCGAAACGTGACGTGTCAGCCAGGTGTCAGTGCTGCTATTTTGAAAACTGTTTTCCAAATGAAATATTGCACAAAAACGAGTTTAAATGACGATTACTGCCTACTTTTTTCAAACTTTCCTGATTGCTATCAAAACAAACAAAACTTCCGGCTTGATTACGTCAGCATTCGAAAGAGGGCGCGCGCGTCTTTTGACAACGTTGGCAGATGTCGTTCACTTTGATTTCTGCTGTACGTTTTACTTCCGTCCTACGATGTCTCGCACAGGTCTCAACGAATCTCATTTATGGCCATTGCTTTGACATATTGACTGATATATCGCAGAGCATATTTCAAGCACTCATTACTTGCTACAGCAGCGACAAAACAGCGATCAAAAATGCATTCCGATATTTAATAAAATGAGATAAATAGAATTTTGATAATAAAAAATTTGCCTTCAGTTCTCCTTTAATGAGCATATACTGCCACATACATAGTGAATGTGATAATTAGCACTGCACTATGAGTCCATATTGCAAGACTGGGGCAAAATCATGAAGGGCAAACGTCCTAATTCCTCATCCTAACATCCAAAACATCCGAACACCTCATGAAGGTTTATGTTTCATTTACCAACAGCAATCTAGATTTTATTAAAGAATTGAATCTCTTTTCAACATTCAGTGAGGCTGAATCCCAAATGAATATTAAATATATGTCTACATAATGTATGCTACATAATGATGCTCAGTAGAATATCAGTTGTGATTTAGTCAGAGCAAAAGACTGACCCAAGCCAATATGGAACATCACTTTTAGTCTAAGCAGAAAATCAGTACATAAGAAAATCAGTACATAATTTGACACGTGTAAAAAGATCATAAAGTATTTCAAATGTAATGCATGAATTCAGAGTCCTTTTTTTACGTAAAGTTTGTGAGACTTTGGTGAACTGAAGTTAAAGCATCTAATACTAGAATGTGGGGTCGAAAACATTCAAGCATACTTTTGATTGCATAAACATTATGAAAATGTGAAATGTGAATTTTTTTTCTGCCAGCCCGAGAGATTATCGTCAGGTCTGACTGAGCTGCCAGTTCCATCTCCCGTCTCAGCGCGTCAGTCTGTAGCTGACGTCTCTGTGGCACCTCCAGCACCAACCGAATCAATATTTTGTTTCGCACCATCACCATATTTCATTTTTCTCTATTATATTTTTTCATCATACTGCATTTTCACCTTGAAGGACAACAGAAGTTAGATTAAGGTGGCCCTCTTTTATAATGGAGGCAAACAGAAACAGGAGCAGAATTACCCTCGATTGGTGGGCAGAGAGGAAAATATGGAGCCATTGTTTTGGAGAGGTGATTAAGTACGCCTGTAGATTTGAATGACTGCAGGGTGCGTATGCAGCGCTAAATTAATCACCTGTCATTTTGACTGATTATTAATGAAGAAGTCCGTTCCCATTTTCGGCGGCATGCAGGAGAAGAGCGCAGGACTGCACGTTATTTCCAACGCATGAGCAGCGGGAGGGAGGAAATGATAATGCTCGTGAGCTGAGCATGTGCGCCGTGTGCGTATTCTCTGTGCAGTTAAGAGACGGTCATGGGGAGCAGCAGGCTTTAATTGTGTTTGTCTTGGTTCAGGAACTCGGACTACTGCGATTTTGTGCCTTTGGTTGCCAGTGGCCAGTTTTTGCAAAAGAAAAGGAATTCCAGACAGGGAGTGTGTTTTTATAGATATGCACGATGTATAGTGCAGATGTTGGTCCACCTGTACATGTAACTCAAGTACACGACTCTGGCGGTTTTATGACTTAATTTGTTTATACGTGATCTTTTTTTTTTGGCTTTTGGCTGTTAGCGCTCTACTTCATCCTGTGCCCTGTTGGATCTGTTTGTTTAGCTCTTATACCGTACGCTCTGCTTATATTTTTGGTGACAATTTACCTTTTAGATTTACCTTGCTGTGATCTTCTCCTGTCTTCCTTTAAAAACACAGAATCAGCCTTGGGCTGCATGGTGCACTACACAATCTGACTAAAGCTACACAGGTTGGACTGGGCTGGCTGTGTTGGGGGGCGGTAGAGGAACTAGGTACCAGCTAGAAGGCTATGGATGAGCTAGGATGCTATGGGCTATGGGGGAGGAAGAACTTGAATAAGCAAAAGGAAAAAGGAGAGATAAAGTGAGAGAGGTTGTTTAAGATGGCAAGGGGGAGTGAGGTATGTGTGTGACCGGGAGTGAACCGTTATAGATTTATCAGGTGTAGGAAGCGCGCCTCCATTCTCAGTCTCTGATGTGGAAACGGGGAAAACTTAAGGCTGGGGATATTGAATGGCTCGTACGTGGGGGGGGGTTACGATAGTATGCTTCCCCAGAGCCTTATACTGCCCTCATCAGTGTTGCCTTTCACATGGGTCTGCAGCTTTAGCACATCCAATACACAGCAACACACACACACACGAAACCCCCTCTAGACCTGAGCTGAGCCATGAGCTTTATACCACCACTGGGCAGCAGCTCTATAAATCAGACAACATTGAGTAATACAGTTATTATACACTATATACTCTCCATTTTCTCCACTTGTCCATTCTGGTGCAGCTACACACAGATAATAACAAGGGGAAAATCTGTAATGTGCCATGCTCAACCATTTCCCGTTCCTGTTTCCTTTAACAATGTCAGTTAGGACACATATGACTGTTCGGTGTAAGCTGTAATGTGGACATGTGGCCTAGCTCTTCGACAAAATGGATGAGCTGGATGAGAATAATGCTAGCAGGAGTTTCTAGCTGCTGCCACAACATCTCTCGAAATAAAACTATGATATTGTTTAACTAAAGGCCCAGTCACACAGCCAAAACTTACGATTTACGCATGAATTGCGCATAAATTTCGAGTCGTGCGCGATTCATCAGTGCTGTGCGTAATTCATAAGTTTTTTGACGTGGAGCATCAGTAGTTGTCAGTGGATGTTCGACGAATCGGGTTTGTGCGCGATTCCAGGTTTTGAGCTGCTCAAAAATATTGATCACGCACAAGTATGTGCGATTGTGCGCCGTTTAACGTAATTCGTGCGTCCTTTGCCGTAGTTCTGACGCGGACAATGCGCGACATATGCGTGGACCGTTAGTGGTTGATCGCAAGAAATTTACCGCTACCGCGCACGTCGATGACTTTTCACTGACGAATAACGCACATATCACGCATGTCTCGCTGTAGTAACACGTACATTTCACTGATATCCACTGACATGCGCGCTCTATGCGTCGTTCATCAGTGCTAGTGTGCGGTTCATGCGTGCTTATACGTGGTTCATACGCAGTTTATGCGTGGAGTGTTCATCAATAAAAACCAGAAATTGTCCCTCTTTTGACCCTATGCGCTGATGTGCGTGATTTGTAAGTGATTGTAGGTGATTTGTACGTAGTTCATGTGCAATTAATCGGTGATTTTCGACCACGCACACCCCCAAAAAAATGGTCAATTTCTCCACTGACAATCACGCACAAGCCAACTTTATACGTGATTTATACGTGATTTATGCGTGATCGGCTGTGTGACTGGGCCTTAAGATAACTGAAAGACTGATTTTAAATGTAATTTGAACCAATCCTATAGTATGTAACAAGAGCTGTGAGGAGCAGTGAGGCGCCTCCTCAACATGCCAGATCACTTAGCTAGCATTACCTGAATACAAATTAGCTAGTTGTTGATGTTACTTAACTTGTAACTGAACTGATGTTACTTATCCCACTAACATTAACCACGAACTAACTTAACCACTTATTAGCTAACTAATATTGGGTACGCAATGCATGCTAAATGACACATACAGTATTAGTTTTGGTTATTGTTGGCTAGCTTTAAATAGCTTCGAGCCACAGCTACATGTTCCTGTGTGCTGGTGGAGAATTTAAACTCTGTCTTCATTCCCGTCCAGACTGCGGGGGCGTGAGTGACAGGGGGTTATTTTATGCCTCCAAATCTTTCTTGAAACATAGAGCACTTGATGCGACCCACATATTTGCAAAGATTTCTTGAGAAGGTGTTGGAGCAAGAGACCAGGGGAAACGGAAAGACTGTGTGTGTGTGTGTGTGTGTGTGTGTGTGTGTGTGTGTGTGTGTGTGTATCATGGCTGACAAAGCCCCCTGGAGACTCCCTGGCAGACGGGCGCCACAGTGAAGAGAGAGGAGGGTCACACAGCCAGGACACTGCTCCTTCTCTCTCTCTTTCTGTGTGTGTGTGTGTGTGTGTGTGTGTGTGTGTGTCTCAGCCCAACGTCAGCACAGCAGACTTTACTCACAGATAAACCTCTAAGGCCATTAATGTAGCCTCAGTACAGTGGCCTGCTCACAGGACGGTTGTGCTTTGGTTAAAGCCAGATCTGTTATGACAGCCATCTGTGCTCGGAAATCCTGGTAGTGTGTGTAATGCTGGTGGAACAGAAAAACACATGGCCTCAGTGCTGCATGCTAGTGTGGGAGAAGAGCGAGGTGAGACAGAGGGAAGCACAGAGTGCAGCTTTGGAGCAAGAGAGATAAGATAAGCAGCACTGAGTAACAGGCAAACTCCGCTCATGATGGAAGACGTGCAGCATTTGTCTGTCTGCCTGTCTGTCTGTCTGACTATCTGGCTAGTGTCTGTCTGTCTGTCTACCTGTGTGTGCTCCCTTCATATCTATCTATCTATCTATCTATCTATCTATCTATCTATCTATCTATCTATCTATCTATCTGTCTGTTCCTCTGTGTCTCTGTCTCTGCATCTATCTGTCTAATCTGTGAGTCTGTCTTTCTGTCTCTCTGACCTGTCTGTTCCTTGTGAACTCTCTCTCTCTCTCTCTCTTTCTCTTTCTCATCTGTCTGGCAGTCTAATCTGTCTATCTGTCTGTCTGACCTGTCTGTTCTTGTGCTCCCTCCACATCTGACCTGTCTGTTCTTGTGCTCCCTCCACATCTATCTATCTATCTATCTATCTATCTATCTATCTATCTATCTATCTATCTATCTATCTATCTAACCTGTGCATCTGTCTTTCTGTCTGACATGCCTATTTCTTGTGCCCCCTCCACCCCATTGTCTGTCTCTCTCTCTCTCTCTCTATTTATCTGTCTGTCTAACCTGTGTGTCTGTCTGACATGCCTATTTCTTGTGCCCCCTCCACCCCTCTATCTATCTATCTGTCTGTCTGTCTGTCTGTCTAACCTGTCTGTCTTTCTGTCTGTCTGACATGCCTATTTCTTGTGCCCCTCCATCCCTTTGTCTCTATCTATCTATCTATCTATCTATCTATCTATCTATCTATCTATCTATCTATCTATCTATCTATCTATCTATTTGTCTGTCTGTCTAACCTGTGCATCTGTCTTTCTGTCTGACATGCCTATTTCTTGTGCCCCCTCCACCCCATTGTCTGTCTTTCTCTCTCTCTCTCTCTCTCTCTCTCTCTCTCTCTCTCTCTCTCTCTCTCTATTTATCTGTCTGTCTAACCTGTGTGTCTGTCTGACATGCCTATTTCTTGTGCCCCCTCCACCCCTCTGTCTCTGTCTGTCTGTCTGTCTGTCTGTCTAACCTGTGTCTGTCTTTCTGTCTGACATGCCTATTTCTTGTGCCCCTCCATCCCTTTGTCTCTATCTATCTATCTATCTATCTATCTATCTATCTATCTATCTATCTATCTATCTATCTATCTATCTATCTGTCTGTCTGTCTGTCTGTCTGTCTGTCTGTCTGTCTGTCTAACCTGTGCGTCTGTCTTTCTGTCTGACATGCCTATTTCTTGTGCTCCCTCCACCCCTCTGTCTGTCTGTCTGTCTATCTGTCTGTCTGTCTAACCTGTGTCTGTCTTTCTGTCTGTCTGACATGCCTATTTCTTGTGCCCCTCCATCCCTTTCTATCTATCTATCTATCTATCTATCTATCTATCTATCTATCTATCTATCTATCTGTCTGTCTGTCTGTCTGTCTGTCTGTCTGTTCCTCTGTGTCTCTGTCTCTGCATCTATCTGTCTGTCTAATCTGCGAGTCTGTCTTTCTGTCTCTCTGACCTGTCTGTTCCTTGTGCTCTCTGTCTCTCTCTTTCTCTTTCTCATCTGTCTGGCAGTCTAATCTGTCTATCTGTCTGTCTGACCTGTCTGTTCTTGTGCTCCCTCCACATCTATCTATCTATCTATCTATCTATCTATCTATCTATCTATCTATCTGTCTGTCTGTCTGTCTGTCTGTCTGTCTGTCTGTCTGTCTGTCGGTCGGTCGGTCGGTCGGTCTGTCTGTCTGTCTGTCTGTCTGTCTGTCTGTCTGTCTGTCTGTCTGTCTGTCTGTCTGTCTGTCTGTCTGTCTGTCTGTCTGACCTGTGCATCTGTCTTTCTGTCTGACATGCCTATTTCTTGTGCCCCCTCCACCCCATTGTCTGTCTCTCTCTCTCTCTCTCTCTCTCTCTCTCTCTCTCTCTCTCTCTCTATTTATCTGTCTGTCTAACCTGTGTGTCTGTCTGACATGCCTATTTCTTGTGCCCCCTCCACCCCTCTATCTATCTGTCTGTCTGTCTGTCTAACCTGTGTCTGTCTTTCTGTCTGTCTGACATGCCTATTTCTTGTGCCCCTCCATCCCTTTGTCTCTATCTATCTATCTATCTATCTATCTATCTATCTATCTATCTATCTATCTATCTATCTATCTATCTATTTGTCTGTCTGTCTAACCTGTGCATCTGTCTTTCTGTCTGACATGCCTATTTCTTGTGCCCCCTCCACCCCATTGTCTGTCTCTCTCTCTCTATTTATCTGTCTGTCTGTCTAACCTGTGTGTCTGTCTGACATGCCTATTTCTTGTGCCCCCTCCACCCCTCTGTCTCTGTCTGTCTGTCTGTCTGTCTGTCTGTCTGTCTGTCTAACCTGTGTCTGTCTTTCTGTCTGACATGCCTATTTCTTGTGCCCCTCCATCCCTTTGTCTCTATCTATCTATCTATCTATCTATCTATCTATCTATCTATCTATCTATCTATCTATCTGTCTGTCTGTCTGTCTGTCTGTCTGTCTGTCTGTCTGTCTGTCTGTCTGTCTGTCTAACCTGTGTGTCTGTCTTTCTGTCTGACATGCCTATTTCTTGTGCCCCCTCCACCCCATTGTCTCTCTCTCTCTCTCTCTCTATTTATCTGTCTGTCTGTCTAACCTGTGTGTCTGTCTGACATGCCTATTTCTTGTGCCCCCTCCACCCCTCTGTCTGTCTGTCTGTCTGTCTATCTGTCTGTCTGTCTAACCTGTGTCTGTCTTTCTGTCTGTCTGACATGCCTATTTCTTGTGCCCCTCCATCCCTTTCTATCTATCTATCTATCTATCTATCTATCTATCTATCTATCTATCTATCTATCTATCTATCTATCTATCTATCTATCTATCTATCTATCTGTGCTCTTTCTCCTTCTCCTTCTCTCTCTGTGTCTCTCTGGGGTGTGGGCAGCAGGGTGGTAGTGTAATGTTGGAAATGAGCTGGATTATGGATAAGGCTGGAGTGATTGTGTGTGGGGGAATAATGAGGAGCAGAGGAAGAGGTGATTACAGTGCGGAGATGGCTTGCCTGCCTCTCTTTGTTTGGTTAGCAGGGCTAATGTACGTCTGTGTGATCTATGGGCTGAGCATGGCCTTGTGCCTCTCTGACGTCTCCTTTTCCCGACTGACACACAAAAGAAGCAATGAGAGATGAGGATGAAGGTTAGAGTGTGGGCGTGTGCACACATATGGCTTTTGTGTTTGATTATTTACAGAATGTACAGTATTCAGCACAGTGTGCCAACTCAGGGCTGTGTTCTAATCCAGCAGATTATTTAATATCACCAGAGAAATTTATTAACACATCAAATATATTCATCAAATAGATTCAATGACATAGTGTTGTATAGCACATAGTCCACTTCTTAGTAAAGAGGTCGTCGTTCCCTCTCTCACTCCATCTCCCTCTCACTGTCCTGGGAATGCTAATGACGGAAGGGAAGGAGCTGAGAAAGTGACAGCATCGTCAGCGTTTTCCTCTGCGTTCGGTGCACACACAGAGGAAGATGCTCTCGAGACCTTGAAATGAAAGCGCGCACCCACAATGGGAGGATATCCGAGCTTCTTTACAAAAGTTTGCGGGGTGAGCTTTGCAGAGACAGCCCGTCTCTTGCACTTAGAGAAATTTAAAAAGCTTTCATCAGGAAGACTCAGTGGACAAGCCCTTAGCTCTCACTGTGGGATAAGCTGACTTAAGCTGTCTCTCTGTCCTTCCCTTTCACATCACCCTCACTCTGCTTTTCTCCTCGCTTTTCCTTCTACCATCTGTCTGTCATTTTAGCTTTCCTCTTTTTGTCCTTCTCTCTTTCTCTCTCTCTCTCTCTCTCTCTCTCTAGCCTGGGCATCACCTTGCTCACATTGTTTATTAAAAAGGCACAGGTAGCTTTGGCCTTAGCTTGCCCAGCCATGATGCCATAAATATTAAACCTGATCTTGAGGTGGGGTGGGGGGTTGAGTGAGAGAGAGAGAGAGAGAGAGAGAGAGAGAGAGAAATTGGGCAGGTTCTTGTGTCCACCTGCATTTCTTTCTGTCTCTTTTTGCAGATTTTTCAGCAGACCCATCATATCTCTCTCTCTCTCTCTCTCTCTCTCTCTCTCTCTCTCGTAGTCTGGTAGTGTTGTCCGTTATAAATAGACTTTTATATATATATATATATATATATATATATATATATATATATATATATATATATACATTCACACGCACTCTCCATCATATAAGAAACACAAATCAATTTAATCCAATCTAATCTAACCTTTTGCAATCCTAACACTATAATATATAGCTATGTAAATTATATAAATCAAGTCAATACTACATATCCTTCAGTAATAAAAATGTTAATTTAATTAATATCTATTCATGTTTTGTGTTTATTTTCTCATCTCATCTCATTATCTCTAGCCGCTTTATCCTGTTCTACAGGGTCGCAGGCAAGCTGGAGCCTATCCCAGCTGACTACGGGCGAAAGGCGGGGTACACCCTGGACAAGTCGCCAGGTCATCACAGGGCTGACACATAGACACAGACAACCATTCACACTCACATTCACACCTACGGTCAATTTAGAGTCACCAGTTAACCTAACCTGCATGTCTTTGGACTGTGGGGGAAACCGGAGCACCCGGAGGAAACCCACGCGGACACGGGGAGAACATGCAAACTCCGCACAGAAAGGCCCTCGCCGGCCACGGGGCTCGAACCCGGACCTTCCTGCTGTGAGGCGACAGCGCTAACCACTACACCACCGTGCCGCCCGCTCATTATTATTGTTCCAGATGCATTTGAAAAAAAAACTTTTTTGCAATAAATGATGTCAAGAACATGGGGGTGGAAGTGGAATAGATTGGAAAAGGTGCATAAACTTGGGCAAAATTGACATTTTTTTATGATGTTGATATATCCAATCATAGATATAGGTGTTTTTGGGTTGGTTTTTTTTTCATTTCTTTATACGCTGAATAACCTTATCTGTAAGAGATTTTATTTGTTTTTGTCTATTCATTTATTTGTTGTTCTTGTTTGTGTGTATCCTTTGTATTAATTTGCTTTGGCAGCATTGTTAAAGCAGTCCTGCCAATAAAGCTCACTGTGAAAAAAAAAATATTGAGAATGTGGAGAAAGAGGAGCGAGACAGGTCAAGGTGTAGGTGAAGACACAAATCTGCCCTGCGCTTCTACCCATTTCCCCCAGTCTCACCCTGCACCCTGTGATTTACACTGTAGGCCTCTTTATGTACATCATGAAGATATTCAGTATTATCCAAATCAATAAAGGAGACATGGAAGAATGGTCACATTTGGAGATGAAGGGGTCTGAGGGCCGTACAGAAGGAAATGAGTGGGAAAGTCACGTGTCATGTGTCTGCATGGCACAGCACTGAGTGATGAGCAGTCTGTAGCTGTCCGTACTGAAGGTCAGCGCTGATGGATGCATCCTGACAAGCCCACAGAGCATGATGTCAGAGCTCCGAATAGCAATTGTATGTGTGGAGATAGATGTGAGAAATGTAGTCATGGAGTTTCTTTCACAAAAATCGATATAGTTTTTTGGAAACCTGTTATAAATAGGTATAAGAATCATTACTGTGATCATGTTATGTCTTGTATGAGTGAATATCCTTGCGTGTCATGTGACATCATACTGTATAACTGAGACATACTGTATAACTGCTATTATGCTATCCACATTCACCAGATATGAGCAATCATGCGCTCTGATTGGCTTCTCTACTACTAGGGTATCAGCTCATATACCATGAGTAGAGAAAAACAAAATGGCGGAGCGTGTTACTGAACCAACCGAGGACAAAATAAAAACTCTACTCAAAAACAAAACCCCAAAAATACAAAAAAGCAACAAAATATGGAATGAAAGTATTTGATGGTAAGAACGTATCTTTTTTTATTTTTCAAGAATTATTATTATCGCATTTTTCACAAATTGCTACCGTCATTCCGCTGGTTTGTTTACATTCTAAGCGGAAATGATTTTGTCAGATGTTTTGTATAAAGTTTTTATTTATCGAATTTGCAAAAAATAAAAATGCTCGGTTTCCCAAAATAGTGAATGTGGATAAAATAAAACAGTTATTCCACTCAATCTCGTTGTACATGGCTTATAACCAACTCAGTGCTACGTGCCTCGTTGGCTATCAGCTCATGTACGACTTGATTTCATTGAATAACTGTTAAATATTCTATCCACATTCACTGGATATGAGCAATCACACGCTCTGATTGGCTACTCTACTACTTAGATATCAGCTCATATACCGTGAGCAGAGAAAAACAAAATGGCGGAGCGTGTTGCTGAACCAACCGAGGACGAAATAAAAACTCTACTCAAAAACAAAACCCCAAAAATTGCTATCAAGTATTTAAAAGAAACAGAAATAGCTAAAAGAATATAGTTTTTTGTCCTCAATATTTCCTGTTCCACACTCCAGCGCAGTTGATGGTGGTAATGCACCTTTAAGTTGATTTGCCAACTGCCAAAAAACCCTAAAGAAGAAGAAAACCACAAAAAAATGGAATGAATGTAGTTGATGGTAAGAATGCATCTTTTTTTTATTTTTCAAAAATTATTATCGCATTTTTTACAAATTCCGACTGTCATTTCGCCGGTTTGTTTACATTCTAAGCAGAAATTATTTTATCGGACGTTTTGTATAAAGTTTTTATTTATCGAATTTGTAAAAAAAATAAAATAAAAATTCTCTGTTTCTCCAACTCCAGTGAATGTGGATAGAATAAAACAGTTATTCCACTCAATCTTGTCGTACATGGTTTATAGCCAACTCGGTGCTACGCGCCTCGTCAGCTATCAGCTCATGTACGACTCGATTTCGTGGAATAACTGTTAATTGTGTCTATGCTTCATTAAGAAGATGTTTTCTTTTCAGAAACTTTTTGCCAATCTATCATGCCATGCTCAAAGTCACTAAGACCACATATTTTGTCCCCCATTACGATGTTTGATGTGTGTATGTACAACCCCGATTCCAAAAAAGTTGGGACAAAGTACAAATTGTAAATAAAAACAGAATGCAATAATTTACAAATCTCAAAAACTGATATTGTATTCACAATAGAACATAGACAACATATCACATGTCGAAAGTGAGACATTTTGAAATTTCATGCCAAATATTGGCTCATTTGAAATTTCATGACAGCAACACATCTCAAAAAAGTTGGGACGGGGCAATAAGAGGCTGGAAAAGTTAAAGGTACAAAAAAGGAACAGCTGGAGGACCAAATTGCAACTCATTAGGTCAATTGGCAATAGGTCATTAACATGACTGGGTATAAAAAGAGCATCTTGGAGTGGCAGCGGCTCTCAGAAGTAAAGATGGGAAGAGGATCACCAATCCCCCTAATTCTGCGCCGACAAATAGTGGAGCAATATCAGAAAGGAGTTCGACAGTGTAAAATTGCAAAGGGTTTGAACATATCATCATCTACAGTGCATAATATCATCAAAAGATTCAGAGAATCTGGAAGAATCTCTGTGCGTAAGGGTCAAGGCCGGAAAACCATACTGGGTGCCCGTGATCTTCGGGCCCTTAGACGGCACTGCATCACATTGCCAAACCACATACTGCATCAATTACAGGATCATGGCTGCGTAGAAGAAGGGTCCGGGTACTTAACCAGCCAGCCTGCAGTCCAGATCTTTCACCCATAGAAAACATTTGGCGCATCATAAAACGGAAGATACGACAAAAAAGACCTAAGAGAGTTGAGCAACTAGAATCCTACATTAGACAAGAATGGGTTAACATTCCTATCCCTAAACTTGAGCAACTTGTCTCCTCAGTCCCCAGACGTTTACAGACTGTTGTAAAGAGAAAAGGGGATGTCTCACAGTGGTAAACATGGCCTTGTCCCAACTTTTTTGAGATGTGTTGTTGTCATGAAATTTAAAATCACCTAATTTTTCTCTTTAAATGATACATTTTCTCAGTTCAAACATTTGATATGCCATCTATGTTCTATTCTGAATGAAATATGGAATTTTGAAACTTCCACATCATTGCATTCCGTTTTTATTTACAATTTGTACTTTGTCCCAACTTTTTTGGAATCGGGGTTGTATGCGAAATGAAGATCGGGATGATTTTTTCATATTGTGGTGCTGCCATATGATTGACTGATTGGAAGACACCAATTAGTTTTCTGCCAGTTTTGAGGAAAGCACTGGATATAAAGATCACAGTCTGTTTTATCGGCATTGTCAAACTACCATTTATTCTCTTCTGAAGGAAAGTGAGTAATTTTAGACATCTTTCACCTCTAATTAAATTTGCTTTGCACACAAAGCCAGAAGTTCGGTTCCAAATATGACAACCGCAGGAGAAAAATCATGATTGAAGCGCTATGATATAAAGGCTCCAGGTAATATATTTTTACCATTGTTGAAATCAGAAGACAGTGCTCATTTACAGCACGGTGTGTGGTTTTACTCAATGGGAGTCCAGCTGAAAGATTGAATGGAGGTCCTAGACATTGTTCTGTCTTGGTTCAGCACAGTTCAGTAATGTGGTTTCGCTTCAGCTGTGGTGTGGTCTGGATATGGTGCTTTTACCAGAAACACAGCTGTAGCAGGCAAAATGTAGCACAGTGGAACATTCGTTATGATTTCCTTGTGCAAGAGGGTTTGTAGAGGAACAGGTGTGTGTGTGTGTGTGTGTGTGCGTGTGTGCACGTTAAATCACACAACCATCATGAGGCCTCGAAGTGTGTGTATTGCAAAATCATATTTAGCATTTAGAACCGTAACGTTCAATTAAAGGAGCTGTCATGGTCTGATTAAAAGATTTATGCATGTGAAGATTTTATTCAAGATTTTACATACGGTGTGAAAGGAAAGCCAGTTTCTCCGCGGCTTTCAAGATACAACAATGAAAGTGCAAAGAAATGACTTTGTTTCTAGAATAATTGTCATTTTAATATTGAGCAGACTAATGAATTTGGGTTATTTTCATGCAGCCATGGAGTACACACAGCTTGAGCTGTAGCCATTGGAAATGTTAAGATTGTAGGATCGTGTGTGTGTGTGTGTGTGTGTGTGTGTGTGTCTAAAATGGAGGGAGAATAAAGAAAAAGCAGTCCTCTGGTGTAGAAGTGAATATGTCACTAATCATTTTTGCATTTTGGGCAAAGGCCCTGAGGGAGATAATGCTGTGCAGATGTGTGTGTGTGTGAGTGAGTGAGAGAGAGCGAGAGAGAGCGAGAGCGAGATCTCACACTCACCAGAAGCTCGGCATTAGCAGCTGTTGGCCTGTTTTGCATATTGCAATGGCAAGCGATGGAGTGAAAGTGAGAGAAGATGGAAGGGAAGGCCGTGCTTTTGCATATGTGGTGGCAGTAAGCCCCGGACTATTTCATACAGCCAGACTGTGTGTTTGTCCTTTGCTGGAGCTGAGCAACTGCGATCGGGTGACGAACTCCACGTCCAAACCTTCACGTCTTCTTTCAGAACAGTATGTTCTTCCACTGTCCTGTTTACAATTACTCCAAATGTCGTCCTAAGGCGCACACTCATCCTTATGTGCTATATAACTGCTGAGAGACAGGGCTGATTGATGGATTCCCAGCTGTTCCTAGTGGCACAGAGGCTTACACACTCTTGCACATATGGCTGGCTGGAAGAATTCACCTCGCTTCGAAACACACGACTCTGACAGCTTTTCCAAATCACATTTGCCCGGCTTCCCAGCTCATGCCATTTCCATGAAAGCATTAGATCTATGCAAATGAACCTCTCCCAACATTTGTCATTATTCCGTATATACATGTTAAGTGTAAGGTCTTTTGTTTCCTAGGTAACAGATTGCGGTTTTAGGTTTCCTTGCATCAGTTCCACATTAGCAGGTTGCAGCCACAGAAAGTGATACGGCCTCCCGGTCTTCAGTCTTGTTTCCACAGTTTCTGTGCGCTAAAGTGCACTGAAATTTTCCACTACTCCCTCATGGACACGCAAAAGCAATATCTGCATTCGGATTTCAATGATTGCATTCAAACACACTCAAATATTAATGAGCCTGTATTTTTTTATTCTGCTACAGACAGAGCAAAGAATTAGCAGGAGTGCTACATTATGCATTCATATCACATGAAGCACAGCAGGTGAAAAGTGTGTTTTATTTATCGACCCAGAATAATGTGGGGGTTTTGTTCTGCTAATGTTAAGCTGAAATTGACATTTCTGAAGCAACCAAGAATCCAGGTAGAACTCCACATTTTGATGTTTTCTTCGACATAAAATTTGGAACAGACATGTTCCCCTGCGGGACGGCACAGTGGTGCAGTGGTTAGCGCTGCCACCTCACAACAAGAAGGTTGTAGTTTCGAACCTGCTTTCCAGTGTGGAGTGTGTATGTTCCCTCCCTGCCTGCGTTGGTTTCCTCCTGGTGCTCTGGTTTCTTCCCACAGTCCAAAGACTTGTAAATTACATCAACTGGCAACTCTAAATTGCCCATAGATGTGAATGTGAGTGTGTATGGCTGTATGTCTCTCGGTGTTGGCTCTGTGATAGACTGGCGACTTGTCCAGGGTGTACCCTGGGAGGTGGGGTGCAAATTGCTTTTCGGATGTAGGAATGTGTGTATTGATAATTTTACCATTGCAATTTTTGCACAACTTTGTGAATTCTGTGACTGATTTTAATTCATTGTATGCTCCACCTCCCTGCCCCGGGATTACAGGCGGAAAATAGCAACTTGCTAAGACCTGGTTCAGTGCATCTCTCCTTGTTTCATACAAGGTTAATGTTTTATTGTGCACTGTCCCTTTTTAAATAAAATTAAAAATTACAAAAATTACCCCTCCTATCACCCGAGGTCAGCCGAGATTAACTCTAGCTTCCCCTGTGACCCACAATGCATAAACAGCATGGAAAATGAACGAACGAATGAATGAATGAATAATTCCAGTCCAGCTTCACCGCAAGTCTCTGATTGATTGCCTAAAAGCATCTGCTATATAATTATTTCATTTGCATTTAATTTAGGTATTAAATAATAATAAAAACCATGAATTGTTGATGCTAGCATTTATTCATAGCCTATAACATAATCTTTGAAGGCAGAAGACCTAGGCAAGTTGACAACATTAAGACAAACCTTTCTACATTGGTTCATGGAAATATATTAAGATGTTTTTCTAACATTGTGGTGTCATCTGATGGGGTTTCCTAACATGCCGCTTATAAGCTCATCTCATTATCTCTAGCCGCTTTATCCTGTTCTACAGGGTCGCAGGCAAGCTGGAGCCTATCCCAGCTGACTACGGGCGAAAGGCGGGGTACACCCTGGACAAGTCGCCAGGTCATCACAGGGCTGACACATAGACACAGACAACCATTCACACTCACATTCACACCTACGCTCAATTTAGAGTCACCAGTTAACCTAACCTGCATGTCTTTGGACTGTGGGGGAAACCGGAGCACCCGGAGGAAACCCACACAGACACGGGGAGAACATGCAAACTCCACACAGAAAGGCCCTCGCCGGCCACAGGGCTCGAACCCGGACCTTCTTGCTGTGAGGCGACAGCACTAACCACTACACCACCATGCCACCCCGGTTGGTGCATTTTTAGAGAATTATCTCATAAATGCACGCTGCACAATCTTGTTCGATTGTGTCCGAGCGTACTCTAACACACAGAACGCCTTTTCTTTTCCAGTGAATGGCATTTCTATACCTAAAAAGATAAAAACAAAAAACATTAAACATACAAATTTTGACCTGTTTCCACACATGCTGTTAAAATTTGAGGTCAGTTGAACGAGACTTGGTAAAGTTATTAGATTGTGAAATGATCACCCTGTATATATAGTTCACTATATGCCAACTTAAATGCCATTTGAGATTTCAGCACAGAAAAAGCAGTGACTCAAGCATGTGTGACAACATTGATTTAGCCAAAAGGTTATGGAAACTCATGTTTCCGTCGACGTACAGTATGTTAAGTGACTTAAAGCAGATTATGGAATCTTAATCCAAATGCGAACAAGTAGATATTGTCAACATATATGAAACAGTATTCCAGCAAGAAAAAGAAAATAATCCTCACAGCATTATTTGCCTTAGTAAATTCACCTTCAGTGATTTTGCTTTGAATGTGTGAACTGTTGCTAATTAAATGAGGCTTGATGAAGTGCTTGGCTGTTCATTGCTCTCTGTGTCCTCTACTAACCTTCTGCTGCTGTGTGTTTGTGTCTGTTCCAGAGCTCCAGAGATCATCCTTGGCCTGCCCTTCTGTGAGGCTATAGACATGTGGTCCCTGGGCTGCGTCATCGCTGAGCTCTTCCTGGGCTGGCCACTTTACCCTGGCGCATCGGAGTATGATCAAGTAAGACTAATATCAGACCTTAATCCTGCAGAGTGATGACACGTGTGCTTGATGGTTGGTAGAGACAAAAAGCCTGAGTGTGGTTGAATGAGTGTTTGCTTTTCACTTAGCCAGAACTGAAGTTTTATAAGTTACATCTACAGTGCAGTGCAAAAGTCTTAGGCACGTAGAAAGAAATGCTGTCGACCAAAAATGGCTTAAAAATAATGAAATGAAATGTTTCAAAATAAAAAAAAATACTATAAACAGCAGTAAGCCATAATACATGAAACAAAATCAATATTTGGTGTGAGACGACACTTTGCTTTAAATAAAAATAGTAGTCTCCGGTACAGTGAGTGCAGTTTGATAAGGAAATGAGCTGTAGGTTTTACCGAGCATCTTACAGAACCAGCCACAGTTCTTCTGGACACTTTGACTGTCACACTCGCTTCTTCATTTTGCACCAAAACCCAGCAGCCTTCATTATGTTTCCTTTTTTAATCTGAAAAGTGCTCTCTTATGGAATATGCTGCTCAGATACATTTTTTTTTTCTGTAACATTTAATTTTGTGCTGGAAAGGAACGTTTGGACTCTACAATGTTTTTGTACTGACTCGATAATGTAGAAGTCATAAAATAGAAATCTATAACAAAGTTTGTATGAAAAAAAATATAGGGGGCCTAAGACTTGCACAGTACTGTGTAAACACACACACACACACACACACACACACACACACACACACACACACACACACACACAGTGTCTTGCAAAAATATTCATCCCCCTTCATGTTTGTCCTGTTTTATCGCATTACAAGCTGGAATTAAAATGGATTTTTGGAGCGTTAGCACCATTTGATTTACACAACATGCCGACCAATTTAAAGGTGCACATTGTTTTTTTTATTGTGACACAAACAATAATTAAGATGAAAAAAACAGAAATCTGGAGTGTGCATAGGTATTCACCCCCCAAAGTCAATACTTTGTAGAGCCACCTTTTGCTGCAATTACAGCTGCAAGTCTCTTGGGGTATGTCTCTATTAGCTTAGCACATCTAGCCACTGGGATTTTTGCCCATTCCTCAAGGCAAAACTGCTCCAACTCCTTCAAGTTAGATGGGTTGCGTTGGTGTCCAGCAATCTTCAAGTTATGCCACAGATTCTCAATTGGATTGAGGTCTGGGCTTTGACTAGGCCATTCCAAGACATTTAAATGTTTCCCTTTAAACCACTCCAGTGTAGCTTTAGCAGTATGTTTAGGGTCATTGTCCTGCTAGACCGTGAACCTTCGTCCCAGTCTCAAACCTCTGGCTGACTCAAACAGGTTTTCCTCCAGAATTGCCCTGTATTTCGTTCCATCCATCTTTCCTTCAGTCCTGACCAGCTTTCCTGTCCCTGCAGATGAAAAACATCCCCACAGCATGATGCTGCCACCACCATGCTTCACTGTAGGAATGGTGTTCTTAGGGTGTTGGGTTTGTGCCACACATGGTGTTTTCCATGATGGCCAAAAAGATTAATTTTAGTCTCATTTGACCAGAGAATCTTCTTCCATGTGTTTGGGGAGTCTGCTACATGCTGTTGGGCAAACTCCAAATGTGTTTTTTTAAGCAATGACTTTTTTCTGGCCACTCTTCCATAAAGCCCCGCTCTGTGGAGTGTACGGCTTAAAGCGGTCCTATGGACAGATACTCCCATCTCCGCTGTGGATCTTTGCAGCTCCTTCAGTGTTATCTTTGGTGTTTTTGTTGCGTCTCTGATTAATGCCCTCCTTGTCTGGTCTGTGAATTTTAGTGGGCATCGTTCTCTTGTCAGGTTTGTAGTGGTGCCATATTCTTTCCATTTTGCTGTAATGGATTTAATGGTGCTCCCTGGGATATTCAAAGTTTGGGATATTTTTTATAACCCAACCCTGATCTATACTTCTCCACAACTTTGTGTCTGACCTGTTTGGAGGCTCCTTGATTTTCATGTTGCTTGCTTAGTAGTGTTGCAGAGTCAGGGTCCTTCCAGAACAGGGTGATTTATACAGACATCATGTGACAGATCATGTGACACTTTGATTGTACACAGGTGGATCTTAATCAACTAATTATGTGACTTATGAAGTGAATTGGTTGGACCAGCTCTTATTTAGGGGTTTCATACAAAAGGGGGTGAATACTTATGCACACTCCAGATTTCTGTTTTTTCATCTTAATTATTGTTTGTGTCACAATAAAACAACAATTTGCACCTTTAAAGTTGTAGGCATGTTGTGTAAATCAAATGGTGCTAACCCTCCAAAAATCAATTTTAATTCCAGCTTGTAATGCAACAAAACAGGACAAACACCAAAGGGGACGAATACTTTTGCAAGACACTGTATATCTTTGTCAGTTGTTTCCTAATATTCTTTTTTGCAAAAATTTGCATTTACACTGGTGCTTGAAAGTTTGTGAACCCTTTAGAATTTTCTACATTTCTGCATAAATATGACCTAAAACATCATCAGATTTTCACACAAGTCCTAAAAGTAGATAAAGAGAACCCAGTTAAACAAATAAGACAAAAATATTATACTTGGTCATTTATTTATTGAGGAAAATTATCGAATATTGCATATCTGTGAGTGGCAAAAGTATGTGAACCTTTGCTTTCAGTATCTGGTGTGACCCCCTTGTGCAGCAATAACTGCAACTAAACGTTTCCGGTAACTGTTGATCAGTCCTGCACACCGGCTTGGAGGAATTTTAGCCCGTTCCTCCGTACAGAACAGCTTCAACTCTGGGATGTTGGTGGGTTTCCTCACATGAACTGCTCGCTTCAGGTCCTTCCACAACATTTCGATTGGATTAAGGTCAGGACTTTGATTTGGCTGTTCCAAAACATTAACTTTATTCTTCTTTAACCATTCTTTGGTAGAATGACTTGTGTGCTTAGGGTCGTTGTCTTGCTGCATGACTCACCTTCTCTTGAGATTCAGTTCATGGAAAGATGTCCTGACATTTTCCTTTAGAATTCGCTGGTATAATTCAGAATTCATTGTTCCATCAATGATGGCAAGCCATCCTGGCCCAGATGCAGCAAAACAGGCCCAAACCATGATACTACCACCACCATGTTTCACAGATGGGATAAGGTTCTTATGCTGGAATGGAGTGTTTTCCTTTCTCCAAACATAACGATTTCTCATTGAAACCAGAAAGTTCTACTTTGATCTCATCCGTCCACAAAGCATTTTTCCAATAGCCTTCTGGCTTGTCCATGTGATCTTTAGCAAACTGCAGACGAGCAGCAATGTTCTTTTTGGAGAGCAGTGGCTTTCTCCTTGCAACCCTGCCATGCACACCATTGTTGTTCAGTGTTCTTCTGATGGTGGATTCATGAACATTAACATTAGCCAATGTGAGAGAGGCCTTCAGTTGCTTAGAAGTTACCCTGGGGTCCCTTGTGACCTCGCTGACTATTACACGCCTTGCTCTTGGAGTGATCTTTGTCGGTCGACCACTCCTGGGGAGGGAAACAATGGTCTTGAATTTCCTCCATTTGTACACAATCTGTCTGACTGTGGATTGGTGGAGTCCAAACTCTTTAGAGATGGTTTTGTAACCTTTTCCAGCCTGATGAGCATCAAGAACGCTTTTTCTGAGGTGCTCAGAAATCTCCTTTGTTCGTGCCATGATACACTTCCACAAACATGTGTTGTGAAGATCAGACTTTGATAGATCCCTGCTCTTTAAATAAAACAGGGTGCCCACTCACACCTGATTGTCATCCCATTGATTGAAAACACCTGACTCTAATTTCACCTTCAAATTAACTGCTAATCCTAGAGGTTCACAAACTTTTGCCACTCACAGATATGTAATATTGGATCATTTTCCTCAATAAATAAATGACCAAGTATAATATTTTTGTCTCATTTGTTTAACTGGGTTCTCTTTATCTACTTTTAGGACCTGTGTGAAAATCTGATGATGTTTTAGGTCATATTTATGCAGAAATATAGAAAATTCTAAAGGGTTCACAAACTTTCAAGCACCACTGTACTTATCCAAATAGATTTAGCTCATTAAATATGCATACACATTTAGATATTTAATAAAACCAGAAATCTAGCCTTTTAAAGGTGACATACCCCTTTTCCACAAGTTGACACAGTTCCCTGAGGTCATGAGATGTCAATGAGATGCTTTAGTCAAAATACCCCAAGGATAAAGCACCACAGCTCCACCACACCAAAGTATTTGCATGCCTGTTCCTTCCATCCATCCATTATCTGTAGCCACTTATCCTGTTCTACAGGGTCGCAGGCAAGCTGGAGCCTCCCAGCTGACTACGGGCGAAAGGCGGGGTACACCCTGGACAAGTCGCCAGGTCATCACAGGGCTGACACATAGACACAGACAACCATGCACACTCACATTCACACCTACGGTCAATTTGGAGCCACCAGTTAACCTAACCTGCATGTCTTTGGACTGTGGGGGAAACCGGAGCACCCGGAGGAAACCCATGCAGACACGGGGAGAACACACAAACTCCACACAGAAAGGCCCTCGTCAGCTGCTGGGCTCGAACTCAGAACCTTCTTGCTGTGAGGCGACAGCGCTAACCACTACACCACCGTGCCGCCCCCATGCCTGTTCCTTTCACTGATAATGAATCACTCCTCACCCCACCCCCCTCTTCTGCTGGCCAACTGGCTAACACTTTCCTCATTAATATTCATTCGCAAAGGCAGTTCTCTGGCCATGAGTGGAGATACTCAGATGAGGCAGCGGGATAATTCTAATGAGCTCCACTTGTGACACAGAAAGAGGAGCCAAATCTGAACGGCTTGTTGAAGCACATGTTTTCTGAAATAGGCGGCAAAAAAGAAACCGACTTTGTGGTTTGGTCGGCTCTTCAGATACCCAAATGTCTGTGCATAATATGTCTCCTTTAATATTGTTAGAATTGAAGTAAGTATTTCACTCTGTAGACAGTTTCAAGAGTGAATTTTTGAGTGTAAAATCTAATGTAAGGCCATCAACAATGAACATTTTTTGGAAATTCCTCCGTAGTATGCTTTCATATTACAAATTTCATGAATGTGTGTCATCTAGAACGTGAGATTTTTAGTTCTGAATATCGGGAAAAAAGATTTTGAGAAATACCATATTAAAATATGCTTTGATTTTGTGTGTTTCTACTGTACTTAGCTTGGTTTATAAGGTTTATAAAAGAATGTGAAGGCTGTACATCATAATGGCCTGAATTGAGTATATCAGGAAATAGGCTTTTCAGGGAAATATGACATGATCACTGCATTCGAAACAGAAGGTCGCTGCCTTGTTGCCTCACTGAGACAGGAATCTCAGGCAAGACTTTCGACTGAAGGCATCTTCTAAGGATGTTCGTTTCGGATTGCCTTTTAGAATCGCACTTACGCTAACATGTGACCTCAGCATGCCGTGTAACTAAGGCCCTGTCCACACGGCAACAGATTCAGGTGAATCTGATAAAATTTTTTATCGTTTCGGCCTGGCGTCCACACGGCACCGGCGTTTTGGGTGCCCCAAAACGAAATCTTTTGAGAACGGGTTGCAGAGTGGAAAAATCTGGCAACGGAGCCGTTGCAAAGTCGTCTGGATGAGTAGAACGGATTTGTTTACGATGACGTCACAACCACATGACTAGGACAAGCAGCACTCTCGCGCGCATCATTTGTAACAACAGAAATTGAAATTGTTTACACATTAACCTGACTGACCTGCCAGACAGACAATTTACACCTGCTTTGATGAACAGAAAGTACAGCCTTCCACACAAAGCAACAGTTACCTGACTATAATGGAGGCAGAGGGGAAAAGGGTCAGAAGACCCTTCAACAGACTGTTTTGTATGAACCACTGCATTGCATTCACTTTTGTATACAGCTTTTCTTTTAAATAAACAAGTAACTGAACCATTTCTTGAATTTCTTTTTTTTTATTGGATAAGACTGCTTTTCAAAATGTTCACACACAATAAGAAAATTAAGTTATATAAAACTATGCACACTAATAAAACTAATTTGTACACACAGAAGGCACAATTTCCTCGTGTAGTCGTAGCCATCTTCTTCTTGTTGTTGTATGTTTGTTCCTGAGTTCTTCACGCCGGGTAGAAGAAGGGGTTTATGCGTGTAACAGACGTTGCGTTGTGTTGTTCACCAGTCTTTTTATTCTGAAGAAATGAGACACAAATACACTGCTGAGGACGGGCTGCAAACGTCCAGTGGCATTGGCGCTTACATTTCCAAAACGAACTGAACGAGGCCAGCGCCTCGTTCCCATAACTACCTGCGCTCTTAAAGGGCCAGCGCAGAATTTCCCCACCACTACACACAATGGCAAGTGGAAAAAAATAAACCCGTTACATGCGCATGCATCCTACTTCTTCTTCTATTGTTCTGGTGTCTCCGATGGGACCGTCTTACAGTGCACGTAGAGGTGTGGCATGTGTATTGCATCGTTTTCAGCAAGCGTTGCGTTGCCATATGGACCTGATATTTTACTGATCCGTTGCCCATGTGGACACGATATTTTTTTTACCCGCTAAAAAAACATCTCATTGCCGTTGTCGTATGGATGTAGCCTAAGCTAAAGAGTTAACTAGTTGGCTAACAGATGCTTCACAAATCATGTAAACAAATTTATTTGGTTACAGTCACGGGGTTATAAGATAGTACAATGTTCATTTCTTGGTAACTTTCCAAAAATGAAAAAAAAAAAGTTATACTTGTATATGAAATCGCTTTTCTGTGAGGTTCGGTCTGCAATCTTTTTTTTTTTTTTTCTGTTGCTTCAGACAGCTGCCGCACAGATTCATGGGTAAGGAAGCATCAAGTATACATCAATGTTGCCTTCAACTGGGGGCAGTTTGAAGGCCTCTTAGAAGACAGGAAATGAGAGTTCGATCAGTTTCAAATGGACCTTGATGCCTTGCTGTCTTGTTAGACATCCAATTAAGGGAATGGTTTCCCCATTTTGAATGCGCCCGATGTGATTGTTCCACGTGGGCAGAGCTTAAGCCTTATTTATGATCACGAGGTGGTTCTTAGTCGACAAAAACAGTGAAATAAACATTTTCTGTTGAGTTTTGATATTTTTATTATTGCAGCTTAAAAGAAGACACGGTGTAGATGCAACGTATCCAAAATTGTCAGTTCTGTCTGTAGCGTCTTGCATTATCTCATAAAAGCCACTAAAAATTCAGATATGCACAAATACTACACTCGTCTTTTGAAGCCTTTTGAAACACAGCAAGTTCCGCTGTTCCTTTGTAGAGCTTTTGGACACACGGGCTGTTATTTGAAAATACATTAATATATTATGCATTAGAAATGTTTATGAGCAAGTGAGAAATGGCATTTCCTGTTTGGCATCTGCTGTCAAGTATGGCCCTGCAGCGAGGTCTCTCTCTCTCTCTCTCTCTGCAAATGGCTATAAAAAATACATCCTTCAATTACTGTTTGTGCTCCAGGGAGAGAAAACAAAACAAACCTCTGGCTATGTTGCTGTTCTCACAGCTTTCCTAAAGTGCAGTGTATTTGTGTGTGTGTGCGCACACTCTCAGGCTTTCATCTCTCTTAGGCCTTGCTGTAATGCTGGACAGACGCCACAACCTGGCCAATTAGTCCAGTTCCAGAGTACTAGCGTGGGGTCTTCTCTTAAAAAAAAAAAAAAATTGGCTCCTTTGAAAGGCCCAGGGCCAATGTTCTAGCTCAAAGCAAATTAAAACAGCTATAAACAAGCTCTGGAGCTCACTTTGATTTGCCTCCTGCCATTTTAGCACACAGCCTCCTTTCTGTGCCTTTGGAGGCAACTTTGGTCACTTTGACATACCTGTGCTATGTGATGTTTGTCTAGACTTTGGGTGGCTTAACCATGAGTGCTATGTCAGGTTGAGTAAACACTCGGGTTAAGCACTGCTGCTTATTTTAATTGTAACAGAAAGGACCGGTTAAATATAATTTGGTTTAGAGTTCCTCATTTAATAAAATAAAATAAAATAAAACCTGCACTTGGAATCGTACACCTATGACAAAAAGAAATCACAGAGATTTTCTGTTCCTGAGGTAAAGAGCAAGCCAACGGTCTGATCAAGGTTTCAGGCGCAGACGTGAGTTCAGCCTTAGTTTAAGAGACACTGATTGGTGGGGAAGACGCTGAACATGAGAGAGATGATTATTGTGGATATGGCAAGCTGCCGTTTCGCATTTAGACCCCTTTCAGGTGTCTGGATGCTATTCTGTGTAATTGCAGCTCTCAGGCTCTTTATAAAAAGACACTGGGGGAGGAATAAACCTGGTGGTGATCACATTCTCTCAGAAGCTGTTTATTCAACGTAGAATACTGCTATGAAGGAGACATAGTGTAAAAGTTGATGGCAAGAGAGTGGCATGTGAATTTTACCAATGCAGATTCTATCAGATGATGAGTACACTTTGTGAAGAAGAAGAAGAAGAAGAAGCCTTTATTTGTCACATGCACACTCAAGCACAGTGAAATTCATCCTCTGCATTTAACCCATCTGAAGCGGTGAACACACACACATACCCAGAGCAAGGGGAAGCCATACTACAGCACCCAGGGAGCAGTCAGGGGTTAGGTACCTCGTTCAAGGGCACGTCAACCCAACTGCATGTCTTTGGACTGTGGGGGAAACTGGAGAACCCGGAGGAAACCCACGCAGACACAGGGAGAACATGCAAACTCCACATAGAAAGCCCCCCCATCGGCCACTGGGCTCACCACTACACCGCCCGTGTTTACTTTGAGCAGTCTTTCTCATTTTAAAATGCTTGGGTTTTTTTCTTGTTTTTTTTCCCCAGATTCGGTACATTTCTCAAACACAGGGGCTGCCGGCTGAGTATCTGCTGAGTGCAGGAACGAAAACTACCAGGTTCTTCAACAGAGA
Organism: Neoarius graeffei; assembly: GCF_027579695.1. Lineage (NCBI taxonomy): Eukaryota > Metazoa > Chordata > Actinopteri > Siluriformes > Ariidae > Neoarius > Neoarius graeffei. The sequence goes on from NC_083574.1 coordinate 41,767,263, forward strand.
CCCAGACTCCACCTATCCACTGTGGAGACTAAAGGTATGGTTAGACACACAGTCCTACACACACATTTACATACACGTGTTCACATAGATCATTTTACTCCCAGACATTTAAAAACGAGAACAGGTCCGAACAAGAACCTGATGTGGTCACAGTAATGAAAGTCAGAGTAACAAGAGCATTATCATGATGGCAGACAGTCATATCACTGACATGGGAAGTGTGCAGAATAACACTGACGGATGTTTGGTGTTGCATGTGATTGCCACTTTTTGGCAGAAACTTTGTCACTGGGTTGGTGGCCAGTTTTCTGGTGCCAAATGTTTATTATACTGTATTATGTGCCGGGTCTTTGTGATGTACGCATGTTCATCACACCAAATGTTCCATGCGTAGCTTATTAGTTGTACATACTCCTACATACATATACACATTAATACAAATTGATTGTTTTAACCTTTATTAGAAGTTGTATGTTTGCTGCCATGTTAGTTGTGCTTGATCATTAATAGGTCACATGACCATAACAAGTAATGTAGACAGGGGTAAATCTCAAGCTTCCAGGTGATTTGTTATAATTTTTTTGACTCATGAGACAATGATTTGATATTTGATAAGAGAACTGAATTTCCTATGATATGATACAGTTTAGATTCTTAAGGCAATTCAGTGTTTACTGATACCACTGAATGAGCGACGATATCCATTTGTCCATCCATTATCCATAGCCACTTATCCTGTGTAGGGTCGCGGGCAAGCTGGAACCTATCCCAGCTGACTATGGGTGAGAGGCGGGGTACACCCTGGACAAGTCGCCAAATTATCGCAGACAAACAACCATTCACACCTACGGTCAATTTGGAGCCGCCAATTAGCCTAACCTAACTGCATGTCTTTGGGGTAAACTGGAGCACCCGGAGGAAACCCACGCAGACACGGGGAGAACATGCAAACTCCACACAGAAAGGCCCCCATCAGTCACTGGGCTTGAACCCAGAACCTTCATGTTGTGAGGCGACAATGCTAACCATGACACCACCGTGCCGCCTCAGCGATGATATGTTTTGATATAATAGCTTCCAAATTTTTACACACTACTTTTACTCAATTTCTAATCACTTATCATCAAGAATAATTGAATTAGCATTGTTACCTCGATTCATTTCAATTGCTGTCGTTTAAATCGATGCATGGCTCTAAGTCACCTGATTGCCACGAGGGTACTTCAAAAAGTTCTCGGCCTCACCCAGAAAACGTCACAGGAGATACATTCTTCTTGCATTATTTTTCAACATACTCTCCTTTACCTTCAATGCACTTGGTCCACCGATGTTCAACCTTCGCTATCCCTTCATGGAAGAAAGTCACATCTTGAACCTCCAGATTCTCCTCAGCAGCATGGATGACTTCATCATCACTCTGAAAATGGCGACCATACAAATGGGATTTCAGTTCGGGAAACAGATAGAAGTCAGACGGTGCCAGGTCAGGTGAGTAAGGTGCACGGGGCAACAGTTCAAATCCACATTTGGCTGCTTCTGCCACTGCCACCTGTGCTGTATGGACGGGAGCATTGTCCTGGAGCACAGGACAGCACGCCAGCTCGAAGCTTTCCTCTCCTTTTTTCTTTGATTGCTTCTTTCATTTGAGTTTTTGTCTACAGTGATATAAGGCTTTATAGTATACAGTTATGCCCCAAAATGGGAGTTACACCCCTTTTTTCTGGGTGAGGCCGAGAACTTTTTGAAGTACCCTCATACGCCCCTAGTCCATAGGCCTTGCCTGTGCTTTACCCAGAAGCATCAGTGTTAAACAGTGTTTAAACATCTAATCATTTAGTCATTGTCTATATTTATTTTACTGCATTTTAAATTTGACTGATTCTTGAATTTACCGTGATCTGGCCTAGTGGTTAGCGTGTCTGCCACCTAACCAGGAGATCGTGAGTTCTACTCATGGTTGGGTCATACCAAAGACCATCATAAAAATGGTACCTACTGCCACCTGGTGAGGCACGCCACAATGCAGATGTGAGTAGGGAGCCAAACTCTTATGGTTACCAGAGGACCAACCCCCCCACTGTAACCCTAGCTATATAATAGGTGAGAGGCCAAAGGCTATGGAAACAGAGATCAGTGCTGCCCAGTGGGCCTGGGATGGGAGACTGCCTGGGAAGTCCAGGTCCTGTCACGGGAGGGACTTTGATTCTTGAATTCGGTTTGTTTTAGGTGGGTGACGATAAAAATCATGCTGACTAAATTGCCACATGTTGAAAAGAAAACAGCACAAAACCTCTTTTCCAACAGAATATAATGAAATCTTTACCAACATGCCAGTTCAGACAGCATATATTCAGGAGCGGCTAAACTCCCAGAGATACTGCCAGAGGTAATGACTACATTACTCCATCTTCTCATGTAAAACAAATCCAGTCTGAACAGGACGTACAAGTCCATCTCAAGCCCAATTCTCATGTTCAGGAATGTTCCTCATGTAGTTGGCTTGCAGCTTGTCTTCCCTGTTATCTCCCCCAAAACCCATGTCTTAAACCCACCACTTCCATTGCTGCCAGTAAACAACCCAAAAGCCCAATGAAAACAGGATGAGGTTAGCGCAAGACGATCATGCAGCCCAGATTAGTGTAGGTTGTTGCTCACAAAGTTGTTCCTCAACTGCTTTCAAACTCCCCCTCTCCTTCATCCCAAGCTCCAAGCCAACGAAGGCCGCTTGATACCCGTTCAGCCAAAGACCTTGGTTTCCTGACGAGCCTTGAGTGAACTTTGGGACACATACTGCGTTGTGAATGCATAGCTTTTCCACTGTTGAACAGGTTTCAGTCCATTACAAGGCTGTAGCAGCATGTGGCCTCAATCCGCTTAGCTGAGTGCACATATATTGATCTCATGCTGTGCTGAAAACGCAAGTCTATTAAAACTGCATCGACACATTTCATGCTGAATTGTTATCTCATGTCGAGCTAGTTCATTTAAATCATATGAAGTAATGAAATAGTGTGTCACTGTGTTTATAAGCTGATTCTGTATTAATGACCAACATTTGTTCATGACTTTGTATGTTGAAATTTTCTGATAGCTCCAGAGTTGTGACACAACGTTGATGTTTCCCTTTATATTACATTACATTGCAGGTATTTAGCAGACGCTCTTAACCAGCGTGACATACAACATACCCAGAGCAGCCTGGGGAGCAGTTGGGGGTTAGGTGCCTTGCCCAAGGGCACTTCAGCCATTCCTGCTGGTCCAGATCCAGCAACCTTTTGGCCCCAATGTTGCTTCTCTACCCTTACAAAAAAGAAGTTTATTCAAGTGTGCTTCTAGTATCCATCCATCCATTATCTGTAGCCACTTATCCTGTTCTACAGGGTTGCAGGCAAGCTGGAGCCTATCCCAGCTGACTATGGGTGAGAGGCGGGGTACACCCTGGACAAGTCGCCAGGTTATTGCAGGGCTGATACATAGAGACAAACAACCATTCACACCTACGGTCAGTTTAGAGCCAATTAGCCTAACCTGCATGACTGTGGGGGAAACCGGAGCACCCGGAGGAAACCCACGCAGACACGGGGAGAACATGCAAACTCCACACAGAAAGGCCCTCGCCGGCCACGGGGCTCAAACCCAGAACTTTCTTGCTGTGAGGTGACAGTGCTAACCACTACACCACCGTGCCGCCCTGCTTCTAGTATACTTATTTTAAACTAAAAATAAGAGAGTATGCTTTCAGTTTAATTTTTATTTACTTATCAGAGATATACTTAATAAAGTTATACATAAGTATACTTGGCTTATACTGAAAAGTATAGAGAAAAGTCCAAGTATATTAAGCTTATACTTATACTTTTGATCAAGATATACTTAACAAAAGTGTAATAAAGTATTAAAATATTTGTGCCTTATGTTTAAGTGTACTTGCCCTGTAGTTGTGCTTCAGCGTTGTTGACTGTGGTTCCATATAAGTTTTTTTGTTTTGTTTTTTTCCCATGAGTGGGATAATTAAATTGTTTATTTTTTTTTTTATTTTTTTTTTTTTTTAGAGCTTGGATGTCAATTTCAGTTGTCATTGCCATGTTTTTATACTTTGGTATTTAATACAATGTTGCTTTAAATTTTGATTTAAAAAAAAAAAAAATTAATATGTTCTTAATCCTGAGTATCTATTGTTATTTTGTGAATTCTTACCTTTATAACGTCATTGTAACTTAAGGTACAAAACACTTGCGTTGTCTACTGGTAGTGTGCATGAGGTAAGGGTTAGGGCTAGAAAACTAATAGTATACCTAGAAGGGTAACTGCAGTATACTTCAAAACTAAAAAGTGGACTAGATGTATATAACCAGTAACTAATAGTATATTTCCAATATGCTATAAGTATACTTTTATAAACTAAAAAGTGGACTAGAAGTGTGTAAGAAGTAAACTAATAGTATATTTCCAGTAAACTACAAAGTATAATTTAGTAAACTAAAAAGTGGACTAGAAGTATAAAACAAGTAAACTCATAGTATATTTCCAGTATACTATGAAGTATGCTTTTGTAAACTAAAGAGTGGACTACAAGTATAGAACTAATAAACTATTAGTATATAAGTTTACTTGTGGTCTACTTGCAGTACAAAATAAAAAATACTCGTTGTATACTCAAAGTTTACTTCTCTTAGACTTAAAGTATACTTTTTATAAGCTAAAAGTGGGCCAATTTAGTCCCAAGAAGTATTAGATTAGTTTACTTACAAGTATACTGCAAGTACATTAATATCAGTATACTTGGTACACAAAGGTATATGTAAGGAAATACACTTTAACTTTACTCAAGCATACTTAATCAAATAAACTTGAAGTATACTTCTTTCTGATAAGGGTAACCATTAGGCCATGGCTTCTCCATATATACTGTATGGCTTCCCTTTATAGTGTTTGGAGTTTGGTTTGCGATATTAAGTGTGGTTATAGTGTAATTTACGTGCTTTCTTAGTTATTTACCAACACGTCTGAGGGAAATGTTGATCATCTGGATGATTTCTTCTAGATTCCACTGTCACCATGCTGTCTCTTTTTCCATCCACAAAATGTCCTTTCTGTGTGCTAGCTAGCTAAATAATTTACCTCAGTTATTAGCTATTAGTTATTCCATGCTTAGCGTCTATAATTTCTCAGTTGCCTAGCAACTGTTCTAAAATATTTAACCGCCTGAATGGTGAGGGGTTTTTTTTTGTCTTCCCTGTTATCCTGTTATTCCTTTAAATGCTCCAGAAGCAGTACTGATCATTGTCTGTTGATATCTTTTTTTTTTTTAATACACATACATATCATGGCAGTTTGAAATCTAGGCTATTCCTGTGGAAGAAGAGCATCTGAATGAATGTTTTTCTTCCCTACAGACACCAGAGGATCATGAGGGTGAGACAGGGATCAAGTCTAAGGAGGCCCGCAAGTACATTTTCAACTGCCTGGATGATATGGCACAGGTAAAGCAAATATCCATATACACAGCTGACAGTGATAACACACTCAGTCACACAAAATAAACCATCAACGTCTGGGTTTTTTAGTGATGTCACTGAAAAAAATGTTCCCCCGTTGAGTTTTGGTAGCTAATATAAACTGTTATAATAGCCCAACCTTGTACGTCAGATGTTCCCCTGTGTGTAATTCCACATGCCTGTGTCAGTGTTTTGTCTATGAGTAAGTGAAACCGAGTTCTTCCCCTGGTAAAGTGCCATCACTTGTTACAACTTTAAGAAAACATTTGAACTCTGAAACTAAGGATGTGACTTAAAGCCTCAAACCAGATTTGGTTAGATGGGTCAAAGTAAATCTTTTTTTTAAAAACTATTCCCTCGTGCAAATAGCTGAACGTTATTGGAAATTAAATCAGCTCACCCCATTAGCTGTCAAACGTGCCCTGGACTTACCAGCACAGCTTGTACTTTTCCAACAATGATGCAAGCCTCGGTGTAGGTTTTTTCCCCCAAAAGAACAGCCCAGGTCACTGTGCTTTATGAGACGAAAATTTTCAAATCAAGTGAAATCAAGGGAATGAGTTGATATGTGAATGGTTTAGTCGGCATAAGAACTCGCTGTTTGCTGTGTTAGCTCACTGGTTTCATGTTCCCTGCTTTCACATCACTCTCACTAAATCAATAAATGAAAATAAATCGAAATGTACAACCCCAGATCCAAAAAAGTTTGGACGCTGTGTGAACTGTAAATAAAAACAGAATGTGATAATTTGTAGATCTTGGAAACCCTATATTTCATTGAAAATAGTACAAACAAAGACAACATATCAAATATTGAAACTGAGGAATCTTATTGTTTTTTTGAAAAATATATGCTCACACTGTAAAAAATGTAACTTGCAAAATTGTTGAGTGAAAAAAGGATTCTAAGTTGAATGAACAAATTTGCCTTCTAATTGTTCAAGTAACTAAAAAAAAATAGTTGAGACGCCTTTCCTTCGCCACAAGTTCATAGGAATTGGAAAATTAAGTTAAGTGAACTTATATATTCAAGTGCTGATTGACGCCCCTTAACCGATGCCACTGCGCATGCGCACTTCACAAGTTCGAAAGTTTCAACGGTCGGGTGGAGTGAGAAGTCCGTGGAAACTGACACGAGACGTTGTATAGGAGTACAGACTAAGCTTTCCTCAACACACTGTAAAAAATTATTTGTTGTTTTAACTTAAAAAAGTTAGTACCCGGGCTGCCTTAAAATTTTGAGTTCATTGAAATTCATATAGTAAGTTAACACAACGAGGTGAACAATTTAACTTACTATATGAATTTGAATGAACTCAAAAATTTAAGGCAGCCCGGGTACTAACTTTTTTAAGTTAAAACAACAAATAATTTTTTACAGTGCAGAGGCCAGGGAATTCCCTCCTTGTATGTCGGTATTTGTTTCTGTTTGTGTAATAATAGGCAACGTGAAGTAGAACTTAAGTGTTGAGAGGTTTGTGTTGACTAAAAAATGTAATGCACACTAAATCATTGTACAAAAAAAAATAGTCAAGCCAACTTAAAAATGTAACGCAACCTGCTGCCAAAGGATTTTGAGTAAACTCAACTTAGAACCATGGTGTGCCAACTTGCTCTTCTAAGTTAATTGGCATTATTATTTCAATTTATTTCAACTAAACAATTTGAATGCAGGGCGGCACGGTGGTGTAGTGGTTAGCGCTGTCGCCTCACAGCAAGAAGGTCCGGGTTCGAGCCCCATGGCCGGCGAGGGCCTTTCTGTGCGGAGTTTGCATGTTCTCCCCGTGTCCGCGTGGGTTTCCTCCGGGTGCTCCGGTTTCCCCCACAGTCCAAAGACATGCAGGTTAGGTTAACTGGTGACTCTAAATTGAGCGTAGGTGTGAATGTGAGTGTGAATGGTTGTCTGTGTCTATGTGTCAGCCCTGTGATGACCTGGCGACTTGTCCAGGGTGTACCCCGCCTTTCGCCCGTAGTCAGCTGGGATAGGCTCCAGCTTGCCTGCGACCCTGTAGAAGGATAAAGCGGCTAGAGATAATGAGATGAGATGAGAATTTGAATGCACTGAACTTCTAAAGGCAAGTCAAGTCAAGGCAACATAAAATACTCTTCTATGTGAACTTAAAAGGCTTATTCAGGGCGTTGTGGCTCAGGTGGATAAGGCGCCATACCATAAATCCGGGACCCTGGGTTCGATTCTGACCTGAGGTCATTTCCTGATCTCTCTCCTGCTCATTTCCTGTCTCTACACTGTCCTACCCAATAAAGGTGGAAAAAGCCCAAAAAAGTATCTTTAAAAAAAAAGAATAATTTAGGATAACTTAGTGTTTTTTGTGCCAACTTGCTTTTCCAAGCTAATTGGAATGATTATTTCAATTTATTTCAACATCACAATTTGAATGCACTGAACTTGCTAAATAAAGTAAGGTCAACATAAAATACGCATCTGTGTCGACTTAAAAGAGCAAGTCAGCACAACTATTTGGCCTGGAGTTGAGTTTACTCAAAATCCTTTGGCAGCAGGTTGCGTTACATTTTTAAGTTGGCTTAACTATTTTTTTTTTTTTTACAGTGCAGTTTGAATTTGATGTCAGCAACATGTTTCAGAAAAGTTGGGACGGAGCAACAAAAGACTGAAAAAACTGTGTAATGCTAAAAAAACTAATTTGGTTAATTGGCAACAGGTCAGTAACATGATTGGGTATAAAAAGAGCATCCCAGAGAGGCGGAGTCTCTCAGAAGTAACGATGGCGAGGGGTTCACCGCTCTGTGAAAGACTGCGTGGGCAAACAGTGCAACAACTTAAGAATAACGTTCCTCAATGTAAAATTACAAAGAATTTGGGTAATCACATCATCTACTGTATGTACATAATATCATTACAAGATTCAGAAAATCTGGAGAAATCTCTGTATGCTACCTAACTGCTCTCTAACAGGTTTACGTAATAGGATTTGCAGAATCTGTCCTATGTTTACCAGAATTAGGATATGTTTATTGACAGAGACTCCAAAGCATGTCTGTAAGTCGCTGTAGATAAGTGAGTCTGCCAAATGATATAAATTTAAAAGTAATGTTGGACAAAAAGACCTCGAGTGTCTATCGGAACATGATTTTCCAATGGCACGCCCCAAGGCCAATCACGTGCCACGTGGGAAGAAATGATGATGATGACAAATGTGAAAAATATGATTTATATTATACTATATTATATTGAGCCAGTGAATACGCTGAAGCCTGGACATCTCTATTTCTGCTCTAAACAATGTGTGATGAGATCTCCAGATAGAAAGATAGACCAAGAGACAGAGAGTCAAATCCAAAGCTTCCATTAAAACCCAGAAGTTGAGCTTCCAGGGCTATTCAGTCTCTGCTCAGAATAAATGAGTAGTGAGCTGTTTGGGCTGTGTGCTTGGTTTGTATTATGGATGATTGCAGAAGGTCTAAATGCTGGGATGATTGCCCAGGAAGTTGAACAGCTCAGCCTGCTCTCCATCCAAAGAATGACAGGAAATACTGAGATACTGTGTGCGAGACACATCTGGTCTGGGAACGTTGATCAGAATGCTACAGGCCGACAAAAGTGTCCCTTTACGAGGTGCACAGTGATGTTTTACTTTGTGTACAAATCAGTGACTTTTTATACGAGTTGTTGAATGCAGTGTGCAGAGTCACCATGTCATCGCGAAAGTCCAAAAGGCGAGCGGTGGAGAGTGGAGAGCATGGAACGATTACGCCATGTGGGTCTCAGGAAGTTTCAAGACGAGGGATGCATACGATGTTGGATGAGAATTAACTGACGGACACGATCGACTATGCCAGGGGACAACATACTCACGGGGCTGGCTGTTCATTACACTGTATTTTTATACTTTGAAATATATGTGCGTGGGGGGGGGATTCTCCCAAAGTCCTTCGATTTCCCAGCAGAGGACAGTCTGATTATTTTTCAGTGTGTGTTGAAGATTATTCCTTTATCATGCAGCAGATTGATGGGGGAGCAGCTTGCATAAGAAAAGGGAAGGGGAATCAGATTTGCGTTCATGACCGGCAGTTCATCAGATAGCCTCAGGGGGGTGGAGCTGCAGATAAATCGCACAGCTTTATGAAAAATGTGCCTGCTGACTCTATCTAAGAGATTCCCAATGATCTAGTCCTCTCTTACATCTCTGCTCGAACCAGGCGCTGCACTTCAACAGCACTCGTGATGTGCAGCTTTTTAATTCGCTCACACACACACACACACACACAAGCACATGTTTGTCATACTCTCCTTATGAAGACCTTCCATTCATAGAATTATTAATGCAGCAAATGAGCACTATTTCTACGCCTAAACTTAACCTCAGCGTACAAGAGGTTTTTTTTTTCCTTCTTTTTTTTTTTTTTAAATAAAAGCTGCAGTTTTCCTCATGGAGACCAGCCACAAGGTCAAAACTGTCAGGTTGTCAGATCATTTGGTCCCCACCAAAATATAAACACACACACACACACACACACACACACACACACACACACACACACACACACACACACACACCACATTCCTCAATGCATAATAAAATAGTGTTCCAAAAAAATTGCTCATTGTAAATGACTGATTATGTAGTCCATGCATGATGACGACCTAAGTGTCAGTAAAATGTCTTGTGTACAACGTTTTTAATTAGTCGAATTATGTATGTGTTTACTTTGAGTCCTTTAGGCTGATTAAGATCTTTGCTTTGGCGCCAGGCGCATTCCAAAGTGTCTCTGTGAAGAACCGTTAATAAGAATGCAAATATTTGGAAATATCACAGAGGTGCAAGGTTACCAATATTTTTACTCAGACCTGGTGACATGTTTATTATGTATCTCTGGGTTTTGCTCCCATAGGTCAAATTCCTGCATCTATGCTGGAATGCTTAATGAATGCCATCATTCACAATATCTTTTACAGAGATATACATTAAATATACTCTTACACAGATTTAGGACCAGTGACCAAGGAATTCATGTTTGACCAAAATACTTTTGGCTTAGTTTATCTTCAACACCTGGTTGTGAGCCAGGAGTTGACAAGTGGATTAAACTCAGTTCTGTGTGTGTCTCACGTGCAGGTGAACGTGAGCACAGAGCTGGAGGGCAGTGATATGCTGGCGGAGAAGGCAGACCGGAGAGAGTTCATCGACCTGCTGACCAAAATGCTGACCATCGACGCAGATAAAAGGATCACGCCCATTGAGACGCTCAACCATCCATTTGTTACTATGGCTCACCTGCTGGACTTCCCCCACAGCACACAGTGAGCCTCACACTGCACTTGAACAGAAGCATACACACATCACTCAGAGCACTTTAGATTCTGTTCAGGTCCATCATTCCAGTACCAAATACTACCAAACACCAAAATTAAACTTTTCATGTGATTTGTAATTCTCATCTCATCTCATTATCTCTAGCCGCTTTATCCTGTTCTACAGGGTCGCAGGCAAGCTGGAGCCTATCCCAGCTGACTACGGGCGAAAGGCAGGGTACACCCTGGACAAGTCGCCAGGTCATCACAGGGCTGACACATAGACACAGACAACCATTCACACTCACGGTCAATTTAGAGTCACCAGTTAACCTAACCTGCATGTCTTTGGACTGTGGGGGAAACCGGAGCACCCGGAGGAAACCCACGTGGACACGGGGAGAACATGCAAACTCCGCACAGAAAGGCCCTCGCCAGCCACGGGGCTCGAACCCGGACCTTCTTGCTGTGAGGTGACAGCGCTAACCACTACACCACCGTGCCGCCCTGATTTGAATTTTTTTTTTTAATCATATCTAATTATGATTAGATTATGACTGAGACCATATCTGGAAACTGAGAGTGAGGTAGTCTTGGAACTGTTCCAGATGAACTTTAGCATGGTTCTGTGACAGTGAGAAAGTGATTTGACTCTGAATTGACTCAGCTTCAGGAAGTGAATCAAACATGCCATGTGTTATGGGTTGCAGGCAGCATTTTTAGCTCATTTTTACAGCATTTTTAGCAGCTGACAGGTGATGAGCTTATGCCATCATGTGTTGTCTGTTGTCTGTCCGTCGTCCGTCCGGTGTTGTCTACATTTCACGAAAATCGCTTCTTCTCTCTCAATTCTTCACTGATTTTTATTATTTTTGGCAGGAAGGTAGGTCTGCCTGGGGTGCATATAGCTTCTACCCAGATTTGCATAATTGCAATTAATAATGAAGATACGGGGTAAGGTGGCACGGTCGTGTAGTGGTTAGCACTGTCGCCTCACAGCAAGAAGGTCCTGGGTTCGAGCCCCGTGGCCAACAAGGGCCTTTCTGTGCGGAGTTTGCATGTTCTCCCCGTGTCCGCGTGGGTTTCCTCCGGGTGCTCCGGTTTCTCCCACAGTCCAAAGACATGCAGGTTAGGTTAACTGGTGACTCTAAATTGAGCGTAGGTGTGAATGTGAGTGTGAATGGTTGTCTGTGTCTATGTGTCAGCCCTGCGATGACCTGGCGACTTGTCCAGGGTGTACCCCACCTTTCACCTGTAGTCAGCTGGGATAGGCTCCAGCTTGCCTGCGACCCTGTAGAACAAGATAAGCGGCTACAGATAATGGATGGATGGATATGGAGTAATTAATCCCTAATGATCAGTTTCCACACAAATCACTTCTTCTCCCTCAGTTCTTCACAGATTTTGATTCTTTCTGGCATGAAGGTAGGGGTACCTACTGTAGGCTAGGGTGCATATAACTTCTACCAGATTTGCTTAATTACAATTATTAATGAAGTTATGGCCTAATTAAGCCTTAATGAGCAGTTCTTCTCAGTCAATTCCTCACCATTTTGGATTCTTTTTGGCAAATAGGTAGGTATTCCTAGGGTGTATATAGTTTCTATATATAGCTTGCAACATTTATTGCTCAAGATGGCCCACTTTAGATCGTCCCTTCTGGACTAGACGGGGCCGGAGTGAGCTACGCCATAATTGATGGTCTCATTGTTGTATTTTCAAACTGCTAAACTGACCTATGATACGCAAACTGAGCCACTGAGATAAAGGACAAAGCTGTAACGCTGTAGAAATTTGATTTGCTCTCTGCTTGGGAAGGATGGCATGACTCTCTTCCCATGTCAATCAGAGTGACACTAGCCAATCATGGGCGTCTATGAGCTCATGTATGTAGAAGAGGGTAGACGGCACTTTCCTCCTAGTATGTTTTGCTGCCTTGTGAAGTTTCATAAATAGCAGTTCAAAAAGTTGCATTTGGTTGGATTCATGTCTTTTTGTATTAGTTGTGTGGGAATTGGCCATAACCAAAAACTACGTTTACACCTTATAGGGCACTCTTTTTTTTATTTATTTGATTCATTGTGGTGTGTATGTGTAGTGTGAATAAAACCAAACCAAGCAAGCATCAACAAGCATTGGGGAAGCCATGGCCTAACGGTTTGAGAAGCAGCTTTGGAATCAAAAGGTTGCTGGTTTGATTCCTTAGACTAGCAGGATTGAATGAAGTGCCCTTTAGCAAGGCACCTAACCCTCAACTGCTCTGGCAAGAGTGATGGTGTACCTTGTATCTGATTAGCCAAATGAAAATTGATGATACAGTTATTAGTTTGGGTGGTGCCTGGCCAAAACTAAACAAACATCACTTTCTCTCTGATTCAAACTTGCCAAATACACTCATATTATAGGCATTTAGCAGACGCTGTTATCCAGAGCGACATACAACAAGGACACACACCTGGGGAGCAGTTGGGGGTCAGGTGCCTTCTCAAGGGCACTTCAGCCATGGATATTTTCCTGCCAGGCCTGGGAAACGAACCAGCAACCCTTTAGGCCCCAGGCTGCTTCTCTAACCTTGAGGTCATATGAAAGCACCCTTAGCGTGTTCATTAGCATACTTCAGAATTCTACGTTATAACTACTGCAAAGTCCAGGATTGTAATACAGCTTGTAATAAATCAATATATTATGCAGCCCTAGGTTGGTAATTTTGACCTCAGAGTGACACAGTGGATTCAAATGTGCTTATAATTACACTTTGTAAACATGAAACAAATGGATTTTAGTCGCTATCATTTCAGACATTTCTAGAAAATCTAAAGAAATGGTCTGGGATACTGGAACATGATTGTGTACAGCTGTAACGTGAATGCTGCTTTCTTTTTTAAAATGTTTTTGTAGTGTCAAATCCTGCTTCCAGAACATGGAGATCTGTAAGCGTCGCGTGAACATGTACGATGCAGTCAACCAGAGCAAGACCCCGTTCATCACACATGTAGCCCCCAGCACTTCCACCAACCTCACCATGACCTTTAACAACCAGCTCAACACTGTGCACAGCCAGGTCAGTGTCTACACACTCACACACACACATGCACACCAACACACATCTTTTCCTTTTCCCCTCTTTGCTTCTTAAAGTGTAGTTACAGTGGTGCTTGAAAGTTTGCGAACCCTTTAGAATTTTCTATATTTCTGTATAAATATGACCTAAAACATCATCAGATGTCACAAAAGATGTTCACACAAGTCCTAAAAGTGGATAAAGAGAACCCAGTTAAACAAATGAGACAAAAATATTATACTCGGTCATATTTTTATTGAGGGAAATGAGCCAATATTACATATCTGTGAGTAGCAAAAGTATGTGACCCTCTAGGATTAGCAATTAATTTGAAGGCGAAATTAGAGTCAGGTGTTTTCAATCCATGGGATGACAATCAGGTGTGAGTGGGCACCCTGTTTTATTTAAAGAACAGGGATCTATCAAAGTCTGATCTTCACAACACATGTTTGTGGAAGTGTATCATGGCACGAACAAAGGAGATTTCTGAGGATCTCAGAAAAAGCGTTGTTGATGCTCATCAGGCTGGAAAAGGTTACAAAACCATCTCTAAAGAGTTTGGACTCCACCAATCCACAGTCAGACAGATTGTGTACAAATGGAGAAAATTCAAGACCACTGTTACCCTCCCCAGGAGTGGTCGACCGACAAAGATCACTCCAAGAGCAAGGCATGTAATAGTCGGCAAGGTCACAAAGGACCCCAGGGTAAATTCTAAGCAACTGAAGGCCTCTCTCACATTGGCTAATGTTAATGTTCGTGAGTCCACCATCAGGAGAACACTGAACAACAATGGTGTGCATGGCAGGGTTGCAAGGAGAAAGCCACTGCTCTCCAAAAAGAACATTGCTGCTCGTCTGCAGTTTGCTAAAGATCACGTGGACAAGCCAGAAGGCTATTGGAAATTGTTTTGTGGACGGATGAGACCAAAATAGAACTTTTTGGTTTAAATGAGAAGTGTTATGTTTGGAGAAAGGAAAACACTGCATTCCAGCATAAGAACCTTATCCCATCTGTGAAACATGGTGGTGGTAGTATCATGGTTTGGGCCTGTTTTGCTGCATCTGGGCCAGGACGGCTTGCCATCATTGATGGAACAATGAATTCTGAATTATACAAGTGAATTCTAAAGGAAAATGTCAGGACATCTGTCCATGAACTGAATCTCAAGTGAAGGTGGGTCATGCAGCAAGACAACGACCCTAAGCACACAAATCGTTCTACCAAAGAATGGTTAAAGAAGAATAAAGTTAATGTTTTGGAATGGCCAAGTCAAAGTCCTGACCTTAATCCAATCGAGATGTTGTGGAAGGACCTGAAGCGAGCAGTTCATGTGAGGAAACCCACCAACATCCCAGAGTTGAAGCTGTTCTGTACGGAGGAATGGGCTAAAATTCCTCCAAGCCGGTGTGCAGGACTGATCAACAGTTACCGGAAACGTTTAGTTGCAGTTATTGCTGCACAAGGGGGTCACACCAGATACTGAAAGCAAAGGTTCACATACTTTTGCCACTCACAGATATGTAATATTGGATCATTTCCCTCAGTAAATAAATGACCAAGTATAATATTTTTGTCTCATTTGTTTAACTGGGTTCTCTTTATCTACTTTTAGGACTTGTGTGAAAATCTGATGATGTTTTAGGTCATATTTATGCAGAAATATAGATAATTCTAAAGGGTTCACAAACTTTCAAGCACCACTGTATTGAATAGCTCATTTACAGTGTGTGTGTGTGTGTGTGTGTGTGTGCGTGCAAGTCCATCCCTCTGGTCCTTGCTTACAATGTGCTAAATAAATACGCGACAGTTTATACCTTCTGCTTGTCTTGCATTTTCCTGTTCCCCGGTCATACGGATTACACGGCCAGCCAAACTGCTGACTTAAGATCAGGTCTAAATCACAGATCTGCTTTTTAAGTTCTTACATCCTGCAAAATGATTTCTTCCCGTTACTATCAGTTTCATCGATGCTGCTGTGCGATTCTACAGTATTCAGCTTCTCTTAACCCTGTACTAATCAAGTTTTTACCCTCAAAATGTAGGACATTATCAGCAGGTTTGCAGAGGCATGAGAATCGCTAATAAGAAAATTGTAGCAAGCAGTGAGAAAAACCCTAGTATATGCGTGTGGGCTAGACAGCTATTTACTAGATATATTTTTTGCCTTACAGGACAGAGGTTTGTGAATTCACAGGTCAGAATTAAGCTAGAGAAAATTTGACGCGTAACAGATACCACATGTTGTATGGTATAAGATTGACACCAGACTGAACGAAAGCATGCGAATCATATCTGGTACCATCAAGTCAACACCAGTAGAACAGCTACCAACAATGAGCAACATTGCTCCACCACATCTTCGCAGAGAAGAGATCACTCAGAAACATCACCAGCGCATCTCAAACACAGAAAGTGCCATACTGCTCAAACAAATAATAGAAGTAGCACCTACCACCTCAAGATTAAACCCCTTCTATAAGACCAAGAAGGAAAAGTTCAACATTAAAACTTCCTGGAGAGAGGAATGGAACCAAAATGTTCCCAGAGCTGGGGAACTAATAGAGGACTACCTGGCTTCCTCAACTAAACTAGAAGACAGTGGACTCAAGCAAACAGGCTTAGATCAAGACATGCTAGAACAGCCGCCAGTTTGCATCGTTGGGGCTACATAGAGTCCCCTATATGCCCTGAATGTCAGGAATCTCTACAAGACACTGACCAACTCGTGTTGCATTGCCCAGTGACAGGAGTGCCATGGGGCTACACCACTATACATGAAGGAGGCGACACCTTTAACAACTGGCTTAGAGATGCTCATCTGGAGGCGTGACACCATACGAAACTACTACTGTGGTATTTGGTTTTAGTTGTATTTTTGAATCGAACACTCGGACATGTTTATTACCTGCATCGTCTCACTACTTATGGAACATTTTCAGAGTCTGCTGTTGATTGGTATAGTCATGCTTCTGATAATATAATTACATCCTTGTGACAAACGAACAATCTTGCCTTGATTTCTAAATCGCATCAGTTTCTAGACATTTTCTTCCACACGAACGTTAGGCTTTACTTTACGTTTATGGCATTTGGTACATGCTCCTACCCAGAAGTCTGACTCAATAAATACATCCTGATACTGGTTCACTAGGTCACAGACTAAGAGTACTCATCTCATCTCATCTCATTATCTCTAGCCGCTTTATCCTGTTCTACAGGGTCGCAGGCAAGCTGGAGCCTATCCCAGCTGACTACGGGCGAAAGGCGGGGTACACCCTGGACAAGTCGCCAGGTCATCACAGGGCTGACACATAGACACAGACAACCATTCACACTCACATTCACACCTACGGTCAATTTAGAGTCACCAGTTAAGCTAACCTGCATGTCTTTGGACTGTGGGGGAAACCGGAGCACCCGGAGGAAACCCACGCGGACACGGGGAGAACATGCAAACTCCACACAGAAAGGCCCTCGCCGGCCACGGGGCTCGAACCCGGACCTTCTTGCTGTGAGGCGACAGCGCTAACCACTACACCACCGTGCCGCCCCACTAAGAGTACTATCAGTCTAAAAAACTCTGTTGAGGAGGTCTTCTTCTTCTTCGCCCATCCAGTGCGTTCTGGGTTGGGTCCCTTTCCTAGGGTTTCTTGGCTAAGTAAGTACAGCCAGCTAGCCACTCCTCTGCTGCACTACTTTTTGGTCATAGACAATTTGGAGTAGCCAGTTAGCCTAACTCTGGAGGAAACCGGAGCACCTGGAGGAAACCCACACAGGCACGGGGAGAACATGCAAACCCCACACAGAAAGGCCGTCGTCAGCCACTGAGCTCGAACCCAGAACTTTCTTGCTGTAAGGTGACAGTGCTAACCATTGAACCACCGTGCCACCCTGTTAGGGAGGTACAGTAATATAATAAGAAAAGCATACAGACAACATAATATTTTTTTAAATAAAGTGCTAATTCAAATGTATTTTATCCATTTGATAAATCTGCCAACTTTGTTGGAGGAGGTTATGTTTTTGCCTCCAATTTTTTGTTTGTTTGTTTGCCTGTTCTCAACGTAACTCAAAAAGTACTGAACGGATTTTGATGAAATTTTGAGGAAATGTGGGCCATGTGCCAGGAAACAATTGATTAGACTTTGATGCAAATCCAGATATGTACATGGATCCAGGATTTTTTTTTCTGTTCCCGACGTAACTCAAAAAATAGTGAACGGATTTTGATGAAATTTGGTGTACAGCTTTAGTATGATCCTAGGTTCGAGCGATTTAATTTTGATGTTGAAAATATGCAGCCTGGCCGAGGTATGCACTCTACCGTATGTCCTTCTCCGTATTCAGAGTTACGAACACATAATGATGATTTGCATGCTATCTGACACTGTCACCTCACAGCAAGAAGGTTCTGGGTTCGAGCCCAGCCGCTGGTGGGGCCCTTTCTGTGTGGAGCTTGCATGTTCTCCCCGTGTCTGCGTGGGTTTCCTCCGGGTGCTCCGGTTTCCCCCACAGTCAAAATTGCACACATTGGTTTTCAGACATAACTATCTCTGTGTGGCATATTGCTGCAGTGACGTGGCCGATCTGACGGCTCCAGCCATCAAAGTTTCTAGGAAAGAATCACAGTAGTAGTTTCTTGTTGCCTTCTACTGGATTATTATAGAGGTTTTCTCCTCTCAACTATTCATACTCATACACACCTATGGACAATTTAGAGTAGCCACTTAACCTAACCGCATGTCTTTGGTCTGTGGGGGAAACCAGAGCACCCAGAGGAAACCCACACAGACACGGGGAGAACATGCAAACTCCGCACAGAAAGGCCCTCGCCGGCCACGGGGCTTCGAACCCGGACCTTCTTGCTGTGAGGCGACAGCGCTAACCACTACACCACCATGCCGCCCTCAGACATAACTATAGACTATAAATACACTCAAAATGGAATGGCATTCTAAGCCAATATTAAATACATAAATATAACAACATTCATTACTCATATCCTTGATTTAAATTTCACAAAAGGTTTTTTTTTTAATCTAGGTTATTTATTGATTGAAAAACCCTAGTTTTTTTGGTAGATGTTTCTAATAAAGAAAAATCTGGCAACCTCGGAAGTGTCAACTATATTCAGGTAATTTGTATATTCTGCCAGGCACACTGAGAAAATCAAGTTAAGCAGCTGACTAACTAAAGTCTAAACACGCATAACTTAAATATTGGCGTAATTTTTGGACTTGTCACCAGCTCTGAATATTCATCGAAACGTCCCCTTTCCCTGTAACTTTCTACTTTCTGTTCACACATGTCCTTCCTTTCGAAAACCTTGAACTAGCTCTCCTGCTTGTTTATTGCTTCATCAAACTTCCCAGGACTTTAAAGTAAACACTCAAAGTCCTCCAGATTAATTACGTGTGAATTTCTGCCATAAAAAAAGCGCACATGTAGAAAGAGCTTGAGTGTACTTGTTGGGTGGTAAGGCTTGTGCCGTGTGCGATTGTGAAAAGGGCTGGGCTGGTTCGCGTTGCATTAGCAGGCTGCGGTGTTTATTTTGTTTGATGAATGCCACAGTGGCGTATTGATTAAGTCTCTCCCCTGGTGCTCATTGGCCGCACGAAACAAGAAAAAATGAAAAATGAAACGTGCCACTCAGAATTTTCCCCATGCAGACTCTAATGAAAAGCTTGTAATTACTAGCAGTGGCATGAAATGAAACAGGATTGCTTCAGTACTAAATGAAAGTAAATAAGTCTACCCTTCATTAAAAAGCTGGGGTTTGGAGTAGGAAATGTTGATTAAGGACATTTTAGATACCTCTTGTTCGACACGTCTGCTGTGGATCATGTTGTAAGCATTGCATTTGAATCAGCAGCTACTATTTACATTTAAATTTAAATATGTATTTAAAGACATGAATCGTAAAAGCATTCTATCTTTTCTCTTGCCCGGCCCTAAAGTGTCTGCTCTCTTTTGGTTTCTTATGATAATAAAGCCTGAATTTACTTTCCTTAGTTCCTTTTTGTCTTCATGCCCAGAATTAGAGTTAAATGAAAGTATAGCACTTGAGTCCTACAGCTAAGAAGAAACTCACTCACAGTAACAGGCGAGATGGTAAAAAATAACAAGATAATAGGTGAAAGGCTTCTGAACCATGCAGGATAAAACACTCTAGAGGGGAATAAAGACCAGGCTGAGGCATTTGAAAGGCTCGGTGTCTCACTCTTGCTGTATAAATGTGTGTGGGTATGCTTAATCACAGTGCAGTGCAGAGAGAAATTATTATCTGCCGCTAATGAGACTGAGCAAGTTCAATGAGCTGGAGTAGCATAAACTGTAACATGAGAGCACTGATTGACACATACTCATCCTCCGTCCCCCTCCCATCCCCACGTAGCGGTCAATAAGCCGTTTTATTGAACATCAGATGGACTTGTGCTGCACATCAAATAAATGTCGTATTTGTCTCGATACATAACGGATTATTAATGACTTCATTATTATTCGGAGTCTTAAAATATTTAACATCTCACATCTGTGTGGAGTAACACATCCAGCTTTTTTAATCTTAGTTTGGCTTTCAACATCATCTCTTTTCCGAAAAGCCATTTTTGTCATTCTTGAGACATCCTCCCTGAAACTTCCTTCACTGACGATGATTTCATTTTCAACACCTACTCTATAATCAGTGCATTTTTTAAATTCATTTATGATTTTATAGTTTCCCCCCCCCATATCCCTCATTGTTGCTCCACCCATCCCCTCCCACACCCACTCCTCATGCTTTTGTTTGTCTTTGTTTGTTTGTTGATTCCATCGGTTCCTTTAGGCCACCAACCTGGCTCCCTCCTCCACCAGTGCCACCCTTTCCCTTGCCAATCCCGATGTCTCCATACTAAACTACCAATCTGCACTCTACCAGCCTCCTGCAGCGCCCATGGCTGCCGTGGCACCCAGGACCATGCCCCTGCAGCCTGGAGCCCCTCAGCTCTGTGCCACTCGGCCTGACCCCTTCCAGCAGGCGCTCATCGTTTGCCCACCCACCTTCCAAGGTGAGAGCACTATTCCTGCACGTGGAGTCTTTGGTTTGAAGAGGTTGAAATATTTCTATTTATGGAAAAATTGCTAGTTAATTAACAATGTGCGTTAATTAAATATACACTCACTGACCACCTTTACGCTTGGGAACACCTGTATGTTTGTTTGTTCATGCCATTATCCAAGCAGCCAATCATGTTGCAGCACAGCAGTGCAGAAGATCCTGCAGATACACGTATCATATGCAGATCCAGGTCAAGAGCTTCTGTTAATGTTCACACCAAACATCAGGAAAAAAAAAAGTGATCTCAGTGTTGACCATAGGATGGTTATTAGTGCAAGATGGACTGGTTTGAGTCTCAGATTTTCATGCGTAACAGTCCATAGAGTTTAAACAGAATGGTGCAAAAAACCAAAAAAAATCCAGTGAGTGGCAGTTCTACAGGTAGAAATGTCTTGTTGATGGATAGACTGGTTCTAGCTACCACAAGGGCAAACGAGACCGTCAATGACGGCGTAGCTCACTCCGGCCCCGTCTAGTCCAGAAAGAACGATCTAAAGTGGGCCACCTTGCTCAGTAAATGTTGCAAGCTATATACACTATATACAAGCTATAGACACCCTAGGAATACCAACCTATTTGCCAGAAAGAATCCAAAACGGCGAGGAATTGACCGAGAAGAAGCGAATTTTATTAAACTGCTCATTGAAGCTTAATTAGTCCATAACTTCATTAATAATTGTAATTAAGCAAATCTGGGTCGAAGTTATATGCACCCTAGCCTAGGAACCCCTACCTTCATGCCAGAAAGAATCAAAATCGGTGAAGAACTGAGAGAGAAGAAGCGATTTGTATGGAAACTGCTCATTAGAGTTTAATTGCTCCATATCTTCATTATTAATTGCAATTATGCAAATTTGTGTAGAAGCTATATGCACCCCAGGCAGACCTACCTTCCTGCCAAAAAGAATAAAAATCAGTGAAGAATTGAGAGAGAAGAAGCGATTTTCGTGAAATGTGGACGACGCCGGACAACACATGATGGCATAAGTTCATCGCCTGTCGGCCGGATGAGCTAATAACCAGTCTTTATAATCATAGTGAGCAGAAAACATCAACGCACAGCACCTTGACGAAGTAGGGACTACAAGAGCAGCTCACAAGACCCCATCAGATTACATTTCTACAAGTCATGAGCAAGATTCGAAGTCTATTGTTAGGTTCAGTTTCGGTGGACCTGATGTAGTCCTCTGTTGACTGAACAAATGCATGAACGATGAACAAATGCATGAACGAGCAGGTGTTCCTAATAAAGTGGCCAGCGAGTGTATTGTCGCGGACCCTCAGATCCCGATCTCTAAGCACTGAAGTCTCGACGGTACTTCGTTTATTCAGTTAATTTATCTGAATTTCCTGCGATCACTTGGTTCATGTAAATGTCAATCGCGTTATAAATAGAACTAGAAATACAGATTATAAGACCCGTGGTGCCTGTGGTGTGTCCTCAGGGTTGCAGGCGTCCCCCTCCAAGCACAGCGGCTACTCCGTACGGATGGAGAATGCTGTTCCCATAGTGACTCAGGCCCCCGGCGGTCAACCCCTGCAGATCCAACCTGGCCTTCTCACACAGGTACAAACACTTCCTTCTTCACCATGGCGATGAAGAACCATGCGTGGTAAACTAATTATACCTCTTTGTGTCTCCTGAATGCACTGCTGCAGCTGAATGTGGCTTTGGAAAAGAGCAATTAGCATGACCCATTTTGTTTTAATGAACTATAATTCACCTCCTCTGACAAAGTCTTTCTCATTTAGTCATATATTGTACCGTAAATATGTGTGTGAGTGTCACAAGAGCTGGACCCAGAGCCTGTTACCAGGCTGGGCTTTTTGTCTCCACTGAAACTCAGCACTTATGTTATTTTTTCCCTGGAGTGAAAGCCAGTCATGGTCTGACGAGCATGACAGAGGCCGGCTCTCAGAAAGATCTATGGATGCTGACGGGATTTTGAGCCTCAGGGGCCATAAGGCAGGACCTGCACTGGATTGATGATGTTTGGCTTGAACTTCTTGAATAGCTGGTGGAGGAGTTTGGTACTTTCAAGCCAGTTTAAATCAGACCTTAGTGACTTGCTTTATGGAAAAGAGGCACGTAGTTTCTTACTAATTTTAATGTGCTGATATCCGTAATGTCCTGTTTGTCTGAGAAAACCTGATCCCTTTCTCGTCGTATGCTCATTCGCCTGAAGGTCTGAGAGCCCTCATGTCTTTCAAGTGTGTGCGAAGAGGAATGAGGCTGGTCCCAGAAGGCTGCCTAGGCCTTTATCTAGATCAGGAATGCAGAAAATGCAGGAACAATCAGGGAGGGAGAGCATTCAGAGCCTCTAGGAGTGACAAAGGGCCTTCACCAAGCGAGAGAGTCTGGGCGCCATGTCAGAATGGGGGGTTGTGCAGAAGATGGCTATGCATGGAAAAGAGCCCTTATCTGGGTTACAGTTCCAGGGCAGACGAGATGATTACACACCCCAGGCCAGTATGAGAGAACTGAAAGTGCCCAGAATGTAGGAAAAGGGCTGCAGGGACATGATGTCTAGTATAGACATAAATATTTGTGACAGTGTGGCTGCAAAGGAAAGAAATAACCTGGTATCTGCTGAGAGTAAAGCCATTACCTTAAAGTGCTAGTCTTATGAAAATGACATCTCCCTTGGAAATGATATCATATAAAACTAGACATGTTAAATAGTTTACTGTCTAAATTATATTTTAATACGAGACCGGGAACGTTCTGTTTAGCCGGTAAAGTTTGGCTCTTTGAGTCCGCCATTACATGAATGTGTTCCTGGTAAGCTAATGTTAATTCAAAGGAAGTGACATCATACACACAACGCTTGAAAGTTTGCAGCATTTCTGGCTTCGTCTACTTTGCAAAATGCAGCATGTTTTTAACGATTTTTTTTTTTAATTCCAAAACACGATTAAAACCAAACCATGCCTCATAAAAGGTGTGTTGTTCAAGGCTGTTCAAGTGTAGCTGATTAAAAAAAAAGCAGAATTTCAATCCATTATAGGCCTAAGTGCAGGACACTTACGGAATGAATGGGTTCGATTTGTACAGACAAAGAGAGGTGACTTCAAGCCGACAGGACGGTTTAGTGTCTGCTCCGTACATTTTGAAAAAGATAAATTTGTGAGGCAAATTCACATAGAAGGATTTGAGCGACGTCTGGTACACTGAGCAGTTCCTACTATCTGGAAACAAAAGTCAGACGCGCCGTCCCAACGAGCTCACCGCCGCACAGTAAGGGTCAAGCTTGTGTTTAGCCTGTTGCTTGAATTTATCAGTTCTCCTTTGTCAGATCAATAACATTCTAAGGTAGTTTCTATGTGGCCAAATACAGGATGTTTCAAAAAAATTTATATTATTTGAGATATACAGTAAATATCTCAGAAACTACGGTACATACAGTAGTCTCGGTAAGTGAAACTGAACAGGCTTCATTTGGCGTCAAATGGAAAGGTATGTGGATTCCAGGAACGATTTCACAAATGCGAACGTTATGCTTGTTGACGTTGCCATTCGTATGAAATGTGGCCTCACTGCTGAAAACAAAACGTTCATCGAATTCATCTCTTTCAAGTTTCCCTTGCATGTCAACACAGTTGTTTGCGCTTTTGCTTGTCATCTGCCTTCAAGGCCTGAACGAGCTGCAACGTGTAGGGTTTCATTCGCAAACGTTTCCTCAGGACACGCCAAACTGTCGTTGGAGGAATCTGGGTTTCCAGGCTTGCTCTTCTTATGGACTCTTGGGGCTTCGCAAGAGTTTTTCACGAACCCGCTCGACCGTCTCTTCCGATGCTGGTGGTCGTCCAGATTCTTTTGTCCTGCACAGACAGCCTTCCTCTTTGAACTTTTTGTGCCGTGTCCAAATCTGCATTGCAGTTGGTGCATTTTTAGAGAATTATCTCATAAATGCACGCTCCACAGTCTTGTTCGAGCGCACTCTAACACACACAACATCTTTTCTTTTCCAGTGAATGGCATTTCTATACCTAAAAAGATCTCATCTCATTCATCTCATTATCTCTAGCCGCTTTATCCTGTTCTACAGGGTCGCAGGCAAGCTGGAGCCTATCCCAGCTGACTACGGGCGAAAGGCGGGGTACACCCTGGACAAGTCGCCAGGTCATCACAGGGCTGACACATAGACACAGACAACCATTCACACTCACATTCACACCTACGCTCAATTTAGAGTCACCAGTTAACCTAACCTGCATGTCTTTGGACTGTGGGGGAAACCGGAGCACCCGGAGGAAACCCACACGGACACGGGGAGAACATGCAAACTCCACACAGAAAGGCCCTCGCCGGCCACGAACCCGGACCTTCTTGCTGTGAGGCGACAGCGCTAACCACTACACCACCGTGCCGCCCTACCTAAAAAGATAAAATCAAAAAACATTAAACATAAAATTTTGACCTGTTTCCACACACGCTGTTCAGATTTGAGGTCAATTGAACGAGAATTGGCAAAGTTATTAGATTGTGAAATAATATCAATTTTTTTTAAACACCCTGTATAATACTTAGACAGATGACCAGAGGTGGACAGTAACGAAGTACATTTACTTGAGTACTGTACTTCAGTACACTTTTTGAGTATCTGTACTTTCCTTGAGTATTTTTTTTGGAAACTTATGACTTTAACTTCACTACATTTAAAAGACAAATATTGTACTTTTCACTCCACTACATTTCTATCAATGTCCTCGTTACTCGTTACTATGAAAGCTTTGAAAGTGGATGCTTTTTTTCTTTTCTTTTCTAAAATGTGATATTTTTTTTTTCCACAGGTGACTCTGAGACAGCCGATCAGTAATCACTAGGGTTACGTCACGTCCATGGACTGTTTAAAATCAAGTTCAGTGATTTCTCAGCAGCGTTATTTGAACTTGATCAGTTGATTGCAAAATGGAAGAAGGCGGTTCTTCAGGGGAACGCACGCACCTGTGGCTTTACCTAGAACCCATGTTTCAGTTTTTTGTACGGATTAAAGAGTCGTTTCGTTTTAATTGTTTGCTTTGTTTGCCTAAAACGAACCACATCACGGCCTACAAAAACTCGCCGTCCAACCTGCGGGAGCATATCGAGGTACACTACCGTTCAAAAGTTTGGGGTCACCCAGACAATTTTGTGTTTTCCATGAAAAGTCACACTTTTATTTACCACCATAAGTTGTAAAATGAATAGAAAATATAGTCAAGACATTTTTCTGAGCATTTAATCGACCCCACAAATGTGATGCTCCAGAAACTCAATCTGCTCAAAGGAAGGTCAGTTTTATAGCTTCTCTAAAGAGCTCAACTGTTTTCAGCTGTGCTAACATGATTGTACAAGGGTTTTCTAATCATCCATTAGCCTTCTGAGGCAATGAGCAAACACATTGTACCATTAGAACACTGGAGTGAGAGTTGCTGGAAATGGGCCTCTATACACCTATGGAGATATTGCACCAAAAACCAGACATTTGCAGCTAGAATAGTCATTTACCACATTAGCAATGTATAGAGTGGATTTCTGATTAGTTTAAAGTGATCTTCATTGAAAAGAACAGTGCTTTTCTTTCAGAAATAAGGACATTTCAAAGTGACCCCAAACTTTTGAACGGTAGTGTATATAAACATTTTATTCCAAGAGAAAGCTTGTAATGAAGTTGTCTGTGCTTTTAGAGCTAGCGATAACGTTGCAATAGCTATGCAGTCTGGTTAGTCAAATGACTTTCTATGGATTTTCCCGTCAAGTTGCCATAGCCTTGTCCACGGCTAACGTTAACATATAGCTAGTTAACTTGGACACTGTTAGTTAGCATGTAAAAACGGAGTTACGCTAACATGAATAACGTTAACTTATCTGAAGTCCTTTCAGAAATATGTTTTAGCATAATCTTGCCAAATAAACTGAATGTAGAAATCTGCGTTTAAAGGTGTTTATTCTACAGGTTCTACAAGCTAGTCAGTAAATCCAGTCGGTTGCTTCAGAGGCATTAGGTTTTGTAAGCGTTATGGCAATAATACAACGATGCGTTGACAGAAAATGTACTTCTAATCCTTAAGTATTTTTAAAAGCAAGTACTTCAGTACTTTAACTTAAGTAAAAATTTGACTGGACAACTTTCACTTGTATCGGAGTAACATTTGACCAGCGGGATCTGGACTTTGACTTAAGTTGGGGACTTTGTCCACCTCTGCAGGCGACAGACAATTACTGATCTAAAAGCAAACAAAAGCTGTGTTCACATATATACCGGTACGAAAGTGGTATAACTGTATCGATACAAAGTATACCGGTACAGTTTAGTGCATCTGTCCACACTAGCGAGAAATGTTTGCGGTTTTCTTTCCCGGTAGTTGAAATGCGCGTGCGCGAAATGTTTCCGTGGTTACCGAGTAACTTCCTTCCGAGAATATGGCGGATGAAACAACGTGTGTGTGCTTTTTGTTGTCAATGTACAGTCTGTATTTCTGGTGGTCATTTATTCAGTCGAATCGTATAAAACGTGCGAGGCAGTTGAGAAAGAAACAAAGAAAACCAATCTCCGTTCTTCACTATTGTATGAATAACCCGGAAGAAGTAGGAATGGTTCATTGCGCATGCGCATTATATTTGTATCGATACAGAACCGCTTCATCTGTCCACACTACAGCGAAGCGCTACTGTACCGGTACGAAACCCATACATTTGTGGGTTTCGTACCGATATAGTTATACCGCTACAGTACCGGTATAGTTGCTAGTGTGGACAGGTGTTGCGGTACGAAAGTAGTATCGTATCGGTACAAAATCTCTAGTGTGGACAGGGTACAAAACACGCTTACTCTGAGTCACTTCTCTGTCCTTGTTGTCGTAAAGTTATGTAGAGAGCTTTACAAAAGAAGGCAGTTGCGCATCATGCCACACATGCAGCGCCGCTGACCAATAAATTGCTGCAATCGAATGGCGGACAAGCTTTTAGTGAGTGTTGGAACAGAATTCAGGTGCAGAAAAATTGCTTTTCGAACCAATTTTTTATTTATCGGTGAATTTTACAACCTATTTGAGCGTATCACGCACGGAAAACCTAGGATTTTATGATGTCATTTTCACAAGACTAGCACTTTAAAAGAAGTCAAAGGTACACACCACATATAGGTTAATAGTACGTTCAGCTTCTGATGTCAGCTAACACAATACCAAGTGCTGACTTGAGATTCTGTTTGTTCTGGGAAAACATCACCAGCGTAGACGAAAAAGGACATGTTCTAGTTTGATGCACTTTTATGTTTCACAGCTTGAGTCTTTGAGATAAATTGTTCAACTCGACTAATGACTGCCCTCTGTGCGCCTCTCCTCTAATCCCAACCTTTGCTTCAGACAAAAAGAAAAATTCAGTCCACAGCAACAGCAGGCATAAGATGAAGGGAGCAGTAAACATCCTGGTCAATTTAACCATCCAGCAAACACCTTTAAGAATATTCCAGCAAAACTGGAAGCCATGTAGCACTAAAGACATGGCCAAACATAAGCGAACCTTTTTCTCCTTCAGGCCCTTGTTTGGTCTGTCTCTAAGCTTAAACATAATAGACCCCTGGCGTTTGTGGTTAGGCCCCCTTTGTGTGAGACAAGCGCGAAAGCCCATACTGATGGCACTGTAAGCTAGATGTGCGAATGGTATTAAAGCAGCAATTCATTAGTTGTGCATTAAACTGCTAATCAGTCGAGCTGCATTAAGCCATTAGAGCTGCAGACACTCCTCTGCTAGCCACGTCTCTGGGCAAATTACGCCTGGCACTCCGTGCACTCCATGCCATTCATACAAAGCAGTTCCTCACAAAGCCGGCTGAATGGGGGGCTCCTGAATTTAATTAAATCCTGAGCTGATTTGGAAAACGTCAAAGCCATCAGCGCACTGCCTAGGAGATGCTACATATCTTTATTAAGGCAAGGTCTTATCTTTTTTGAGATGGGATTCAAGGCCACGTTTCATTTTTCAAGGTGCATTAAGAATCCCTTAAGATATCGGTGCCAAGGGAAGGATGAAAAACGCCAAAGTTAAAATGAAAGCGACAAAAGCGTTTTGTTATTCAACAGTGTTCATTCTGTTTGCCAAAGTTGTTTCATTTTTGTGTGTGTTAAATCTTTTTGAGCACTTGTAGAGGACAGTGGCAAGAGATAAATGAGATGCGCTTGTCTGGTTTATGCTGTGTATTATGTTTCTTGATATAAATGTATTACTACAGTAATTTCGAGGAAGAAGAGAACACTTTTTTTTTTTTTTTTTGGATGCTCCTCTCTGTATAGTCTCCGTGCCTAAAGGGGATGTTTGACCTGTTTGGTAGCTCTTTGGCACAGTTTGGCACAGTTTGCTAATGGTCACAGCTGCAAATAGCTTTGTCCTTTTCTCCTAAACCTGTGGGTGTTCTAACAGACCTGTTTAGTTGGGAGTCTTACACTGTTGTACCACCTGCAGTGCAAACTTCAAACTATGAACCCAACGCCCCCTATTCTGCCGTTCTCTCCTTGTCTTGCAGCAGGCCTGGCCCTCTGGTACCCAGCAGATCTTGCTGCCCCCAGCCTGGCAGCAGCTCACCCACACCTCTGTACAACATGCCACCGTCATCCCGGACTCCATGAGCACCTCTCAGCCCCTGACCAACTGGAGGTAAGCCCATCTGTATCTCCTCACTCATTTACAGAAAATAAGACTGCTTTCACAAGAGCCATTTTGGCATCTGCAAGAAATTAAATTGATATGCATTGCTGATTTGTTGTTGTAGGCGTGTTTCGGGGCAGAGATCAATGTTTGTTACTGTATAATGCGGTTCAAGTTGCATAGGAATAACATCTGTAAATAAAAATGTCAGCTTTATCCTGCGGCTATTTGTATTCATTTGGTGTCACTGCTATCTGGGCTAGTCGGCAAGGTTTCAGTCGGAAAACAAACGGAGGCAAACTCCTTACAGTGATATTTAAAAACAATATTTATACCATCGTGCTTATGAATAATATTGAGTAAACGATGTTGTTAGTTTTTTTTTTTTTTACATATTCATAGGCCTACATTTAAGAACACACTAGGGAACCAAATGCAAATATATTATTCAGATCAAACAGATAAATTGTCGTAAACGGATAAAAAAAATACAGATATGTAGAAGGTTCACATGGCTAGAGGTATACACCGGGACACAACAAAAACCTTATCACTTGAGCAGTCATATGTGAAGCTTGTGCATCACTGCACAGCATATTTACATAGTAACTGCTGATCAGCGTTGTGGTGCTTTAAATTAGGCGACTAGTTTGTGTACATTTTAGGAAATAGACCCAACTAAATGTGTTCGAGAATGTTGTGGGTGGGTACAGACAAAAATAATAACAGCACGATTGAAAAATCGGTCCTGTGCACACCTCGAGTTTAGACCAGTTATGAACCTGAGTGATAAGGAACTATCAGGGCCAAATAAAATTCACAAACCATGCAGGATATTCTGGGTTTTCCCAGTGTTTCTGGGGACATAGTGGCAGGGTTATAAAACAAAACAAAATCAGTTTGGGCCACGCCCATTTTGGGTTTCAAAACTGGGTGCAGGTACAGATACAAAAAACAAAAGTAAACAAGAAACTGATACAGATACAGATAATGTCATTGTGTTACACCCCTAGCGCACACACATACATAGTATTTACATATTTTATCCAAAGCAACTTACAAGTGAGCTGAGCAGATGAAGATTTCATAAGCACTATTACTGTAAGTTACGCCTTATATGTAAAACGTGTGTGTCCTTGTGCTTATTGCAAGAAGCGGAAGGTTGAATCGTGCAGTTTCTAATGTGAGCCGACAACCAGGATTACATCCTCCTCCATCTTGCAGGATATCAACATGTATGAATGAATGAATGAATTTATTTATTTCGAACATGTATAAAAATGTATGTAACTATTTGTACATACAAAAGAAAGAAAACGAGAAATTAAAAAATAAAATAACATAAAGAGCTAAGACATTACAAAACACCGCGCATTGTTTGAAAAAGGAGTGGGAAGAAGTACAATACTTTTTTAATTTCCCACCCCTTTTTAACTACCCCGAAATCCTAACTACATTAATACACCTATAAAAATATATACCATACATACACTTCATAAATATCTATATAAATATATAACTACAAAAATATATATATATACTATATACCATATATACACTTCATAAATATCTATATAAATATATAACTACAAAAATAGATATATACTATATACCATATATACACTTCATAAATATCTATATAAATATATAATTACAAAAATAAATATATACTACATACCATATATACACTTCATAAATATCTATATAAATATATAACTACAAATATATATATACTATATACCATATATACACTTCATAAATATCTATATAAATATATAACTACAAAAATAAATATATACTACATACCATATATACACTTCATAAATATCTATGTAAATATATAATTACAAAAATAAATATATACTACATACCATATATGCACTTCATAAATATCTATATAAATATATAACTACAATATATATATATATATATATATATATATATATATATATATATATACACTTCAAAAATATCTATATAAATATATAATTACATAAATAAATATATACTACATACCTATCCCTGTAAATATAAATATAAATATATAAACTATCCCCATAAATAAATATATACCATATATACCGTATACTAAGTTAGTTCTAATATAACAATCAACCCTATTCTATTTATAGATTTATCCCTCATCATCCTCCGTTAACATACTTCCTCTTCCATGTACTTGTTTAAAAATATTTTTTGTACCTTTTTTTAAACAGATTTATATTTGCACTTTGTTTTATTTCTGTCTCCAGTCTGTTCCATAAAGTCACCCCACAGCTCGATACGCACATGCTTTTCATATTTGTTCGAACCTTTGGTTTTTTAAAATTTAGGTCTCCCCTTAGATTATATCCCCCCTCTCTCTCACTAAACATTCCTTGTATATTTTTTGGCAATAGATTATTTCTCGCTTTGTACATTATTTGTGCTGTTCTGAATTTGACCAGATCCATAAATTTCAACGTGTGATTTTATGAATAGTGAGTTTGTGTGATCTTTGTATCCTGTTTACAACCGAAGCCGCACCCAGATCATCTCCTGTAGGCTGACACTTGGGCAAAAGTTCAGTTATTAGAATAGACAACTGAGTGTCATTTAAATCCATTAAGTGCGGCACGGTGGTGTAGTAGTTAGCACTGTCGCCTTGCAGCAAGAAGGTTCTGGGTTTTAGCCCAGCGGCCAATGAGGGCCTTTCTGTGTGGAGTTTGCATGTTCTCCCCGTGTCCGCGTGGGTTTCCTCCGGGTGCTCCGGTTTCCCCCACAGTCCAAAGACATGCAGGTTAGGTTAACTGGTGACTCTAAATTGAGCGTAGGTGTGAATGTGAGTGTGAATGGTTGTCTGTGTCTATGTGTCAGCCCTGTGATGACCTGGCGACTTGTCCAGGGTGTACCCCGCCTTTCGCCCGTAGTCAGCTGGGATAGGCTCCAGCTCACCTGTGATAAGCACAGGATAGGCAGCTACACTTAATGGATGGATGCCATTCATTGGTTCATCCCATCATCCATTATGTTGTTCTTTTTATAATCGGTAGCAAGAGGTGTTTTCGGTGTATCCCAAACACCAAGGGGAACTAATGGTTAGAGAAACAGCTTTGGGTCCAAAATGTTGCTGGTTTGAGTCCCTGGACCAGCAGGACTGGCTGAAGTGCCCTTGAGCAAGGTGCTCAACTGCTCCAGCAAGAGTGGTGGCGTACCTTGTGTCTGATTAGCCAAAGAAAAACTGATGATGTGATTTTTCGGTTCGAGCAGGGAACCCGGCCACAATAACATGTCCTTTAAAACCCAGCCTGAAACAGTGTTTTATTATTATTCAGGTTGTGCTGCTGTATTTAGAAAGGAAACGTGGAGAAGATGGAAGGAGTTAGAATGGCAAGGAAACGTGCCCTTCGTATGATTAAGCGCTGTCATGGTCATGATGAGGCAGTGAAGATCCATCCATTATCCATAACCGCTTATCCTGTGCAGGGTCGCGGGCAAGCTGGAGTCTATCCCAGCTGACTATGGGCAAGAGGTGGGGTACACCCTGGACAAGTCACTAGATCATCGCAGGGCTGACACATAGAGACAAACAACCATTCACACTCACGGTCAATTTAGAGCCACCAGTTAACCTAACCTGCATGTCTTTGGACTGTGGGGGAAACCGGAGCATCCGGAGGAAACTTACGCAGACACGTGGAGAACGTACAAACTCCACACAAAAAGGCCCCGGTCGGCCACTGGGCTTGAACCCAGAACCTTCTTGCTGTGAGGCGACAGTGCTAACCGCTACACCACCGTGCCGCCCTGGCAGTGAAGATCTCATCTCATCTCATTATCTGTAGCCGCTTTATCCTTCTACAGGGTCGCAGGCAAGCTGGAGCCTATCCTAGCTGACTATGGGCGAAAGGCGGGGTACACCCTGGACAAGTCGCCAGGTCATCGCAGGGCTGACACATAGACACAGACAACCATTCACACTCACATTCACACCTACGGTCAGTTTAGAGTCACCAGTTAACCTAACCTGCATGTCTTTGGACTGTGGGCGAAACCGGAGCACCCGGAGGAAACCCACGCGGACACGGGGAGAACATGCAAACTCCACACAGAAAGGCGCTCACCGGCCACGGGACTCGAACCCGGACCTTCTTGCTGTGAGGCGACAGCGCTAACCACTACACCACCGTGCCACCGGCAGTGAAGATGTAGTTATTAATTACACCTCTGCTCATATATATATACATCAAAAGAATGCACACATCACTATCCCCCATTACTGAGCATGTTGATACTCATTTGCACTTTTAAGACACAAGAGAAATGTGTTATACTGCATGGCTATTTGACTTTGATGAATGAGCAAGTTGAACGAGGCAGGAAGCTGTGTACTCAGCCTACCAGCTGGGTTTGCTCATGAATTATGCATGTAAAATGAAGTACAGTTTTATTTTAAAAATCCACTAGTCAAGAGCACATCATATTGCATTCGGTACTAATAGAGAATTGATGTTAAATGTTTAAAGAGTTTTTGAGTGGTTCGTGGGGCAGCTCGGGTCGCCGAGTTAACTCTAAGAGAAAGGATTTGAGCTGGCTCACATCGATGTGTGGGCAGCAGACTCGGTCTCATGTGGCTTTGCTGATGTCGTGAGAAGTGGAGATGCAAGCCTTCAGCCCAGCCCTGACGGCTCTATTGTCCTCGGTGAGCCCGTCTGCAGGAGTGTCGCACTCGCACTGCAGAGTCAGAGATCTCTCCTCTGAGAGCCATCCCTCTACTGTCAGCCAGCTCTGGGTCCGGTACAGACACTGCTGCCTTCTACTGGACAAACATCATATTGAATTAGCTCATGATTGGTAGTGCTGTTCATGGAATATCATTTGAAATTGATGTCATGTGACATTGAGTGTTACTTGATTTATTTCGGTTTGGATCGATTTACACATCTTTATTAAGACAGGGCCTTATTATTATCTTTTTTTGGGGGGAGCTGAGCATGTTATTTATCTCTGTTGTGGATTTGACTTCAAGAAAAGAAGATAAAGTGGGGCTGAAATGAAAAAGACGAGCTTTCGTCATTCCACGTTGGTGCTCGTAGTCTCGAAAAGCCTGTTTGCTTTGCAAAAGAGAAAAACGTATAAAATGTTGTATATTATAAAATCGTGATCTCTCTCTCTTTTTTCAGGAATTCCCATCCCCATGGCAGCCATTACAATTCCATCATGCAACAGCCAGCCTTGCTTGCCGGTCATGTGTCACTGCCTTCCCAGCAACCTTTGAATGTGGGCGTGGCTCATGTAATGAGGCAGCCGTCCAACAACAGTTCATCCTCCAAAAAGAATAAGCCACAGCAGATGAGCAACAGGTCAGTGAGAGGCTAAAGGCCAATTTATGCTGACAACCCAGTCCTCGCAGATAGCGTCGCAGACAGTGTCTGCGTAGCCCCCCCACCTTCGCAGACGCTCTGCGCGCACCTCCCAAAAATTGTGACCACCGCAGAAGCCTCGCAGACAGCGTCGCAGACAAGAGGGCTTCTTGTCTCTTGTACGCACTTCCGCTTCCCTACTTTCCCGGTTTGTTTTGTTTTCACGACCGCCATTTTTAAAAACACGAGCGAAGATGGAGCAGCGCGAAGAGCGGTTGATCGAGGAAGTACGTACATCTATACGACTCCAGTTCTAGTCATTATAAGTAACCGGAGGATAAACACTCCACTAACCACACCCACCAACTACTCCTAGCGATTTCGTGACTTCGCGCCCCCTTGCGTTGTGGCGGTGAATAACTTCGCACACGCCTATTACTCCCCGCTCAACGATAAATTACAACTGTCTGCGAAAAGCTATCTGCGAAAGCCTTGTCGCAAGAGCATGCAGAGGCCTTGAGATGTTTGGGATTTTGTGAGATGGGATGGAAAAGTTTATTCTTTGACACTTCTATGTCTTTTCCTGTCTCAGGAACGTGTCTGCCTATGAGGTGTCCTCGTCCCAGGCGGTGTTGTCCCCTCAGCGCTCGAAGCGTGTGAAGGAGAACACACCGCCGCGCTGCGCTGTGGTACAAAACGGCCCCTCTGCTCCCTGCGCCCCACCCCAGGCCTGTGGAGGAGGAGGAGGAGGAGGAGGAGGAGGAGGGTGGGGAGAAGAACAGGCCTCCAGCACAACGCGAGAGCACCACGGACCACACAACCAACACCTGCAACACAACCAACACAACCCCCCTCGGCAGACCATCATCATCCCCGACACCCCAAGTCCAGCTGTCAGCATCATCACCATCAGCAGCGACACAGATGAGGAGGATGAGCACAAGCAGCCCAATAACACCAGGTCAGCAGGGTTGGACTAATATTTTTTGATGAATATTGAAATTTCTTGTTATTTGTTTGTTTGGTTTGTTTTCAAATAGCAAGTAGATTAGCTAGTGATTTTCCAACCTCTCATCTCCTCACAGCACATCATCCAAGCAGCGGAAGAACGTCATCAGCTGTGTCACTGTCCACGACTCCCCAGACTCTGACTCCAGCAATAACAGCCCCTACGCTGTCGAGTCCCGAACCAACGGCCCCAATGCTAACAACTATGACTCGAAGGGCACAGTGCTGGACAACTACAACAACGGAAATCCCCGGACCATCATCATCCCTCCCCTGAAGAGCCAGACCAGCGAGAACCTGAGCGAGTGCGATCGACTTGTGCCTGGTGAGACGGAGACACTTCTCAGTACATCTACTGAGACATTACAAAACTATAACAGGCATTCTGTATTCTTCGTGTGCAACCTCATGACAAAAACAGTGTGACAGATGCACCCACCGCCATGTTGGATGATGTATAAATCCAGAATGCAAGGACATGTACATCTCATCTCATCATCTCTAGCCGCTTTATCCTGTTCTACAGGGTCGCAGGCAAGCTGGAGCCTATCCCAGCTGACTATGGGTGAAAGGCGGGGTACACCCTGGACAAGTCGCCAGGTCATCACAGGGCTGACACATAGACACAGACAACCATTCACACTCACATTCTCACCTACGCTCAATTTAGAGTCACCAGTTAACCTAACCTGCATGTCTTTGGACTGTGGGGGAAACCGGAGCACCCGGAGGAAACCCACGCGGACACGGGGAGAACATGCAAACTCCACACAGAAAGGCCCTCGCTGGCCACGGGGCTCGAACCCGGACCTTCTTGCTGTGAGGCGACAGCGCTAACCACTACACCACCGTGCCGCCCGGACGTGTACATAAGTAGTATATTTTATTAACATGTTTTGATATTCTAATTATTCTTGTTTTTATATTATTTATCCAACAAACCTTTACGTTTCAAACAATAAAGATCTTT
The DNA here is from genome assembly GCF_027579695.1 of Neoarius graeffei. NCBI lineage: Eukaryota > Metazoa > Chordata > Actinopteri > Siluriformes > Ariidae > Neoarius > Neoarius graeffei. The sequence continues at coordinate 41,804,145 of NC_083574.1, forward strand.
AACACGATAGAGTGCAAACACAGTCTAAAAGCATGCAATAAAAACGTTACTAAGCTAGTTGTACTATTTTATGCTAATTCTGTTTTCTTTTCATAGACAAAGTCAAATCGATAATCAAAAGGAACAGTAAGTGGAGATAAATTACACAAGGCGTGGCATACTTTGGCAAGCTTATCAAGTTAAATCAGCTTCCAGTATTTTTTTTACAGTCATATCTCTGTTGCACTGTTCCATTTGAGATGTTTGTAACCCGCCGAGTTCCGTCTGGCAACCACTTTCAGTGTGCGTCTCTGCTGGGAGGGTTCCAGGTACAATTTCATTTGACTCTGGTACGTCTGTAAAACAGAAAGTCTCATCTCATTATCTCTAGCCGCTTTATCCTGTTCTACAGGGTCGCAGGCAAGCTGGAGCCTATCCCAGCTGACTACGGGTGAAAGGCGGGGTACACCCTGGACAAGTCGCCAGGTCATCACAGGGCTGACACATAGACACAGACAACCATTCACACTCACATTCACACCTACGCTCAATTTAGAGTCACCAGTTAACCTAACCTGCATGTCTTTGGGCTGTGGGGGAAACCGGAGCACCCGGAGGAAACCCACGCGGACACGGGGAGAACATGCAAACTCCACACAGAAAGGCCCTCGCCGGCCACGGGGCTCGAACCTGGACCTTCTTGCTGCGAGGTGACAGCACTAACCACTACACCACCGTGCCACCAAAACAGAAAGTGCATAAGTAAAACAAAGTTACCGGTTTACTGGAGCCAGGCTTGTAGTACTCGAGTCCGTCTCGTGCCCTAATTTTAAGGACTCGTGACTCGACTTGGACTTGAGCACTGATGACTCGGACTTGGACTCGTTCATTAACTGCATTCAGACTCGTAAATTGGAGACAAGGACTCTGATTTTTTCTTTAATTTTTGTAATATGCCATAATAATTTGGCATAAGATGTTTATATCTACATTCATTTTTGTACTAATTTCGTACAAGAGTGTCACACCTGCGCACCTTGGTGCGTGCATCAGATAGACTCTCGGGCGTGCTCTGGACAGCGCGTGCACCAAGCGGACTCTTGCGCACGCCGTAAATGACTCGCACCTGTACAGGATTAAGTAAGGATCAGTGCGCCTGTATAAAAACTGTGAAAATGAACTTACTTTGCGAAGTATTGAGTTGCGTTGCTGACGCGTTACCGAGTCTTATTTCCTTGTTTGGTTTCCTGATCCCTGATTTCCTGTTTCTCGTCTTTGATTCTGCCGAGTCTACGATAGCCTGTTTGTGCCTCGCGTGACCTATTGCCTGTTTCACCGTTTTACGATTTTTCCTGCCGTTCTGGATTGTTTACCTGTCTTCACTTGTATTAATAAACACACTCTCTGCACTTACATCCGTCTCCCAACCATCTCTGACAGAATATTTCACACTCCCTGACAAAGAGAACGCACATTCACCTGTTCATACGCCATGTTCTGGAACAAACTAATGTTAATGGCACTCAAACAGCCACCGTCAAATGGTGCAGTTGGAGTCTTGTTCTCGGGCTCGGATCAACAGTGGACTCGATACGAAATTTTTTTTAATGACTTGGACTCGAACACTGAGGACTCGAGACTGGACTCGGACTCGAGGTTTAGTGACTCGACTACAACACTGACTTGGACCGGCATCGCTAATCTCTCACTTGGCAAACCTGACCCACATTGTTCTCCTTGTGTATCCAAACTCGCGAAGGTTTGCGCTGCTTCTAATCTGGCTTTCTTGGCAGATCTTTCATTTATCCTGTTGCTTCTTGACACTGCGAGATGAGTTTTCTTTCGTCTTGATCTTATCGTGTCCTAATTTGAATGTCAGTGCCCAATCTGGATTTGTTTCATCGCGTAGGTTTGCCGGTGTTCCCGCAAGTTGCGAAGCAGAGTTTTCGTGTTAAAGCTCAGAAGCTCAATTTAATCAGCAGAAAACAGCTTTAATTAGCAATGAACTCTTACCAGATATAAAGTGGTCACCGCACACACACACACACACACACACACACACACACACACACACACACACACACACACACACACACACACACACACACACACGGGTGTAATTAGCTTTTTCCTTAGTTAAGTCCTTATAATGTATGTTTTTGAACCACAGCATACACACAGCGTTCTCTGGACAGGTCTTCATCTGTTTTGTCACCATTTTTAATTATTTTGGGAATTCTGAAGAACCGTTTCTCTTTGTCACGAGTAGCATTATAACCGCAATTATATCCCGCACACAAATTAGGCATTGTCTTCTTCAAAGGCAATGAAATCGAAAGAAGCGTTACAGCAGCTCACACGTGAAGTGCTGGTTCCTGGTTGTTATCATCCAACACATACCTGTCAACTTTGAGGTTTGAAAAAAAGGGATATTTCCCAGATTTTTAACTCAAAATAAGGGAAAATTTCGGAAAGTCATACCCTTCACCAAAAGTGGGTGTGTAGTTGAATGGGGGGCAATTTTCTATCTAGTATCTGTGATTTCCTGTACTCTGGTGCATGTTGGTGATAGCCAAGACCCAAACTCAATATGCTTATGGTTTATAGAGTGCATTTGTGAATAAACTATACATTTATTTTTATTTGCTTTCAGTGGTACCAGTTATTTCCCAAATTAAGGGCTAAAATACGTATCTTATGTTAAAATAAGAAAGGTCATTATATAACCAGTCAATAAATTCAATTCCATTGCAATTTATTATGGTTTTACCATAGTCATGGCCTCGGAACACTAGATAGATAGATAGATAGATAGATAGATAGATAGATAGATAGATAGATAGATAGATAGATAGATAGATAGATAGATAGATAGATAGATAGATAGATAGATAGATAGATAGATAGATAAAGAGTAATATAAGATATTAAACCAAGAGTGATTTAAAATGGGTAAGTTTCAGATAGAAAATAAAATAGACAATGAGTGGATAAAACAGTTAATACACCAATTAGTTTACACTAGGCTATTTATGAGGTCTTAGCCAGGACATACTTAATGTAAACATGTGTAGCTTACCTTTGATTATTTGGGAGGCTTTCGTTTTCCCCATGGAAAATTTCTTTGCGAGGGAAGAGTCTGGGAACATTCCAGCCACGCACTTGTTGAAATCATCAAAGAAAGAGAGGCTAATGTTTTTCTTAGCTATTAGCATCGCCATCTTCACCTCAGACCTAATCAGTGTTGCCAGATACTGCTGACGGTTTCCAGCCCAAAATATGTTCAAAACCCGCCAAAATGCACTTGAAACCGTCCCAACTTGGGCGGGAAACCTCCCAATCTGGCAACACTGGACCTAATCACTTGTTCAGCCTCGCCTCCGGACGTAGTTCTGTAATTACTGATGCCTGAGAGGGCGGGGATGGGAATTCATGGCCCGACTTCCTGCTGTAAACTCCTGTCAGAGGCGCGTCATGAATTCTGGACCTACTGACTTTTTTATATTGTGAAAATACGAGACTTTTATATAATGTGAAAATACGGGATATTTTCGGGAAAATAAAAAAATGGGAAGACAGCGGGAAATAAGTCAAAATAAGGGATTTCCCGGGAAAAACGGGAGGGTTGACAGGTATGATCCAACATGGCCGACTTCAGGTTTGGAAAATAAGCATGATGCCACATGCACACGCAGGATAGTTCAGTGCAGTCTGTGGCATCCATAGCCAGATGAAAACATTAATGAAGTCTGCATGAATATGCTGATAACTTTCTTAGTCCTGTATTTGTCGTTTTTCACATTCCTAGATATTGCTGATATCTGAAATATATCTTTGATCACTACAGACACAATGAACCACCAGAATCCTGCCTACAAGTTTAAATCCTCCAATGGAGGCCTGTCAGCCAACAGTCACTCATCAGGGGGTGTTCCTGGAGGCGGAGCATATCGGCAGCAACGTTCCGGGCCACACCCTTTCCAGCAGCAGCCGCTCAATCTCAGCCAGGTGTGGAGTCTACGTGTTTACGGTTACACTTTCTGGTTTGCATTTGGTGTATGGATGTGTAGTCGTGTCAGGTAGATTTTATCGCAAGCCCAAACATCAAGCCAAAGATAATACACGACCCCTGGTGTAAATAGTATAATGGGTAAAAAGCAAGATGAATAACACCATGTATTGTTTTGCAGGCTCAGCAGCACATGGCGGTGGAGAGAAATGGAGGGCACAGGAGACAACAAGCCTATATCACGCCCACAATGGCTGCTCAAGCTCCCTATTCCTTTCACCACAACAGTCCCTCCCACAGCGCTAATGTGCACCCTCACCTAGCTGCCACTCACTTATCTGGCCAACCCCACCTTTACACGTACACCACCCCTGCTGCCCTGGGGTCCACTGGCACTGTGGCACATCTGGTGGCATCACAGGGTTCAGCTCACCATGCGGTCCAACACGCTGGCTACCCACCAAGCATCGTGCACCAGGTCCCTGTCAGCATGGGCCACCGTGTGCTGCCATCCCCTACGCTGCACCACGGCCAGTACCAGCCCCAGTTTGCCCACCAGACATACATCAGCGCGTCGCCTGCCTCCACTGTCTACACTGGATATCCCTTGAGCCCCACCAAGATGAACCAATACCCATATCTCTAGACCCGAAAACACTGGAGCCGAGTCCAACGCTGCTTCCCATCCTCTTCCCACTAAAGACAGAGTCAGTGAGACATGCCCAAGCTTAACGGCCCCGAACCCTTTCCCTGTCCCCGTCACGCTTAAACTTGAAGACGATGAAGTCACTGATGGAGAAAGAAAGAGTACCATGGGAGGGAAGGGATGAGTTTGAAAGGAGTTTTCTTTGCATATGAGTTTGGTTTTCTTTTTTTTTTTAAAAAAAAAGGGCCAGTTCTGTTTCTTTTGGGTTTTACGACGTTGTCAATATGGAAGTCATATGGGTTGGTTTTTTTGTTTTTTTTTTCCCCCCCTTTAATTTCTTTTACAGCATGGTCACGTCTGTTGGCATTTTGGGAGAGACTGGGAAATTTATTAGCTCATTTGTTATTTTTGTTCCTTTGTTTTTTCTTTCACTGACTGTTGATGTTGAGCTGAGGTCACGTGGTGGATGAGAACGTTATATAAGGTGAAATACGGATATCTGCTGCTCTACAAAGAAAAAAAAAATAACGATGGCCTTGAACTGTCTTAAACATTTCCGAATCACTTACAGTGATGAGTGCTGCGCGTACTCCGCCGTCCTCTCCTAATAACAGCTGGAGGAATCTTCTGGAAATATGAGGAAAAAACAAAAGACTTTCTAGTGTATTTATAGATTTTTTTCTCTGTTTGTGTTCTCATTTAAAAGAAAAATACGTTTTGTCATACAGTAGGACATTTAGCTAGCCTCCCCCTCTCCTTCCTTTTTAGAATGTAGCATACTTCACCTGCTTATTTTATGAAGAACCTTTCTGATGCCAATAGAAATTTTTGTTCCTCCTCTTTAAATGTGATTGCACAACGTTGTTGTAGTAACATAAGCATGTATAACATAATAGTCTGTGCACGTGTGTGCTGCTGTTGGCCATGTGCGTGGTACACCTTCCTCTGCACCTTTGTGCGATATGTTCCTCCACGGTCTTAGGTTTATCATCGTTCCCTCGTAGTGCCTTACACATATTACAACAGTTTACTTGGCTGGAAAACCTTTTAGAAGCAACAGGAACTCGTTTGTCCGTCGGCTTCGAGGTTGGACATCTTTGTCTGAGATGTTTTGTTCTTAACTTCCAGGTGTAAGCATAGTCCTACATGTAATTAGCTAGATTATTATACACGACGCCACCATTTCGTACAACAGTGCTTCTTGTTAGCATGCATGAGCTTATTTAACATTTAGACCAAGCTACTTCCTTGGAGTAATGAACCAAAGTTGTCATTCGGTAAAGATTAGTAACATTTTGTTACGATAATTATGTATAGTATGTTTACTGTATAGCGTAGCTGTGTGTCTTAGGAACCTATTCAGTGGCACTGAGCTTTGTGTTTGTTTTAACAGCAGATCGACGTGAACTGATGGAACCGACGCACTACATGCGTTTAATTTGAAAACCTGTGCTAATATGTTTGATTAATAGTCATAAAACTGAAGTTAAGGTCAAAGCATATTATTATCTGCTAACGATATCCAGTTGCAGCGCATCAGAGAGGGCTTTCTGGAGGAAGGTCAGAAGAGCAGGAGCGTTTGAGCATCGAACGGCCCCAGCGAGCCTGGTGCAGAAACGATGGTGAAACGGTAAACCTGTGAGGGTGAGCGAGCGGGTCGACGTAGGGACAGGACCGATTAAAGGTGCTAAAAGATGGCACTGGATGGATTTCGGATGGGAATTCTAAGGAGGAGAGAAGGGAGAGTAAATTCCACATCTTAATGAGAATAGCATGTTGGCTTTGAGCATGTCGGTAGGACCTGGAGGAATCTGCGCTACTTGAGGCACTGCGTGAAAACACACTACCTTCTGATCCAAAGGGTTGTCGGGGAAGATCCGTGCTGGTTTCCGTGTGCTTTGAAGGCTGTGGTTCTCAGCATGAACTGAAGCCAGGCACAGTAGGGATCGTTCACCTGAAAGAGTTGCAGAAATTTGTTGTTCCTCTTTGTCTTAATTAAAAGGAAGAACTTGTGCTTGATCCGTCTTTAAAAGAAAGGGATAGCTGATATGGGGAAGAAATTGCGGGCCAACATTTTGTTTTTTTGTCGTTGCTTTTTTGCCGCTTGAGTTCGTGTCGGCTTGTGTTTTAGCCAATGATTAAGTGATTTGACTTGAGGGCACATGCATGTGATTTTTTCCGACTGCATCTGATTACTCCCCTCTTACGTCACGCCATAGTATTTGCATTTGAAGTGGTTTTATTTTTGCATTTTTTTTTTTATTAAACATGCTATGCTACAAATATATTGTGTCAGCTAGAGATACGTTTAGAATAATCATCAAAGTTTTTTAATTATCATTAGGCTCTTTTTTTTTTTTGTATCTGGTGGTCAGTATGTTGTAATAATGCAAAGTATTCTTAGGAGCATCTAGTAATCAAAAGCGTTGATTTCAATTGTGATACCTTCTACCCAAACCTTTTTTTTTTTTTAATTCACGAGCTTATTTGATAGTTTATAGCGAAGTTTTTTTTCCTTTGGATCTGAATGATGTAGGATGTCAGGATGTCTATTGATTTTGAAGTTGTATTCAGCTTGTTTAGGCCCAGTGCACTGACACGGAGAGGTTCCTGTGTTATTAGAAATACATCTAACATTCCATATTAGAAAGCGTTGTCGTCTCACTGCACTGTCTACGGTCTCCGGTCCTGTCTTACCTCATGTAGACCGGCCTGTCCGACCACACGGGGACGGACTCGTTGTCATTTCACACTCGTAGTTCTTCCCACCAAAGAAATTCAGTGTGTTGATGATGCACAGAATTGTCCATCGAAGTAACTGAGATGACCGACAGAGAAAGAAAAATCAGATCACTATTAGAAATATTCAAGACGGCGGTATATAGGATACAATAATGATCCATAATTCATGCAAAGTCACCATTAACCAAACTGTGCATACTGTCACAAGCTGCTTTTTTTTTTTAATCCGATTGTACAAATCATTTCTACAGTATGTTTGATTTCTATAAGAAAGTAAGGCCACTTATTCATCTTAAACATTTTAGTTGGACGTTCTTCAGCTTTACTAATGTGAGTCATGAAGTGAGTATGTGAATCAATTAACAAATATAAAGCAGTACTCCATAGAGACCTGAATGAGATACCAGTAATGGTCACTAGCACAAAATGAATGTACAATGTGAGACTGAACATCTCATCTCTCTCTCTCTCTCTCTCTCTCTCTCTCTCTCTCTCTCTCTATATATATATATATATATATATATATATATATATATATATATATATATATATAACTATTAGTTGATATAAACAGTGCCATCTTTTTACTGTAAATGTACATTTTGACGAAAAAATAGGATGCAATATGTCTCACTGGAACAACTTGGTTACCATGAACCTCCACAAAAATGTATTACTCAAAGTAACTTTTTTTTTTTTTTTTGGTTTAGATTATCACATTTCAGCTGAATGAGATGAGCTGGAAAGCCCTGTTAGCTCTACAAAGTAGTAATTTTTGATACACAGGCTGTAGGACAGATCCGGTGACCTTACTGTTACCAAAATGTGTGCTATGTCTGAAAAGTAGACATCTTATATACACTACCGTTCAAAAGTTTGGGGTCACTTTGAAATGTCCTTATTTTTGAAAGAAAAGCACTGTTCTTTTCAATGAAGATCACTTTAAACTAATCAGAAATCCACTCTATCCATTGCTAATGTGGTAAATGACTATTCTAGCTGCAAATGTCTGGTTTTTGGTGCAATATCTCCATAGGTGTATAGAGGCCCATTTCCAGCAACTATCACTCCAGTGTTCTAATGGTACAATGTGTTTGCTCATTGCCTCAGAAGGCTAATGGATGATTAGAAAACCCTTGTACAATCATGTTAGCACAGCTGAAAACAGTTGAGCTCTTTAGAGAAGCTATAAAACTGACCTTCCTTTGAGCAGATTGAGTTTCTGGAGCATCACGTTTGTGGGCTCGATTAAATGCTCAAAATGGCCAGAAAAATGGCTTGACTATATTTTCTATTCATTTTACAACTTATGGTGGGAAATAAAAGTGTGACTTTTCATGGAAAACACAAAATTGTCTGGGTGACCCCAAACTTTTGAACGGTAGTGTGTGTGTGTGTGTGTGTGTGTAACAATGTCAAACAAAAAGTCTTTTTAACTATAACTTTTTTTCACATGATCACCTCCTGGAAATTCATCCACATGTCCAAACACTGCCTTCCAAACTATGAACTCGAAGCTTTAAGCAATGGTCAAAATCGACTCCTTCTTATATATTTTTTTCTGTTTTTTTCTTCCTTTTTTTTTATTGTGAAACTTTTCTGCATTGCTTTTTTGATTCACAGTAATCAAACCTGTAACAGTCTTCTCTTCCCCTTCAGTTTGAAAGACATTTCCAGCGCCAGATGTCCTCCTAGGCAACTTTTTGAAGCATTTTAATTTCCTGACACGAAGAAAACGTTGCTTATTACCCTAAATAATAATTGAATCAGTATAAGAGCGCTATGTGAAGCACACAGGTGTTTTATCACTTCCCTTCAGTGACACAGTGACAGCACTTTCACAAACTTAAAGCCCTTTTGTTAAGTGTTTGAGAATGTTGGTTTGGTTTTTTTGGTTTTTGGTTTTTTTTTCCATGGCATGGGTTCAAACAGAATGGTCACGGGTTTAATGGAGTCATTCATCTGCATGGGCAAATGTGCTAAGAGGCCAAAATATAGAAATGGCCATTCTGTATACTTTTTAGAACCAAAAAAAAAAAAAAAAAAGGTCAATGATCTTTAACCCTTGGTAGAAGTCGAAGTATGGAGTTTAATTTTTAATCTTGGTCAGATTCTCAGTCACGTAAACACATGATGGACTTAAACCTGACAGGACCTTGCATCACTTCACTACTAAAGGTGTACTCGCTACACTCCTGTTCTCTGTGCAGACGATGCTGCAGATGCACTCGATCAAACGCAAATCCGTCAGCTCCAACCTGACAAAACGACAATTCATCACAAATTCATCACCGCAGTAATCTGATATCTAGCTGTGATGCACTGTAGCCATTTGTGCAGCCATCTATGACATGAACTTCTTTTCTACTTGCACAGCAACAAGAAACAAGTCAAATGTAAACTAAATATTTTTCTATAATATCTCAAGACCTAAGAAAGCATCGCACCCTGACCCTGATTTTTGTGTCTATTGCTGTAGGGTTTCTCAATGGTGTATCTCATTAGTTGTTGTCAAAGCTATTGTGTGCTGCAGTATTTTCAAGTACGTTTCTTTGTTAATGTCTTCTTTTGATTTCGCTTTCTTTATTGGGGATTCGAAGAAGTGTGAAGTCTCATTCTTTCAATCTGTTAACGTAGCGCTATGTGTACCCTGTACCTTAGACTAATCTTATTAAGTATGTTATGAGAATGGATATTTTACTGGCTTTATAGAATGTTAAAAATGAATATAATAATGATAATAAGAAGAATGATTTAACTCCAAAAAGTTGAGTACTTGCTAACTAAGCGCTTGTGTTACCATTAAGATGTTGTGTGCTTCTCTTAATTTTCGTTGTAGAAAAATTGAGTGAGTTTATATTAGGCTTCGACAACTAACGATAGCAGTGTAAATTTATGGAGGATTTTAACAAACATCTGGGTTATAGAAGAATATAGTTATTTTAATTGTTCTATTTACTAACTGTAGGGTGAGAAGGGGCTCGCATTGTGGTGAACTATGTTATAGCTTGTTATTCACTGTTACTTTTGATCATTTTTTCGGTCTCCAAGGTGAATCGAGTTATTAATGAGAATTTGTATGCTCACATATGCATATTGTATATGTGTAGAAATGTAATCACACTTTGTCTTGGATTTACATTAAACTGTCACAGCATTAATCTCCTCATCTTATGATGCTTTTTTTTTTTTGCTTCAGTTTTATGTCTCGTGCTTTTTGTGTTTGAATGGTTGTCTATGTGTCAGCCCTGTGATGACCTGGCGACTTGTCCAGGGTGTACCCCGCCTTTCGCCCGTAGTCAGCTGGGATAGGCTCCAGCTTGCCTGCGACCCTGTAGAACAGGATAAAGCGGCTACAGATAATGAATGAGAACATTCAGTCAATGTTAATAGTTAATTTAGTTAGCTAGGCACGTAACGATATATCATGTTTGATGATACGTAAATCCTGATACAATTTTATGATGATAAAAAACTAATTGATTATCAGGCTGCGTAATCTCTTATTTTCCCTAGCTGTAATTGTGTTTAGACAGTAGAGGGCGCAGTACCATACCATAGCGGGAATGCACATGACTTCACCCGAGGCAGAAGTAACACAGCTCTAATGCTGCCAAAACACACGAAAAACAGCTTGAATAACAGAGTTGTTATTTTTCATTTTTAAGAAAATGAATATTTTAATTAATAGGCTATTATATTTTACTCTGACATTTACAAATGTGGATCGATTATTGTTGGTTATTAAGCAAATAAAACTTTTTTTTATTATTTAACAAAAGGAATATTTAAGTTGATAAAGAATAGGAAGAGGGGTGGCATGGTGGTGTAGTGGTTAGCACTGTCGCCTCACAGCAAGAAGGTCCGGGTTCGAGCCCAGCGGCTGGCCAGGGCCTTTCTGTGTGGAGTTTGCATGTTCTCCCCGTGTCCGCATGGGTTTCCTCCGGATGCTCCGGTTTCCCCCACAGTCCAAAGACATGCAGGTTAGGTTAACTGGTGACTCTAAATTGACCGTAGGTGTGAATGTGAGTGTGAATGGTTGTCTGTGTCTATGTGTCAGCCCTGTGATGACCTGGCGACTTGTCCAGGGTGTACCCCGCCTTTCACCCGTAGTCAGCTGGGATAGGCTCCAGCTTGCCTGCGACCCTGTAGAACAGGATGAAGCGGCTACAGATAATGGATGGATGGATGGATGGATGGATGGATGGATGGATAGAAAAATAGGAAGATAAAGTTGCAATTTTTTTTGTTAATAAATTTTAAATTTAATATTTAATATTTTATATTTTTTTCAAAAATATTGTGGAAAAATCAATCATGAACCCAATATCATGAATCAAATGAAACTGTGAATTGAATGAATCATGACATTCCTACTTAGTACATGTTTTATTACATAAGACAGACCATAATTTTGCCGTCATTTATCAAAGTATCCTCATATATACATGTCACATATTTCTAATGACGCTGTTACAGGAAAATCACATAACAGTTAGTTCTAATCACTCAATTTGTTTTGTTGAAAAGCATTCTTGTCATACTGTTACGTGTTACATGTTACGTGGTTGGTTACGCCATTAAACAACAAACTTATCATTAAAACAATAGACAAAGTTGTAAGTGTGACCATTGGCAAATTCAGGAGTTTGAACAAAGGCCTTATCAACCATCTTGGACCCATGAGCAGGACCAAAACATTCCAAACACATGCAAGTAGATGGATTGATGATGCTAGATTTCCTCTGGGTATGAATGGGTTTTTGTTTGGTGTCTTGTGATGGGCTGGGTTCCCATCCAGGGTGTGCTCAGTGTTTCTGGGACTCACTGTGACCCTGACCAGGATACTGAAATTGAATGAATGAATGAATGAATGAATGAATGGTGTATTGTCCTGTTCAGTTAGGGAATAATATCTGTGCAATACTGCACTTTTCTATCTATAACTAGATCAAGTTCAAAGTGTTTATTGTCATATGCACAGTAAAGACATGCCCTCTTGCGCAATGAAATTCTTAGTTTGCTGTCCACAATGAATGCCAATTACAAATAAATAAATAGGTGGAAGAAGTAATACAGGTGGCATAGTGGTGTAGTGGTTAGCACTGTCACGTCACAGCAAGAAGGTTCTGGGTTCGAGCCCATTGGCCGGCGAGGGCCTTTCTGTGTGGAGTTTGCATGTTCTTCCCGTGTCCTCATGGGTTTCCTCCGGGTGCTCCGGTTTCCCCCACAGTCCAAAGACATGCAGGTTAGGTTAACTGGTGACTCTAAATTGACCGTAGGTGTGAATGTGAGTGTGAATGGTTGTCTGTGTCTATGTGTCAGCCCTGTGATGACCTGGCGACTTGTCCAGGGTGTACCCCGCCTTTCGCCCATAGTCAGCTGGGATAGGCTCCAGCTTGCCTGTGACCCTGTAGAACAGGATAAAGTGGCTACATATAATGGATGGATGGATGGATGGATGGATGGAAGAAGTAATACAAAGTAAAGGCAATACAGTGTGCAAAAAAAGGAAAAACGCCCAGTATAGTACAAAATAAAGGTAACTATGCTTAAAATGAACACACCTTATAAACATCCATCCATCCATGTTGCCTGCGATCCTGTTCTACAGGGTCGCAGGCAAGCTGGAGCCTATCCCAGCTGACTACGGGCGAAAGGCGGGGTACACCCTGGACAAGTCGCCAGGTCATCACAGGGCTGACACATAGACACAGACAACCATTCACACTCACATTCACACCTACGGTCAATTTAGAGTCACCAGTTAACCTAACCTGCATGTCTTTGGACTGTGGGGGAAACCGGAGCACCCGGAGGAAACCCACGGGGACACGGGGAGAACATGCAAACTCCGCACAGAAAGGCCCTCGCCGGCCCCGGGGCTCGAACCCAGGACCTTCTTGCTGTGAGGCGACAGTATTCTATGAATGAAACCTGTAACGTATGTTGTCTTTTCTTTCATCACCAGAAGGGGGCGATGTGAGCCAATATATTATCAATTACTCCTTTCAATTCATTTTTTCCTCCACATGTATTAGGAATTACACCATGTTCGAAATAATTGTCTAAATTCTTAACTTACGTCATTTATCTAGTCACTTGTTCAGACATTTTAACACACCACATGACTAATTTAATTGTTTTATCTCGTCTATGGACTAGTAAGACGACGGATCAGCGTTGCCGTGAAACCACAGACGCCAGTGGGCGGAGCGAGTCAACCTATCATGATTGCTGATAGACAGCTCTTTCATCCAATAAGCCATCGAGCTCCTCGGACAACATGCCCAAATAAGTCCATAGTGGAGGCGGGGTTAGTGTAGTACTGGAGGGAGGAGGGAAGGATGCTCTCCCAGCAGAGAGGAATCAGGCAGCTATCCATGAAAAATATCCCGTTATGTCTAGATGCCATGGGAGAAAAACTTTTCCTCGATTTGTATGAAATCAGATCCGTCAGCGGATATTTAATGAACTAAGCAAGGTAAGGCTTGTGTGTCTTAACATTAGCAAAAGGCTTGTGTGGCAGTTAGCGAAAATATTTCCTTTTGCACAAAGATTAGCTTCTTCCATGCATGTCATTAATGTGAGCTAGCAAGAATAAACGCAGAACTTTCAACATATATATTATACATATATACATATATATACCAGAGTACCAAGGACGGGTAGTTAGCTAGCTGAGTTAGCATAAAACCGTTATTCCTGTCAGGGTCCTTTTAGCAGTTTGAGGAAAGTCTCCTGACAAGATAAGATAAGATAATATTATGGGCTGGTTTGTCAGAAATAACCAACCCTTCTTACACACTAGCACTCTCTCCCTGACTGACAGGAATATGACTCGTTTTATTCAGACATGATTAATAACTAGTTTGTAAGTGGAATATATATATATATACTTTTTAACTAATTTTTTTTCTTTTTATCATTGTTTAAATATTCTTAGTATTATTATCATGAAGTTTTAATCTTTTAATCTTTCGTTTTAGTCTTTTATTTTTACCCAGGGCTCCTATTGATAGCAGGTTTGCTCTTGTGGCTACCTGATTGGACTACCCTGGGTGATTTATCTTTTATTTTTAAATAAAGGTGCTATCTATCTATCTATCTATCTATCTATCTATCTATCTATCTATCGTTAAACACCTCATTCTGAACTGGACCTCGCTTAGTAGTCGCCTGATATCATGACATTAGCTCGGGATACTAGACGCTAGAGGGGTTATATTTTAATAAAATGGCTGTTTGGGTTAAAAAATAATAATAATCAGGCGGTTTTGTTTGTGTGTTTTGTTGTTGTTGTTGTTGTTGTTGTTTTCTCTCTTGTACACGCGCGTGCTGAAGAAACAAAGAAAGCGCGAGGCTCGCTCTCTTTCTCGCTCGCTCGCGCGGGCGCGCACGCGCGGTGACAAATTGAGCACGCGCACGAAGAATTCGCCTCTGGACCGATGCGTGTGTTTATTTACACGCGATCCAATTCTCATTTTATTTATTTATATGTTTGTTTGTTTGTTTTTAAACGCAGGTTTTCCTCGGCCCCGGTGCGCACCGGTTCTTTCTCCAAAATCGCCTCGGCGAGAAACATGAGTTTGTCTGAATGGAGGCTCTGACGCGTGCAGCTGCTCTGGCGGAGCGGAGCCGGCCATGGCGCGTGCTCTCCTCTCTGTGCTTGATAGCGCTGGTCTCCATGGCGACGTCAGACCTTGCAGCTCCGGGTAAGTTGCATGCAGATGAACCCCGCGGCTGCTTTTGCACTGAAACAAGGTGAAAAGAACGCTGTGTGTATGCTAGGCATTTATTCCTGTCAGAAGTGGTGCAGTGACGTCACAGGCGCATTAACCCACTTTTAATAGGACGCTACATTTAAAGAAAAGTAGTGTAGTGCAGGCCCGGCGCGAGATCTCAGTCTTAAGGGGGGCTTATGAAATCCACTAGGGGGGCACCACTATTATTAGCTTATTTTTGCACACTATTCGGGCAGCCCTAATCCCGCACAGTAATCATCACATTAAACATAACCAACAGCAAACATGACCGGACCAGCAACAGCCTGCAACATCAGTCCCCTCTCTCTCTCTCGCACGCACACATCAAGTACACATAACTTATTAGATCACAAGCAGCATCTCAAACTAAACAAAAAAAAAAAAAACGCCACGGCGGGTGCATTTCAAAGCAACCAAGAGGGGTAGCTACCAATTGCCATTACACACACACACCAACAACAACAACTGAGTGTGCACATGACATCTCATCTCATTATCTGTAGCCGCTTTATCCTGTTCTACAGGGTCGCAGGCAAGCTGGAGCCTATCCCAGCTGACTACGGGCGAAAGGCGGGGTACACCCTGGACAAGTCGCCAGGTCATCACAGGGCTGACACATAGACACAGACAACCATTCACACCTACAGTCAATTTAGAGTCACCAGTTAACCTAACCTGCATGTCTTTGGACTGTGGGGGAAACCGGAGCACCCGGAGGAAACCCACGCGGACACGGGGAGAACATGCAAACTCCGCACAGAAAGGCCCTCGCCAGCCCCGGGGCTCGAACCCGGACCTTCTTGCTGTGAGGCGACAGCGCTAACCACTACACCACCGTGCCGCCCCTGCACATGACATATTAGATGAAAAGCAGCATCTCAAACTAAACAAAAAAACACCACGGCGGGTGCATTTCAAAGCAACCAACAGAGGGGTAGTTACCAAATGGGTTGATGGTCTTCTTTGCCAACGACATCATGTGTTGGTTTATCCGAAGTTGCCGGTGTTGGAGTTTTGAACCAATTACGTATATCCATATTTAAGAAAGCGCGGAAACTAGCTGCTGTCTGCTGGCATAAACTTGCGCTTCATTTTCCACCCAAAAATGCGGGTAACTGATTTGGCAACACTGACTGACGTAATTACGTAGCCAAACTTTCCAACAAACTCACACGGTTTTAATATGTTTAATGTCTTAGTGATTGTGCAACACTGGAAGTTTTAACCCAAAGCGAGTACAATAAAATGAAATTAGGATTTTATTTATCTATTTATTTATTTGAGATCTGTGATTGTGATCTGGCTTGGGTGGGCGGGCCAGGCGGGCCCACGCATATTGGTGGGCGGGCACTGCCCCCAATGGCCCGCCCACAGCGACGGGTGTGGTGTAGTGCAGGCCCGGCGCCAGGAACAGTTTACTAAGGGGGCAATTAGAAATCGCAAGGGGGCAAATATTTTTTCATATAGTGTGTAGTAGTGATGGCGGTCTGACAACGTGTTTCAAACAGTTAACTGCGCCAACCACAAAACCACGGCCCCGAAGGTTGCTTTAGTCCGGGAAAATCATGTGGCATATTACCAGGGCAGTTGCGCTTTATCAACCCCCGTGCCCACCTGTTAACCCTCCCCTCCAATTTTCTCACAGACACGCGGTACAACCGGAAAGATGCCAAACATAAAACAACACACACAAACCTACAGGCAAGTCCTTTAAATTTAAAATACATACAAATAGCTCCGCGGCATGAAAACAAAACGTCAATGCAAGTCTAAGGTGCTTGGCTCGGCGGCCAAAATCACACATCACATTATCTCTAGCCGCTTTATCCTTCTACAGGGTCGCAGGCAAGCTGGAGCCTATCCCAGCTGACTACGGGCGAAAGGCGGGGTACACCCTGGACAAGTCGCCAGGTCATCACAGGGCTGACACATAGACACAGACAACCATTCACACTCACATTCACACCTACGCTCAATTTAGAGTCACCAGTTAACCTAACCTGCATGTCTTTGGGCTGTGGGGGAAACCGGAGCACCCGGAGGAAACCCACGCGGACACGGGGAGAACATGCAAACTCCGCACAGAAAGGCCCTCGCCGGCCACGGGGCTCGAACCCAGACCTTCTTGCTGTGAGGCGACAGCGCTAACCACTACACCACCGTGCCGCCATCGGCCAAAATCATAATTTAAAAAAAATCAACAGACCCCGCGGCTGCACCAGTAATAGCCTTCCTGACTCGCACCGAGTCAACGCTAACCACTTAATCCGCAACCCCAGTTTAGGCATGTAGGGGACTAAACACTCTGAAGTGATGAATTTTCACCCCCGCTGCATGGGGGGTGACGTCAACGACACATATTCTTACGCTATTTGCGCACAAAGCGGACCATATATGAACACGTACACCAACATAAACGGAGATAAACTTAGCCTACAAAGAAAGAAAATGGATTCACAATATTGTGATCGAATTCGTTTAATTCGGTGGGGGAAAGACTACTCCCGTAAACTGACTGCATATTGCAGGATATTGCAGAGACAGTGCACTTGTAAGTGTGCATGTAAAACCCCCGCCCGACCCTTGTCCTTATCACAGGTCTGTATGTGCGCGGCTGTGTCAGCATTTCACACATACACCCACAATAACTAGTAGTCCCCAGTAGTTAGGATTGATACATATGTCTAAAACAGGGTTAATATTAAATTCAGGCTTTTTGAAATAGTCCTACCTTAATAGAATTCTACGATTGCAACGTAAGAATCATAACAACCAATCAGATTTGTTCTACCGTGCCAGTTTTAGTAGTGATATGTGAAATGTATTTTTGTGCAATGCGCAACCACTTAATATTTCGTATTTGAAAATGCAAATTATTAATACGTCTATAATACATTATATTTTCATAAGAAAACAATTAAGTGATTTGAGTCTCCGTTGAGTGGGCGGGGCTGTAGCCACGAGGGGGCAACGCCCCCTTTCGCCCCCCCATGGCGCCGGGCCTGGTGTAGTGGTTAGCACTGTCGCCTCACAGCAAGAAGGTTCTGGGTTCGAGCCCAGCAGGCAAGCTGGAGCCTATCCTAGCTGACTATGGGTGAGAGGCAGGGTACACCCTGGACAAGTCACCAAGTCATCGCAGGGTTGATACAAACAACCATTCACATTCACACCTACGGTCAATTTAGGCCAAGTTTACATTAGACCGTATCTGTCTCGTTTTCTTCGCGGATGCACTGTCCGTTTACATTAAACCGCCGGGAAACGGGAATCCGCCAGCGTCCACGTATTCAATCCAGATCGTGTCTGGTCCGGTGCTGTGTAAACATTGAGAATACGCGGATACGCTGTGCTGAGCTCTAGCTGGCGTCGTCATTGGACAACGTCACTGTGACATCCACCTTCCTGATTCACTGGCGTTGGTCATGTGACGCGACTGCTGAAAAACAGCACGGACTTCCGCCTTGTATCACCTTTCATTAAAGAGTATAAAAGTATGAAAATACTGCAAATACTGATGCAAATACTGCCCATTGTGTAGTTATGATTGTCTTTAGGCTTGCCATCCTTCCACTTGCAAGTGGTAAGTGATATGCGCTGGGATCACACACACAGCGGCTCAGTCCCGAATCACTGCTCGTGCGCTTCACTCGCGCGCTCTGTGAGCTGCGCAGGGCCGGAGTGCACACCCTCCAGAGGGCACTCGCTGTTCAGGGCGGAGTGATTTGGAGCGCAGGATGCCTGCGGAGCCGAGCGTATCCGTGTATTGGCGTTGCTGTGTGTACGCAAATCGTGTATTGGTGTTGCTGTGTGCACACTAATCGTTTTAAAAACGTTAATCTGATGATCCGCTGATACGGTCTAGTGTAAACCCTACCTTAGAGTCACCAGTTAACCTAACCTGCATGTCTTTGGACTGTGGGGGAAACCGGAGCACCCGGAGGAAACCCACGCAGACATGGATGCAAACTCCGCACAGAAATTGGCCCTCATCAGCCGCTGGGCTCGAACCCAGAACCTTCTTGCTGTGAGGCGACAGCGCTAACCACTACACCACCGCGCCGCCCTATTTATTTATTTATTTATTTGCATTATTCCCGTGAGAAGTTAGCAGATGCGTGATGCAGTGACGTCACAGGGGCATTGCTAACCCACATGTAATAGGACACTACATTTAAAGATACATTAGGAAGAGGTTTTTTCCTTCTTCTTTTTCAAGAAAAGTAGTGTAGTGGTTAGCACTGTCGCCTCACAGGAAGAAGGTTCTGGGTTCAAGCCCAGCAGGCAAGCTGGAGCCTATCCTAGCTGACTATGGGCGAGAGGTGGGGTACACCCTGGACAAGTCGCCAAGTCATCACAGGGTTGATACATAGACACAGACAACCATTCACACTCACATTCACACCTACGCTCAATTTAGAGTCACCAGTTAACCTAACCTGCATGTCTTTGGACTGTGGGGGAAACCGGAGCACCCGGAGGAAACCCACGCAGACACGGATGCAAACTCCACACAGAAATTTTTTTCAAGATTAGGTCTTAAATAGGGCAGCACGGTGGTGTAGTGGTTAGCACTGTCGCCTCACAGCAAGAAGGTTCTGAGTTCGAGTCCCATGGCCGGCGAGGGCCTTTCTGTGTGGAGTTTGCATGTTCTCCCCGTGTCCGCGTGGGTTTCCTCCGGGTGCTCCGGTTTCCCCCACAGTCCAAAGACATGCAGGTTAGGTTAACTGGTGACTCTAAATTGAGCGTAGGTGTGAATGTGAGTGTGAATGGTTGTCTGTGTCTATGTGTCAGCCCTGTGATGACCTGGCGACTTGTCCAGGGTGTACCCTACCTTTCGCCTGTAGTCAGCTGGGATAGGCTCCAGCTTGCCTGCGACCCTGTAGAACAGGATAAAGCGGCTACAGATAATGAGATGAGATGAGAAGTCAGTTTTCCGAACAGGCTTTCTTAGCCATTTGTGCAGAGGCTGTTGCATTAAACTCTTTTTGTGGCTATGTCATCGTGTTGTAAGAATGAGTGTAACCATAGCGCATACGCATACAGGTGTTCCTATTAAAATGGCCGGTGAGTGTATACAATTCGGTTCACCATTCGAAATAAATGGACTAGACTAAAGAAATCACTTTCAGACACGTTTATGTGTATTACCGAGGGAAAATGCGATCCGATTTTAAAATATACTCCAGGTCGTCCCCCTTTCCTCGCCTTTTTCGGCCAGTGGTCCCATGTGTGATGTAGATGTGACGCACTTCCAAGTTATTACGGGAAGTTGTCAAAAAGAGACCACTGAGCTCTAGCGCCGGGACTTTTCCGGGAAATAAGCATTTGGGTTATGGCGACAGCGTGTGTATGTCAGCCTCGGTTCGGAGGTTTCAGTTTCGAAAACTGTAAGAGGTAAGAGTAGAATAATATAAAGTACAGACACTTGGTATGGTTTACTTCTGTGATTTTTTAAATTGCTCATTTTTGGATTACGCTTCATTTTTGTGGCTACTGCCTCATAGAGTCAATACATACGCTATATTTACTGTATGGACATGGGATCAGAAAACTATTTTATTTATAAGCAGTAGCCACATGTACCCATAGGGTACCTAGTTTTAAATCATGTTCTACATTTTATCCAGGTTATTTATATGTAAGAAATCGCACCTTAAAACAGTGGTCAGGTTTCACTATTAGCTACGAAAATCACAAAAGCTTCTTTTCTCACTCACTTTTCCTGAAATGTTTCCTTTTCGTGTCATTTTAAACATATAAATAGTGGAGAGGGCAAAAATGCTGGACTCGAGGTTCAAAGAAGTTGTGCCGAGTTACAGCAGAGACTCGGCTCAGCTAGGTAGCGAGGTCTGTCTGAGATGACAAGCACAACGGTAGTGACGGTGGTATTGGCATGAAAGCTGAAACTTTGAAACTGTGTTTGTGCAGAATGTACAGATGAGAAGGTCAGAGAACCGGACAGACTAAAGTATTAAAGTGCTGATGACACGTTTTTGACATCTTTGGCGATGTTTTATAACATAAAAAGTAATTCCCGATGATCCATATATTAATTCACGAAGGCGCCTATTTTACAAGTTATGATAAAAAACGCGGCTATTTGGGCAAATTTGACGGGGCTGCAGCACCCAGGAGACGAATGAGGAGGAGGAGCTATATGACGTCAGCGAAAGAACCTTCCTCCTAACTTACCAGTATGTTGTTGATGCGGCAGGTGTTCAGTTTATCATTATTAGTATTTTTATTATACATTTTATATATATATATATATATATATATATATATATATATATATATATATATATATGTGTATATAAGTTATTATGCCTTCGCGTTGTGTTGCCGGCTTTTGCTCCAAAACCTACAAGGATGGGGTAAGTTTATTCAAGTTTCCCAGAGATCCCGAGCTGCATGCGAAGTGGGTAAAGCAAGTCAGGCGCACTCGTGACAAGTGGGAGCCCTCACCAACATCCGTCCTGTGCTCTGAACACTTCGATTTGGATTGTTTTGACACCCTTCCCAGCTTAAAAGAATCTCTTGGGTGTTCAGTTCATCACAAACGTGTGTTACTACCATCAGCAGTGCCTACACAGTGTTGCCAGATTGGGATTTTTCCCGCCCAGTTGAGCGGTTTCAAGTGCATTTTGGTGGGTTTTGAACATATTTTGGGCTGGAAAACGTCAGCAGTATCTGTTGCCAGATCTGTTGCCAGATACTGCTGAAGTTTTCCAGCCCAAAATATGTTCAAAACCCACCAAAATGCACTTGAAACCGCTCAACTGGGCGGGAAAAATCCCAATCTGGCAACACTGCCAGTATTCCGGAGGGGGTCTACTAGTAGCTATGCCGGATCCAAAGACAGTCCTCCTGTCAGAACATGTGTTGTGAAACGACATAAGATAAAGGTACGTAGAGCTCTAGATTCTACATGATAATCATAAATGTAATCATAAAGTCGGCGTGATATCAGTCATGTATTTGCTTGTGAAAGCTTGCGGCTTTCATGTAACTGCCGCCTAGCAACGAGAGGCAAAGGGTAAAGAGGGTAGGCTATCATAGATTCTATTCGGAAGAGATCAACACAATTCTGGACTCCCAGAAGAGGAAGAGCTAGCACTAGAGAGTTCACCAGCATTTTCATGCGCCATTTCCATTGAGTAGAACCAGAGTAGAACCATAGGATGTCTATGAGTAGAACAGCCAGTGAACCGCAGCGTGTTCTCCCGCTGACGTCACAACATGGCCGCGAGCCACGGACCCAGTTTTCTTGCGCTGTGCAATTAAAAGTTGGATATTTGCGTAACAACAGCTTCTTTTCACGTAATTATAACAGAAATCTAACATGTTTGCCATGTTGTATAGTTTATTTAAGAAATTGCATAGAGTCATGTTCGTGTCATCAACCCTTTAAAGTGCATATCACGGGTGAATTCAGGAGCAAGATCAATGTAATTCTCCTATTTTATATTAAACTTTGGTCAAATATCTGTCACATTCTGCATTTTGTGCAATTTTTCTACCTTGCGCAATACCAGAAAAATTCAGTTGAAATCAAGCCATTTGAGGCGAATTGGTCCGCCTCTGAAAAAACTTGGCATTTGGATTTCCCGACAAACATTGATTTTCGTGACGTCACGTGCGGGACGCCTCCTTCTGAATCCTACGTCAGCGCTGGTTTGTTTATGAGAAAACGACCTGGTGTTTTTCTGCAAATTTCTTCAACGTTATCGCGTAATTATTAAAATGGTTAACAGATGTATCGTAGGAGGGTGTAGCAACACCAATCTTGATGGGATTAGTACTCATCGTTTCCCAAAAGACCGGACAATGAGAGAGAAATGGGAGCGCTTGGTGTACACAGGCTGTGCACTGAAACCGTGCAAAGCTCGCGCAGCCTGCTGGCGCTTCCGCAGGTGATGTCACGAATCTGGCTCCAGACTCCCTTGGGATTTTTCCAGACGCGTTTTGTTATTTCATTTTTTTCTGCTGTAGACAGATGGCCTTGTGCGAAATTACCCTTCTGGATGAGTGTGTAAAGGGACATACTTTCATATAAAAAACAAAACAAAATTGGTCCGGAATATGCACTTTAAAGCGCTGCCGCATTATTCTCTTTATAGGTAGAGATGAAACAAGGGTTAAATCCTGCCATTGCCAGTATCAGCAGGTAGTTGGGCAGCATTACAAAATAAACCTTTGATGTAATTTAAATTCGTGTGCTAATTATAAAGATTAATATTCAAAGGTGCTCAGGGTGGATTTTTCCTTTAAGCTTCAGATATCGGTGTTTGGTCTTTTACAGAGGCTTCATCACTGGGGAGCTTTATTCTCACTGTCGTGCTGACTGTTGAGAGGGTAGGGCGTCATTAATATTAATAAGCTCATCGTGAAAATTGGGAGCTGTGTCTAAGTACAGATCTTTCGTTGCTTTCCCAGTGGGAAATGTTTTTTGTGTCAGAGTAAAGTCTTCGGTGTAAACTCACAGATTCTTAATGCCATCTCCTTCCTACGAAAGGTTTTGGATTATGGGTACTTTACAATTGTTGACAATAATTGTACAGCCTTATAATCTCTGTAAATCCTCCCAATTATTTAAATTTGTGCTGTTTGACAAGATTAAAGGATACACACTGGTAATAGTGATGTTTTATTAAGTTGAGAAGAGTTTGGCAGGATAAGACGAGCCATCTGCTCTCACTTTCAAAGCATGTCAGATTCGATGCCATATGCCTGCCTGTCTGTTCTTTTATTAAGTGACTGACTGAACTTTTATTGATGAATTTGTTATTGGCCACAGTTTAAAGAAGCCATTCAGCTTGTGGTGTGCCCTGTGTTGGCTGAACAATTGTTATGATGTCTGCTATACAGCACTCCTCCTGCCTTAACAGGTTGGAATGGTTGTTACCTCATGTGATATTTAGCAGACACAGAGTCCAGGTTTTTGACAGATCTTTAGGCTGAAGTGTTTTGCACATGACGCAGATCCATCGCAAAAGCTCTTTGTTAGAATCCACAGCGGGGGAAGAGACAAGAAGCTAAGGGTTACCACATGCTAATCCATCATCCAAGGTCAAAGAACGGGCTAACTAGGTCAAATTCATAAACTAGAATGTTGGAAACTAAAACAAGGGAAAGCAGTTCATAATTAGAGTGCAACACGTGCAGGATTTTGTAAAGACAAGCTAATATATATATTTAGTAGGGCTGTAACAATATGCGTATCGAAATCGAAATCGCGATACGCAGAGCCACGATCTGTGTCGCGATACAAGAAGGCAGAATCGCGGTACACCCTTTCAAACTTCTCCTCAGCCCAAAAACAGAGGCGCTTCCAAACTTCAATTTATGAATACTTTACTTTTTATTTAAATTACATTTTAAACTTACTTAAATTACTTTTTTTTTTATATCTATTGGTAAGTCGTTTTTTCGCCGACCTGCGACAATCTTCTGCGAGTCACGCAACGTCCACACTCGCCACTGGCAGAGCATTCATTTCTTTTAAGCGGTCGCCATTCTGGTTGCGACGCGGGGAGCGAATCTGTAAACAAGCAGCTCATTGGCTGGCTAGGTGTGCCACAAGCCAATCACAATCACTTGACCGGAAAGGCATGCAGTGTTGCCAGATTGGGCGGGTTTAGGTGCTTTTTGGCTGGTTTTGAACATATTTTGGGGTGGAAAACGTTACAGTATCTGGCAACACTGAGCATCTGCTTGGGCGGAAGCCTTCTGCGGCAGTTACATTTTGACACGCGAGCAATGTTTCACTATAAAAATTCCGTAATTTCCATCTGTTTTCCGCGATCACAGAAAATCATTGGCCCTATGAGAGTGAGACAGTGAGAGAGCCACCCCTATACCCCCCCCCCCCCCCCCCCCCCCAAAAAAAAAATCTTAACGGATTTACACGATTTGGAAAAATGACTTTTTCAGAACTGAAAAAAACAGAGCTTCCGGCTCAACAGTATTATTTTGAGAAATAAAACAATCTTTGGATATACATTTGTTCATTTTTGCATACATATTACTCATTCTCTGCAGTGGTCTGAATTATTTGTTATTAAATAGTTAATGTAAGTAAGTAAATGTTAATAAGTCAAATTTACTACTTTAAAAAAATTTTTTAAAAAATCATGGGTGTATCGAATTGTGGGTCAAAAATCGCGATACGAATCGAATCGTGAGTTGGGTGTATCGTTACAGCCCTAATATTTAGGCACTGCCTAAAAGCGGAACTCCCAATGAGTGAGTGTATGAGCAAAATATTTGCAAGGGCAGACAATCAACCTGAACAGAATAACAGCATTAGGTCAAACAAAATAATATATATGTTTCCGGTTACCCGACCGACCCTGTAAAAACACTGCGATAGAGGTCTGCGCGGGTCGGATTGTGCAGTCCCGCTTCCGCCCGCTCCCGCAAAGAATTATGATTTTCAGTCCCGCTCCCGCCCGCGCCTGCCATATTTTGTCCCGCTCCCGCCCGCAAATCCCGCATGATGCAGACGTTCGCGTTATTTCTCAGGAAAGTTCTTGTCTTGACACAGCGTGATGGTGCCCCGCCCCCTACTTTTGAGTGGATTTGAGCATAAATATCTACAGCTCACGTTCACGTTTGTTATTATTTACCTTGTTTCTGAATTCGGAATGTTGAAATGGCAACATGTAGACCTAATAATAATAATAATAATTATTTAAGTAGGCTAATCATTTAAGTATGCGCTCTCCCGTGGTGCGTCTCCTATGAATAATTAGTGTGAAAGGAGAGATGGATCGCACTCTTGAACTTATTCTTTTAGTTACATTTCTTTTCAGTTGTTTTTAGCAGCAGAAGGAGACAAACGTTTTGGCTGTTGCCTTCGTCAATGTCTATAATAATAATAATAATAATAATAATAATAAACAATAAAAAAAGACAGACGAGCACGTAATTCCAAGTGGAAATTTGGTATATTTATTGTTCAGCCATACAAAACATTAGGCTAACCCAGTTTACATTTGTAAAGCATTTCTAACTAGAATATCCTAGTATGTCAGAACCTTTTGGCACTTATCACAGCAAGCAAAGGGCAGCTGATTTCCCTCCGCGTCGTACACGAGTGAGAATGATTTCCAAATGTCCGATTTTGGCTGTTGCCTTCGTCAATGTCTATAATAATAATAATAATGTAATAATGCAAAAAACTCAAAATGTAACAGGACTTTGACTTGGCCATTCCAAAACATTAACTTTATTCTTCTTTAACCATTCTTTGGTAGAACGACTTGTGTGCTTAGGGTCGTTGTCTTGCTGCATGACCCACCTTCTCTTGAGATTCAGTTCTTGGACAGATGTCCTGACATTTTCCTTTAGAATTCGCTGGTATAGTTCAGAATTCATTGTAACATCAATGATGGCAAGCCGTCCTGGCCCAGATGCAGCAAAACAGGCCCAAACCATGATACTACCACCACCATGTTTCACAGATGGGATAAGGTTCTTATGCTGGAATGCAGAGTTTTCCTTTCTCCAAACATAACGCTTCTCATTTAAACCAAAAAGTTCTATTTTGGTTTCATCTGTCCACAAAACATTTTTCCAATAGCCTTCTGGCTTGTCCACGTGATCTTTAGCAAACTGCAGACGAGCAGCAATGTTCTTTTTGGAGAGCAGTGGCTTTCTCCTTGCAACCCTGCCATGCACACCATTGTTGTTCAGTGTTCTCCTGATGGTGGACTCATGAACATTAACATTAGCCAATGTGAGAGAGGCCTTCAGTTGCTTAGAAGCTACCCTGGGGTCCTTTGTGACCTCGCCGACTATTACACGCCTTGCTCTTGGAGTGATCTTTATTGGTCGACCACTCCTGGGGAGGGTAACAATGGTCTTGCATTTCCTCCATTTGTACACAATCTGTCTGACTGTGGATTGGTGGAGTCCAAACTCTTTAGAGATGGTTCTGTAACCTTTTCCAGCCTGATGAGTGTCAACAACGCTTTTTCTGAGGTCCTCAGAAATCTCCTTTGTTCGTCCCATGATACACTTCCACAAACGTGTTGTGAAGATCAGACTTTGATAGATCCCTGTTCTTTAAATAAAACAGGGTGCCCACTCACACCTGATTGTCATCCCATGGATTGAAAACACCTGACTCTAATTTCACCTTCAAATTAACTGCTAATCCTAGAGATTCACATACTTTTGCCACTCACAGATATGTAATATTGGATCATTTTCCTCAATAAATAAATGACCGAGTATAATATTTTTGTGTCATTTGTTTAACTGGGTTCTCTTTATCTACTTTTAGGACTTGTGTGAAAAATCTGATGATGTTTTAGGTCATATTTATGCAGAAATATAGAGCTGCTGTTATAAAAGCTCTATCAACACCTTCTGCTCAATCAGAATGGAGAATTCGAAAGCAGTATGGTGTAATTACACGTCGTACTTAAAGTGCTTTATGACTTACTATCAGCCTTAAGCTGAGCAGTTGAAGGTTAAGTGCTTTGCTTGAAGGCCTGACAGTGCCTGGCATTCCTGGGGTTTCAATCCATGATCTAAACGACTGCTCTTGTAAATATAGTTGGTGTTGAACCATTGGCAGAGCGCGCTTTCTTATTTCTCATGCTGCTTCTTTGAGATGCAGAGGCGGTTGACCTTTGCATTCATTTGTTTATGATCCGTCTAAGGAGTGTGCACTGTTTAAACAACAGATCTATAATGGAAATTTTAAAATTGTTACCACACAAAGATCTGTTTCACCACTGAATACATGAATAGCCAAGAAAATAATCGATTCTAAAATGTCCCCTGATTGGTCATTCAGTGATTAGACCGTTCGGTCTGATGCTTGGGAACAAGAAATAAAAAAAAAAATTTAAAAAACACACACAGACAACATGCTGGTTCAGTTCAACATTTGATGTGAAGTTGTTCTGAAATGTGTGATGCACAGACAGGACTGTTGTGTTACCACTCTGTGCGCTTTATATACCGTTCAATTTATCAACATCAAATGTGGCCTTATTCTATTGTGTCTGAGCTTGAAAAGGCTGAAAATACAGCTGATGCATCCGAAGGTAGTAGTTTGATTTATTTGTTTTTTTTTAACTACTTCTGAAAAGTTTTGTTTTATTTTTAGATTTAATTTCAGACTTCAGACAGAACGACAGACTTTTCAAGGAAAACCCAGTGGCTCTGTTATGCAGGAGGGGGCATTTATTTTCGCTGACATGGTTTTGACGTACTTATCCCTTTAGACTGCAAATCAATACAAAGTGCTTCCGACTGATCACCTTTATCTTATGATGAAACATTTCTATCCTGATGGGAGGGGACTCTCCTAGGAGGACCCCGCCCCCATTCCACAGGCCATGAAGGCTCAAGGCCTCTGCATGCTCTTGCGACAAGGCTTTCGCAGATAGCTTTTCGCAGACAGTTGTAATTTATCGTTGAGCGGGGAGTAATAGGCGTGCGCGATGTTATTCACCGCCACAACGCAAGGGGGCGCGAAATCGCTAGGAGTAGTTGGTGGGTGTGGTTAGTGGAGTGTTTATCCTCCGGTTACTTATAATGACTAGAACTGGAGTTGTATAGATGTACGTACTTCCTCGATCAACCGCTCTTCGTTCTGCTCCATCTTCGCTCATGTTTTTAAAAATGGCGGTCGTGAAAACAAAACAAACCGGGAAAGTAGGGAAGCGGAAGTGCGTGTACAGCGGATGTAGAGTGGACCAATCGGAGCCCTCTTGTCTGCGACGCTGTCTGCGAGGCTTCTGCGGTGGTTACAATTTTTGGGAGGTGCACGCAGAGCGTCTGCGAAGGTGGGGGGGCTACGCAGACACTGTCTGCGACGCTCTCTGCGAGGACTGGGTTGTCAGCATAAATTGGCCTTAACTGAATATAAATCCAATGCTGTGTCCTTCACAGGCACCAGATCTAAAACTAATTGAACATATTTGGGAGGTTTTCGGGGTGATGTGTTAGAATGTGTTCTTGACCATCGTCAATACCAGTGACGGGAATAACGGCGTTAGAAATAAACGGCATTACTAACGGCATTACTTTTTTTAGTAACGAGTAATCTAACTAATTACTTTTTACATCGTTATAACGCCGTTCCCGTTACTTACAATAAAATACTATGCGTTACTTTATTAAAGCTGTTTTCCTCTGGCACGCTGCTCGTTCAGCCTTTCTTTACTCTGGTTTCGTGTGGTGCGGGGAAGACGCGAGACAACGGCACAGTAAGCCAATCAGAGTAGATTTGGACAACATACGTAGGCCTACTGCACTACTGCACACACTTTCAATCAGAAGACACCGCGATGGCGAGCGGTCAGCCCAAGACTGCGCTTTCAAACTGGAAATACAGCCATTACTTTTCATTACTTGAAATAAAAGGCAAAAATGTCTACGTGCAATGATATCGAGGAACAAAGCGTTTGTCCTCGTCAGTGGCCAGTAATTAGTAACATAATTTTAATAACTACAAAAATATATTAAATTTGATAGATGTCTTATCTCACATTGTCCCACAAAAATATTAATATAGTGTAGATAATGTTACTAATTGGTTCTGTTAAGTGTCCATTTCAGTCATTAAACACATTTAACATTTACTTTTATTATGATTACACTAATTGAATTTGATTTTTTTTTTGGGGGGGGAACAAAATGTAACGGAATAATTACTTTCCCTGGTAAATAGTTACTTTTATGACAAAGTAACTCCGTTACTAACTCAGTTACTTTTTGGGAAAAGTAACTAGTAACTATAACTAATTACTTTTTGAAAGTAACGTGCCCAACACTGGTCAATACACACCTACCGAGAGAATATCTTCTGGAAGAATGGTCTTCATCACTCTAGCATGGTTCCAGAAACTTGAAGAATCGATGATCGGGTGCATTGAAACTGTTCTGGGGAAAGGTTCAAGATAACGTTGCACTTTAGGGCTAAAGAGCGAGTTTAAAGACGCTCTTAAGCAAAGAACGTTGTCTCTGTACTGTACGTGGTTTTCCCGAACTCACTCGTAAGAAGGGGTCTGAAGGGCAGCTTTGCTAAGAGCGTCTTTGCAGTGCGCATCCTCGATATAGGCATTAGTAGTTGCGAAAGGCATTCGTACTGCAATTGCTGAAGTCATGAGTAGTTGCTAAATCCAGTCGATGAGGTCACATGGTGTTCGTTTTTAACCAAAAACCAGTGAAATATAAAGTGCTTAAAATATATGTTAATATATTGTATCGTCATTAAGCATTACATATATAATGTGGTAATTAATAATTGAAACTATTTTACATTTTTGGTTAATGCATTTTTTTAAATTCCAATTGTCTTTTTTTAATTAAATGAACAAACGTTCACATGAAAGAATGAACAAATAATACACTAAATAATTCAGTAAATGTCTTCCCTGGGCCCGCTCATTTCACTGTGACCTATATACACACACACACACTATATTGCCAAAAGTATTCGCTCACCTGCCTTGACTCACATATAAGCTTAAGTGACATCCCATTCCTAATCCATAGGGTTCAATATGACGTCAGTCCAACCTTTGCAGCTAGAACAGCTTCAACTCTTCTGGGAAGGCTGTCCACAAGGTTTAGGAGTGTGTTTACGGGAATTTTTGACCATTCTTCCAGAAGCGTATTTGTGAGGTCACACACTGATGTTGGACGAGAAGGCCTGGCTCTCAGTCTCCGCTCTAATTCATCCCAAAGGTGTTCTATCGGGTTGAGGTCAGGACTCTGTGCAGGCCAGTCAAGTTCATCCACACCAGGCTCTGTCATCCATGTTTTTATGGACCTTGCTTTGTGCACTGGTGCACAGTCATGTTGGAAGAGGAAGGGGCCAGCTCCAAACTGTAAAAACACTCTGCATGCCGAGGTGCTTGATTTTATACACCTGTGGCCATGGAAGTGATTGGAACACCTGATTCCGATAATTTGGATGGGTGAGCAAATACTTTTGGCAATATAGTGTGTGTGTGTGTGTGTGTGTGTGTATATATATATATATATATATATATATATATATATATATATATATATATATATATATATATATTAGTGCTGTCAAGCGATTAAAATATTTAATCGCGATTAATGTCGCGACTGTCATAGTTAACTCGCGATTAATCGCACATTTTTGTCACACGAAAAACCATTGTAATTCTCTTACCAGCATAAAAAAGTGAATGGGCTTGCTTTGTACCAATGTTTTTCTTATTGCAAAGCATAACACGTCTTGACACAGCCACTGCTAACTGAAACCTAAGCTGAACACCGTGGCTCTTCATCCCTAGACTAATAAGAGAACCATGAGTGAAGTAATCTACTGCTTGAGTTAGTCTATCAGAGAGACAGGTTACACAGTGACGGTAGGCTTGACATGCTTGATTATAATATAAAGTACACTATTATATTAACTTTAAGTTGTTCGTTGATAAATATTGCATTGAATCTGATCTTTACTGTTTCAGCTCACTTAACACATTTTGTACTTTTACACTTTCTGCCTGTTGATGCGTCGCGCTGTCCAATCAGAGGCGGCCAAATTTGCATATTACAGGAAGGATTTCTGGGATAGCATTGAGTTTGCAGTTCAGAGGGATCTGGCTTCTTTAGACGCTGTCTTCTTAAAACTGAATAAATATTTAAAAAGAGCCAAATGAGCCAGTCTTTTGAACGGCTCTTTTCAAAGAACGGATCACAAAGATGCGGATCCCATCAAAGAGCCATAAATCCCATCTCTACTAGCGCGCCCTGCCCGCGCTGGTTCTTTGAGGGAGGAGGGCAGAGGACTCTGGCTGTGCGGGGCGTGGCTAGCTGCTATCGTTTTTCTAAGCAAAGTCTCTGTTCCAAGTTCCTGGCAGTTTCAAAAGCTTATGAAAAACCTACATCATGTCACAGAGCGTTAATCTCGCGATAAAAAAATTATCGCCGTTAAAATTGAGTCAAGTTAACGCGTTAATAACGCGACATTTTTGACAGCACTAATATATATATATATATATATATATATATATATATATATATATATATATATATATATATAAAGTGTGTGTGTGTGTGTACATTCACTTACGTTTTGTACATGCCTACACGTTCTCGCTTGCTGTGTACATTCTCTGGAAGTAGCAATGACTCATTTGGTGTATTAACATACTATTTACTAGAGTAGTATACACTGATCAGCCATAAAATTAAAAACACTGACAGGTAAAGTGAATTAAATTCATTATGTTGTTACAGTGGCAGCTGTCAAGGGGTGGGATATATTAGGCAGCAGGCGAACAGTCAGTTCTTGAAGTTGATGTGTTGGTAGCAGGAAAAATAGGCAAGCGTAAGGATCTGAGCGACTTTGACTAGGACCAAATTGTGATGGCTCGATGACTGGGTCTGAACATCTCCAAAATGGCACATCCTGCGGGGTGTTCCCAGTATGCAGTGGTTAGTGCCGACCAAAAGTGGTCCAAGGAAGGACAACCGGTGAACCGGTGACAGGGTCATCGGTGTGGAAGGCTCATTGATTCGCATGGGGCACAAAGGCTAGAACATACTGTATGGCCCAATCCCACAGAAGAGCTACTGCAGCACAAACTGCTGAAAATGTTACTGCTGGCTAAAACAGAAAGTTGTCTTACAAATACATTAAAGTGGCTGCCATTTATTGAGTATCATGTGAATGAGCAAAACATCCCTCTTTGAACAAGAGCTGCTGTTGTGGTGATTTTATACCGTTAATGTAACCACACATATGTAACCACGCATACATGCCTTGATGTCATCATCCATCCATCCATCCATCCATTATCTGTAGCCGCTTTATCCTGTTCTACAGGGTCGCAGGCAAGCTGGAGCCTATCCCAGCTGACTACGGGCGAAAGGCGGGGTACACCCTGGACAAGTCACCAGGTCATCACAGGGCTGACACATAGACACAGACAACCATTCACACTCACATTCACACCTACGCTCAATTTAGAGTCACCAGTTAACCTAACCTGCATGTCTTTGGACTGTGGGGGAAACCGGAGCACCCGGAGGAAACCCACGCGGACACGGGGAGAACATGCAAACTCCACACAGAAAGGCCCTCGCCGGCCACGGGGCTCGAACCCAGAACCTTCTTGCTGTGAAGCGACAGTGCTAACCACTACACCACCGTGCCACCCTTGATGTCATCATATAAAGAATACTTTGGTTTATGCTGATTATATGGAGTGATTCCACGCTTATGGGTACTGAAATGGGGACATGAACTTATTCACCTAAAACCATTTCTTTTTTTACCATCAGGTCACAAAACATGTAATCTTTAATGAATGATAAGTTAAAAGATAACTTTAATTTTCTGAGATGTAATAAAAACATATTTATATGCCAAAGTCAAGCCTATGAGCTCCAAAATGATGTCTGTTACATTACTTCTGTTACGATTGTCCATCTCACGTCTGTTACAAACTAATTACAATCTAGCTATATACCATGTTAATCTTATTGAAAGAATGTGTATGTTTATTCTACTACACGTGTTTATTAATTATATTTGCTAAAACATCACCTTCCTATGTTTCAAAAAGTAATTCTACATTGTTAAAATTGAGAATATATATGTCCACAACACTTCTGTTACGTTCTGACTTTGGCATATAAATATGTTTTTATTACATCTCAGAAAATGAAAGTTATCTTTTAACATATCATTCATTAAAGATTACATGTTTTGTGACCTGATGGTAAAAAAAGAAATGGTTTTAGGTGAATTTTTAAAAATAAGTTCATGTCCCCATTTCAGTACCCATAAGCGTGGAATCACTCGTATATTAATTCAGTGCCAAGTATGTTGATTTTCAGTAAAGAATAAATTAATTATATGAAAATTAATAATAAATTGATTTATGAATTATCATAATTACAGTAAAATACAGTAAAGACATTGAGGTTGTTTATACTGAAGGTTGTTTTCTGCTACATCACAGGCCTGTTCAAAAAGTGTATTATTCTAACTCCAGCACCTGCAGTGTTCTCATATGTTGTAATGAGTGAGCCAAGACCATGTTGAATTAAGCAGTTGTTCATTCTGGAGTGTTTCGCATGCTAGCATAATACATTTTATGAAGTTATTCTGAATTGGGTATTGTTACAAGCTGCCGTGTGCATTTTCTTTTTTTTTAATCCTGCGGTATGACAGACTGGCCAAGGCCATGTTTGTACCCCCTCGAGTGTTGTGCTCGTTTGCACCTGCAGCCTGTATCAGTCTTTAAGCTGATTTGACTCCAGTCATTTTGAATCATGTATTGTACGCTCTGAATGCTGTGTTGTTCGTGACATATCACTTCTTATCATATATTTTGATTCTTCCTGAATCGACCACTCATACTGGAAAATTTGGCTCGGTTGATACAAAATATGAGAAGCGTGAAATGTATTGCCCGGTAGAAAATGTTGAAGTGGTATGACGTGACATGTTAACCAGTAGTGTAGCAGATAACTGAAACGATCTTTCAAATGGTGATACAAGCACCAAACTTGGCACAAATACCCCTTAGACATTATTCTTTTGAAAAAGTACGTGGGCCACCTGAAATTCAAGATGGCTGCTTATTTTCAAGATGGCCGCCGCTGCAGATTTGAAAATGGGATATAATCTGGCCACTTTGACCGATTTGAATGATCTTGGTGTCTAAAAGTAGGTTTTTGACTATGAGAAATCTAAAAATCCCACTCTTAACCTTCTAGGGAGCTCCTTTCTGCCATTTCTAGCAAAAATATGGTGAAAAATATACATAGACCAGAACATATCCTCCAAACTATTTTATTTATTTGTTATTTTTAAATGCACAACTGGAATGTTTAGTTATGGTCAACTGCAGAGTGCAATGAGTCAAATACAGAGCTCACAAATGCACTGTTCACCCCAGCAGTGAGTTGCATGGTTTCACTTGTCCTCACATTTGCAGCTACATAGTCCGGTGCAGGTGAGACTGAATCGGTAGCATTTGCACCTTCCACGGCATTCAGATTTGCATCCACATTTGGTCAGCTGTTGGCAACTCTCGGCAATAGGTGGAAGCGTTGTCCAGAAGACCTTCCATGTGTCTCCACTCTTTGTCCATCCCCAGTCAGCAGGACTTTGTGTTTCTGGTTGGCGCAGTGTTGACTGACTCCATATACAGCCTGCTTGATAGGCAGCGTGCTTTGCATGCTGAAGTAGTGCTGCTTGAGTTGGAGGGATGGCTTCATATGGCCTCTGCTTTCGAGCAAACATATCCAGCCTGGCATCATCAACATGTGCAACTGTACTGGACCTGTCATACATTGTCACCACAAACTTCTCCAGGACCTCCAGATCATCATCATCTACTGTTGGTGGGTACTGGCTGAGCTTGGCAAAGACATCAGAAGCTTCAGCATAGTACACATCCCAGGTTTGCCATGCAGACTTCTTCCCTTTGCTCCAGAAGCCTGATACAACATCGCAACCAGTGAAGGCATGGAAGAAGAGTATTCCTTTGCTCTTCTCCAGTCCTAAAGAGAGGTGCAGGTCATGTACAGGAATCCATCTCAGGTTCCGTCCTTGGCCAAAGGCCACCCACAACTGGTGCAGACCAATCCCTTGAAGGAGAGGCAGAACACTGATTGCTATGACGAGGACATCCTCTACCTCTACTGCTACACCCTACACCCCGAACTATAATTATTGCTACAGTCTATACAAACATGCATGCTAGCTATGTTAGTGGACTATTTTACAAAAGGCCAAGAATAAGGCAAAAGTAAGCTTCTGAGTGATTTTATTCTCACAGATTTGGATTCTACATGGTCAAAAATGTATAATTTGATGCCAGAATCATCCATATCGGACAAGTCTGTGCATAGTTATGGCAAAACGATATATTTCTGTACTGGACATGGCGGCCATCTTTAAAATGGGCAGCCATCTTGAATTTCAAGTGGCCCGCGTACTTTTTCAAAAGAATAATGTCTTAGGAGTATCTGTGCCAAATTTGGTGCTTGTATCACAATTTGAAAGATTCCTCTGAAATATTATGTTATCTGCTGCACTACAGCGAAATTATTTGTATACACTGTGGTTTTTTTTAGACAGTATAAAATGAGAACTTTGTGATTTTGAGTCGGTTCACTCCGCAGACCGAACTCAGCTTTTATTAATTGATTTAATAAAAGTCTAAACCTTTCTGCAACCTCTTGGACTTTGAATAATTTTTGCTTGGAGAATTTAAGTTTTGAGAGTTTCTACAACACTGTTTTAGCTAGTGCATTAACACCAGCCGGTAAACTCGCTGCCCTTGAATAGTTTGCTGTTTTGTGAGAGATTGCTGTGTTTGTGGGCCTTTGTGCAGCCAGTGGTCATGAGCTACCTGGATCAGCTTAACTAATGCAAATACAAGGCCTTGTAGCCTTTGTTATGACACGTGCAGCTCTGTGTTAAGTCATGCCAACAATTTGGAAGTGGATCTTTTTACTTCTTTCAGGCATGATGCGTATCTGAGCTGGCACGGTGAGTAAGTGAGTCAGTGAGTGAATGAGTCAGTCAGTGAGTCAGTCTGTCTGTCAGTGAGTCAATGAGTCTGTCTGTCTGTCTGTCTGTCTGTCAGTCAGTCAGTGAATGAATGAGTCAGTCAGTCAGTCTGTCTGTCTGCCTGTCAGCCAGTGAGTGAGTCAGTCTGTCAGTCAGTGAGTCCGTGAATGAGTCAGTCAGTGAGGCAGTCTGTCTGTCAGTCAGTGAGTGAATGAGTCAGTCAGTCTGTCAGTCAGTCAGTCAGTCAGTGAATGAGTCAGTCAGTCTGTCAGTCAGTCAGTGAGTCAATGAATCTGTCTGTCAGTCAGTGAATGAATGAGTCAGTGAGTGAGTCAGTCTGTCAGTCAGTGAGTGAGTGAATGAGTCAGTGAGTGAGTCAGTCTGTCAGTCAGTGAGTGAGTGAATGAGTCAGTCAGTGAATCAGTATGTCTGTCAGTCAGTGAATGAGTGAGCCAGTCTGTCCGTCAGTCAGTCAGTGAGTAAATGAGTCAGTCAGTGAGTCAGTCTGTCTGTCAGTCAGTGAGTGAGTGAATGAGTCAGTCAGTGAGTCAGTCTGTCTGTCAGTCAGTGAGTGATTGAGTCAGTCAGTCTCAGTCAGTGAGTGATTGAGTCAGTCAGTCTGTCAGTCAGTGAGTGATTTGAGTCAGTCAGTCTGTCTGTCAGTCAGTGAATGAGTCAGTCTGTCCATTAGTCAGTCAGTGAGTAAATGACTCAGTCAGTGAGTCAGTCAATGAGTCAGTCTGTCCGTCATTCAGTCAGTGAGTGAATGAGTCAGTCAGTGAGTCAGTCAGTCAGTCAGTGAATGAGTCAGTCTGTCCGTTAGTCAGGCAGTGAGTCAGTCTGTCCAACAGTCAGTGAGTGAATGAGTCAGTCAGTGAGTCAGTCTGTCTATCAGTCAGTCAGCGAGTCAGTCTGTCCATCAGTGAGTCAGTCTGTCCAACAGTCAGTGAGTGAATGAGTCAGTCAATGAGTCAGTCTGTCTATCAGTCAGTCAGTGAGTGAATGAGTCAGTCAATGAGTCAGTCTGTCTATCAGTCAGTCAGTGAGTCATTCTGTCCATTAGTCAGTCAGTCAGTCAGTGAATGAGTGAGTCAGTCTGTCTGTCAGCCAGTCAGTGACTCAGTCTGTCCTTCAGTCAGTCAGTGAGTAAATGAGTCAGTCAGTGAGTCAGTCTGTCCATCATTCAGTCAGTGAGTGAATAAGTCAGTCAGTGAGTCAGTCTGTCCATCATTCAGTCAGTGAGTGAATGAGTCAGTCTGTCTGTCAGCCAGTCAGTGAGTCAGTCTGTCTGTCAGTCAGTGAGTGATTGAGTCAGTCAGTCTCAGTCAGTGAGTGATTGAGTCAGTCAGTCTGTCAGTCAGTGAGTGATTGAGTCAGTCAGTCTGTCAGTCAGTGAGTGATTGAGTCAGTCAGTCTGTCAGTCAGTCAGTCTGTCTGTCTGTCTGTCTGTCTGTCTGTCTGTCTGTCAGTCAGTCAGTGAGTGAATGAGTCAGTCAATGAGTCTGTCTGTCTGTCAGTCAGTCAGTGAGTCAGTCTGTCCGTTAGTCAGTCTGTCCGTTAGTCAGTCAGTGAGTCAGTCAATCTGTCAGTCAGTCAGTGAGTGAATGAATGAGTCAGTCTGTCTATCAGTCAGTCAGTGAGTCAGTCTGTCCATTAGTCAGTCAGTGAGTCAGTCAGTGAGTCAGTCAGTCAGTGAGTCAGTCAGTGAGTCAGTCAGTGAGTCAGTCAGTGAGTCAGTCAGTGAGTCAGTCCGTCCAACAGCTCTGACTGAATTGCTATTCTAGGATTTCCTTTATAACTCACAGCAGCTCATTAACAGAATAATTTGGAGTGTTTTTCGTTTAACAGAAATGAATAAAGCTCTATAGTATTACTCCACAGCTTACCTCCACACCATGTCTTGTCATTAACTCATTTCATTTCACAGTGACATTCACTGATGGCTTTAACTCCCATCAGAACTCATTAACTGCCATTTAAAACATCTGTTTCATGTTATGGTAGGAATGTAACACAGATTGCATTAAAATGTGCTAGCGGTGATTGTTCCACTTCTGCAATCAAAATTAAAGCATGTACGTCATGCATAAACCCTCATTGTCTGTCTGCTCATTAAAATCAAGTCAGTCAGTCAGTTACCTGCTCCAGCTCATACTTGGCTGAAGGGTTCAGAAGACTCTTTAGGTCACAGCAGCAGCAGCATGAATCATTTCCCAGAGTTCAGTGCATAGAGATGGTGGAGCTGAGCTGCAGAATTCGCTTGACTTTCCCTGGAACCAGAGACGACAGTGTACGTTCCTAAAGGCTTTTTAGGTTATTTTTGCTCTCAGGGCTAATGAATTATGTCAAACGTGGCCGTAAAGTTATGTTATGGGTGTGTGCCTGTTTATTATAGATGATTAGTAAACAGTAGTGGAGTTTCATTTTGGTTCAGAGGAGTGTCCAAGCCTGAATAAGAGCAAAATTGATTATTTTTGGTTTATTTCAGATCAAAAAAGCAAGAATGGCTGAAAATATACTAAAAAACTTCTTCTTTTTTTAATTTATTGGCCAGAAATGGGAATGGTAAACACATTCAGCCAAGCATGGAGAGCAAGTTTATTTTCTCTTTTTGTTTGTCTGTCCAAATATCCAGAACACACGACATTTCTGGATAGCTATAGTTCTGCCCTTTGGCTCAGGTTGCACCTCATGGCTCAGTTTAGCAGCTCATATTGACAAAAAAATGCTGCCCACAACCCAAAATACACAGCATGTTTGGTTCACTTTCTGCATTCGGGTTGATATAGAGACGAATCACTTTCTCACTGCGGTCAAGTCTGCGAAAAGTTTGCCTGAAAGACCGAGACTACATCTCGGTGCACACACGCAGTTGAGTGCAATTATCGTGTTCCCACCTGCTGAAAGAAACAGCACTAAAGAGGAAAACGTGCCATGGTTCGATTCAGACAGACTAAACACTACATACGTGAAAGCACCCTTAGTTTCGAACTGCTGTATGGCACCATCTTGTACCACAAATATATGGCTTTAGAGCTGAGCTTATTGTTCCTGTCTAATTACACGTGTTGTCTCTTTTCAAGCGAAACCTGATCTGTTTCAGAGTGACTGTGAGAGTATTCATTATTCAGTGGCTTCTGCACTGGGGACAGATCAGCATGCCAAGCCCATCAAAATGCAGAGCTGCAATGCCACACAAGCAAACAAAATGCCATTGAAGGACAGAAAGGCTGTTGGAATCTGGCCACTTTCACTGCTGAAGGTTTATATCGCTGAGGAAAAGTTGCTTTTTGAAGGATTTGGCTTTGGAGAACGCAGGAACTTAAGTCAAAGTGCAGGTCAGAGAGCAGAGAAGGCTTTCTCTTTTACCCCTTTTCCACCAAATCAGTTCCAGGGCTGGTTCGGGGCCAGTGCTGGTTCACAACTCGTTCAACTTGCGAGCCAGCTGAGAACCAGTTTGTTTTTCCATAGCTCACGGTGCTAAGGGAAGCCACGTCATTACGTCGCTGTATATGTCAGTTACGTCGCTACGTTTGCATAAACCTTGGCGCGAATATCGAAGCAAAAACAACACGGAAGAAGCAGCAGCAGCAACAATAATAATAATGGATGACTTCGCGTTTGGACAGCTGCTGCTTCTCGTCACTTAAAAATGGCGATCTTTCGCAGTCTTGTTACTGTTGTTGGTCTTAACAACTCCGCCCCCCCGCTGATGTAAGCGGTTCTTTCCTCTGGCCCAGCAGAGAGTTGGTGCTAGCCTGGAACTGGTTTTTCTGGCCCCAGAGCCAGTTCTTTGTCAGTGGAAACAGAAAACCCGGTTCCAAACTAAGCACCGGCCCCGAACCAGCCCTGGAACTGCTTTGGTGGAAAAGGGGCATGTGTGCCACAAATCAGAGGATCCAGTGCACTTTGCTGACAAAATGGCTGCCTCCAGAAAAACGTTTATGTTTATGTTGTTATGCTTGTGATGTGATTAGCAATTTGCGGTATTTTTTTATTCTAGTGAAGAATTAGCAGTATTTGGATTTGAATTGCTAAGGCCAAACAAAAAAAATCCTTTGTTTCTGGTTACCCGACCGACCAACCCCCTCTCCGTCTACAAAACGTTCATGCGATTCACACAGTGTGGTTGTACCTGGTCATAGACCAACGTCCGTACGTTATGCATAGCGCGAGTGTCTCTCGCATCATAAACGGCCGATTGTACGCATGCGCGTGACTACCTCTGACAGGAAGCAACGAAAATGGCGGTGGTTTGTGTGCTGAAAGACGCGTGTCTTGTACATCGCAAGCCCAGTCTTAGACAAATCATGTCGCTAGAAAAAGAGACATTTAACCCTTTGATGCAAAACATACAGTATGCACACCCCTTCTAATGCACAACATGGGTCAAAAATGACCCGCATTCATTTTCCAGGTTATTTCATGCTGACTGAGTTTTTCTTTGCTCTATCTTTTGAAATCAATTTATTTTATGATTGAATATTCCAAGTATTCTTTACAGTAAATATCTTGTTTTTAATTACCACAAATCATTAATTTAATTTTTTCTTTCCTACTTTATGAACAAAAATACTTTTTATATTACTACACATGGGTCATCCAAGTGTGATTTAAAATTAAATGTCTTAATACTATAATAATAATTTGTTTCAAGTAATTACTTTAGCAGTGAATGGGGCCAGTTATTATTTATTTATTAACTATGTCGTTAGCTAAGCCAACTACAATAAAATTAGCTAACTAAAGTAGAATATGTCAACAGCTCGGTAGCTAATAGTAATTACTTGTAACTTTCTGACAAGTAATCTACTCACTCTCAAGGTAACCTAAACATAATCGATTTTTTTCTAAGGTAACGTTAGAACAATTGAAAAACATTACTTCCATGTATGAGATGGGCAAAGGGCGCTGTGCTGAGCTGTGAAATGTCTGACACAAGCACAATTCACAGTTCCCACCAAACGCTGTAGTAAATGCATGCGGGTCGGTTCTGACCCATGTGTGTAAACTTGATGTAGAATTACAAAAGCTGTGCTTGTTCATAACTTAAGAAAGGAAAAATAAAAATGATGATTTGTGCTAAACAAAAACAAGATATTTACTGCATATTTGGAAAAGTAAATGACAAAATGAATTTATTTCAAAAGTATCTCATAGAAACACTCAGCCATACATGAAATAACCTGGAAAATGAATGCAGGTCGTTTTTGACCCATGTTGT
Organism: Neoarius graeffei; assembly: GCF_027579695.1. Taxonomy (NCBI): domain Eukaryota; kingdom Metazoa; phylum Chordata; class Actinopteri; order Siluriformes; family Ariidae; genus Neoarius; species Neoarius graeffei. Next base: position 41,846,049 of record NC_083574.1, read on the forward strand.
GCATTAGAAGGGTAGTGATACAAAAAGGGGTTTTATTCAAAAAGTAAGAAAGGAAAAAATAAAATAAGGATGTATGATGATCAAAAACAAGTTAATTGAGGAATACCTTGAATACTGAATGATGGAATTAATTTATTGCAAAGATATAGAAGATAAAAACTCAGCCGGGTCACTTTTGACCCATGTTTTGCATCAAAGGGTTAAAGAGATTGAAGATTTGTTAGCTTGTACCAGTAGTTCTAGAGTAAATATAGAAATAATCTACGCGAACCATCGGTTGACACACCGACAACAAACAGCACTCACGGTGTTGCTGTCAGAATTCGAGTACTCTTGCGGGGCGCCAGTAACACCCTCCCCGAACATTTTCTCGCCTCAGTTTGTGGTGTCAGAATGCCTCTCAACTGTGCAGATCCTGTTGAAATAGCCTACTATAGCAGTGGATTCAGAAGAACAGACGGCACTTCTCCATATCGTCTTAAAGACTCGGTCTGTGTTAAACCAGATCTGAGAAAAAGATTTAAAACAGTTTGTGTCAGCGGGGGCGTGGCCAAGCAGCAGTCTGGGAATGGAGGGCGGGGTCGAGAAAGGTAAGTGGCTAAGTCATTCCACCTGCTGTCAATTAATGTGTGTGTGTGTGTGTGTTAGAGCTGGGCGATAAATCGATTTTATCAATTAATTCGAATTTACAGTTAAGGACGATGTGTTTCTATGAAAATCGGTTTTCTCTCAGTTTTAACTTCCACCACCGACACTCCCCTCTGCGCATGTGCAGAACGGATCGGGTAGCAGGGACGGATTGGGCACTGACACTATAGCCCTCCTCCCATGCGCTTGCCATAGACACACACAAACAACATGGCAGCGATTGGGGGAAAGCCGCAACTCGTGTCCAAAAAAGGAGTAACTTCCTCCGTGATCTGGAATTGGTTCGGTTTTGCGGCGTCGGACGCAGACCAAACAAGTCCTCGTTGTAAGGTGTGTTTGAAAACGGTTGCTTCCAAGGGAAGCAGCACGACGAATTTATTCCAACACCTTAAACAGAAGCACGCAGCGGAGCGGGAGAAGTGCTGCTCCCAGCGGAATGAAAACAGCCGCAGCACAGATGCTAATTGCAAAAGACATGGTGCCCATACATCTCATCTCATTATCTGTAGCCGCTTTATCCTGTTCTACAGGGTCGCAGGCAAGCTGGAGCCTATCCCAGCTGACTACGGGCGAAAGGCGGGGTACACCCTGGACAAGTCGCCAGGTCATCACAGGGCTGACACAGACAACCATTCACACTCACATTCACACCTACGCTCAATTTAGAGTCACCAGTTAACCTAACCTGCATGTCTTTGGACTGTGGGGGAAACCGGAGCACCCGGAGGAAACCCACGCGGACACGGGGAGAACATGCAAACTCCGCACAGAAAGGCCCTCGCCGGCCGCTGGGCTCGAACCCGGGCCTTCTTGCTGTGAGGCGACAGCGCTAACCACTACACCACCATGTCGCCCGGTGTCCATACGTACGGTGGAAAAGTCAGATTTTTTTTCCTATTTTGTCAGTTTTATCGAAAAGGGCAGAATTTTATTTATTATTATTTATTTATATTTTTTGATGGGGCATTTATTTTTTTTTTTAAGTTTGAGGGTGCATTGTATCAGTGCCAGTTTGAAACTAAGCTATGTTGGAGAAAGCTTTCTAAAAGTTACTGTATGTTCTCACTGTTTACAATGGCATGGTCTGCCATCTCATCTACAAGCTTGTTTTTTGGCTTCTTTTTGGTTTCTGGTTGCACTTTAACCCCAAAGGGGAAATTTAAATGAAAACAAAATTAAGGTAAAACTTGTTTTGAACCATTTCTTTGTCATCTGTAGTTTAATTTTTAGCAGGGAGAAAAAAATCGAGGGGCGGCACGGTGATGTAATGGTTAGCGCTGTCGCCTCACAGCAAGAAGGTCCGGGTTCGAGCCCCGTGGCCGGCGAGGGCCTTTCTGTGCGGAGTTTGCATGTTCTCCCCGTGTCTGCGTGGGTTTCCTGGGGGAAAATATCAGACCGAGGTCTTGACAGACTGAGAGAACCTCGGTCTGATATTTTCCCATAAAGACCGAGCAAGCGAGGTTAATAAGGAGTTTATTATATGGCTTTTTTCTTTCTAAGATTAAAATAGACGGTCGTTATAATGAGGCGTGACACTGCTTTCAGTTACGTCTTATTTGTAACGTGGTTGAGTCACGCATGCAGAATAAACGGCTAGCGGTTTCAAAACTGAATTTCTGTTAGCGGTTAGTGGTTTCTGAATGCTCTTCGTTGCTCGTTTCTTGAATAACTCAGTGACTCTTGTTTGTCTTTGGGCCGTTTTTGATTCCGTTTTGATTTCCAGTTCATCTTTTTTTGTCGTTTTGTTTTTGTTTTTGTTTGTTTTTTGCAACATTGAAAGCCGGCGCCTTTCAGTGTTGAGAAGTATATCAGAGTGGTGCAAGACATGTATGAGAACAGTGAAACAGCAGTGAGGTGTGCAGTTGGAACGACTGAATGGTTCAAGGTGAAGGTGGGACTCCATCAAGGATCTGCTTTGAGTCCTTTCTTGTTTGCCATAGTGATGGATAGCTTGACGGACAAAGTGAGGCAAGAGTCACCATGGAACATGATGTTTGCGGATGATATTGTGATGTGTGGTGAAAGTAGAAAGAAGGTTGAGTTGGGTTTGGAGAGATGGAGGGATGCATTGGAACGAAGAGGAATGAAGGTGAGCAGTAGCAAAACAGAATGCATGTGCATCAATGAAAACGGGGATGAGAGTGTAGTGAAGATGCGAGGAGTAGACGTGAAGAAAGTTGGTGAATTCAAGTACCTGGGGTCAACTGTGCAGGAAAATGGGGGCTGCGATAGTGAGGTGAGAAAGAGTGCAGTTGGAGAAGGATTTCGGGAGTCATTTGTGTCCCAGCAAAAGTGAAAGGTAAGATGTATAAGACAGTAGTGAGACCAGCTGTGATGTACGGATTGGAGACCGTACCCTTAACGAAGAGACAGGAGGGAAAGTTGGAGGTGGCGGAGTTGAGGATGTTAAGGTTTGCGATGGGAGGTTGGACAGGATAAGGAACGAGCACATCAGAGGGACGGAACATGTGGAGAGCTTGGGAATTAAGCTAAGAGAGATGAGACTGAGATGGTATGGGCACATCCTGAGAAGAGATGCAGAGCATGTTGGAAGGAGAACGTTGAGGATGGAGCTGCCAGGCATACGAAAATGAGGAAGGCCAAAGAGGAGATACATGGATGTGGTGAGAGAGGACATGAAAGTGGCAGGTGTGGTAGAGAAGGATGCGGAAGACAGGGAGCAATGGAGACGAAAGATCCGCTGTGGCGACCCCTAATCGGGAGCAGCTAAAAGAAGAAGAAAAAGAAGAAAGCCGGCGCCTTGGAAAGAAAGTCCATAATTGTTCAAGGGCGTTACGGGAAAATACTGCCCGCCAAGGAACCAATCAGAGTGCACGATTTTATCAGAAGTAGCTTGTGCCATATAATAATGTAACGTAAGTAGGGCAGGTGCATTCTGGTAACGTCTTAACTAACAAGGCTATTCACGCAGAGACAAGATGTAACACCTCCGGCATGTTGAGTATTACACGCTGTCAAGCGGTTAGATGTCTCTACTTCAAACCGTCTCAGATTTAAGATGTTTTTAAAAAGCTACCATTATTAAAACTCATTTAAACGAGACAGTTTTGCTACATAAATATAATACACAAGAAGATTAGAGAAACCGTGTCTTTCTAGGGGTGTTCACACGGCAACTTTTACTCCGGTGTAGCACCGGGGCTGCCCCGGTAGAGCGTTCACACGGTACAAAGTTATAGCGGTGTAGCCCCTGAAAGCTGCTTAAACCGGTGCAAATCTAACCCTGCTCGGGAGGTGGTTTAAGAAATTTACTCCGGAGTAAATGCTAGTTTGCGGGGCAGCACCGATATAAAATGGGCCGTCTGAACGCTACAGGGGTAGACTCGCTACGCGTGAGGAGAGTTGATTACATACGGGCGTTGCATAATTTGCATCCTGGTATTTTGCGCTTCCAAAATGGCGAATATCAACAACAACAGAACTGCGTGTCTTCCAGTGTTGCCAGATTGGGCGGTTTTAAGTGCATTTTGGCGGATTTGAACATATTTTGGGCTGGAAAACGTCAGCAGTATCTGGCAACACTGGTGTCTTCATCCACGTTGTTTTCCCGGCGCTTGGTGATGCCATGACAACCGGGAAAAGGAAGTACATTTTCACGCATGCGCATATTTCATTTCCACATTATTACTATCGTATAGCACGGTCGCAAAAACTGTCGTGTGAACGCAAGTGGGGCTGCACCGGTGCTAACACGCTTCTCTCTAGTAAGCAGGTTTGTAACGTGTGAACGCGCCACAAAATTTACACCGGTGTAAGATATATCGCAACAAAATACATCGGTGCAGCATCGATGCAAATATGTGCCGTGTGAACACCCCTTCTGTCGTATCAGTTTGCAAGTCGTGAAAGGTGTATTTTTCTTTTTAAAGTGCCATTCCACCATTGGATGTATTTTTTTGGCATAAAATACAATATATTTTATGACAACATGACTAGACAGAGAAATCTTTTAGCTTCAAAATGATATATCAAACATAATTTTTTGACAACGACAAGTATATTAATTTTGCGACCAAAGTCACCTACCCTTTTAATTTCCGCGCGGTAGTGAAACGTGATGTCATCGGCAGGTTCCCCTTCTTGTGTACCACGTCACGTGTGACGTGGCACAGATTATCAGCAATGGCGGATAGAACGCGATTGTCAGCTTCGGAAAAGAAGCGAAGGAAAATAGCAAGTGATGCCCAATGGAGACGGTCGATGGTGAATATCGGCACAGCAATCGACAAGTGGAAATCGCGTTCTATCCGTCATTGCTGATAATCTGTGCCACGTCACACGTGACGTGGTACACAAGAAGGGGAACCTGCCGATGACATCACGTTTCACTACCGCGCGGAAATTAAAAGGGTAGGTGACTTTGGTTGCAAAATTAATATACTTGTCGTTAGTGTTGCACCGATACCATTTTTTTGGGCCCGATACGGATACCTATACCTGGCTGTGCAGTACTGGCCGATACCGATACCACTCCGTTTGAAATGTGTGTGTGTGTGTGTGTATATATATATATATATATATATATATATATATATGAAGAGCTGCATACTTGGATGTAAAATCATTGCTATCATGGCTTTGTCAGGCTGCTGCTTACCTTTGTGAAACAGGAAAAAGACTAAGTGAAAGACTAAGACAAAGTGAATCCAGTAGAACTTTTTATTGCCTACCTGGTATGGATGACTGACAATAGTTCAATAAACTTTTAGCTCTCACAGGCCATCCCCCTTTCTCTTGCTAGCAGTTGCTGCAACCTCAAACTCTTTGTGTTCGTTCACATGTTTCGTCTTCAAATGTTTTATCAGGTTCGAGGTATTGAAACTGGCCGATTTAACTCCACCTCTCGAAACTTTCAGGCCGCAAATCTTGCATGTAGCCATTGTACTCGCTGGAGTTTCTATGCTGAAATATATCCAGACCGCCGACATTTTCTTCTCGTGGTTTGTTTTTCCTCCGCATGAAAAAGCTGCCCCTGTATTGGTTACGAGCGGCTATTGGCCCGCTCTCATTGGTCTGGAGCAGGTCAATAGCAATAGCTGCTTGGCGTGCTTGGCAGGCATGCACAGTGATCACGTGTGATCACACAACACAGAGTGTAGTGAGTGTCGGGAGAGAGAAGGCTGCGTTCAAGTGTCATACTAGCATCGGTAAATGGTATCGGCGCCCAATTTCTTGCTACTCGCCAATACCGATACCACCATTTTAGTGCCAGATCGGGGCCCCGCCCGATACTGGTATCGGTATCAGTGCAACACTACTTGCCGTTGTCAAAAAATTATGTTTGATATATCATTTTGAAGCTAAAAGATTTCTCTGTCTAGTCATGTTGTCATAAAATATATTGTATTTTATGCCAAAAAATACATCCAATGGTGGAATGCCACTTTAAGCTTGTTCATCCCAGGATTCCAAGAGAACCCCTATCAGACCTTTACGCAAAACCTTTAACCCATGAGTTGCATTACGTCTCAGTAGTAGGTCACGTTCCACAAAACCATCGATCAGCTGAATAAAAGGAAATGTAATAATGGTCCCTTTTCCCAGAAGCGTTTAACATGGATATTAATAACTATGGTAAACCGAATCCCATGGTTCTCCTCGAGTAAATAGCTATTAATTGTTTTCTAGTGCTACTTTTGAGAAAATATTTAATGCTGACTTAGGCTGTTGCCAAATCTAAGTAGTAATTTGGACATCTGCAAGTAATTTCGTCCCTCCAGTTTTCTACGGAAAAATCTTTATTAATGAGGTAGATTTCCTCAGACGATACCTACATTAGCCATTCTTTGCAATTTTAAGTTACTTAAGGTGCATCAGTTTAACAGGCGATTTAATAATAAGTATACTAACTTTTCCATGACACAAACCTCGTATCCCGAACAAGGTCTAAATTCCTAACTCTTACAAAAGACTGTTATTTTTTGGTCCTGCTTGCAGTATGGAAAGGAAAAGAGCCTAATTAAGACTGCTGTTTGTTCCTTTTCCATCTGTTTTGAACCCTATTACTTAATCACGCTTTTTTATTTTTTTACAGCTTATTTTGGCATAGCTTTTGTAATTCTTGGCTCTGTTCTTTGTGAGTTCAGATAAACTGTGCTCGCTGGAGTCTAAATCTGGACGTGATACAGCACGTGTCACTCGCACTGACTTCAAGTTTTTATCAAAGACTCCTGACCGAAGATCTCTGTTTCCTTTCTATTTGTTCTGTCGAGTAAACAAGACTAGCAGCCTACGAGGATAAGAATGGTTCTTTTAGCGTGTAATCAAACGTGCTGAAAGCAGAGCAGCGTGAGCCGAGGCCTGGGTGACTGAGATAACACCGTGCCCATGCTGATGTCTGAGTCGTCACACGGGCTATTTTAAAGCACGAGGCTCAGACAAATAACAGAAACCTGACATCACTTGTCGGCTCTGTTTTAAACATGGTACTGGCTGCAATATAAACTACACTACCGTTCAAAAGTTTGGGGTCACTTTGAAACGTCCTTATTTTTGAAAGAAAAGCACTGTTCTTTTCAATGAAGATCACTTTAAACTAATCAGAAATCCACTCTATACATTGCTAATGTGGTAAATGACTATTCTAGCTGCAAATGTCTGGTTTTTGGTGCAATATCTCCATAGGTGTATAGAGGCCCATTTCCAGCAACTCTCACTCCAGTGTTCTAATGGTACAATGTGTTTGCTCATTGCCTCAGAAGGCTAATGGATGATTAGAAAACCCTTGTACAATCATGTTAGCACAGCTGAAAACAGTTGAGCTCTTTAGAGAAGCTATAAAACTGACCTTCCTTTGAGCAGATTGAGTTTCTGGAGCATCACATTTGTGGGGTCGATTAAATGCTCAAAATGGCCAGAAAAATGGCTTGACTATATTTTCTATTCATTTTACAACTTATGGTGGTAAATAAAAGTGTGACTTTTCATGGAAAACACAAAATTGTCTGGGTGACCCCAAACTTTTGAACGGTAGTCTACATCACTTTATAATACTAGAAGAAAAAGTTCATTTACGCCTCAGTAACCAAATGGCCCTTTTCCACTACCCTTTTTCAGCTCACTTCAGCCCGACACGGCTCGCGTTTTGACTACCCCAGAGCAGCACGACTCAGCTCGCTTCAGCCCTGCTCAGCACCCAAAACTCGCACGGTTTTGGAGTGGGGCTGAAGCGAGCGAAACCGAGCCGAGTGGGGCTGGGGGCGTGAGCAGACACTCCCCTGTGCACTGATTGGTGAGGAGGAGTGTCCTCACACGCCCACACACGCCCCGCGAGCACGCTGGGATCTGTAAACACCGTAAACCCGGAAGAAGAAGAATTACGAATTACGAGAATTTCTGAAGCCTTATGCGCCTCGCCTCATCTATACGCTCTTGCCAGTATCTGTTGGCGTTGTCGGTGACAACAAGCCACAGCACCAAGACCAGCAACACTAACGACTCCATGTTTATTGTTTACTATCCGGGTCGTGAGACTACCGCTTAAAAGGTCACTGATGTCACTGTTTGCGCCGCCTAACGACATCACGTGACGTCCACCCACTTTCGCTAACTTCACCCAATGTGTCCACCCACTTCCAGCCAGCACAGTTCAGCGCGGTTGTAGTCGAAATGCAACTCCAACAGCCCCGCTCAACTCGACTCAGCACGGCACGGCTCAGCCCAACTCAGCCGCGTTGGTAGTGGAAAAGCGGCATAAGTGTTTAAGAATTTACATGTAATTTCTATGAGTCAAATCAAGCTCTTAAATATTTAACAGTTATTCCGCTGAATCGAGTCGTACGTGAGCTGATACGCGCCTCGTCAGCTATAAGCCATGTACAACCAGATTGAGTGGAATAACTGTTTTATTCTATCCACATTCACTGGATTTTGAGAAACAGCATTTTTTTTTCTCATCTCATCTCATTATCTCTAGCCGCTTTATCCTGTTCTACAGGGTCGCAGGCAAGCTGGAGCCTATCCCAGCTGACTACGGGCGAAAGGCGGGGTACACCCTGGACAAGTCGCCAGGTCATCACAGGGCTGACACATAAACACAGACAACCATTCACACTCACATTCACACCTACGCTCAATTTAGAGTCACCAGTTAACCTAACCTGCATGTCTTTGGACTGTGGGGGAAACCGGAGCACCCGGAGGAAACCCACGCGGACACGGGGAGAACATGCAAACTCCACACAGAAAGGCCCTCGCCGGCCCCGGGGCTCGAACCCGGACCTTCTTGCTGTGAGGCGACAGCGCTAACCACTACACCACCGTGCTGCCCCCATTTCCGCTTAGAATGTAAACAAACCGGCAAAATGACAGGAGCAATTTGTAAAAAATACAATAATAATAATAATAATAATTCTTGAAAAATAAAAAAAGATATGTTCTTACCAAGCCCTGTGATGACCTGGCGACTTGTCCAGGGTGTACCCCGCCTTTCGCCCGTAGTCAGCTGGGATAGGCTCCAGCTTGCCTGCGACCCTGTAGAACAGGATAAAGCAGCTACAGATAATGAGATGAGATGAGATGTTCTTACCATTAAATACTTTTATTCCATATCTTTTTGCTTTTCTTTTTTTTGTATTTTTTGGGGGTTTTGTTTTCGAGTAGAGTTTTTATTTCATCCTCAGTTGGTTCACGCGCCGCCATTTTGTTTTTCTCTACTCACGGTATATGAGCTGATAGCCTAGTAGTAGAGTAGCCAATCAGAGCATGCGGTTGCTCATATCCAGTGAATGTGGATAGAATAATCTCAATTTCACATGGATACTCTAGATTTGTACTTAACCCTCCTATTATCTTTGGGGTCAATTTGACCCCATTCAGTGTTTAAAGGGGAACTGAAGGCAAATTTTTTATTATCAAAATTCTATTTATCTCATGTTATTAAATATTGGAATGTATTTTTGATCGCTGTTTTGTCACTGCTAGAGCAAGTTATGAGTGTTTGAAATATGCTCTGTAATATATCAGTCCATATGTCAAAGCAATGGGCGTAAACGAGATTCGCTGAGACCTGTGTGAGACATCGTAGGACAGAAGTAAAACGTACAGCGGAAATCAAAGTGACCGACATCTGCCAACGTCATCAAAAGACGCGCGCGCCCTCTTTCGAATGCCGACGTAATCAAGCCGGAAGTTTTGTTCGTTTTGATAGCAATCAGGAAAGTTTGAAAAAAGTAGGCAGTAATTGTCATTTAAACTCGTTTTTGTGCAATATTTCGTTTGGAAAACAGTTTTCAAAAAGGCGGCACTGATACCTGGCTGACACTTCACGTTTCGAAGTCTCGCACAAGTCTCGTGAAGATCGCGCGGATAAGCGACGCCTGCCGTCGACCAAACAAACTAAATTCAACACGGATAAAAACCGAATAGGCCGATAAGTATAATATTTAATTGCAATTAGTTGCCAATACGAGTCACGATATAAGGTTACTAAAACCGAAAACGTAATTGAATAACACGTTAATTAAGAAATAAAGCAAGTTTAAAAATGACTTCAGTTCCCCTTTAACATCTCGAAATGAACAATTGACATAAATTGTTTGATGACTTTTCCTAATTTAATGAGGGCAACTGAGTAAATCTAAAATTAACATGATGATTTTTTTTTAACATCCTGTATGGATGTTGTACACATCGTTGTTCTTTAGGGTCAGTTTGAACCCCGGCTGTTTTCGCTGTATAAAACATAAGAAACATGAACATTTTACACACATTTGTTTTGGTTGTTTAGGAGCATATCGAGGTCGCTATAACATGCAGTTTTATAATCTACATGCCAAGCAAACCAGCCAAATATGGTATCAAAATATGGGTAGCATGTGATGCACAGTCCACCTATGGCTGGAATATGCAGGTGTACACTGGTGAAGCAGCTGAAAAAAAAAATCAAGGCATGAGGATGGTACTAGATATGGCCGAAGGACTGAATGGCCATAACATTACATGTGATAATTTTTTCACACCGTACGCCCGGCGTGAGGAACGGCTGAAAAGGAAGGTTACCGTGTCGGAGACAGTGAGAAAAAACAAGTCAGAGCTTCCCTCTGAGCTTCTTGGGATGAAGAACAGGAAGGTAACATCTTCAGTGTTTGCCTTCACTGACAGTAACTGTCGTCACCTATTGTGCCCAAGAAAGGGAAGAATGTCCTGCTGATGAGAACCATGCACAAAGGCGCTGTCCTGAGCACCAGAGAAGACAGAAAACCACAAATGGCCTTGGACTACAATGAGACAAAGGGAGGGGTTGATAACCTGGACAAGGTCACAGCCACATACAGCTGCCGACGCATGACTGCGTGTTGGCTCCTTGTCATTTTCTTCAACGTCATTGATGTGAGTGCCTACAATGTTTTTGTAATATGGAGCGAAATAAACAAGGACTAGAACATCGGAAAATTGAGTCGAAGGAGGAGTTTCCTGGAGCAGCCGGGTTACTTACGCGCTGGTGAAACCGTATATCGAGAGAAGACATCGCCTTCCAAGAGCATCACCAGCGGCTGCAACTGTTGTCAAGGATATCCAAACAGAGACACTTACCCCAACTCCTCCAGCGGTTCAAACTACTACAAGCAGGAAACGTTTCAGGTGCCAGGTCTGTCCCTACAGAAAGGACTCCAAGACCAGCAACGCTTGTGTGAAATGCAAGAAATATGTCTGCAAGAAGCACGCACAAACCCTCTGCACATCATCTCCAGACAAAAGGCTGGACTGTACCTTCTGGTGACCTGCATGAAAAATAATATCCCTTTTTTATTCTGTCGATGCTGTTCCTATTCTCTTAAACTCATTTTGGTGACTATGTAACTTAGATTTTTTTCACTAACTCACACATACAGTGGGGCGGCACGGTGGTGTAGTGGTTAGCGCTGTCGCCTCACAGCAAGAAGGTCCGGGTTCGAGCCCCGTGGCCGGTGAGGGCCTTTCTGTGTGGAGTTTGCATGTTCTCCCCGTGTCCGCGTGGGTTTCCTCCGGGTGCTCCGGTTTCCCCCATAGTCCAAAGACATGCAGGTTAGGTTAACTGGTGACTCTAAATTGAGCGTAGGTGTGAATGGGAGTGTGAATGGTTGTCTGTGTCTATGTGTCAGCCCTGTGATGACCTGGCGACTTGTCCAGGGTGTACCCCGCCTTTCGCCCGTAGTCAGCTGGGATAGGCTCCAGCTTGCCTGCGACCCTGTAGAACAGGATAAAGCTGCTAGAGATGATGAGATGAGATGAGATGAGACTTATAAGCATGGTCCATATATTTTCAACAGGGTTGAAGTCAGGACTTGTTTAATGTTAGCCTGCTTTATCCTCCACAACCAGCTCTGATACGTATTTGGGTTCATTGTTCTGTTGTGACTCCCAATCATGTTCAAGTTTCCAATGGTTTAAGGTTATGCTGAAGAATTCTGAGGTAGCCCTCCTTTATTATTTCATCCACTTTGTGCAATGAACCAGTTCCATTGGCAGCAAAACCGCCCCAGAGCATGATGATCCTACCACCACCACCAGCTGGTACAGTGTTCCTCTGTACATGGTAGTCATTGTGGCCAAACAACTCAATCTTTGTCTCATCTGACCATACAGCTTTCCTCCAGAAGGCTTTTTCTTTGTCCGTGTGGTCAGCTTCAAACTTTGGTTAAGCTTGAAGGTGTCAATTTTGGAGCAGGGGGTTATTTCTTGGATAGCAGCTTCTTTGTCCATGGTCATATAAAACTCATTGAACTGTAGACAGTGATCCATCAGCTTCCAGTTCATGGCAGAGCTGTACCATGGTGGTTCCCAGGTTGTTCCTGACCATCCAAACCAATTTCCTTTCAGCTGAGGGTGACAGTTTGGGTTTTCTTGAAGCAAAGTGGTTTGGCAAAGTGACTACACCTCCCAGTAACTTACATACAATTGTTTGAACTGATCTTGGAATTTGCAGTTGTTTAGAAATGGCTCTAAGAGACATTCCTGAGCTGTGTATATCTGTGATCCTCTTTCTCAGGTCCGCACTGAGCTCCTTGGACTTTCCCATTTTACTGTGTGTTGGTCAAGCCAATGAGTGCTGTAAACAAACCCTTTTTATGAAGGCACGGAGAACCTACCAGCTGTAGTCAATCATGATCACTAACAGGAAGTTACAGTAAGAGACCTCGGCCTTGGCAAGATAAGAGACATTTTGGAAGTTTCAGCACCTCTGAATTAATAATCAAAGTGAGTGTATGTAAATTTTTGACCATGTATGTATACTTTTGACCCTGTGTTGATTTCAGAAAACCCAAAGAAAATTGTGCATTGAATTCTAGTTTTTTTAAAGATGCATGCTTTACAATCATTCTGCCACAGAAAAAGAACAGTTCAGAGAAATCATTGAAAGCCCAAATATCGCCATGACGTTCATATCCAACACGACATTCATGTCACTGTATGTAAACTTCTGACCAGAACGGTACATACACATACATAGCACTCACAGTGGCATAGAACAATCCATGAAACAATGCTCAAATTTACTTTTTATGGGCGTTTTTGTAAATAAAGAACTGTTATGTGTTCCTTACTAATGTTCTGGTGATGTTCTGTTTTACAAATAAAATCCTTCCAGATGTTTGAAACTGGGCGGCACGGTGGTGTAGTGGTTAGCGCTGTCGCCTCACAGCAAGAAGGTTCTGGGTTCGAGCCCCGTGGCCGGCGAGAGCCTTTCTGTGCGGAGTTTGCATGTTCTTCCCGTGTCCGCGTGGGTTTCCTCCGGGTGCTCCGGTTTCCCCCACAGTCCAAAGACATGCAGGTTAGGTTAACTGGTGACTCTAAATTGAGCGTAGGTGTGAATGTGAGTGTGAATGGTTGTCTGTGTCTATGTGTCAGCCCTGTGATGTGATGACCTGGCGACTTGTCCAGGGTGTACCCCGCCTTTCGCCCGTAGTCAGCTGGGATAGGCTCCAGCTTGCCTGCGACCCTGTAGAAGGATAAAGTGGCTAGAGATAATGGATGGATGGATGTTTGAAAATGTGTTTGCTTTTCCTGGGGTCAAAATTAACCCTGAAAATAGTACATGACTATCCTTGATAACAGAAATTGTTTTTCTTTCCAAATGTTATAAATAACAACAATCTGCATTTAGAGATAATATAAAGCCATTAAAATGCCTAAAAGTCTTTACTTTCCAATTTTAGGTCAGTCAGTGAGATTTTATGGTTATTTGCATATTTTTCCATAGTCGAGTAATGGGTATTTTGGCTGTATGAGGTGGGTATGGGGGGTTATATGTTATTTAAAAGGCTATTTACGTAGTCAACAAAGAAACGTAAAGTACCTGACACACAAACTTGGGCAACAATTTTAATTATAATCATTTTCTGGAAGTTAATATTTCTGGGGTCAAATTGACCCCAAGGTTAAAAAACGTTTGGAAATTTGAGGGTTATGGGAGGGTTAAGATATGCTGCTGTAATCATTAACACTGTCCTTTGCTCATCCCAGGACTGTGATTCACAATATACAGTGGCAGTCAATAGTCTGGACACAACGACTCATTGATAGTTTTTTTCTGTATTTTGACTATTTTCTACAAAATAACACATGGAACATATATGGAATTATGTGGTAAACAATGTGTGTTTAAAAAAACAAAATATGTTTGATATTTTAGATTCTTCAAAGTAGCCAGCGTTTACCTTGATGACGTTTTGTACACTATTGGCGTTATCTTAACCAGCTTCATGAGGTAGTCATGGAATAGAATGCTTTTCAATGAACAGGTGCCTCGTCAAAAGTTAATTAGTGTAATTTCTTGTCTTCTTAATACGTTTGAGATCAAACAGTAAATAATAAAAATACAGTAAATAGGCCTATTCAACAACTGTAGTAAAAGAAAGAAAGAAAGCACAACTTTATTCATCACACACTTGTGAAATTTCCTCTCTGCATTTAACCCGTCTGAAGCAATGAGCACACACACATACCCAGAGCAGTGGGCAGCCATGCTAACAGCACCTGGGAGTTCAGTGCCTCGCTCAAGGCCGTCCCATATTAACCTAACCTGCATGTCTTTGGGGAAAACCAGAGCACCCAGAGGAAACCCATGCAGACACGGGGAGAACATGCAAACTCCACACAGAAAGGCCCTCGCCGGCCTCGAACCCAGAACCTTCTTGCTGTGAGGCGACGGTGCTAAGCACTTACACCACCGTGCTGCCCAAGTAATCCATATATCAAGAACCGCTCAACTAAGTAAAAAGATACGACATCCATCATTACTATAAGACATGAAGTGTTTTTTAATTAATAAAAATAAAGAAAAACAATTGAATTAAAAGGTGCATCCAAAGTTTTGTATACATAATGAACTTCCTGTCAACACACCTAGTTCTGTTTGAGTTTAGAATTGTAGAAAAGTAATTATTTATTCAGTGTCACGAAGTGGACGGGTTCCCTTCTGAGTCTGGTTCCTCTCAAGGTTTCTTCCTCATGGGGGCGTCGTGGCTCAGGTGGATAAGGCGCCGTACCATAAATCCGGGGACCCGGGTTCGATTCTGACCCGAGGTCATTTCCCGAGCCCTCCCCGTCTCTCTCTCCCGCCTGTTTCCTGTCTCTACACTGTCCTATCCAATAAAGGTGAAAAAAGCCCAAAAAAAATCTTTAAAAAAAAAAAGGTTTCTTCCTCATCTCATCTCAGGGAGTTTTTCCTTGAAGTCTCCAAGACCGAGACTGTGTTTGAGTGAGGGTGTTTCCAAGCGAACTCTAAGGAGGTTTGATTGCAGTAATAAAGAGATTCAACTTCAGGATGTGAACCAAACATGGCACTGAGCTAGAGCACTGCAGAAATGCGAGGCACATGTCCAAATCCACAGAAAAATGGTGAGCTAAAAACAGAATCAAGCTTCTGCCATGGCCCTGGCCATCTCAGTCCCCTGACCTGAACCCCAGTGAAAACCTGTGGGCTGAGATGAAGAGGAGAAGCACAAGAGAGGGTCGAGGACCCTGGATGACGTGGAGAGATTGCGTAAAGAGGAATGGGCTCAGATGCCCTGCTCTGTATCTCCAACCTTATAAAATGTTACAGGACAGACTCGGTGCTGTTTTACTGCCAATGGGAGGCTGTACGAAGTATTAAAGTGCTGATGACACGTTTTTGACATCTTTGGCGATGTTTTATAACATAAAAAGTAATTCCCGATGATCCATATATTAATTCACGAAGGCGCCTATTTTACAAGTTATGATAAAAAACGCGGCTATTTGGGCAAATTTGACAGGGCTGCAGCACCCAGGAGACGGAGGAGGAGGAGGAGCTATATGATGTCATCGAAAGAACCTTCCTCCTAACTTGCCAGTTTGTTGTTGATGCGGCAGGTGTTCAGTTTATCATTATTAGTATTTTTATTATACATTATTATACATTTTATATATATATATATATATATATATATATATATATATATATATATATATATATATATGGTTATTATGCCTTCGCGTTGTGTTGCCGGCTTTTGCTCCAAAACCCACAAGGATGGAGTAAGTTTATTCAAGTTTCCCAGAGATCCCGAGCTGCATGCGAAGTGGGTGAAGCAAGTCGGGCGCACTCGTGACAAGTGGGAGCCCTCACCAACATCCGTCCTGTGCTCTGAACACTTCGATTTGGATTGTTTTGACACCCTTCCCAGCTTAAAAGAATCTCTTGGGTGTACAGTTCAGCACAAACGTGTGTTGCTGCCATCAGCAGTGCCTACAGTATTCCGGAGGGGGTCTACTAGTAGCTATGCCGGATCCAGCAGTCGCCTGGGACAAGGCGACTCCTCCAAAGACAGTCCTTCTGTCAGAACATGTGTTGAGAAACGACATAAGATAAAGGTACGTAGAGCTATAGAGTGCTCCGACATGATGCTAAAAATAGTAACCATGCGGTCCGCGCGGCCATCTTGGAAGTGACTCGCTCCAGAGCGCTCATAGAGTACACATCATAGAGTACACATTCATGATAATCATAGATGTAATCATAAAGTCGGTGTGATATCAGTCATGTATTTGCTTGTGAAAGCTTGCGGCTTTCATGTAACTGCCGCCTAGCAACGAGAGGCAAAGGGTAAAGAGGGTAGGCTATCATAGATTCTATTCGGAAGAGATCAATACATGATTGCTTAAAAATTAGGTATTTTAACAATTTGCATCTGTTTTGTGATTATCGTGACACTTGTGTGTTATATAGAACTGTATGTCTTATCAGCACATTGAGGATCTTCCACCGGAGGCTTTAGCAAGTACTCATAGCAACGCTACACTTTACCCTTTGCCATGCGTTGTTAGGGAACGGTAGCAAGTACCCCGATGACCGACTTCAAGAATATGTAGAAAAAATTTAGAAATTATACTTTCCAAAAGTCATTTGAGCTTAGTGTATTGCATTTCCATTTATATTGTAGGTTCTTGCTGATGTTTTTGCGGAGTATGACGCAGCTGCTGAATCAGAAGCTGCAGAGTTTGTATGTACTAGTTGTGAACATTCACATTATTATCAATCTCATTTATTTAAAATCAGATAAAATCATGCCATCATGATCACTGCTTAGAGTACCAGTATTTGGTTGTTCTTTTGTTCAGAACTGTGATGCCAGCTGCCAAGTAGACCGGCGTTTTCCTGCGCCATTTCCATTGAGTAGAACAGCCAGTGAACCGCAGCGTGTTCTTCCGCTGACGTCACAGCATGGCCGCGAGCCAGTTTTCTTGCGCTGTGCAATTAAAAGTTGGATATTTGCGTAATAGCTTCTTTTCACGTAATTATAACAGAAATCTAACATGTTTGCCATGTTGTATAGTTTATTTAAGAAATTGCATAGAGTCATGTTCGTGTCATCAGTACTTTAAATGCAGGGGTGCCAAGAATAGTGGCTTTTTTTTTTTTAAATAATCTTTCTTGACAAAGGGTTTGTTTTTCTCTGAATAAATTTCTTTCAATTTAAAGGTTGGATTTTTCTCTTTTTTTCAGCGTGAGATGAAGCGACTTCACCGAAAGGTGGATTTTTTTTCTTTCTACCCCTTTGTCTAACGTTGTGGAGGGTGCTGTGCTTATGTGCAGCATGAAACCAGAACAAATAGTAGACAAAATGTTAGATTCACTCTTATTCAGACGAACTAATAGGTGTGAAAGCATTAGAGCCATTAGCGTACGTTCCCTATTCCAAACAAAATGAAAGAATATTCTCCTTCTCTGTTAAATCCAGGAAAAACAAACCTGATTCGCAAAAGAAAATGCACTCACGCATACAGTGTCCAGGAAGCTATAAAGGGAAAAATTCTTTATTATAAAGTATTTACAGAGAGACGCTTTCTGATGGCTGACCTCAATAGCTACATGTCCTATAAAGCTGATCATCTGTTTACAAGTCCAGGCGAGCTGAGTGTATACAGGATATACTCACACACCTACAGTCTCCATTTTATAGTCTTTTAAAATGATGATGTCATTCATGATCTGTTGGTCTTCACATCAGATTTGGCTCTCTTCTGGGAAATTTTAAGCATTTAGGAGAGAGAGAGAGAGAGAGAGAGAGAGAGAGCAAGGATATTTAACAGTTATTCCACGAAATCGAGTGGTACACGAGGCATATCCAGCGCCCTCCACAATTATTGGCACCCCTCGTTAAGATGTGTTCTTAGGCTTCTAATTTGTAGGCTTCTAGCCTACAAATAAAGTCATTCTTCTCCTGCGCAAGTTTCTATGACCCGCTGGGGTTCACTTCCTGTGTGACGTTCGCTGACTGAATGGAGAGAGCGGGAGGGTGGACTACTATCACGTCTCCACATCTTAAATAAGAGGTAAATATTGCAGTCTATCGTTATTCAAAAACGTCAATTTCAAACACGATATCAATATATTTGTCCACGTTAATGAGAGGCTCGCAAACATTAAATGACGTTAACCTCTGTTAGCCTGTCAATGCATAGGGCCTGACTAGCCTTTGGTAACACACTAAACGAATTATCTTTCATTTTTGGCACTTTTTCTGTTTGTGTAGATGGGAAGACATACTGAGAATCCAAATGGCCAACATTTGAAATAATAATTGTTTTGACTTATTTCTTGTCTTATTTAATGAAGGTTGTAATAGAATTAGCCTACATTTGGCTTAAGCTGGATGAGACAGAGACATAATTTTATAGCCATTTGTTAAACAGCTGACAGGGAACGTAATTAACCGCTCCGGGAACGAAATTTTTTTGTTCTAACCGGTTCGGGAACGTCTATTTAATGGTGGAACCCAAAACCGGAAACGTTAAAATTCCGTTTCTGTTCGGAACGAACCAATAGGAAAAAAATTCTGGTTCGAAGCCCTGCCGCAAACTAGCATTTACTCCAGAGTAAATTTCTTAAACCACCTCCTGAGCAGGGTTAGATTTGCACCGGTTTAAGCAGCTTTCAGGGGCTACACCGGTATAACTTTGTACCGTGTGAACGCTCTACCGGGGCAGCCCCGGTGCTACACCGGAGTAAAAGTTGCCGTGTGAACACCCCTTAAGACTGTTAGTGCACTAACAAATGGAAATACTTTTATTCACATTCTCTTCCTGTGGGAAAGACTAGCTTTATTTTTACAGCAGGATGAGTTTAAATGACGATTTTGGGGGTTGGGTGGGGGGATGGTCTGCAGACGCTGGAGACACGGGTTCTGTCTGCGGAGTGGCACGATCTTCAGGGCTTCTCCGGTTACAGTCGCAGCCTTCCTGTCGTTTGAAGAAAGCAGAGGGAGTGGGGAAAACACACAGAACTCGAGTTCTCCTGTGAATTACACAATACACCAACTATGGTGTAGAGTCCTGCTCTGGAAATGATCCCAACCTGCCTTCTCTCGCTCTCTTTCTCGCCATCCTGTTTTCTGTTCTTTGCAGTCATCCTGCTTTCATCAGCTAGAAGAGCTTACAACGTGATAAGGAGCAGACATGATATCAGTCATGCCTGCTCAGATCAATAGCAGTTTCCTTCGCTGTAATGCTTACTGTGAGCTCTGATGTAGTCATGCGTCTGCTTTTTACACAATACCATTACTCTTCTGGACGAACATACACTGCATACGTCATATAGTATATTACTGGAAGCTTCTCAATCTTTCCTCATAATTTGGTTTCTCGTAACAGATCTCTCTTTCTGTCACACACGCCACTGTTAGGTTAGTTTCAGTGCCCCACATAGAAAGTGTTGTTTGTTCCTAGCACTTAATCACACCGCAGAGTGTCGTTCAGGGTTGAAGAAACTCACTCCATCTGTCATGTTGCACCCAATAACATGGAGACTCCATGCCTTTCATAAACTATTTGTCCGTGTATACTCAGGACCTCAGGATCACAATCAGCCACGCAGATGTAGCGAAATACTTTAAAGTGCATATCACGGGTAAATTCAGGAGCAAGATCAATGTAATTCTCCTATTTTATATTAAACTTTGGCCAAATATCTGTAACATTCTGCATTCTCTGCAATTTTTTTTTACCTTGCGCAATACCAGAAAAATTCAGTTGAAATCAAGCCATTTGAGGCGAATCGGTCCGCCTCTGAAAAAACTTGGCGTTTGGATTTCCTGGGAAACACTGATTTTCGTGATGTCGCATGCGGGACGCCTCCTTCTGAATCCTACGTCAGCGCTGGTTTGTTTATGAGAAAACGACCTGGTGGTTTTCTGCAAATTTCTTCAATGTTATCGCGTAATTATTAAAATGGTTAACAGATGTATCGTAGGAGGGTGTAGCAACACCAATCGTGATGGGATTAGTACTCATCGTTTCCAAAAGACCGGACAATGAGAGAGAAATGGGAGCGCTTGGTCTACACAGGCTGTGCACTGAAACCGTGCAAAGCTCGCGCAGCCTGCTGGCGCTTCCGCAGGTGACGTCACGAATCTGGCTCCAGACTCCCTTGGGATTTTTCCAGACGCGTTTTGTTATTTTATTTTTTTCTGCTGTAGACAGATGGCCTTGTGCAAAATTACCCTTCTGGATGACTGTGTAAAGGGACATTCTTTCATATAAAAAAAAAATGAAATTGTTCCAGAATATGCACTTTAAGTAGCCTAGTAAACTAGACCCAACCGCCTAGCGGCCAAAAATATTTTTGCCTAGCGAGTGGGTCTAGCCTCGCACCATATAAACAAAAACACCCCGGGCATCAAATCGTGCCCGCCAATCACAACGCAAGGTTTTTGTTTGGATTCTTTGGGCGGGCTTTTGCAGGAGTGACGACAAAGCTGCGCGACGCTGGAGAAAGCGCAACAGGAAAGATGGCTACGGCTAGTGAACAGCGCGCGTTTGAGTCCGCTTTGGAATCAGTTTTAGAAGAATTAGACTTGGAGTTTTCGTTGAAACATGAGCAGGAAGAGGCTCTCCGCTCATTCCTTTTCAAGAAGGACGTTTTCGCTGTTTTGCCGACCGGCTATGGCAAAAGTCTGATCTACCAGCTGGCTCCGCTCGTAGCCAAAAGGATGGGGCTAGTTTGTGCAGTACGAAGAATTAATAAACAGCTTTGAAACATTACTTTTTGATTGTTTCTTATTTTCCCGTTATTTTAAATTTAAGGGAAATTATTTCACCAAACACCACTAAATAAAAACTCTCAAAAACAGTTTAAGCAAACCCTTGAAAAACACTTGAAAAAAAAGAGTGTATGTTAAGCATGTGGTACAGACTCCAAACTTGTGGTCATCATCTCCAAACTTCTTAATATCTAGAACCTGTTAATTAATACGCATTTTGAAAAATTATTTATTTCAAGGTCTCCCCCACTGCGCGCTCTGACTACGTCACAGTCACTGTTGCTCTGATTGGTCAGAGCGTTGGCCTATACGCACAGAGACAGTTTGAAAGACAGCGGTTTGTTCCTCCTACCCGCTTCGGAAATGTCTACGGATCGAGGCCAGACTAAGTATTCACATTTAGTCTGGCTTGCCAGGCTACACTTTAAGTGGAAATTCAGACCCATTTTTATCCTCCGCTGGCCCAAAGGCCCGAAGGGGGATTATGTTGTGGCGATGTCCATCCGTCCGTCCGTCCGTCCCGGGAAGGGTACTCACCTTCTGAAATCAACTTCTCTCACAATTTTTAATGGAATTTCACGAAACTTGGCATGATTCTTTGTTCTATGTCGGTAATACACATATTATAATTTAGTTAAACTGGGTCACATTTTACCAGAGTTACAGCCCTTGATTAACAAAATTATACTTTGACAATTTCACGAGAGTGTGTTTTCCTTCTGAAATCAACTCCTCTCACAATTTATGGAGGAATTTCACCAAACTTGGCAAAAGGCATTGTTATATGTCGGTAGTACGCAAATTGTTATTTTGTTCAATTCTGTCGCATTTTACCAGAGTTGTGGCCCTTGATTAACAACCTTGTACTTTCACAATTTCATGAAGATGTGCTCGCCTTCTGACATCATCTCACAATTTTTAGACGAATTTCTCGAAGCTTGGCAAAAGGCCTTGTTATATGACGGTAATATGTATATGGCGATTTAATTTAATTTGTGAAAATTTTAGCAGAGTTTTGACCCTTGATTAAATAACTTGTACTTTGACAATTTCATGAGGGTGTACGTTCTTCTGAAATCAACTCCGCTCATAATTTGTGGAGGAATTTCACCAAACTTGGCAAAAGGCTTTGTTATATGACAGTTATACGCATATTGAAATTTAATTTAATTTGGGGAAATTTTACCACAGTTATGCCCTTGATTATTAACAAAGTTGTACTTTGGCAATTTCATCAAGGTGTGCTTGCTTTCTGAAATCAACTTCCCTCACAATTCTTATCCCCCGCTGGCTGAAAGGCCCGAAGAGGGATTATGTCGTGGCGATGTCCATCCGTCCGTCCCGGGAAGGGTACTCGCCTTCTGAAATCAACTCCTCTCACAATTTCTGGAGGAATTTCACGAAACTTGGCAGGATTCTTTGTTATATGTCAGTAATACACATATTACAATTTCGTTCAATTCAGTCGCATTTTACCAGAGTTTTGGCATAATTGCCAGCAGGGGATATTGTGCTCTCAGAGCACTCTTGTTTTCTCACAGCCTGACATAGTTTGGTCAGAAATATTGGAAAGTAGAACGTTGATTTTGTCCATCAAGATTCGTTTGGGGGCGGCACGGTGGTGTAGTGGTTAGCGCTGTCGCCTCACAGCAAGAAGGTCCGGGTTCGAGCCCCGTGGCTGGCGAGGGCCTTTCTGTGCGGAGTTTGCATGTTCTCCCCGTGTCCGCGTGGGTTTCCTCCGGGTGCTCCGGTTTCCCCCACAGTCCAAAGACATGCAGGTTAGGTTAACCGGTGACTCTAAATTGACCGTAGGTGTGAATGTGAGTGTGAATGGTTGTCTGTGTCTATGTGTCAGCCCTGTGATGACCTGGCGACTTGTCCAGGGTGTACCCCGCCTTTCGCCCGTAGTCAGCTGGGATAGGCTCCAGCTCGCCTGCGACCCTGTAGAACAGGATAAAGCGGCTAGAGATAATGAGATGAGATTCGTTTGGATTGGAAACATGAAGTCTCGATGTAGACACGGTACTGCAGTGATTCGTGGAGGATTCCTCACTTACTCCAACAGCACCACTAGGTTCGAGGAGGTGGCAGTAATCCTGCTAGTGTTGTTGCTTGTTGTTATCGCAGTAAATAGAAGACATGCTGATTCCTCAGTTTCTGTTTGATGATAACTGGGTATAGGGAGGTGAAACATGACATTTTTTTTTATATCACAGTGCTATCAAATGCTTGATTTTGATTGGTCAGAAGGTGTTGAATAATTTTCATAACGTTTTGTTTTAATACATTATCACTTTTATCATAGTAACTTAAATTTAGCAATTATCAGCCAAAGGCGAAGTGAATATCAGTGATTATTATACATACAGGGCACTTTTTCGATGGAATAAAAACGTGTTCTATTCCCTTTCATTCATTTGGTTTGATAGCATGCAGTATTGTTAGCATATTGCTTATCCTACGTGTATTACCTCACTCGACCCAATGGAGAATGAGTGCTGAATGTGGTTTATGATATTGCGTGGTTGTCAAGACAATATGACATCGCACGTCAGAGCTGATGCAAATATCCAATGAGAAGGTTTTCTGCTGAGCATACACTGCCGTTCAAAAGTTTGGGGTCACCCAGACAATTTTGTGTTTTCCATGAAAAGTCACACTTTTATTTCCCACCATAAGTTGTAAAATGAATAGAAAATATAGTCAAGACATTTTTCTGGCCATTTTGAGCATTTAATCGAGCCCACAAATGTGATGCTCCAGAAACTCAATCTGCTCAAAGGAAGGTCAGTTTTATAGCTTCTCTAAAGAGCTCAACTGTTTTCAGCTGTGCTAACATGATTGTACAAGGGTTTTCTAATCATCCATTAGCCTTCTGAGGCAATGAGCAAACACATTGTACCATTAGAACACTGGAGTGAGAGTTGCTGGAAATGGGCCTCTATACACCTATGGAGATATTGCACCAAAAACCAGACATTTGCAGCTAGAATAGTCATTTACCACATTAGCAATGGATAGAGTGGATTTCTGATTAGTTTAAAGTGATCTTCATTGAAAAGAACAGTGCTTTTCTTTCAAAAATAAGGACATTTCAAAGTGACCCCAAACTTTTGAACGGTAGTGTATGCAAAAGCATCTCTTTGTTTGCCGGGATAGAGAAAGACGAGCTGAACACCAGAAAGGCTACCAAAGCTTCATTAGATATTCTTCACAAGAGAAAAACATACCAACGGACATCAAAAAACTGGAAAAGAGAGCGTGTATGTATAATAATAATAATAATAATATTGGCTGACTTTTTATCGTGGTATATCAGATATATTCCATTCAGCTAGCATGATATTGAACTCGTCTTCGGCTCGTTCAGTATTCTGCTAGCTGAATGGAATATATCTGATACACCACATAAAAAAGTCAGCCAATATTATTTAAATAATAACAGAGAAGTGGTTGAGGTTATTATTCACTGAGCCTGAGGCGGATAATTGTTTTAGTATAAATACACAGACGATTATTTTTAAAGTCGTATTTAAAAAAAGGTCTTTATTTCAAACGACAAAAGCGGCATGCAAATGAAATAAAGGCGCGGCGCAAGCTTGTTTCACTCATCTACGCCGAGACATAAAATACTTTGTTCTGAAACTGATAAAATAAATCACAATTCCACCTGACCTTTGAATAGTTTTAGACCAAACTTCGTAGCATCTTTAGTGCTTTTAGGAACAGCGTTTTCTTTCATCATTTGTAATTCTTCCTCACTTACGGTGACGAAGTGATTCGCAGCCATTTTGCCGAGTCATTCAAGGTGATTATTGAGAAATAGTCCGAATTTCTCAACCAATCAGCACGCGCGATTTTCTATAATCACCTGCGTATTTATACTAAAAGGATTTCTATGGCAGACACTTCACATAAATGGGTTGCAAAAAATTGAGAAGGTTTTTCCGAGGAGGCATTTATTTTCATTTTTGGAAGGAGTCTCCAGTGCCATTAGAAGTAAAGCTGTAGCTTTTAATTTTCCGACACGGGAAAGTTTTTATGATGGACGGTATCTCTGTAACTGAGAAACTGAATTTTTATTGTCTTTAAAAAATAGAAAAAGAAGAGGTTGGTGAGGGAATGCCAGTTTTATAGCTGCTATGAGGTAGGTGATAATCTGAACTAACACGGTTTTTTTGTGGCTGTTTCAACATTAAATGTAATTATAAATGAAAAAAAGGACAATGTGTTGTTTATTATCAAATTACTGTGATATAAGAGGAATAAAACACTTCAGGACATGCTGTTATTGGAAAACAATTAACCTGTGGATGGTAACAGGTATCACACACACTCACACACACAGCATGTCCATCCTGAAGTGTTTTTACTTGAAGTTCTTACTTAAAATATGTATCGGTAAAGTCAAAAATGGGATGTGTGCAAAGGCTGCTGCACTTTAGCGGAAGATTAATGACAATGACAACTTTAGTTACAGTATATCAGTGATTAATAATGATGAATCATGCACAATATAACCAGGGCCATGTGCTAAAAAAGATTAAAGCGAGACGGCCTTTCGATTTCATAAAATCAGTGAAATTTAGTTCCCTCTGAAATGTGGTCATTGTGATATATGTTTATTTCTGTAATATCTCACAAAATATCAGGCCATTCTGTGGCTGGGAAGTTATTTAATTTGAGGCGATTCCCGAGCAAATAACGCGCATGAAATCAATCGCTTCGCACAGTCAAGCAGACAGAGGAAGTCCGTGTGCGCATGCGCAGGTTTACCTTTGACCGTGCACTGACAGTTCCATCATTCTGTCACTAAACGAACAGCTGATCACACCGAGGTGCTCGCTGACCGCCGATATTTATTAGTTTGGTCCTGCGTTTCCTTTCCTTCGCAACATAACGTCTTTTCTCGCTTTCCGTTACTGTAGTCGTTACTTTCACGTTTCATTCGCACACTCACGTCCTCCATTTTTCTCTCCTGTTTCAAATTTGTATCCCACAATGCCTTGCGCAAACAGGGAAAGCCCACCACGCGATGCATGACGTACCCTGTGTCCGAAATCGCTCACTCGTTCACTGCTCTCTACTCCAGGGGTGGGCAATTATTTTTTCCATAGGGCCACATGAGAAACAGAAAATTTTGTGGAGGGCCGGACCAAAAGGCTGAACTAAATTCTCATCTCATCTCATTATCTGTAGCCGCTTTATCCTGTTCTACAGGGTCGCAGGCAAGCTGGAGCCTATCCCAGCTGACTACGGGCGAAAGGCGGGGTACACCCTGGACAAGTCGCCAGGTCATCACAGGGCTGACACATAGACACAGACAACCATTCACACTCACATTCACACCTACGCTCAATTTAGAGTCACCAGTTAACCTAACCTGCATGTCTTTGGACTGTGGGGGAAACCGGAGCACCCGGAGGAAACCCACGCGGACACGGGGAGAACATGCAAACTCCGCACAGAAAGGCCCTCGCCGGCCACGGGGCTCGAACCCAGGACCTTCTTGCTGTGAGGCGACAGCGCTAACCACTACACCACCGTGCCGCCTGAACTAAATTCTGCATAATATTAATTGTATTTCTTTATATAAAGCAGTAAATAACATTGTTTTTACAAGCTGCTAAGACTGGTAAGAGTATGGAAAAAACGAGGTTGCCTTACAAAAAATGTCATTTATTCAATCAAATTTCCCAAAACAATGGTTAACAAAATGTGAACGTTTGTACCATTTTTTTTTTCAGTCACATTCACCCCAAAACACAATAAAGACATCACAATATTGTCTTTCTACTCCAAATATCAAGCAAGATACATCATATTATAATAATGATTCCCACATTTGTAGTTTAATCACCTCATTTGGTGTTTTTCAGTTTTTTATTTGTTCAGTGAGAGAAATCTAGTCTCTGTTGGTCTTTAACGAGTGCATCAGAGTCAGGTTGAATGTCTGAGGTGGAGATGCGAAGCACAGCTGACAGATGATCATCAGTCCATTCGGTGTAGGTATCAGATCTACAGATCGGCTCAGGCTCCGGCGCCTGCTGGTGACGTCACACTATGTGATTGGCTGGACCATTTGAAGGATGACATACAAGTTTGTGGTTGGTCTGGACAAATTACGGAAGTAGTTATCGCGGGATTAGGTTTCGTGGGATTTCATGTCATGTTCATGTCGCGTGCGTTGCGTTTTTGTTGAACACAACTTCAAAATAAAAGCAATGCACATTCAGTCCATGCATGAGGTAAAATTAGAAAATACGTTTATTTTGTAATTTCTAATTAACCTTACGCGGGCCGGTCAGAATGAACCAAAGGGCCGGATGCGGCCCGCGGGCCGGAAAATGCCCAGGTCTGATCTACTCCTTATATAGGGAATTACTATATAGAGGACTATATAGTGAGCTCATACAGTGAGCCCACCATGTGATGCATGACGTAGTATCTTGAATTGGGTCATGGTGAAGCAGGAAAAAATAGCGGAAAATTTAGGGCCATGTGGCCTTAAATTCATTAATTGTTCTATTAAAAATAATAATAAAACTGGAAGTCTGTGATTCGAATTCAGTAGCTTTCAGTCCGCTAAACAAAAATAATTGGGTGTCAGGGAAAATTCTTTTTATGACCTAAACCTGAATAATCTGTAGGCAGTCTACCTTTTAAAAAAATATATTTCAGGCTGTCTTCAGGGCTTGCTTATTTATTTGTTTGTTTGTTTGTTTAAACATATGTGCGTTAATTATATACAGTATATGGCCAAAATTTTTGGACACCTGATGATCAGCCTTCTATGTGCTTGTTGAAGGTTCTGTTCCAGATTTAGTACCACGAGTTGGCCTAGTGGTTAGCGTGTCCGCCGCGAGATCGCGAGTTCTATTCACGGTCGGGTCATACCAAAGACCATCATAAAAATGGTACCTACTGCCGTCTGGCAAGGCACGCTGCAATACAGATGTGAGTGGGGAGTCAAACTCTCGCGGTTACCAGAGGACTAGTAACCCTAGCTATGTAATAGGCGAGAGGCCGAGGGCTACGGAAACGGAGATCGGCGCCGCCCTATGCGCCACATGGCGTGGGAAGGACTTTGATTTGATCGCTGTTATAATAATCTCCACTCTTCCGGGAAGGATTTCCACTAAACTTTGGAGCATGTACAAGGGGATTTGTGTTCAGTGGGAGTTTAGGTACCGTAAAGGCTCTGTGGAGGACACTCGAGTTCTTCCATTCCAACCTTGGCACATGATGTCTTCATGGACTTTGCTTTGTGCACAGGGGCGTTGTCATGCTGGAACAGTTTGGGCCACTTAGTTCCACTACTGTGGACAAAAGACATTTTCTACAATTATGTTTCCAACTTTAAGGCAACAGTTTGGAAAAGAACGACATATGGATGAGATGGTCAGGTGTCCACAAACTTTTGTCCATATAGTGTATCTGCAATACCGCAATAACAACTCAATGAGTTCTCTCAGGAATAAAGCGAATGTCAGCACAGACATCACGTTATTGTTCTATTAGAGTGCGAGTAGGGTCTCTGCTTGTGAGGGAGAAAAGCAGTCACGCAATGGGATGTGACTAAAACAGAAACATGTGTGGGCAAAAGAGTGCTTCACCCCGTTTTTCTGGAATAGCACCACCATCAAATGAGACTTTCACTAGAACAAGCCTGGCAAATGAAGGGAAATGACATCATTAAAAGGAGGCCCATAATTGGTATCCTCGCTTTCCCAGCGGTAGATCTTGGCTACAGACTCACGTTTGTGTGAGTCACAGCTGTTCCTTTTAAATGAACTTTTGTACCCAAACCCTGATAACGAAAGCGAGGGAGATCTGTATAACTCACTCTGTTTTCTGCTGGACAATTAGACACATCTCGTGTCTATAAAATAGTGAGACATGAGAGTCTTTTGTCTCCCTGTTCGGTTGTTGTCACGGTCTATTGCATTGTTTTGCATTTGTGATGTTGATACAGTTTGTCTCTTATTTATATCCTCCCACTTGAGGAAGACGTGCTGACAGTTTTAAACGGGTTTGATCTTAATAACACGATTTTTTTTTTTTTTGCGGTGCAGTTTCCATCAAATCCTGCGCTTTGATTGGCTGGCGAGCGGGTCCGTATCCTACGATACGGACCCCAGTTACGGACCTCTGGCGACTCGCTCGTTCACAACAACAACAACAACAAATATAGAATTTTTTGCCAACATTTATCTTTTTTTTAATAAGATTTATTGATAAGATTATCAAAAATCTTATGAATAATGATAATGATAATGGATGGATAACGATAACGACAGCGTTCACAGCGAAAGCGAGTTTTACTACCCTGAGGAAGAAGAAATAAAAGAAAACATTTCAGGAGAAAGCTAAAAACCTCTAACTGTTGCTAACGCCGAGCAAAAACATGGCTGAATCCTGAATGACTCCTATTTGTATAAATAGGGGACTACATAGGTGGCAAAATGTAGTTTTTTTTCCTGCCATGGAAGTGCACTTGTATACCGAGGAGGAAGCCATTTGCATTACAGCCGTGAATGAGGATTCAAAATGGCGGCTCACCTCGGCTCGGTTTTCCCTTTCGGGCGCTCTCATTTTCTGTTAGAATTTGGTAAAGAAAAAATAAATATATTAATTTACCAGCTTAAGGTCGGTCCGTATGGTGAAATACCGTGACCTCGGCCTTGAATACTGACCTCGGCCCAGAGGGCCTCGCTCAGTACTTTCAAGACCTCGGTCACGGTATTTCATGATACGAACCTCCCAGCTGGTAAATAACATATATGTATTCATTCAAAAAGGAAAATGCACACATTTCCATTTCATTTTTTTTTTTTTAGTTGGCTGTCGTGCGGATTTGTGTCAAGGTGTTACAGAGGTGATCAGATCCCTGAGCCCTGAGACAGACTTTCTGCTTTTATTGGGTTAAATTATCAAGGTCAGTGGTAGACAGGAGTTCAGGGAGGAGCAAATTACATTTCACTGTGCTGAACTGAATCATTTATGTGGGGTTGATTTCAACTTAAGTCTCCTTTCCGACATTTTGTTCCACACTCGCTCACGTTTAACGGATTATGAGTTAAAAAGTTTTGCAACAATGATCAGAATACAAAAGTGCAAAAATCGACGTCTCACCCTTGACACTAGTCTCGTTCCCAGAGCCTCCTCTTTGTATGTTACATGCGTTATTAGATCATAAATTCATTAGTTAGACCACAGGGCAAATACACCGGAGCGTCTACTTACCCAGTCTTGTGTTTCGGTTACCCAGAAATCTAATTTAACCAGGCTAAAATAGCAGCTAATGTAATTTAACTCCAAAATATGACAAACAAGTTAGCTAAAAGCAAAGGAGGAACATCAGCAGCGAAAGCCCATAGTACAGACGCACAACACTGGATTGCCTTGTGCCTTACAGAAGTAGGTACAAGATATATGCCTATTCACAAATATAATATTTATATTAGGCTATTCTATATACAGTGCACTATATATAGTAATACAGTACTGTGCAAAAGTCTTAGGCACAAGTAAAGAAATGCCTACAACGGCTTAAAAATAATGAAATGAAATGTTTCGACATTTAAAAATACTATAAAAAGTAATCAGTAAGACATGATGAATGAAACAAAGTCAATATCTGGTGTCAGACGACACTTTGCTTTAAAAAAAAAAATAGTCTCGGGTACAATAAGTGCAGTTTTATAAGGAAATGAGCTGTAGATTTTACTGAGCATCTTGCGGAACCGGCCACAGTTCTTCTGTACGCCATTTTGTAGTGCTGTCTGAAACCTTAGTGAGGATTATTTACACCCTAAATACATAGTTTTCACATGACGTCACAGAGTCGGGGATTCCCTAGTGGCGGCCATCTTGCGGGTCAAGCTTACCGTACGGGTGACTGAGCACACACTGTAACGCGCGAGTACAAAGTCTTCAAAAGAACCCAAGCAGGCTATTTAAAGCTAGCAATGGTGCACACCTGTTGTATTCACGGCTGTCGTAATAGGTCAGATGATGACGTCAAGCGGAGCTTTTATGGAATTCCCACTGTACGGGAGCACGAAGGTGAGCAAACAAAGAAACTCAGCATACAAAGGAGAAATCTATGGCTTGCGAGAATCAACCGCAAGGATTATCAGCCTTCCAAACACAGCAAAGTCTGCTCCGATCATTTTATAAGTGGTAAGTTTTTTAAATAAACAATCAATTGTGTTTAAGTTTGTTTTTGGCGGATGCCGCCTTTTTCACGGCTGAATCGCGCAGATCCGATTTTTTTTGGGGGGGGGGCGTTGGAGTGTCTGATTATAATTTCAAAGTAAATTCTGTATTAAAATGACTAAATAAGCAAATCCGTTACAGTCCAT
Organism: Neoarius graeffei; assembly: GCF_027579695.1. NCBI lineage: Eukaryota > Metazoa > Chordata > Actinopteri > Siluriformes > Ariidae > Neoarius > Neoarius graeffei. The sequence goes on from NC_083574.1 coordinate 41,877,568, forward strand.
GAAACATAGGAAGTATAAGGATGAGAAAAAAACAGTTAATCGGAAAGCTGCGCACATTTGTGCAGCTTCGCGCAAATGTGCGCAGCTTTCCGATTAAAAACATCCGCCAAAAGGCGTGCTGTTTGCATCCCTGATATTTATATGCAGTGTTGAGAGCTCTAAAATATCAATGTTTACATACCTTGGCTGTAATTAGGACACGACTGTCACTTGTTTTTATATGGTGGACTTCACGGACCCAGCCACAGACAAAATAATTGTATGACTCCAGCGACTTGTATGCTTTGAGGTCGTCAAGTGTGTAGGCACTTTTACTATTCACGAAATAGTTCACAATATCAGGGTACGATATGGATGGCAGCCCTGCATAGTCACTTGAAAATGCATCTTTGTCCACTTCGTAGGGGTCAATTCCCCCAATCAAGGCCAGTTTGGCTGCATACCCTTCTCGTGAGATGTCGTCTAATGTATCTATATACAACCCTGATTCCAAAAAAGTTGGGACAAAGTACAAATTGTAAATAAAAGCGGAATGGAATAATTTACAAATCTCAAAAACTGATATTGTATTCACAATAGAGCATAGACAACATATCAAATGTCAAAAGTGAGACATTTTGAAATTTCATGCCAAATATTGGCTCATTTGAAATTTCATGACAGCAACACATCTCAAAAAAGTTGGGACAGGGGCAATAAGAGGCTGGAAAAGTTAAAGGTACAAAAAAGGAACAGCTGGAGGACCAAATTGCAACTCATTAGGTCAATTGGCAATAGGTCATTAACATGACTGGGTATAAAAAGAGCATCTTGGAGTGGCAGCGGCTCTCAGAAGTAAAGATGGGAAGAGGATCACCAATCCCCCTAATTCTGCACCGACAAGTAGTGGAGCAATATCAGAAAGGAGTTCGACAGTGTAAAATTGCAAAGAGTTTGAACATATCATCATCTACAGTGCATAATATCATCAAAAGGTTCAGAGAATCTGGAAGAATCTCTGTGCGTAAGGGTCAAGGCCGGAAAACCATACTGGGTGCCCGTGATCTTCGGGCCCTTAGACGGCACTGCATCACATACAGGCATGCTTCTGTATTGGAAATCACAAAATGGGCTCAGGAATATTTCCAGAGAACATTATCTGTGAACACAATTCACCGTGCCATCCGCCGTTGCCAGCTAAAACTCTATAGTTCAAAGAAGAAGCCGTATCTAAACATGATCCAGAAGCGCAGACGTCTTCTCTGGGCCAAGGCTCTTTAAAATGGACTGTGGCAAAGTGGAAAACTGTTCTGTGGTCAGACAAATCAAAATTTGAAGTTTTTTATGGAAATCAGGGACGCCGTGTCATTCGGACTAAAGAGGAGAAGGACGACCCGAGTTGTTATCAGCGCTCAGTTCAGAAGCCTGCATCTCTGATGGTATGGGGTTGCATTAGTGCGTGTGGCATGGGCAGCTTACACATCTGGAAAGACACCATCAATGCTGAAAGGTATATCCAGGTTCTAGAGCAACATATGCTCCCATCCAGACGACGTCTCTTTCAGGGAAGACCTTGCATTTTCCAACATGACAATGCCAAACCACATACTGCATCAATTACAGCATCATGGCTGCGTAGAAGAAGGGTCCGGGTACTGAACTGGCCAGCCTGCAGTCCAGATCTTTCACCCATAGAAAACATTTGGCGCATCATAAAACGGAAGATACGACAAAAAAGACCTAAGACAGTTGAGCAACTAGAATCCTACATTAGACAAGAATGGGTTAACATTCCTATCCCTAAACTTGAGCAACTTGTCTCCTCAGTCCCCAGACGTTTACAGACTGTTGTAAAGAGAAAAGGGGATGTCTCACAGTGGTAAACATGGCCTTGTCCCAACTTTTTTGAGATGTGTTGTTGTCATGAAATTTAAAATCACCTAATTTTTCTCTTTAAATGATACATTTTCTCAGTTTAAACATTTGATATGTCATCTATGTTCTATTCTGAATAAAATATGGAATTTTGAAACTTCCACATCATTGCATTCTGTTTTTATTTACAATTTGTACTTTGTCCCAACTTTTTTGGAATCGGGGTTGTACTTCTGTTTGCTTGATTTTGCCGACATTGATCTTTATTTTAGAAAACTGACTATATAATTTCATAAATTTGTCCGAGATAACGTAGCCGGTTATGGCGATGGTCCGTTTTGTTTGACCCACAAGATGGCGGCTGGAGGGCGTTCCCCGGAATGCCGTGACATCAGTGAAAACTATCTATAGTGCACTCAAAGTATCCCATAATGCATGACGAAAAGCAGTGTACAACCGATGGGCACTAACCAAAGCAATATATCCCATCATGCATTGCGGTCGCGCTGAAAAATCGAATTAAAAGTCTCAAATTTGATTAATAAAAGGCAGCGGCAAAGAAGAAAGTATTCAGCCTTGATTTAAAGGAACTGAAAGATGCAGGAACTTTGTATTGATTAATGTGGGAAATGCGCTCAGTATAATATGGATTTATCACAAAAACACGTGTGTATGTATTATTTTGAAAACCCACCAGCTGACTGATCTGGCACGTTTTAATTGTGTGACAGTAATGACGTAAATACCGGCGCGATGGACTAGTGTCCGAAAACTCTTTTTTTTTTATTTCATTTTATTAATGAGCTCACTATACAGTCCTCTATATAGTAATTCCCTATATAAGGAGTAGAGAGCAGTGAACGAGTGAGCGATTTCGGACACAGGGTACGTCATGCATCGTGTGGTGGGCTTTCCCCGTTCGCGCAAGGCATTGTGGGATACAAATTTGAAGCAGGAGAGAAAAATGCAGGGCGTGAGTGTGCGAATGAAACGTGAAAGACCGACTACAGTAACGGAAAGCGAGAAGAAAAGACGTTATGTTATAAACGCAGGACCAAACTAATAAATATCGGCGGTCAGCGAGCGCCTCGGTGTGATCAGCTGTTCGTTTAGCGACAGAATGATGTAACTGTCAGTGCACGGTCAAAGGTGAACCTGCGCATGCGCACACGGACTTCCTCTGTCTGCTTGACTCTGTCTGCGATTTCATGCAGATTATTTGCTCAGGAATCGCCTCAAATTAAATAACTTCCCAGCCACAGAATGGCCTGATTTCTTTTTTAGATATTACAGAAATATACATATATCACAATGACTAAATTTCAAAGGGAACTAAATTTCACCGGTTTTATGAAATCGAAAGGCCGTCTACTTTTAATTTTGCACCAAAACCCAGTAGCCTTCATTATGTTTTCTTTTTTCATCTGAAAAGTGCTCCTCTTACATAATGTGCTGCTCAGATGCAAACTTTTTTTTTTTCTGTAACGTTTAATTTCGTGCTGGAAAACGAACGTTTGGACTCTAAAACGTTTTTGTACCGACTCGATAATGTAGAAGTCATCAAATAGAAATCTATAACAAAGTTTGTATGAAAAAAATAGGGTGCTGAAGACTTTTGCACAGTACTGTATATATAATTCAGTACATTGATAGAATTAATAGAATGATATAGATACATTTAACACAGTAATAATAAAACATGCTTTAAGAATGCCTATGGATTTTTTTTTTCATTTCTTAAAAAATAAAATATGCTATTATGTTTGAGCATCCATGCACGTTATACTAATCTGCCATATCTATAGCTTTTCCTGCATGCTTGCGATGTAGTTTGTTTTCTGGTTCCCACTTCCTGGAAAATCAGACTGATTAAAACCATCAGATTTAAGGGATGATTTTTATTTGCTGCTGTGGAAAATTATGTAATATGTTGGGGTGTCAAAAAATATAGGGTTTTTTTTATTCATCTGATTCGATATTGATCTATAAATTTTATGAATCAAGCTTTTAGGTTAATATGTGTTTTTTGGGGTGAACGGTTTTCTAGGTTCATTTACGCTATGATTAAACATAGCCGAAGATATAAATAGAAGTATTCTGACTGGTATTAAAGGTCCCATGGCATGGTGGTTTGTTGATGCTTTAAACGGGCTCGTGGAGGTTTCCGGATGTTATATCCGCAGCCTTTCTCGAAATGAACCCTCAGCACGTAAATATAGCCTCCTGGGAGAAAGCCCCATTTCAGCGCTTTTCCCAGTGCGTCGTTTTGCTAATGAGAAGCAGGAGGCGGGGAAAGGTAGAGGGTGGGGGCGGGCCATGGGGGGAGGGGCTCGACCAAGTTGCGCGCACACATACTCGCTGCTATCAGCGCCTGTAGCCACGCTGCTAAGACAAAACCCCGTTCTCCCTCGGACTCCTTTCGTAAACTCAACGTGACACAGAGAACAGAGAGTGAGAGTGTTCGGAGTGGTAGTTTACGAACGTATAATACCCTAGGCTTGAACACGCACTCCATAACCAAAGAGGACAGAAGCAGCAACTACAGCAACATAGCGCTTATCCAACAGAAGACATGCATTGCGGAGCAATAGTCAAACATAAGCTCATAAGTTACAGTCAATTTCCAGACTAAACTCAGTTTAACAGAGCATGCTGCATGCTCTTTAGTTTTGTAGCGCAGATTACCTGGCTAACTGCAGGAAGCGGTTAGCTGCACAGCTAATGTAGCCATTGCTAGGCTAACGCACCGATTTTAAAACACGGCAAAATGACCAGTTATACACTTACTTGTTCGGTGTTTGTGGCTGATGCGGCAGGGATGCTTGGTACGGACCCAGGCTTCAATGACCGTTGATGTGCAAAACCTGCCCTGTACTGTCCCAAGTTGTGGAAACATTCATCAGGAAAATGCTTCCGACAAACATACACCGTCTTAGGTAGACTCGACGGCGTATTATTGGAGTAAATAAAATTTAAGCCACTGCGTCTTCAGGGGCTCTCCCGACGGCAGTAAAAACAGACTCCTTTCTGTGTTGTCACATCCATGTACAACGCAATTTCCATGTTTCACTCGCTTAGGTGATGCCATGTTGTTGTGTCCTCTATGGTCTCCTCACTACAACTGGGCGGGCAATCCATACAGTGGGTGGGAATCCAGAGGGGGGGGCGTGGGGATCATCTCCCTTGCTGACGTAGTAAAGGGAAGAGCTTATCGACGCGCCGTTTTGATGCGTCATTCTCAAATGTTGGGCATAGTTTGGTTTACACATTATGAAATTTCTAGCCACTGGGGTGACTTAAGAAGGTCAGAGGAACTCATTTTAACGTTAAAAAACCTCAGAAAGTGAAAATTTCATGCCATGGGACCTTTAAGGGCAACAACTAGTCTCCCCTTTAGCTGTTGCTCTCTCTGTGAATTTTGGCTCTATATTTAAATAATATTGGCTGGCTTTGAGTGGTCTATCAGATATATTCCATTCAGCTAGCATGATATTGAATAAGTCAAATGAGTAGCTGAATGGAACCTATCCATGAAAAAAAGCCAGCCAATATTATTAGTAGTCCAAACAAAATAATATATGTGTTTCCGGTTACCCGACCGACCCTGTAAAAACACTGCGACCCTTCAACTGTTTATGACCACGATAAACAAACTATTTCTCGCGCCTGACCCTACCTGCTTGGCAGCCACCTGGCGAGTCAAACGAGAACCGCTAGGGCGTGTCATATAAACCACTCGGTATTTGCCGAAAGACACGAGGCCCGTCAGGAGTAAATTGACAACCAACACGCACCTCCGTCTACCCCAGCCCTTTCAAACCAGCACGGGCACGGCCTGGTGGGACGGTGCCTCGGCCAGTCATTCACCACTGTGCAAGCGCTGCTCAGCGACTTAAGTTTTGATTTGATCCATGGCTCCAGCCCACCTTTAAACGTTTATAACTCGGACACCGAAGGTCGCAGCAAAGCCAAATTTCGTAGGCATTTCTAGACAGGGGTCACCGTTAGATGCAATCGAATACATAGCTGAACAATGCTGCGTATTCTTGCTAGTGTTACAGTGATGATTATCTTAGATTTTTAAGTAGAAAAACCGGCCACCCTTGTGTTCACGCCTCGAAGGGTCGGGTGTAAATGACTGCTTGCACATGCGCAGTATATTTCATCGATTCCTCGGGTGCCTATAAAATGGAGGTTCATCATTCCTCGGAACAAAAAGCGACACAGTGGAAAGAAATGTTTGCTTGTCAAATCAGCCTATTGCAATGCAAAAGATATTCACAATTAAAAATATTTCCAAATGAAGAACTATAGAGTAACTACAACATTGTTTCCTACAACAAATCACACAGTTCTGACATTCTGGGATCAGTTGCAAACGTTTAACGAGTATTTTGCAAAAAAAGTTTTCAAAGGAAACTTCTCACTTTTTCCTACCTACCCTAGAACATTTGTCGTAAACTTTTGGGATAAACAAATTTTTTTTCCCTACCTACCTACCTACCCTATTTTGAAAACCCAGGAAACAGGAAACACATATATTATTTTGTTTGGCCTTATTACTATTATATATACACATTCGATGGAACAGTTATAGATTTTCCAAAAAGTTAAGAACAGGGGTGTAACTTACCAATACTGAATGCTGATCGAATGGAATTCAATGTTGTGTCAATCCAATGTACTGTACAAAGTCAAAGTTCTAACAGTAAAAATGGTACAAGTCCAAAAAGCCTGAACAACAACCCAACTTATATACAAGCTACGGTATATCCAGGTAGACAGTTCAAGTTCAAAGTTACTTTTGGTCGTAGTTAATTGTTCCATTGCAGTTGCTCAAAACAAAAGGGCTTTGCTGAGTGAAGTCCACGAGTGAAGTCCTCTTGTAAAAGTCTCCGTCACTTTTCCTCACCTCCAAGTAGAACTTTATATTTCTGCTATTGCTCTCTTTTCCAGTTTTTCGATGTCCGTTGGTATGTTTTTCTCTTGTAAATATGCGTGAAGAATATCCAGTGAGTTTTTGTAGCCTTTCGGGTGTTCAGCGCGTCTTTCTCTGTAAATCTTCTGCTTTTAATGAAGCAAACCTCGCCGCCATTTTTGTTTACAAATCGTTACAGTCACCCGCGAGTGCGGAAGTTTTACATATCCGACGTGTGTCTTTTCCAGTTTTTCCATATATTTAATGCGGAAGAATATCCAGTGAAGTTTTGGTAGCTCTTCGGGTGTTCGGCGCCTCTTTCTCTTTAAATCTTCGGCTGTTAATGAAGCAAACCTCACGGCCGTGTTTGTGTACAAACTATCACAGTCACTCACTAGCATGGAAGTTTTACATCTCCGGCATGTCTCTTTTCCAGTTTTTTGATGTCCGTTGGTATGTTTTTCTCTTGTAAATATGCGTGAAGAATATATAATGAAGTTTTGGGAGCCTTTCGGGTGTTCAGCGCGTCTTTAGTTTCAGTTTATTTATTTAGTGCTTAAACCGAGCACAGAATTAACCCCATCTTCTCTCTCTCCCAGCTGACAAAGAAATGGTTGTGCACATGCGCAACAGAAGTTTTGTCAATGGATCTTCGCATGAGCTCCGAAATATGACGTTGTGTTGTCTTGACGATGTGCAATATTATAACAATATTGCATGCTCATTCTCCATCGGGGAAAGTGGCATAATACATGGAGGATAAGCGATATGATAACAATATTGCATGCCATCAATAAACCTGCTAGAAAGGAATAGAATACATGTTTTCATTCCATGGAAAAAGTGTCCTGTATGTATAATAATATTTCATATTTTATTCGTATTGAATCGGAATTGAATTGAATCAAATGATTAGCTTGTGAATCTGAATCAAATCAGGGAATCTGTGCCCTAGTAATAAATATATGTTATTTACTAGCTGGGTATCTTGTATGCACTTGTATACCGAGGAGGAAGCCATTTGCATTACAGCCGTGAATGAGGATTCAAAATGGCGGCTCGGCTCGGTTTTCCCTTTCGGGCGCTCTCGTTTTCTGTTAGAATTTGGTAAAGAAAAAAATAAATATATTATTTACCAGCTTAAGGTCGGTCCATATCGTGAAATACAGTGACCGAGGTCTTGAAAGTACTGACCGAGGCCCTCAGTCACAGTATTTCACCATATGGACCGACCTTAAGGTGGTAAATAATATATTTATTTTTTCTTTACCAAATCCTAACAGAAAACGAGAGCGCCCGAAAGGGAAAACCGAGCCGAGCCGCCATTTTGAATCTTCATTCACGGCTGTAATGCAAATGGCTTCCTCCTCAATATACAAGTGCACTTCCATGGCAGGAAAAAACTACATTTTGCCGCCTATGTAGTCCCCTATTTATACAAAATTGAGTCATTCAGGATTCAGCCATGTTTTTGCTCGGCGTTAGCAACAGTTAGAGGTTTTTAGCTTTCTCCTGAAATGTTTTCTTTTATTTCTTCTTCCTCAGGGTAGTAAAACTCGCTTTCGCTGTGAACACTGTCATTATCGCTGTCCATGCTGTAAAGTTAATGCTATTATGCTGAGAAATGCAAAAGTAAATGTTGACAAAAATTGCTTGTTGTTGTAAACGAGCAAGTCGCCAGAGGTCCGTAACTGGGGTCCGTATCATAGGATACGGACCCGCTCGCCAGCCAATCAGAGCGCAGGATTTGATGGAAACCGCACCGTGAAAAAAATAAATGCTTGTAATATATGTGAATTTAATACTTGGGTGTTAGGGTGCATCAGTTGCCCTCACTTTCATAAAATCTGATGCATTTTTGTTTGGGTGTTCCTTTTCACCAGTAAAGACATCCTGTAAAATGTTTTGACCATATTCAAAAGTCTAATGGTGGCACCATGAGGTTCATTTTTTTGCCAAAAGACGCTTATTTTATGTTTTCGCGTAAGGTTTGAATCACAATGTTGGACTCCATTTATTGATTTCTTGTGACCCAGAGATCATGTTAAGAACCTTTGCAAGGGATTGAGAAGCATTAATGTGATTCATAATACATTTGTATTGTTTAAAAGTAGTTGAACAATGATTCAATGAACAGCTAAAACTCAAACTGTGCTTGATAATATATTTCGAATATGTACTAAAAATGTGTATCTAAGATATTTGGTATACTCTATAAGGTGCCATAATGTTTCATGAAAAGTGATCGAAATTTTGTCATAAAAGTCATAAAATAGCAGCTTTTTCCAGAACTTTGAGCTCCTGGTGCCACCATGAAACTTTTGAATTTTGTCACAATATTTCACCCAGTGTGTTTTCTTACCAAAAGGAACATAAAAACAAAAATGCATCATGATCGGAGGAACTTTTCATTTTTAGGGGGCAACTGATGCACCCTAATGGGTGGTTATTATAACAGAAGTGTTGTTGCAGTATGATATGATGATGCTGAAAGTGTAACACGCCCTCAGTGACATGCTATCACTCTTACTTACTACCTGAGAATACAATATGTAGGTCTGTCTCTTCAAGGGCAGGGATCATGTTGAAATGGCACTGATGTGTAACACGGTCGTGTTTCTGGAACAGGTGGTAGAGCGAGTCATCCCCAGTGTTTCCTTGCCTTCAGTCTGTCACATCATCATGTATCTGGCACTGCGCAGGGTCATGCTGTTTCATTAACTTGGCCCTCTCTGTAGAAATTAGGTAATGCCTGTTTTAAAGCATGATTCTACAGAGCACACTTGACTTTTACTATTTAGCAGACACCGGGGTTCTTCGCTTGTACGTGTCAAGGGCCACTGTGGCCTCAGGCTTTCATTCCTAACAAATCCTTGCCTTGTGGTAAGTCCTAAAAGCTGGCACCACACAGAGCTAATTCACTGCCAAGCTAATGCAACCTTGAATTCTCTCAGTAATGAATAGGAGCTCACATTTTGCACATAAAAGTACTGCTTAAGAGCACCGCTTAGGTTTTTACTGGATTCATCAGCACTTTATATTTGCGCTGGGATTCAAGCTGAAGATGAAATAGGGGTGCCAACATTTACAGTTTAGCCGTAGCATTTATGATTTTTGACTCCTTGCATGCGAAAATGATGTGTTTCTGCTTTTTCAGCTAAAGCAGTAGTCAGACCAAATACTAGTCAAGTTTATTTGTATAGCGCTTTTAACAATAAACATTGTCGCAAAGCAGCTTTACAGAATTTTAATGACTTAAAACATGAGCTAATTTTATCCCTAATCTATCCCCAATGAGCAAGCCTGTGGCAACGGTGGCAAGGAAAAACTCCCTCAGACGACATGAGGACGAAACCTCGAGAGGAACCAGACTCAAAAGGGAACCCATCCTCATTTGGGCAACAACAGACAGCCTGACTATAATATTAACAGTTTTAACATGAGGACAGTTTCGTTGATGTTATAAACTCTTCATTGATGGAAACTTGAGTGCAAAACTGTTCATGACAACCGCAGTCCTGAAGTTAGCAAGTCAACTGTAGTCCTCAGCCATAAAAGCATTACTGTAAGAGTCCAGAGCGTCCTCCAGGTGTGACTTTCGACTGTCCACATAGAGCCGTCCTCTACAGGAGCGATACGATGAGACTCGTCTCCAACCAGACACAGGGCACCAGGATGGATCAGTCAGGTCCGAGGAGCAGATACTAATATTTATATATAAATACTAACATTTATATATACAGAACAGGGCGGCACGGTGGTGTAGTGGTTAGCGCTGTCGCCTCACAGCAAGAAGGTCCGGGTTCGAGCCCTGTGGCTGGCTAGGGCCTTTCTGTGCGGAGTTTGCATGTTGTCCGCGTGGGTTTCCTCCGGGTGCTCCGGAGGAAAGCCAAACCCGGACCTTCTTGCTGTGAGGCGACAGCGCTAACCACTACACCATCGTGCCGCTCCACTTTTTTTTTTTTTTTCCAAAAAATCCAAAATAGCAAAAGGCACCAGTTCACATGTTGCTTGATACATATAAAAAGTTTCATGAAGATATCTTCAGCAGTTTTAAAGATATGACCCGGAAACGAAAACGTGACCAGACAGAACCCTTTCCTATATCCCCCGCCAGACTTTGTTTGGGCAGGGGATAAACATATCCATCTTCATCTTCAGTAACCGCTTTATCCCGGGACACACACTCTTTTTCACATACAGGCAATTTCACATAGCCAGACCGCTAACAGTACGTGCATGTTTTTCGGAGGTGGGAGGAAACCTCGAGGAAACCCACATGGACATGAGAATATGCAAAACACTGCAGTGAGGGTAGCTCGAGCTCAGGATCGAACCGGGGGTCGCTGATGCTCTGAGGTGGCAATTTAAAAAATATTTTACAATTAAAAAAAATATTGGGGCGGGACGGTGGTGTAGTGGTTGGCGCTGTCGCCTCACAGCAAGAAGGTCCGGGTTCGAGCCCCGGGGCCGGCGAGGGCCTTTCTGTGTGGAGTTTGCATGTTCTCCCCGTGTCCGCGTGGGTTTCCTCCGGGTGCTCCGGTTTCCCCCACAGTCCAAAGACATGCAGGTTAGGTTAACTGGTGACTCTAAATTGACCGTAGGTGTGAATGTGAGTGTGAATGGTTGTCTGTGTCTATGTGTCGCCCTGTGATGACCTGGCGACTTGTCCAGGGTAGTCAGCTGGGATAGGCTCCAGCTTGCCTGCGACCCTGTAGAACAGGATAAAGCGGCTAGAGATAATGAGATGAGATGAGACATTTTATTACTGTCAAAGCTATTGTTAATTCCTCAACATTCTACTTTGGGCTCGGGAAATCATCATTATTGATATAGGGTCTGAATTTCTAGGCAGCTCATATTCAGGGGCTTCAAACACTTGGAAGGCTGCAGAGTATTAATGTGAGTTTAAAGAACTGTTTACTCTCTAAAGTCCTAAACCTGGAATATTCTGACCTGTAGTACGTCCCTGAGGTGGGTGGAATACTGAAGCACGGACAGGAAGGAAATGTCAAACACAGTCTTTTATGATTTATTATTTTGCTTTTCAGCTTAACTGACTCAAGTATGTTGCGCGCACGCACACACACACACACACACACACACACACACACACACACGCTCTGGTTGAGAGACCTCCCCTGTGTCTGAGATCACTCACTTGTTCACTACCCCCGACTCACTATATAGGGAATTACTATATAGAGGACTATACAGTGAGCTCATTGGTAAAATGAAAAAACGCTTTCGGACATTACTCTGCCGCGCTGGTATTTACGTCATTACTGTCGCACAATTAAAACGTGCCAGATCAGTCGGATAGTGGGTTTTCAAAATAATAAATACATGCACGTATTTTTGTGATAAATCCATATTATACTGAGCGCATTTCCCACATTAATCAATACAAAGTTCCTGCATCTTTCAGTTCTTTTAAATCAAGGCTGAATACTTTCTTCTTCGCCGCTGCCTTTTATACAATCTTATAATACATAGGGCCAAATTACTCAATTCTGATTGGTCAATCAAGGAGGGCTTTTTCCCTTAACACAGGGCCGTATTTCTGAAATGCTATTGGCTAGTTCGTTGCTTGGTTACGGTTACAAAAATTAGCAAATTTTGTCAACAAAATGGCTGACTCAGCAATGCCGTGTTTCGCTATATTTGCCGAAGAAATGATAAACCAATCGAAAGCTGCAAGCGAAAATGAAAATACCAAAAAAAGTATGAATTTTTGGCTTTCCGTGTTTAATAAACGGGCCGCAGAAAGACAAATAAACGACTCTCTAGTGGCGTATGAGTGGTGTGAGTTAGACAAGGTGCTATCGCAGTTTTATGCAGAAGTGAGGAAAGAAAATGGGGAAAACTTATGAACCAGACTCTCTTAAAGTAATGCAGGCAGCATTGGATCGGCATCTGAGACAAGAGAAATATCCAGGATTAATCCTGAAAGATGTTACTTTTCAAGAATCACGAAAAAGTCCTCGAGGGAAAAGCGAGAGATTTGCGAAAACAAGGAATGCTTTAGAAACTGATTCAAACGTGCAAGATAGTCCTGCGCCCTGATTGGTTCAGAAAACGTGAATGACAAATGTTGTGAACTTGAATGGCTTCCGAAGTATGAATTTGGTAGTCTGGCTAACGCAACTTCAAAGCTCTGTGAGCATTTGGTCTGGCATAGATATTAAGCCCAACCGTTTCCCAAAGCGCGTGGTTGACCCGCCTCCCTGAAATGCCTCAGTTTGCTACTGGTCGAAGCCAGAAAAGGCTGTGACGAAGCTTAAACCAATCACATCACTCTTTCCTCTGACATATATGACGCGACCGAAACTGCTTGAGTAACAGGAAGAAGAAGGAGGAGTGGAAGAGGAAGAGGACGATAATAACATGAGCAGAAATGGAGAGAAACTTCCCGTTGAATGCTTTCAATACAGCATCTACCGCTGTGTCAAAGGCTTGCCGCTGCTCCATGTTCGTAATGTTTCTAGTGAATGAAGCGCTTCCGGCATAGATTCTGTAAACAATCTATGGCTTCCGGTCGCAGTTCTACTACGTCACTGCCTTGAACACGCCTCTACCCAGGGCCGTTGGAGATGCTCAAAGTTGATTGGCTCCCGATTTTTCGGGAGCTCGGAAGAGCTGGAGATAGCTTGCCTTGCCAGACTAAGTTCGCAACAGGCCCGCGTGTTGCGTCACACTTAGGATGGGCGGGCCCAGGCTATGAATTTGGCCCTGTATATTATAAACAAGTCATCGAATGGTTCCTCGTAAAATAAAGGATCAATTTCACTCGTGATTTCAAAGTTCAAATTTTCAAAACTTTTGAAATCACGAGTGAAATTAATCCTTAATTTTACTCGGCCCCATACGATTACCTATACTAATTCGAGGCTTTTGATTAATTCCTCGCTGTACAGTCTAACTTTTATTCTTGTATTTTATCTGTCTTATTCTATTTTAGCTTTTTTCTATTCTTTTACTATTTTTAATTGTATTTGAATGTCAGTTTATAATGTGGTTCTTCCTCTGTCCATTCACCCCCAATACACTTTTTTTTTCTTTCAGTACAACCGCAATGCATGATGGGATATATTGCCTGGTTAGTGACCATCGGTTGTACACTACTCACAGTGTAGATGCAGTGGTGGGCCGGCAGGGCCTGCAAGGCCTTCTCTGCTGGCCTGAAAATATCTAAAAAAAAAAAAATCACAGACAGACTGATTGATGTTAATTTTTTGTTTATTATTTTTATTTCATTTCATCACTTAAATAATTCCAAATGGTCTGGCCGTTTCCTTTCCCGTGGCTGCGCTGCTGCCAGACGTGTATTTTTCACGTTGAAGCATTTTTAACCAATCACATTTCAACCATCATTTGTTGCCAGGCAAATAAATCTGCCTGGAGGCCAGTACAATCAATTCTGCTGGCCTGTCTGTGTCATATGGCCCTTTTCCACTACCCTTTTTCAGCTCACTTCAGCTCGACATGGCTCGCGTTTCGACTACCTCAGAGCAGCACGACTCCGCTCGCTTCAGCCCTGCTCAGCACCCAAAACTCGCACGGTTTTGGAGTGGGGCTGAAGCGAGCCAAACTGAGCCGAGTGGGGCTAGGGGCGTGAGCAGACACTCCTCTGTGCACTGATTGGTGAGGAGGAGTGTCCTCACATGCCCACACGCGCCCCGCGAGCACGCTGGGATCTGTAAACACCGTAAACCCGGAAGAAGAAGAATTACGAATTACGAGAATTTCTGAAGCCTTATGCGCCTCGCCTCATCTATACGCTCTTGCCAGTATCTGTTGGCGTTGTCGGTGACAACAAGCCACAGCACCAAGACCAGCAGCACTAACGACTCCATGTCCTCCATGTTTATTGTTTACTATCCGGGTCGTGAGACTACCGCTTAAAAGCTCACTGATGTCACTGTTTGCGCCGCCTAACGACATCACGTGACGTCCACCCACTTTCGCTAACTCCACCTAATGTGTCCACCCACTTCCAGCCAGCACGGTTCAGCGCGGTTGTAGTCGAAATGCAACTCCAACAGCCCCACTCAGCCCAACTCGGCCGCGTTGGTAGTGGAAAAGCGGCAATAGACTGTAGATTCAAGTTAGCGAGGCCAGAACCAGTCGTATTAGGCCGTCTCTGATGAGCCCCAACAGCCCATTGCAGGCATATATGCTCTGATTGGCTCAAAGCATGCATAAGGAAACGTCATTGTATTCTCACCATTTGATTGGGTAGATTTCCACCGGAGTTGCGATGACGCGAATGCTACAAAAAGTCACTGAGTGCTAGTCAACTTAGCAATTTTTAACTGCATTAACGAGCTTCAATTTTTAATAGTTAAATAATATAAATATCTGTTTTATCAACCCAAAATGGCCGAAGGAGGGGGAGAAGTTGATATGGTGGCAAATTTATTGTCACAACCATTTTCCCGGAGGGCTTTTCCAGAAAAGCTGGACATCGTTCTGTGACCATCCCCGTATCCACTGCTTCTGTCGAACGGACATTTTCAGCCCTCAAGAGAATCAAAACGTATGCGAGAAACATGACAGGACAGGCTCGACTGTCTGCATTGGCCTCGATGGCCATCGAACGGGACTTTTTGATGGGACTGAAAAGAACAAACGACTTCTACGACAGAGTTATTGACGTTTTCTTGAGGAAAGAAAGGAGGATGGATTTTCAGTTCAGATAATCTCTGTATTGGTGAGTGATGTCATCTACTTCGCCTATACTGACTGACCTCATTCCGGGGCGATTCTAGCATCTGATCTTTGGGGGTGCTTAGCCCCCAGAGCTGACAGAGGCACCTGGCTTGAATGACAGTGTTTCCACATTTATTCCGCATTTAGACTAGACGTAACTAGACAAGAAGACTAGACTAGACAAGACTAGACTTATGCAATGTTTTAACAGAAGCTGACCCAATAAACTATGATATCTACTAGGGCTGTAACGATACACCCAACTCACGATTCGATTCGTATCCCGATTTTTGACCCACGATTCGATACACCCACGATTTTTTTTTAAATGTTTTTTTAAAGTAGTAAATTTGACTTATTAACATTTACTTACTTACATTAACTATTTAATAACATATAATTCAGACCACTGCAGAGAATGAGTAATATGTATGCAAAAATGAACAAATGTATATCCAAAGATTGTTTTATTTCTCAAAATAATACTGTTGAGCCGGAAGCTCTGGTTTTTTTCGGTTCTGAAAAAGTCATTTTTCCAAATCGTGTAAATCCGTTAAGATTTTTTTTGGGGGGTGGCTCTCTCACTGCCTCACTCTCATAGGGCCAATGATTTTCTGTGATCGCGGAAAACAGATGGAAATTACGGAATTTTTATGGTGAAACATTGCTCGCGTGTCAAAATGTAACTGCCGCAGAAGGCTTCCGCCCAAGCAGACATGCCTTCAGTGTTGCCAGATATTCCTAACGTTTTCCACCCCAAAATATGTTCAAAACCAGCCAAAAAGCACCTAAACCTGCCCAATCTGGCAACACTGCATGCCTTTCCGGTCAAGTGATTGTGATTGGCTTGTGGCACACCTAGCCAGCCAATGAGCTGCTTGTTTACAGATTCGCTCCCCGCGTCGCAACCAGAATGGCGACCGCTTAAAAGAAATGAATGCTCTGCCAGTGGTGAGTGTGGACGTTGCGTGACTCGCAGAAGATTGTCGCAGGTCGGCGAAAAAACGACTTACTAATAGATATAAAAAATAAAAGTAATTTAAGTAAGTTTAAAATGTAATTTAAATAAAAAGTAAAGTATTCATAAATTGAAGTTTGGAAGCGCCTCTGTTTTTGGGCTGAGGAGAAGTTTGAAAGGGTGTACCGCGATTCTGCCTTCTTGTATCGCGACACGGATCGTGGCTCTGCGTATCGCGATTTCGATTTCGATACGCATATCGTTACAGCCCTAATATCTACACATTTACAACCACTGACACAAATATTTACATTATATTTTTAACTAAACAAGACCTACTACTGCATGTGTAATGTTGGAGCTATTCATTTTGAACAGTGGTAATTGTTAATTAATGTGTTATTGTGTATTGTGTAATAATAGTGTGTATTATTATGATTTTACATTAGTAAACGCTATGTTACATTAAATAAAATTGACTAACACATGGTGGTCTAGCACTGTAGCACTTGTACAGCTCTGCACAAAAGTATCTCGATATGGATGATAAATGTCGTTTTTATCATTCTGTTCATAGACCAGGGAACAGCAATATTGCATTATGCATATTATTGTGTTGTGTTTAACAATTGTAACTCCAGTCCGTACCTTCACATCTCGCTATGTCAGTAATACTCAGGTGCTACTTTGAGTTCCTCATCGGCGTGGAATCCAGTTAAAAAAAAACACCATGTCGTAGCAAGCACTCGCGCGGACAGGCAACCCAATCAGAGAGGACGCAAGGAGGAGAGGTATTTTACTGCTCATAGACTATCACGTAACAGGTGAATTCAAGAACACACAAACGCCCGCGCACACATTCATTGCGCAGTGCGCAAGGGCACTTATTTCTGAAAATTACGTCCAAAAGCAGTGTTTTTGAGGGTGCTGAGCTAGGGGGTGCTGAGCTCGTTTTTGGGGGTGCTTGAGCACCCCCAAAAATAGGCTAAACACGCCCCTGCCTCATTCGCATACATGCACACAAGGTCTCATAAGGCACATAAACACACACATCGATAAAATAAAATGTTGCTATTTTGCGAACACATCGATAAAATAAAATGTTTCTATTTTGCGAAATAACATTGCAATATGAGGTTGTTATTGACGTTTTTATGAATGTCGCAGCTGTAGCTGCAGTAGAAGTTTTATAGGCATTATTGAGGGATGGATTTAATTCAGACAGAGCAGTACTGAAGGCCCATGTGTGAAATGCACGGCCCGCCACTGCGAGTAATGAGTGATTTCGGACACAGGACTCGCCTCTTCGCTCTTTCCTTCCTTTTCTCTGCTCCGTCATCACTGCAACACACACACACCATTAATTGACAACTGGTGTGATCACTTTCACTACGTTCAGACTGCAACCTGAAACGACCCATATCCGATTTGTTGTGAAATCCGATTTTTTTGTTAGGCCGTTCACATTACCAATTATATGAGACTTGTATGCGATCTCCAATATGAACGGAAAACGACCCAAAAGTGTCCCGCATGCGCAAATTGACACGTAATAAGCACATCTACGTAAAAAAAGCGCACTCTTCATGTTTAATGATTTCTCTTTTTTTGTTTGTTTGTTTAATTATCTGGTTAAAGTGTGAGGTCTCGTGTGTGTTTTTGTTTCTGAACTGAAATGAAAACGTGTAGCCTGGTAACGAGGGTTGACTCCTAAATGTCTCTCTAATTTCTATATAAGTGCACTACATGTTACTAGGAAGTAATGGATTTTTAAACTCTATATAGTGCACTCGAGCTTCAGTAGGCAGTCATTTGGGATACAGCCGCTGTGTTACCAAACTCTTAATTCAGGCTTAATAATTTGCACATATTTATTTCGTCATATTAATAAACTTTTTCTACATTTTTATAAATATTTATTTAGATTGTTTATAGCCAGCTGAATTCTGCAACTTCTCTCAGCGCTGGCTCAAGGTGCAGAAACACCAGTGCAGTTTGCGATGGAGATGAGGCGAGACCTGGCGATGTGGTTTTTGTGGCGGCGGCGGAACTCACACAATAATCTGATTAATGTGGGCAGCAGACTAATGAGACCGAAGGTGTCAAATTACTGGAAATTTCCAGAACAGTCTTATCTTGTAATACAGGATGGTTTAAGTTATAAATCAGTTATAGAAACTGTTTTATTTAATCAGGCTAACAGATCAACATCCAGGTCCCTACCAAATCCACCATTAGCTTGATCAATTCTATAAAAGTCTATTTAAATTCTGAAAACTGTACAAATGTTTTTGTTTTCCACCAAAGAGGCGGGATTAGCCAACGCAGAATAGTGACGTTTGTCTCTTGTTGATGACGTGTAGGTCGCATGAATGCGACCTGTCCGGTCAGACTGCAGTCGCATGTGAAAATATCGGATATGCATCGGATTTAGGACCACATATCCAAGCGGCCTGGGTCGCATGTGAAAAAATCAGATCTGTGTCGTTCAGATTGTCAATAACAAATCGGATACAGGTCGCATATGGGCAAAAAAATCGGATATGGGTCGTTTCAGGGTGCAGTCTGAACGTAGTCCAAGCCACTCCCTTTTCCTGGTCCCGCCCTCAATTCACAAACCGATGCTTGACCACACCCCCGCTGCCATATGACCCAATTAAGACAGCATAGGATTATGTGTTTTATACTTTTGTGCATCACAAGAACTCTTTAGAAATAATGAAGGAAACCAAATCTTGGTATATTTATGTTCCCTGTGCTGAATCTGTGTGTGTGGATATGTTTACTTCTCGCTTTTGATAACGGCACCAGCGTATTAAACCGTTCCGCTTGATTCCATGCTTTTTTATTTTGTACGATTCTAAATATAGCTTAATGAGGTGAAAATAATGACCGAATAATTACTGAATCAAGTGGAAGGATCGCTTCAGATACATAAGTAATGTCAGCTGCTTCTGACTCACACAGCTGTCTGGTTTGAATATGTTTAGTGATCTCTCCGACAGATTGCAGTTACAGTTCACAGTGGGTCATAAACATGTTTTTGAAGATTGAATTGATCTGTTTCTGGGATGTTTTACGTCCGACTGAATCCAGTTGTGTGTTTGAATGTGCACAAATTGTGCGATTACTTGAAGCTGCAATGCATATGTTTTTTTGTGTTTTTTTGGTTGTTGTTTTTTTTCTTTTTTGTTTTTTTGGCGCCGTGATGTTTCTTGTGTGCTGTGAGTCACCCTGACAGTGAAAGTAAAAGTAATTTATATTCATTGACATATCAGGGGGTCCAGGCTTGGAATTGGCAGTAAGTTAGTACACTTATACTATATTTCTGCTCAGATACAGTGCCCTCCACAATTATTGGCACCCCTTGTAAAGATTAGTAAAAAAGGGTTCGGAAAAATCCACCTTTTGGTGAAGTAGCTTCATCTCACACTGAAGAAATGAGAAAAAACAAATCCAGCCTTTCCTTCCAGCTTGAAAGTTCCTACACACTCTAATCAACTCAAACATGTACAATTTAAATGGGAAACATGCTTCAGTTACAGTGTGTTCACTATCAGTTCCAGGGGTGCCAATAATAATGGCACGTGTTTTTGTTGAAAATAATAATTTCTTGATGAGGGATTTGTTTTTCTCGGGATGAATGCATTTCGATTAAAGGCTGGATTTTTCTTATTTTTTTCAACGTGAGATGAAGCGACGTCACTAAAAGGTCGATTTTTTTTTTCTAACCCTTTTTACTAATCTTTGCAAGGGGTGCCAATAATTGCGGAGGACACTGTATGTCAGACGTCAAGCACAAAAGATGTCCAAGTACATGAGATCCAGCAGAAGAGCAAGAGAGTAGAGAATATGAGTAACAGTGAGAGTCCGTATAATGCTAAAAGAAGAAAATGGATTCTGGAGTCTGAGCTTTTTTTCTTGCTGAGCATTTAATTCTCTAATTTGATGGAAAGCCAGTGAATGATGAACAACTGATTTATTACGCCTCCGCTCCGAAGGAAAGGAGGGATACTGGTTTACCTCTGTCCGTCCGTCCGTCCGTATCTCCGTCCGTCCGAAACACCCTTTTTCTCAGCAACCACAAATCATAGCCACTTGGTACCAAACTTCAGCTTGGGGTTCTGTACCGTGTATACCGTTTTCAGGTCTGTCGCACATCAACTTCCTGTTTACTGACAATGTATTTACGAAACATATAGCGTGGATTTACAATATTTTCGTCACACTTTTTTCAGCAACTACAAATCACAACTGCTTGATATTTGGTGCCGAGCTTCAGCTTGGGGTTCTACACCGTGTGTACCGTTTTCAGGTCTGTCACACATCAACTTCCTGTTTACCAACTTAATGTATTTACAAAACATATAGCGTGGATTTACAATATTTTCGTAACACTTTTCTCAGCAACTACAAATCACAACTGCTTGATATTTGGTGCCGAGCTTCAGCTTGGGGTTCTACACCGTGTGTACCGTTTTCAGGTCTGTCACACATCAACTTCCTGTTTACCAACTTATTAATGTATTTACAAAACATATAGCGTGGATTTACAATATTTTCGTAACACTTTTCTCAGCAACTACAAATCAGAACTGCTTGATATTTGGTACCGAGCTTCAGCTTGGGGTTCTGTACCGTGTATACCGTTTTCAGGTCTGTCGCACATCGGCTTCCTGTTTACCGGCTTAATGTATTTATGAAACATATAACGTGGATTTACAATATTTTCATCACACTTTTCTCAGCAACTACAAATCACAACTGCTTGATATTTGGTATCGAGCTTCAGCTTGGGGTTCTATACCGTGTATACTGTTTTCAGGTCTGTCGCACATCGGCTTCCTGTTTACCAGCTTAATGTATTTACAAAACATATAGCATGGATTTACAATATTTTCGTCGCACTTTTTTCAGCAACTACAAATCACAACTGCTTGATATTTGGTGCCGAGCTTCAGCTTGGGGTTCTATACCGTGTATGCCGTTTTCAGGTCTGTCACACATCAACTTCCTGTTTACCGGCTTAATGCATTTACAAAACATATAGCATGGATTTACAATATTTTCGTCGCACTTTTCTCAGCAACTACAAATCACAACTGCTTGATATTTTGTATCCAGCTTCAGCTTGGGGTTCTATACCGTGTATACCGTTTTCAGGTCTGTCACACATCAACTTCCTGTTTACTGACAATGTATTTACGCAACATATAGCGTGGATTTACAAAATTTTCGTAACACTTTTCTCAGCAACTACAAATCACGACTGCTTGATATTTGGTACCGAGCTTCAGCTTGGGGTTCTATACCGTGTATGCAGTTTTCAGGTCTGTCGCACATCAACTTCCTGTTTAGTGACGGTGTATTTACGAAACATATAGGGTTGATTTACAACATTTTCGTAACACCTATCTCAGCAACTACAAATCACAACTGCTTGATATTTGGTACCGAGCTTCAGCTTGGGGTTCTGTACTGTGTATACCATTTTCAGGTCTGTTGCACATCGGCTTCCTGTTTGCTGACAATGTATTTACGCAACATATAGTGTGGATTTACAACATTTTTGTAACACTTTTCTCAGCAACTACAAATCACAACTGCTTGATATTTGGTACCGAGCTTCAGCTTGGGGTTCTATACCGTGTGTACCGTTTTCAGATCTGTCGCACATCAACTTCCTGTTTACCGGTTTAATGTATTTACGAAACATATAGCATGGATTTCCAATATTTTCATCACACTTTTCTCAGCAACTACAAATCACAACTGCTTGATATTTGGTACCGAGCTTCAGCTTGGGGTTCTATACCTTGTATTGCGTTTTCAGGTCTGTCGCACATCAACTTCCTGTTTAACAACTGAATGTATTTACGAAACATATAGTGTGGATTTACAACATTTTCTTAACACCTATCTCAGCAACTACAAATCACAACTGCTTGATATTTGGTACCGAGCTTCAGCTTGGGGTTCTATACCGTGTGTACCGTTTTCAGGTCTGTCGCACATCGACTTCCTGTTTACCGGCTTAATGTATTTACGAAACATATAGGGTGGATTTTGACGCTATTTTAAGAAGCAAACTGCTATTTCCAAAGTGACAGTTTACCAGGACGCTATTTGAAATCCCTGGGGAGAGACACTGCTCTTTACTTACTTGTTTCAGGGTTAATTATTTGTTGAAGTCAACATTCATTATACGTGTCCTATTCCTTCGATTGCTTGCATTCTGATATAAGCGAGAGCAGGGGGATGCATAAGTGAGCAGGAGCTCACAGTTGACCTTGTTTTATTTTGTTTTTGGAGTTTGTATCATTACCTAGTTGTGAAAATGTGTTTGTGTGTTTCACTATTTCTCTGTTTTCATTAAAGAGTGCGCCATTTGGAGCATCTGCTCACCTCAGTTTGTATATTTCTTGCTCTGTTTTAGCTCATACACTAACTATCTGTCTATCTCGAATGCTTTTAACAGGTTGGAGAACAAATTACACACGAGACAATAAAATACACAGAGATAATAAAAACGCAGACATCATAAGCAACCAGAGATTTTGTACACTGCAGTTTAGACTGTTAGCTACAGTTACTGTGCTAGTTCATATCTCTTGGTTGCATGGATGCGCAGAGCTGCATCCAGTGTAGATAGCTGCGAAACAACACGGCAGCATTAAGTGAGATTACAGCAGTTTTGCAATTTTCCCCTTGATACACACCAACAGTGAGTCATATTAATGTGCACAATAAAGTTTTGAATTCCCCAAATGCTGCTGAGATTGAGAAAATGTAAGCAGGTAATTATATCTCCGGTGTGGTAAACATTTGGACGGTGTTCCAGATCCAGACCGTATACTACCATACTAAATAATTTGTTTGTTATGCGGGTTGGGACGCAATCCTGAAATCTGTATTGATGGATCTTACAGCCATTAGATTAACCAGCACAGTGGACAAGGTCACAGCACAACCAGTGGCACAAAAAGGGTCTTCCACAAGTAGCTTGCAGTAGCATTTTCCGACCAGAGAGGGCACAATTCCAAAATCTTACACCCAGCAGCTGTGGAATAGATTTGGACACTACGGATTGGGCGCTTACTATTTTGCTGTGATCTACAACAAAGCAACTATTCATGACCCGCGCTTTTATGCAACACCAGTCTTCTGTCCAAGCTGCCAAGCTCGAACACCCACTTTCTAATAGGAGAGTCCGTTCTTTCCTTCATTGCGAAAGCACCTCACCTTTCCTCTGCATCCTCCCCAGAAAGACCCATTTCATTAGCACACATCTGCTCCTGAATACACTGCCAGTCTTTATTCCAATGCCCTTGCGTACATCGTAAAGCCCGTGCTAATGGAAATTTTAGAGCATTTAAGAATATAAACTCAGCAAACTGATACTGCTCTGAGGAACTACATTTCAAAGCCTTTACTTTTAATTAGTTAAATGTAGTCTTCCGGCTCAAGCGTCTTTCAAGAAACTAGACGTGAGGGATTGTGACCTGTGTTATTATTTACATCATGAATTAAAACTAAGCATGGGAAGGCCTTCTACACTGAATCGAGTAGCTTTTATCAGCGATAAACTAAAGTTGGATCAGACATACTTTACCAGTTAAAATCCTTTTGAAAGTTGGCACATTCTACACCGCATTTCCATCCAGAAGATGTTTTGTCAGTAGGCCATGGGAAAAAAAAAATCTGAAACTGATCCATTTTGCACCAAACTTGACTCTAAATCCCAAATGTTCTTCCATTTATTTTTACCATACTCCAGTTGTTCATAAAAAGTGTTTTATAGCCTGCAGTAGGCTGAGATTTACTCTTTTTAATGACCCATGCTTGTTTGTTATGAACGAGATTTGCGCCCCATTCACACATCCATAAAATTAATTACACAGCTTCATTGAGACTAAAAAATCTACAATTCTGAAAATATTTTTTCACATCAGATGCTCAGATTATGGATTTTGAGTTATACCTGTTGCATTACACTACCAAGCCTGCGTATGCAGGGAATACAAATCAAAGTGGAATTGGATCAAGGGAATCCATCCATCCATCCATTATCTGTAGCTGCTTTATCCTGTTCTACAGGGTCGCAGGCAAGCTGGAGTAGAGGTCTGCGCGGGCTGGATTTTTCAGTCCCGCTCCCGCCCACGCCCGCATTGTGCAGTCCCACTCCCGCCCGCGCCCACAAAAAATTATGATTTTCAGTCCCGCTCCCGCCCGCGCCTGCCATATTTTGTCCCGCTCCCGCCCGCAAATCCCTCATGATGCAAACGTTCGCGTTATTTCTCAGGAAAGTTCTTGTCTTGACACAGCGTGATGGTGCCCCGCCCCCTACTTTGAGTGGATTTGAGCATAAATATCTACAGCTCACGTTCACGTTTGTTATTATTTACCTTGTTTCTGAATTCAGCATGTAGTGTCTCTAATAATAATAATAATAATTAGTGCTGTCAAGCGATTAAAATATTTAATCGCGAATCGCACATTTTTGTCACATGAGAAACCATTGTAATTCTCTGATCAGCATAAAAAAGTGAATGGGCTTGCTTTGTACCATGAGTGAAGTGATTTACTGCTTGAGTTAGTCTACAACTCTAATCAGAGAGACAGGTTACACAGTGACGGTAAGCTTGACTCAATGCTATCCCAGAAATCCTTCCTGTAATATGCAAATTTGGCCGCCTCTGATTGGACAGCCAAATTTGCATATTACAGGAAGGATTTCTGGGATAGCATTGAGTCAAGCCTACCGTCACTGTGTAACCTGTTTAAAACACGTTTTTAGTTAGCGGGACTGCAGCTTATCACCGCTCCCGCCCGCGCCTGCATATGTGCACTCCTGCCCGCGCCTGCATATGTGCACTTCCGGTCCCGCCGGCGCCCGCAATGAGCTTTCAAAATTTGTCCCGTGCCGCACTGCTTTGCGGCGGGTCCCGCGGGAGTGCAGGGCTCTAAGCTGGAGCCTATCCCAGTTGACTACGGGCGAAAGGCAGGGTACACCCTGGACAAGTCGCCAGGTCATCACAGGGCTGACACATAGACACAGACAACCATTCACACTCACATTCACACCTACGGTCAATTTAGTCACCAGTTAACCTAACCTGCATGTCTTTGGACTGTGGGGGAAACCGGAGCACCCGGAGGAAACCCACGCGGACACGGGGAGAACATGCAAACTCCGCACAGAAAGGCCCTCGCCAGCCATGGGGCTCGAACCCAGAACCTTCTTGCTGTAAGGCAGCAGCGCTAACCACTACACCACCGTGCCGCCTGGACCAAGGGAAGTTACTGTAAATCTGCCATGAAGTCATGTGCGCGCAACCCAAAATGGTCCATTTTCCAAGCAGAAAGTCTTCAAAATGTCCCTGATGTTTCAGATAGGTCTAAACTGTATTTTTGGACCAGAATGACACGACTTCAACTATGGATTTACAAAACAGCTATAGGTAATTTCATCTGATGCCTCGTGGATTGGCTGGCACCATGCCAAATTCATTTGCACTGTTCCAATGATGTTAGAATACTATTCGCCAATACTGAGTTTCTAACACGGAACCAACTTTAACCTGTACAAAATGTTACCAACAAAGCTAGAACTGTTGCTGATACAAGATATTCAGTCATAAAATGTGTTTTTATTCCTTCCAACCTCTGAACATGCCGTGTTGAAAACATGGAGACCAGGACTCAGAATCAGTCAGGACACGTACAGTGAATGGCCCAGTCGAGTGTTGACTCCTTTCCAGTTCTGGACAGTAACTACACGGTAGTCATTTAAAACGAGTCCCTGTCTCAAGTCCTCTAGAACCAGCCTCAGTCTAATACAGCCGTGGATGATGTTAAAAGTGGTAAACATATCCCATAGGAGTGCTACTGAGGTGATTATTCGTTGATAGTTACTGGATCAGCCAGCAAAAATGGTGCAGCGCTTTTCAACACATTCTGTAAACAGAGCATCTGGGACAAAAATCCCATGGCGCAACACATATAGTTTGGCAGACAGTTGGACCAAATGCAGTGTGAAGTCACACGTACACTCAAGCACACAGTGACATTCCTCCTCTGCATTTAACCCGTCTGAAGCAGTGAAAACACGTATACCCAGAGCAGTTGGCGAAACCCACACAGATACAGACAGAATGTGTAAAGTCCACACAGAAAGGCCACCAGTGGCCACTGGGCTCGAACCCAGAACCTTCTTGCTGTGAGGCAACACTGCTAACCACTACACCACCGTGCCGCCCCAGTATTTATAGTCTACGAAAGTCACCATTATGATTCCACAAGTAGACGTTATGAGTTAAATTATACCTTGCCTTGCTTTTTGTCGATCTAACATCTTATAGAACTTATTTAGAATGTTTATCAAACTCTTTTTTTTCTTTCAAAATGAAAATAGTTGACTCGTAGATCATCTTTGAGGGGTGAAAACCAAGAAGGTTTTTCAAATCAGATAGTTCTTTCATTGATCAAATTGCTTGGGTTTAGTTTTTGTTAACCCCTTCAATGCCCTTGGACGAGTCACGTACGTCATGAAATCTTTTACCGCTGTGCCTTATGACGTACGCTACTCGTCATAAACACCTCCTTTTATGTACCTTAGCTGGCACATTACTTTCACTTCAGAGTGGTATGTTACCACAAGTTGACCTAGTGGTTAGTGTGTCCGCCTCTCGATCAGGAGCTTGTGAGTTCTATTCACGGTCGGGTCATGCCAAAGACCGTCATAAAAATGGTACTTGGTGTACATTGTGTTTTCAAGTACTAATAATTCATGTTTATTGACAGGACCCAATGTTTTTGATTACCAAAGTTATTTTAAAATGTGATTTTTCTCATCTCATTATCTCTAGCTGCTTTACCCTGTTCTACAGGGTCGCAGGCAAGCTGGAGCCTATCCCAGCTGACTACAGGGTACACCCTGGACAAGTCACCAGGTCATCACAGGGCTGACACATAGACACAGACAACCATTCACACTCACGGTCAATTTAGAGTCACCAGTTAACCTAACCTGCATGTCTTTGTACTGTGGGGGAAACCGGAGCACCCGGAGGAAACCCACACGGACAGAATATGCAAACTCCGCACAGAAAGGCCCTCGCCGGCCACGGGGCTCGAACCCAGGACCTTCTTGCTATGAGGCGACAGCGCTAACCACTACACCACCCCTGTGATTTTTCTATACAAATATTAAAAATATAAAGTTCTGAACAAGTTCGAGAAACAGATTATCAGAATATCGCAATTTTGACCTATTTTTGTCCTATATGGCTGGCACATTACAATTAATTATGGGTGGCAGCCAAGGGGTTAATATTGCACCAGTGTACGTTTTAATTTTTAGTGCTCTTGTTAAGCACTAATATAACTTTTCCATTTATGTTTTTTTTTCCTTTTCTTTAGACTGGTCTTTGTTGGATTCCAACACAACAAAGCAATCTCTGATGGAAGTGCCACACGATGCAGCTTCACTCACCACCTTATTATACACTTCCTTCGAAGTCTTGGGACAGTCCAGTGACATCCAGAGGACAGTCTCCATTTTGCCTAACACTGAATCACCCAAAGCCTCAGAGTATTACTACAGTCACACCATCGGCACCGTATATAGCCCGGCATCCATGCCACCTCCAAGCTATGTCCCTAATCCAGAACCTATCTCCAGCCTTGCAGTACATTCAGGCATCCAGCTCTCACAGACGTCACCAAATATATCTTCAACTGGGCTGGATTCTTTTGCAGAACCACCATTTCCACCACCTGAATTACAAGCAGAAAGAATTAGCAATAGTGACACTATGTCTGGAAACCAGGAAGAACTTTCTAACCATTTAGTCCCGAGTCATGACTTAAATATCCAAAATGATGTAACCTTAGATGACCATGATCATCAGTTATATCCAAGTCATGCCATTTTTGGAAAATATCATGTGACATCATCTTTCACAGAACCAACTATGGGTCCACCAGAGGTCTTCTTCCCAACTAGCACCATGGATATGGACTATGGTTCTGGTTCTGGTGATTACCTGGAAACGATGTCCTATATAGGATCTGAGGGAGATGACTATTCTTTGGCCACTAGTTTTCCCTCTGACATGTATGACTTTGAGGACTCAAACTCTGAATCCTATGATACATCTTTTCCTACGAGGGTAATGATTCCTTTGTCCACAAGATACCTCTCTCCTGGTCCCTCCTCAACTATCCCTGATAGACATGTTACCACGAATCCTAACAAACCCTTCGGTATTACCCAAAATTCAACCAGTACCCTCCAAGTAACCAGTAGCAAAATGACAATTTCTCAAAGTTTAATGATCACCAGAACCCCTACCTTGACCAGTATTCCCAGTAGTCTGACTCATATATCACTTTCCAGCTCTACTTACTTGGGTGTCCAAGCCATCCATCCTACAGCAGTGCATTCCACTGCCTCCTTACATCAGAGCAGCATAGTCAGTGAAACTTCAGAGTCATATTTGAGCTGGCCTGATGTTACCATCGAGCCTAGTGATGTTCTTCTGCCTGATATGAATAGTCTGGAGTACTACAACATTCAACTCACAAAGAATAATGAAAGCTTGACAGAACAACGGGGCAACCAGACCACTTCCAAATATTTTTCCCTCCCCCTGTCAGTAAGCACTACCAGCACCTACACTGTTCCTCCTAATCACATGTTAACAGTAATGTATGGAGAGGATCTACAGCCCATGGACAACAACTCCTGGCCTGAAGAATCTTCTACAGACATCTCAGGGTTTGATTTGTCCAACACTACTATCTTGGATTTGTCAGGCATAAGACCGAGTCTAATGAATGGAACGTTTCCATTTTTGTACTCATCAGCGTTAACTCCATCCGTGGACTTTTCACCTTCCCTGTGGGATCTGGCCTCAACTGCTGACTGGATTAGCACAGAATCTGTCTCTGCTGTAGCCAGCAGCACCTCCCCGTCAGTGTTTTTCCCACCCTCTGATTCCGAGGAATCAGATGGCACGTTTCCGACTTCCACAAACATCTACTGGTCTATCAACTCGACTTTGCCAGAGACCTCACTCCCTACTTCTTCACTCGTCACTAATGTGTTCACCCAGACACACAATGCGTCTGCAGTGCCCACCGAGTCAACCCTCAACAGCACCTCTGCCCTTTCTGTGACCGAGATGGCTGACCAAGGTTTCACAGGAGCAGGGGGCCCTTTCACTGAAGTTACAGACGATGGAATGACAACGATCAGCAAGCCAGCAGTCTCTACCATTTCAGTATTATATAACCAAACAAATGTGAGTACCGTGGGCCCAGCAACTGAGGTGTTTAATGCTACAACTCTGCCTACAACCCCTTCAGTGACAACCCAGACTTCTACCCTTCAGACTACCACTGTCCGAGAGTACCTCTGCAACATTACCAAACCTGATACCTACTTAGTGCGAGTCGGTAAGTGCTTTTTTTTTTTTTTTCATTTCAGGGTTCATTTTCTTTTAAAATGCATATTTGCAGCAACAACCAAACATTTGAAAAAAAGATAGATTGTTTGATTTGAGACTAACACTACGTTCAGACTGCAACCTGAAACGACCCATATCCGATTTGTTGTGAAATCCGATTTTTTTGTTAGGCCGTTCACATTACCAATTATATGAGACTTGTATGCGATCTCCAATATGAACGGAAAATGACCCAAAAGTGTCCCGCATGCGCAAATTGACACGTAATAAGCACATCTACGTAAAAAAAGCGCACTCTTCATGTTTAATGATTTCTCTTTTTTTGTTTGTTTGTTTAATTATCTGGTTAGTGTTAAAGTGTGAGGTCTCGTGTGTGTTTTTGTTTCTGAACTGAAATGAAAACGTGTAGCCTGGTAACGAGGGTTGACTCCTAAATGTCTCTCTAATTTCTATATAAGTGCACTACATGTTACTAGGAAGTAATGGATTTTTAAACTCTATATAGTGCACTCGAGCTTCAGTAGGCAGTCATTTGGGATGCGGCCGCTGTATTACCAAACTCTTAATTCAGGCTTAATAATTCGGACATATTTATTTCGTCATATTAATAAACTTCTTCTACATTTTTATAAATATTTATTTAGATTGTTTATAGCCAGCTGAATTCTGCAACTTCTCTCAGCGCTGGCTCAAGGTGCAGAAACACCAGTGCAGTTTGCTATGGAGATGAGGCGAGACCTGGCGATGTGGTTTTTGTGGCGGCGGCGGAACTCACACAATCATCTGATTAATGTGGGCAGCAGACTAATGAGACCGAAGGTGTCAAATTACTGGAAATTTCCAGAACAATCTTGTAATACAGGATGGTTTAAGTTATAAATCAGTTATAGAAACTGTTTTATTTAATCAGGCTAACAGATCAACATCCAGGTCCCTACCAAATCCACCATTAGCTTGAGCAATTCTATAAAAGTCTATTTAAATTCTGAAAACTGTACAAATGTTGTTGTTTTCCACCAAAGAGGCGGGATTAGCCAACGCAGAATAGTGACGTTTGTCTCTTGTTGATAACGTGTAGGTCGCATGAATGCGACCTGTCCGGTCAGACTGCAGTCGCGTGTGAAAATATCGGATATGCATCGGATTTAGGACCACATATCCAAGCGGCCTGGGTCGCATGTGAAAAAATCAGATATGTGTCGTTCAGATTGTCAATAACAAATCAGATACAGGTCGCATACGGGCAAAAAAATCGGATATGGGTCGTTTCAGGGTGCAGTCTGAACGTAGTCTAAGGCACTACTATTACTTGTTTGAATAGAGAAGAAAAGATGTCTTGCCTATGTCCTGCAGGTTTTCCACTTGGCTCCACAGCTGGTTACGCCAAAGCAAAAGTCAGAGAGATCCTCAAATCTGAATTCAATCGATCAGTTGAACTGCAGGTGAACTTAAATATTCTTGCGAACTTAAATATAACATGTATTATTCTATCCACATTCACTGGATATGAGCAATCGCACACCCTGATTGGCTACTCTACTACTAGGATATCAGCTCATATACCGTGAGTTGAGAAAAACAAAATGCCGGAGCGTGTCGCTGAACCAACCGAGGATGAAATAAAAACTACTCGAAAACAAAACCCAAAAAAATACAAAAAAAAAAAGCAACAAAACATGGAATTAAAGTATTTGATGGTAAGAACGTATCTTTTTATTTTTCAAGAATTATTAATATAGCATTTTTCACAAATTGCTCCTGTCGTTTTGCCGTTTTGTTTACATTCTTCATCTTTAAGCATTAAAATTACGCATGTATGCAGTTTGTCACGTGTCCGCTAAGCAGAAATGATTTTTATTTATTATTTATTCTTTTACAGTTTGTATTTACCGAATTTGCAAAAAAATAAAAATGCTCTGTTTCTCAAAATCCAGTGACTGTGGATAGAATAAAACAGTTATTCCACTCAATCTCGTCGTACACGGCTTACAGCCAACTCAGTGCTACGCGCCTCATCAGCTATCAGCTCATGTACGACTCGGTTTCGTGGAATAACTGTTAATGAGCCTTTTTTTTGTTGTTTTTGTTTGTTTGTTTGTTAGTTTTTGCTTTAGTCCGTAGTATAGTCCAGTAGTTTTAACATTTTCTCTTGCTATTTAGAACAGCGCCATATTAGCTGTCATGTTAGCGGTTGCTTTTGCTTCGTGCTGATTTTACCTTTGTGAACATTGTTAATTTTATCTAAATGACTTGCGAATTCACAAACCTCAATCTTGTGAGCCAGTAGAAAAGAAGTGGGAGGGACTGTGGCCTTTTTGGTCAGTAAAAATGGAAGATTTGGTCATTATTATAAAGCCTTGTTTTTTTAAGCCCGGCGCACACGGGTGATTTTTCGTCGCTTGGCCGTGCAACTTTTTGACGCAAGTGAAAAATTGTTTCGTGTGCGGATATTTGCGACGGCGATTTTTTTTTTGTTGCTTGTGACAGATTGCAGGTATCAAACGTGCTTGATATTCTGCAATAAAAAAATCGCCAGTCGCTGACTTGTTCCAGAGGTATCGCCACGCGTGTATCTTTGCGATCACGTCCAAAGGCTAAGCCACTCCCCGCCCGTGAAGTAGTCACGTGATTTCCACATCACGCCCTCCCCAAATCACCTACTGGTCGCAGTTAATGCATACACGCAGCTACCCGAGAGGGGAAACTTGCATCCGAAAATCGCAATACGCTTGCAACGAG
The DNA here is from genome assembly GCF_027579695.1 of Neoarius graeffei. NCBI lineage: Eukaryota > Metazoa > Chordata > Actinopteri > Siluriformes > Ariidae > Neoarius > Neoarius graeffei. The sequence continues at coordinate 41,910,221 of NC_083574.1, forward strand.
AAGTCGCCCGTGTGTGCCGGGCTTTACTGTTGCTTGGCGCACGTCTGGCGAAAACATTAACCAACTCGTCCATCGACATGCGCTAAAGTTTTTGTGGTAAAAGTTGGTTGTTTTTTTCCGTCTCTCCCTGCAAGGATTTCCTCATCATTGCAGGCATCTCTGTTAAAAAATACAATATGTTTCCAAATGACTCACACTAAGTTTTTTTTAAAGTTTTATATTTTAGTTTTACAATAATACAGTAATCTGTTATTGCGTCTGATGGTTTGCGTGACATTTTTAAGCACGTTATGATAAAAGCTGTTGCGTAAATGACTGCCCTCAAGCATCACGTCAGCTTTTAAAAGTCATTCCGGAAATACACAGCTCTTCCTGTTTCACTTTATCTGTTCATTTCATATAATCGAGCAATGCAGAGATAGGCTTCATGGGGTCAAATCCGTCTCTGAATATAAACACAGATTAGAGAGCTTCAGATCCTCATTTCCTTGCAGCTCTTCCATGTTCGTGTTTGTATTTCCACCCATAGTAGTCTCTCATGGGGAAGTTGTTTGATGAAATGATGATACATGTGTGCGTTAATGTTGGATTCACTTTAAATTGGAATCTTGTCTTATTTGTGTGTGTGTAGGTGGTGAAATCCCCTCCAGACTTTGTGTTTCGGGCTGTGTCTGGTCCTGTTGTCTACACAGCCATATCAGTTATGAACGCTCTGAGACGGTTTACATACACGTCAGACACCATTCTCAGTGTTTCCCCAATCAGTCCTGTACCAGGCCTACAGTACCACATCCACTCTGGTAGAGACATACACGTCACCCATTCAGACCCATTTAACTGTGCATTTCTATGCTAGTGTTTTATATCTGTATTGCTCTAATAATTAGTCTCTGTATTTAAAGGAGAACTGTATGGAATCAATTTTGTGCCAAAACGTTCATACAATACTTTTGAAATATCAAACAAAAACGACAAATCAAAATACAAAAAAAGAAAAAGTCAATTTTTTTAGACTGGCAAACAAATTATTCGTGTAATCGTGCAAAATATCAGTCTATTACTCTTCAGAAACCTTTTATTTTTGTTCCGCGTCTTTCTCGGTTTTGTTTGATGTAATTTATTTTGGTTGCGATTCCAGCTTTCTCGTTTGCACTCCCTGACTTTTTGCTTGCAGTTTTGGCACAAACTTCACGTGTGGGCGGGCTGTCCAGGAACGCATTCCCATTGGCTAACTTGTGTTTGACTGACAGCTACGCTCAGCCATTCCCTACTCGGATTCTGGCGGACTGTTTGACGAGTGACTGATCCATTGACGGTAAACAAGGATCGAGTGGACTTCAGTGGCGACTATGATATTGAATTAATTCAACAAAGTGTAAATTCAATATCATAGTCGCCACTGAAGTCCACTCGATCCTTGTGTACCGTCAATGGATCGGTCACTCGTCAAACAGTCCGCCAGAATCCGAGTAGGGAATGGCTGAGCGTAGCTGTCAGTCAAACACAAGTTAGCCAATGGGAATGCGTTCCTGGACAGCCCGCCCACACGTGAAGTTTGTGCCAAAACTGCAAGCAAAAAGTCAGGGAACGCAAACGAGAAAGCTGGAATCGCAACCAAAATAAATTACATCAAACAAAACTGAGAAAGACGCGGAACAAAAATAAAAGGTTTCTGAAGAGTAATAGACTGATATTTTGCACGATTACACGAATAATTTGTTTGCCAGTCTAAAAAAATTGACTTTTTTTTTCTTTTTTTGTATTTTGATTTTTCGTTTTTGTTTGATATTTCAAAAGTATTGTATGAACGTTTTGGCACAAAATTGATTCCATAGAACTGAAGGCTAATTTTTTATTATCAAAATTCTATTTATCTCATTTTATTAAATATTGGAATGCATTTTTGATCGCTATTTTGTCACTGCTATAGCAAGTTATGAGTGTTTGAAATATGCTCTGTAATATATCAGTCCATATGTCAAAGCAACGGCCGTAAACGAGATTCGCTGAGACCTGTGCGAGACATCGTAGGACGGAAGTAATACGTACAGCGGAAATCAAAGTGACCGACACCTGCCAACGTTGTCAAAAGACGCGCACGCCCTCTTTCAAATGCTGTTGTAATCAAGCCGGAAGTTTTGTTTGTTTTGATAGCAATCAGGAAAGTTTGAAAAAAGTAGGCAGTAATCGTCATTTAAACTCGTTTTTGTGCAATATTTCGTTTGGAAAACAGTTTTCAAAATGGCAGCACTGACGCCTGGCTGACACTTCACGTTTCGAAGTCTCGCACAAGTCTCGTGAAGATCGCGCGGATAAGCGACGCCTGCCGTTGACCAAACGAACTAAATTCAACACGGCTAAAAACTGAATAGGCCGATAAGTATCATATTTAACTGCAATTAGTTGCCAATACGAGTCACGATATAAGGTTACTAAAACCGAAAACGTAATCGAAGAACACGTTAATTAAGAAATAAAGCAAGTTTAAAAATGACTTCAGTTCCCCTTTCATGAGGTAGCGTGATAAGAAATCTCAAATAAAAAGGAAGCTTAGTATCTGATGTCTTATTGTGTACTCCTTCTCTGCAGTGCTTCAGTTTGTGCCAGTTCACATAAACATGCATGTGTGCACATTCATCGAGCACGTTGAAAAAGGTCTGATTTATGCTTTCGCCGAAGTACGCCGTCGCTTAAAGGAGTCTACTGACTTTACTGTACACGTATGTATCACTTCCATGTTTTGGATTCTCATTTGTTTGATTTGACATGTATGACTGTACATATTTTGTCACTGTTTTTCTGTACATAAGCTAATTAACAGTTATTCCACAAAATTGAGTCGTACATGAGCTGATAGTCGACGAGGCGCGTAACGCTGAGTCGGCTATTAGCCATGTACGACGAGATTGGAATTGAGTGGAATAATTATTTTATGATATCTACACTACCGTTCAAAAGTTTGGGGTCACTTTGAAATGTCCTTATTTTTGAAAGAAAAGCACTGTTCTTTTCAATGAAGATCACTTTAAACTAATCAGAAATCCACTCTATACATTGCTAATGTGCTAAATGACTATTCTAGCTGCAAATGTGTGGTTTTTGGTGCAATATCTCCATAGGTGTATAGAGGCCCATTTCCAGCAACTCTCACTCCAGTGTTCTAATGGTACAATGTGTTTGCTCATTGCCTCAGAAGGCTAATGGATGATTAGAAAACCCTTGTACAATCATGTTAGCACAGCTGAAAACAGTTGAGCTCTTTAGAGAAGCTATAAAACTGACCTTCCTTTGAGCAGATTGAGTTTCTGGAGCATCACATTTGTGGGGTCGATTAAATGCTCAAAATGGCCAGAAAATGGCTTGACTATATTTTCTATTCATTTTACAACTTATGGTGGGAAATAAAAGTGTGACTTTTCATGGAAAACACAAAATTGTCTGGGTGACCCCAAACTTTTGAACGGTAGTGTACATTCACTGGATTTTGAGAAACAGAGCAGTTTTATTTTTTGCAAATTCAAAATTAACCAATTTTAATGCTTAAAGATGAAGAATGTGAACAAACCGGCGAAACGACAGGAGCAATTTGTGAAAAATGCTCTAATAATAATTCTTGAAAAATAAAAAAGATACGTTCTTACCATCAAGTACTTTTATTCCATATTTTGTTGCTTTTTTTTTTGTATTTTCTTTGGGGTTTTGTTTTCAAGTAGTTTTTATTTCGTCTTCAGTTGGTTCAGCAAAATGCTCCGCCATTTTGTTTTTCTCTACTCACGGTATATGAGCTGATAGCCTAGTAATAGAGTAGCCAATCAGAGTGCGCGATTGCTCATATCCAGTGAATGTGGATAGAATAATTAACAGTTATCCCACGAAATCGAGTCGTACATGAGCCATTTACGATGAGATTGAGTGGAATAACTGTTTTCACTGGATTTTTCAGAAACAGGGCATTTTTATTTTATTTTATACTTTTTTTTTTGCAAATTTGATAAATTAAAACATTTATACAAAATGTCCAATAAAATCATTTCTGCTTAGAATGTAAACAAACTGGTGAAATGACAGTAGCGATTTGTGAAAAATGCAATAATTCTTGAAAATTTAAAAAAAAAAAGATATATTCTTACCCTTACCATCAAATATTTTCATTCCATATTTTGTTGCTTTTTTTTTGGGGGGGGGGGGTTGTTTTCAAGTAGAGTTTTTATTTCGTCCTCGGTCGGTTCAGCAAAATGCTCCGCCATTTTGTTTTTCTCTACTCACAGTATATGAGCTGATAGCCTAGTAGTAGAGTAGCCAATCAGAGTGTGCGATTGCTCATATCCAGTGAATGTGGATAGAATAATTAACAGTTATCCCACGAAATCGAGTCGTACATGAGCCATTTACGATGAGATTGAGTGGAATAACTGTTTTATTATATCAACATTCACTGGATTTTTCAGAAACAGGGCATTTTTATTTAATTTTATTTTATAATTTTTTTTTTTGCAAATTTGATAAATTAAAACATTTATACAAAATGTCCAACAAAATCATTTCTGCTTAGAATGTAAACAAACTGGTGAAATGACAGTAGCGATTTGTGAAAAATGCAATAATTCTTGAAAATTAAAAAAAAAAAGATATATTCTTACCCTTACCATCAAATATTTTCATTCCATATTTTGTTGCTTTTTTTGGTGGGGGTTTGTTTTCAAGTAGAGTTTTTGTTTCATCCACGGTCGGGTCAGCAAAATGCTCCGCCATTTTGTTTTTCTCTACTCACAGTATATGAGCTGATAGCCTAGTAGTAGAGTAGCCAATCAGAGTGTGCGATTGCTCATATCCAGTGAATGTGGATAGAATAATTAACAGTTATCCCACGAAATCGAGTCGTACATGAGCCATTTACGATGAGATTGAGTGGAATAACTGTTTTCACTGGATTTTTCAGAAACAGGGCATTTTTATTTTATTTTATACTTTTTTTTTTGCAAATTTGATAAATTAAAACATTTATACAAAATGTCCAATAAAATCATTTCTGCTTAGAATGTAAACAAACTGGTGAAATGACAGTAGCGATTTGTGAAAAATGCAATAATTCTTGAAAATTTAAAAAAAAAAAGATATATTCTTACCCTTACCATCAAATATTTTCATTCCATATTTTGTTGCTTTTTTTTTGGGGGGGGGGGGGGGGGGGGGGGTTGTTTTCAAGTAGAGTTTTTATTTCGTCCTCGGTCGGTTCAGCAAAATGCTCCGCCATTTTGTTTTTCTCTACTCACAGTATATGAGCTGATAGCCTAGTAGTAGAGTAGCCAATCAGAGTGTGCGATTGCTCATATCCAGTGAATGTGGATAGAATAATTAACAGTTATCCCACGAAATCGAGTCGTACATGAGCCATTTACGATGAGATTGAGTGGAATAACTGTTTTATTATATCAACATTCACTGGATTTTTCAGAAACAGGGCATTTTTATTTAATTTTATTTTATAATTTTTTTTTTTGCAAATTTGATAAATTAAAACATTTATACAAAATGTCCAACAAAATCATTTCTGCTTAGAATGTAAACAAACTGGTGAAATGACAGTAGCGATTTGTGAAAAATGCAATAATTCTTGAAAATTAAAAAAAAAAAGATATATTCTTACCCTTACCATCAAATATTTTCATTCCATATTTTGTTGCTTTTTTTGGTGGGGGTTTGTTTTCAAGTAGAGTTTTTGTTTCATCCACGGTCGGGTCAGCAAAATGCTCCGCCATTTTGTTTTTCTCTACTCACAGTATATGAGCTGATAGCCTAGTAGTAGAGTAGCCAATCAGAGTGTGCGATTGCTCATATCCAGTGAATGTGGATAGAATAATTAACAGTTATCCCACGAAATCGAGTCGTACATGAGCCATTTACGATGAGATTGAGTGGAATAACTGTTTTCACTGGATTTTTCAGAAACAGGGCATTTTTATTTTATTTTATACTTTTTTTTTTGCAAATTTGATAAATTAAAACATTTATACAAAATGTCCAATAAAATCATTTCTGCTTAGAATGTAAACAAACTGGTGAAATGACAGTAGCGATTTGTGAAAAATGCAATAATTCTTGAAAATTTAAAAAAAAAAAGATATATTCTTACCCTTACCATCAAATATTTTCATTCCATATTTTGTTGCTTTTTTTTTGGGGGGGGGGGGGGGGGGGGGGGGTTGTTTTCAAGTAGAGTTTTTATTTCGTCCTCGGTCGGTTCAGCAAAATGCTCCGCCATTTTGTTTTTCTCTACTCACAGTATATGAGCTGATAGCCTAGTAGTAGAGTAGCCAATCAGAGTGTGCGATTGCTCATATCCAGTGAATGTGGATAGAATAATTAACAGTTATCCCACGAAATCGAGTTGTACATGAGCCATTTACGATGAGATTGAGTGGAATAACTGTTTCATTATATCAACATTCACTGGATTTTTCAGAAACAGGGCATTTTTATTTAATTTTATTTTATAATTTTTTTTTGCAAATTTGATAAATTAAAACATTATACAAAATGTCCAACAAAATCATTTCTGCTTAGAATGTAAACAAACTGGTGAAATGACAGTAGCGATTTGTGAAAAATGCAATAATTCTTGAAAATTTAAAAAAAAAAGATATATTCTTACCCTTACCATCAAATATTTTCATTCCATATTTTGTTGCTTTTTTTGGTGGGGGTTTGTTTTCAAGTAGAGTTTTTGTTTCGTCCACGGTCGGGTCAGCAAAATGCTCCGCCATTTTGTTTTTCTCTACTCACGGTATATGAGCTGATAGCCTAGTAGTAGAGTAGCCAACCAGAGCGCACGATTACTCGTATCCATGCGGATGTGCATGTGGATAGAATAATTTGTGTTATAATACGTGGTGAGACGAGACAGTCATACGGATTATAACTGTTAGAGACTGGGATGTAAGCTGCTTAGGAGGGTTTTCTACAAGCTTTTGAGAGTCTGATCTCCTCCAGCCCTTTTGATTTGCTAGCCATACTTTTATACGCTTTAGAAAACGGATCATTGGCGCTTTCAGTTCAAGGTGTATGATTAAATCCGTCTCAGAAATACGTTAGGGCCGTATCGGGGAACTGTTTTGACACGTACCAGCAGTGTACCAGACATGCTGATTTTCTTTCGCTGATTACCGCTGCGCTTGCTGATTGGAAGCAATTTCTATAGAATCCAAGCCGTACACTCAAATGACATCACTCTCAGTCTGCTGCTTTGATTGGATTTAGGGAAAAGAACATGCACTATTCAATGCCACAGTTGTCAAGGCAACTAAATGAATGAGGGAGATTTGCTGCATCGGGCCCTGGGACTGTTACACAGCTCTCGGTTTTGACACACGAACGCACTCGAGCTTTGACAGATGCTCTCATAAACACCTCATCCCCATTTTAATTCACATTCAGTTTATTAATTAGAATTTAAATCAGTTTTGCTTCAGACCTTAACGTTAATAATGCACTCTTGTAGATGGGCTCGTTCTTATTTCCATGTGAAGTGAACTCACAAGCTTTGAAACATTTCAGATACTGAACATCACCATGAGCTCTGCGGCAGCAGCACAGACTCGGCTTCACGGCCCGGTGGACATCACCTTTGTGGTACGTGATGCTCGAGGGTACATACTAGGGTCAGAGGTCAGCAGGCGCCTGAGGCGTCTCAATGTGGTGGAGTTTAGCTACTACCTGGGATACCCTGTTCAGCAGATCGCAGAACGTGAGTCAAATTTGCAAGCATCATCCATCATCAATAACTGCAGTCATCCAGGGTATTGATTAGTGTGTGAGAATGATGGTGTAATTTCTTCTGTCAACAGCATTTCACTACCCTGAGCTGAACACCACGCAGTTGCTGCGCTCTTCCTGGGTGAGGACAGGTAATGTATGCTAAGCTTGTCTCTTAGATCTTATTTGGCTAAAAAGTTGTTTCTCTAGTCATGAGGCTTTGATTGCGACTCTATAACAGTGTTCTCCACCTTTCAAAAATAAAAGGTGGTGGCAGGGGTTCGGGGGCCGCCTAGGCCCCCAACAGGGTCCAGGAGCGGAGTCCTGGTAGGAAGCTGACGGACTTTGAGCTTTTTTGACAGTGAAACTGGCCAATAAATGGATAGGAAATACTAAATCATTGTTAAAATCATTTTACAAAAAATTGACATGTTCTTACTGTACATATCATCTTTATTGCCAATGTGAGACTCATCTGACATTTCACTTGAGACTGATGCGCCTGTTGCGCACCCCTGAATTCATTACGGTATATTTTTTTTCTGTGTGAAAAATAAATGAACTTCCATGCTAAACAAAATACCCAATTACAGTAAATGCATTTATTTTTTTCGCAGTCCGGTTTCCATCAAATCCTGCGCTCTGATTGGCTGGCGAGTGGGTCCGTATCCTACGGTACGGACCCCAGTTACGAACCCCGGTTACGGACCTCTGGCGACTCGCTCGTTCACAACAACAACAAACATAGTAGCAATTTTTGTCAACATTTATCTTTTTTATAAGATTTATTTATAAGATTTTTATCAAAAATCTTAAATTTTTGCCAGCATTTCTCAGGAGAATAGCATTAATTTTACATCATGGATAGCAATAATGACAGTGTTCACAGCGAAAGCGAGTTTTACTACCCTGAGGAAGAAGAAATAAAAGAAAACATTTCAGGAGAAAGCTAAAAAACTCTAACTGTTGCTAACGCCGAGCAAAAACATGGCTGAATCCTGAATGACTCCTATTTGTATAAATAGGGGACTACATAGGCAGCAAAATGGAGTTTTTTTTCCTGCCATGGAAGTGCACTTGTATACCGAGGAAGAAGCCATTTGCATTACAGCCGTGAATGAGGATTCAAAATGGCGGCTCGGCTCGGTTTTCCCTTTCGGGCGCTCTCGTTTTCTGTTAGAATTTGGTAAAGAAAAAAATAAATATATTATTTACCAGCTTAAGGTCGGTCCGTATGGTGAAATACCGTGACCTCGGCCCTCAAGACCTCGGTCACGGTATTTCACGATACGGACCTCCCAGCTGGTAAATAACATATATATATTTTTTACAATACACATAATTAATGTTAATTGGGTGAAACCACTCCAATCCATGCACGAGCTGGCACTACAAAGCCACCCCGGCCTCTGTAGTTCGGGTCCTTTGACCCAGGAACCCGCAAGTCCTGCAGTAAACAACCACAGGGAAGCAACGGGAAAATGCAGCTCTCGCCTCCACAGTCACAGATACGTCAAATAAAAGACCTGAGCTTAACTAACGTGTGTGTGCTGTTATACGATTACTGTAACTGTGTCTGGTCAGAAAAGACGATAGATAAGCGTAACCGTTCCGTAATAACGCTACAAACACCCGCAAAGTTATTTAGCTGCCGGCTAGCTGCAGCTTGTAGCTTCCAGCGTTACTACGTGTCAGTATAGTGTAACGTGGTGTGGTGTAGTGTAACGCTAGCCTGGGAAATCCCATGCTGCTTTGCACAATCATTCCGATCTGAAAAGACAGCATGGAAACTATGGTCTAAAGGCTCGCCTGAGTTAGGGAGCCAATCAGAGAGTGGGGAGGGGTGGAAAGACGGTGACGCGTACTACTCGACAAACGGAAGCTTGTAGTTTCTTTGGGACTGTTTACGGATCACATTTAACATGGCGGCGAGCGATATGAACCAAACTTTCGATCAAGCTTTAGACACTGTTCTGAATTAGTCTGGTTAACACCAGACCATATCACAAGTGAAATAAGTTCGGTGCCATTGTTTTCCTATTTTTGTTTTGCCTTCTCTTTCTCTTTCCTTCTCTTCTTCGCCTCTTCGTCGCTCTAACTACGTCACCGGGTACAACTGCCATGATTGGCCATGGGCTACGTATACGCCAAATGATAGACATTCGCAACGTCCAATAAACGGCCGTTGACAATCGTAAACCACACCTCCCCTACGAGAAATTCAATAGGCAGATTCCAGACCATATTTCACTTGTGATATGGTCTGGTGTTAACCAGACTAGTGTAACGCAGGGATGGACCTCAATCTGCAGAGCTCTGGGTCACAATCTGTCTGCAGCCAGCTGGATGGTTTTCTATTGCAATCGCGTGGCCACTTCAGGTCGCCCCGTACGCATTCGTTTAATGGTCTTCTGCGTGTTCAGTAGTTACGGAATTATAATAAAGCGAATACTTTACGATGTATTTGGTGTATACTGATGAAGTTATGGTTTTTTTTTTGGCCAAGGGAAGGGCGGCGGGCCAGAATTATAACGTGGCAGTGCGTCACTTTAAAAGCGCCCGTGGAGAACACTGTGTAAGTGCTGTACAGCTGTATTCAGACTTGGTGACCAAAAATTGTGATATTTAAACAAGGAACGTTATGTGTATTCTTCAGACTCTGATTACACACCTGATTAAGTTGATTTTCTGGGCGTGCCATTTGGATTATGGGTTGTTTTACAATCAGGGTACACAAGCTAAAAATCACATTTAACACTTATTCTCTTCAATATCAAAAGGCTTGACTAAATAAACTTGGTTGTTTATTGTAGCCGTGTGATAGCTCTATTTACCATGCAAAAAAAAATTGGTGATAACGTTATTTTTGGTGAATGTATGGCAATATATGTCATATTTAGCAAAATTACTCGTGTCATTTAGAAAAAGTGCTTTTTTGACCACAGGTAGCTCCAAAAGGGATGCACTTACATCATTCTTTATACCATAAAACACATATTTGGTTCCATATCATTGGAAACATAGTTAAGTTTTAATGTTGAATGCCAGTAAGTTTTCAGACTATTTTGATCAAATTAGTATGTAATTGTGTCAAAAAAATGTCCTCTCCGAGACAGCTAATTTTTCAATATAAAATAACATATCTAAAATGATTATTTTCATCCTAAAATGTGGTCAAGATATTGGGACATAAATATTAGAGACAACTAACACAAAGCTTACAGCCTTATATTTAAAAGCACTATGGAAGTAGTGGATTCTGAATTGTTAAAAAAAAAAGTCCTCTCCGAGAATCACTTCATTTGTTTCTCCCAGCTCTGCCTAAAGCTACACTTAATCTTCTTTATCTTACAGCAGATTACACAAAACTACCACACACACGTCAAAAAATTACCTGAAATCTGTTCTTTAACTTGTCCTTCACTTAAAAACTGGTACAAGAACCAGTTTGAATCAGTTTGAATTTTGGACCCCTGTGACACAAACTTTGTACCCTGATTGTAAAACAACCCTTATGCAAATAACCTGCATGTACTTACCATTACACTTCCGTGGCTGGCAGACTGTTCTTGAGTAAAAGCAGCTGAGATGGGTTTTTCCAATAGCGTCTTAGAGGCTGTCCACACAGCAACGGATTCAGGTGAATCTGATAAAATTGTTTATCGTTTCGGCCTGGCGTCCACACGGCACCGGCGTTTTGGGTGCCCCAAAACGAGAATGGGTTCCAGAGTGGAAAAATCTGGCAACGGCGCCGTTGCGAAGTCCTCTGGATGAGTAGAACGGATTTGTTTACGATGACGTCACAACCACATGACTAGAACAAGCAGCACTCTCGCTGTTTCGTATGAACCACTGCATTGTATTCACTTTTGTATACAGCTTTTCTTTTAAATAAACAAGTAACTGAACCATTTCTTGAATTTCTTTTTTTTATCGGATAAGACTGCTTTTCGGGCGGCACGGTGGTGTAGTGGTTAGCGCTGTCGCCTCACAGCAAGAAGGTCCGGGTTCGAGCCCCGTGGCCGGCGAGGGCCTTTCTGTGCGGAGTTTGCATGTTCTCCCCGTGTCCGCGTGGGTTTCCTCCGGGTGCTCCGGTTTCCCCCACAGTCCAAAGACATGCAGGTTAGGTTAACTGGTGACTCTAAATTGAGCGTAGGTGTGAATGTGAGTGTGAATGGTTGTCTGTGTCTATGTGTCAGCCCTGTGATGACCTGGCGACTTGTCCAGGGTGTACCCCGCCTTTCGCCCGTAGTCAGCTGGGATAGGCTCCAGCTCGCCTGCGACCCTGTAGAAGGATAAAGCGGCTAGAGATAATGAGATGAGATGAGACTGCTTTTCAAAATGTTCACACACAATATAAAAAGTTATATAAATTATATAAAAATGCTTTTCAAAATGTTCACACACAATAAGAAAATTAAGTTATATAAAACTATGCACACTAATAAAACTAATTTGTACACACTAGGGATGGCGAAAACTAAAAAAAAATCTTGACCGACCACCGAGCCTCATTAGCCGGTTAAAGTCGGTTAACCTATGAGTTTAAAGGGATGCAAATGGCGCGCCTTTTAGCGGATGCCGCCTTTTTCACGGCTGAATCGTGCAAAGATCCGATTTTTTTTTTAAGGGGGGCGTTGGAGTGTCTGAATAATTTCATCAGAGTAAATTCTGTATGCTCAAAGGAAAGCAATCGGATCTGCACGATTCAGCCGTGAAAAAGTCGGCATCTGCGCCTTTAGTTTGTGTGGAGAGATATGATCTGCAATAACATGCACTGTTGGCTACAGACTGAAACATACTTTCAGAATGCACTGGCCAAGGCACGACTAAACTCCATGTGCCTTCTAATAAGAATTAAAAAAAAAAAAAAACAGAATAGTAATTTGTAAGCTAAAAAGCCTGTGTCTACACTTTTTTTCTTTCGCCGAGTGGCAGCTGTGTTCAACTGGGGCGGGACATGACTGAATGGGTGTTTCTGATTTGTTAGCTGACTTTAACTGGGGCGGGAGGGCGGGACATGACTGAATGGGTGTTTCTGATTCGTCAGCTGTCGTCCTTACACCGCATGGCATGCCCCAAGCGTTTACAACACAGAATTCCAAGTCCTCCGCTCCAAAATCGGCAGCTTCAAAACGATTGATTTTTTTTTTAACCGACAACCAAAAAAGATTAACCGGTTGATGTTGATTCGGTCAACCACCGGTCATCGGTTAACATCCCTAGTACACACAGACAGAAGGCACGATTTCCTCTCGTAGTCGCAGCCATCTTCTTGTTGTTGTTGTGTGTTTGTTCCTGTGAGTGCTTCACGCCGGGTAGAAGAAGGGGTTTATGCGCATGCGTCCTACTTCTTCTATTGTTCTGGTGTCTCCAATGGGACCGTCTTACAGCGCACGTAGAGGTGTGGCATGTGTATTGCATCGTTTTCAGCAAGCGTTGCATTGCCATATGGACCTGATATTTTACTGATCCGTTGCCCATGTGGACGCGATATTATTTTTTTTAATAAAATCTCGTTGCCGTTGTCGTGTGGATGTAGCCTTAAACCACTGCCTTTGAACCCAAGCACTTTTCCATTAAGCCTCAAAAAAACAAAATCAGGGATAGAAAATGCGGCCCAGAGAAGGAAATAGCATTTTTTTTCCTTTGATGCAAAATGTAATATCTCATCTCATTATCTCTAGCCGCTTTATCCTGTTCTACAGGGTCGCAGGCAAGCTGGAGCCTATCCCAGCTGACTACGGGCGAAAGGCGGGGTACACCCTGGACAAGTCGCCAGGTCATCACAGGGCTGACACATAGACACAGACAACCATTCACACTCACATTCACACCTACGCTCAATTTAGAGTCACCAGTTAACCTAACCTGCATGTCTTTGGACTGTGGGGGAAACCGGAGCACCCGGAGGAAACCCACGCGGACACGGGGAGAACATGCAAACTCCACACAGAAAGGCCCTCGCTGGCCACGGGGCTCGAACCCAGGACCTTCTTGCTGTGAGGCGACAGCGCTAACCACTACACCACCGTGCCGCCCGGAAATGTAATATAGTGTAACATAAAAACAAGAGGCAGTTTAAAAATAAAAAAGACTAATATGATATGTAAATGAAAAGGCGGTATTGAAATAAACATCTGTTAGGAGTCTAGTGAATATCCAATACATTGCTGTGTGAATAGTCCTGATTGTAATTCGCACATTAATCAGTGCAAATTTGGTTTATTTTAACAATGTCATCCACTCTTAAAAAAATAGCACTTGATCTTGCACATTTTATTATTTTGCAACTTTTTTCCACACACACAAACATGAATCCATGAGATCTAAAAAACAAGGTCATGAAATGAAGTGTGGATCTACGCTATTTTATCACACTTTTAATTAACAGTTTTGAGCTGTCAGACGCATTCTTCCGTAAATAAATTGTGACCATGGTTTGACGAAAAAACTAAGTACTCATCTGCTGTGCTTGCAACTCAGTTAAAGTTAATTCATGACTTTAGCAACAGATAATGGCATTCCATAGTTGAGTGTGCTGTAGTTATAGCTCTGAGCTTAATACTGCTGCTCACTTGAGCTGACAATGTGCAAGAGGTATGGACTTAAATCCAAGGTCAAGCTTCACAACACTCCGCGTGTGTAACTCTCGTGTAATTTCTAAATAACGCTTTACTCTGTCACTACATCTGACATCTGAATATGGCTCATACAGTGTCTTGCAAAAGTATTCCTCCCCCTTGGTGTTTGTCCTGTCTTGTCGCATTACAAGCTGGAATTAAAATGGATTTTTGGAGCGTTAGCACCATTTGATTTACACAACATGCCTACAACTTTAAAGGTGGAAATTGTTTTTTTATTGTGACACAAACAGTCATTAAGATGAAAAAAACAGAAATCTGGAGTGTGCATAAGTATTCACCCTCCCAAAGTCAACACCTTGTAGAGCCACCTTTTGCTGCAATTACAGCTGCAAGTCTCTTGGGGTATGTCTCGATTAGCTTAGCACATCTAGCCACTGGGATTTTTGCCCATTCCTCAAGGCAAAACTGCTTCAACTCCTTCAAGTTAGATGGGTTGCGTTGGTGTCCAGCAATCTTCAAGTTATGCCACAGATTCTCAATTGGATTGAGGTCTGGGCTTTGATTAGGCCATTCCAAGACATTTAAATGTTTCCCTTTAAACCACTCCAGTGCAGCTTTAGCAGTATGTTTAGGGTCATTGTCCTGCTGGACCGTGAACCTTCATCCCAGTCTCAAATCTCTGGCTGACTCAAACAGGTTTTCCTCCAGAATTGCCCTGTATTTAGTGCCATCCATCTTTCCTTCAGTCCTGACCAGCTTTCCTGTCCCTGCAGATGAAAAACATCCCCACAGCATGATGCTGCCACCACCATGCTTCACTGTAGGAATGGTGTTCTCAGGGTGTTGGGTTTGTGCCACACATGGTGTTTCCCATGATGGCCAAAAAGATCAATTTTAGTTTCATTTGACCAGAGAATCTTCTTCCATGTGTTTGGGGAGTCGGCCACATGCTGTTGGGCAAACTCCAAACGTGTTTTCTTAAACAATGACTTTTTTCTGGCCACTCTTCCATAAAGCCCCGCTCTGTGGGGTGTACGGCTTAAAGTGGTCCTATGGACAGATACTCCCATCTCCGCTGTGGATCTTTGCAGCTCCTTCAGTGTTATCTTTGGTGTTTTTGTTGCATCTCTGATTAATGCCCTCCTTGCCCGGTCTGTGAGTTTTGGTGTGCGGATTTCTCTTGTCAGGTTTGTAGTGGTGCCATATTCTTTCCATTTTGCTGTAATGGATTTAATGGCGCTCCCTGGGATATTCAAAGTTTGGGATATTTTTTATAACCCAACCCTGATCTATACTTCTCCACAACTTTGTCTCTGACCTGTTTGGAGGCTCTTTGGTTCTCATGTTGCTTGCTTAGTCGTGTTGGAGAGTCAGGGTCCTTCCAGAACAGGGTGATTTATACAGACATCATGTGACAGATCATGTGACACTTTAAGATCCACCAGTGTGCATTCATTCAACTAATTATGTGACTTATGAAGTGAATTGGTTGGACCAGTGCTTATTTAGGGGTTTCATACGAAAGGGGGTGAATACTTACTGTATGCACACTCCAGATTTCTGTTTCTTCATCTTAATTATTGTTTGCGTCACAATAAAACAACAATTTGGACCTTTAAAGTTGTAGGCATGTTGTGTAAATCAAATGGTGCTAACGCTCCAAAACTCCATTTTAATTCCAGCTTGTAATGTGACCAAACAGGACAAACACCAAGGGGGAGGAATACTTTTGCAAGACACTGTATATATTTCCATGTCATACTGTATATATTTGTGTTTACTGTTGTGTAGTGTTGCTGGGCGTGATGGAGCGTGATGTGAGTGATAGGATTTTCCAGGCAAAGATGGAGAGGAGACTAGCTCTGCTGCTTGGAGAGGGGCTCTCTGCAGGCCGACGCCTTAAAAGAGCCACCAGTGCGGGCAACAACAGTGTACAGGTAACAGATCGCAAACCCCCAAGTACACCTTGAGTCCACTCCATATTCTGCATTAATGCAGTCTTTTTTTTATGTGGAATAGAAGGTTCAGGTATTAAAAATAATATTAAATGAATCGTAACATCTGTGGTATCCAGATTTTGCACTGGTTTATATTTGGGCTTTGTGTGTAGATGTGCGTACGTGTGTCAGCTGAAATGGGCGCCCTCATTATTGTATTCTTCCTGCATGGACGTCCTCAGCCTTTCTGGTGTCTTAATGGATCGCTCTCTATGGCTCCTGTCACCACCTGCGCTCCTCGGCTCATCACCATTTTTTAGCCCAGCAGTATCCATAGCAACAGCTTCTATTCATCCCTAAACTGAGGAGCCACTCACTGCTCCCTGTTCTCCGCTCATAGGATGGTTAGCTGATAGCAGATCAATTATTGAAGACTCTTCACAGACAGAGTCACTGTAGAATCGCGTGTCTGTTCTGCTGAGAGATTTTCCCTATTTCCTGGGACACAAAGAGTGGGGGCAGTCCGCTTTCACAGCACGGAGCTGGCAGCATGATTAAAGACTGGCCTGGTTTTACAGCAACCCCCACTGCAAACGAAGATCTCCTCACTGTTGAAACTGATAATACAGACTACAGGACCGTTAACATTTCCTTTAAGTTACTAATTGGCAAAAAGTGAATGAGACACAGATGGAAAAATAAAATATCTCAAATTTTTGTGAGTATAAAAATAAACAGTGGCTGCATATGAGTATAAAATTGGAAGGTACAGTGTCTCGCAAAAGTATTCATCCGCCTTGGTGTTGGTTCTGTTTTGCCGCATGACAAGCTGGAATTAAAATGGATTTTTGGAGGGTTAGCACCGTTTGATTTACACGACATGTCTACCACTTTAAAGGTGCACATTGTTGATTTATTGAGACACAAACAATAATTAAGCTTTTTTAACAGGACAAACACCAAGGGGGATGAATACTTTTGCAAGACATTGTATTTCATGCAGTTCATGTTGCTTAGAAATGTTCATTCGTGTGGTGTGAGATAAATGGCAATCAGACCCCAACCCAGTGACAGTTCAGATCACATGAGGCTCCGTGCTGTCCTTTTCCACCCCAAGAATTCTGCAGCTCAGGTTAGCGTTAGACCTTAGCCCAGATTTGTCTCTCCACCACAATGACCTGATATACCTTTTGCCATTTTAGGGTTCGTATGAAGGTATGAAATATTATAAAACATCTTGAAAAACAGTGAAAAGTTCAGTTTTGCATTACAAATTCGAAATAAAAACATGGAATTAATTTTTTTTTTCTTCTGCTACTTACTAACTAGTGTGCCAGGAAGAAAACTTGCCCTGTGTCCGAAATCGCTCACTCGTTCACTACTCCCTACTCCCTTTATAGGGAATTACTATATAGAGGACTACTAGTATATAGTTAGTTCATTGGTAAAATGAAAAAAAAAGCTTTCGGACACTACTCTGTCGCGCTGACATTTCCGTCATTACTGTTACACAATTAAAACGTGCCAGATCAGTCGGCTGGTGGGTTTTCAAAATAATATATCTCATCTCATTATCTGTAGCCGCTTTATCCTGTTCTACAGGGTCGCAGGCAAGCTGGAGCCTATCCCAGCTGACTATGGGCGAGAGGCGGGATACACCCTGGACAAGTCGCCAGGTCATCACAGGGCTGACACATAGACACAGACAACCATTCACACTCACATTCACACCTACGGTCAATTTAGAGTCACCAGTTAACCTAACCTGCATGTCTTTGGACTGTGGGGGAAACCGGAGCACCCGGAGGAAACCCACGCGGACACGGGGAGAACATGCAAACTCCGCACAGAAAGGCCCTCGCTGGCCACGGGGCTCGAACCCGGACCTTCTTGCTGTGAGGCGACAGCGCTAACCACTACACCACCGTGCCGCCAAAATAATTTATATATATATATATATATATATATATATATATATATATATATATATATATATATATATATGCGCATTTATTTTTTTCGCGGTCCGGTTTCCATCAAATCGTGCACTCTGATTGGCTCACGAGCGGTCTGGAATCCTACGATACGGACCCCGGTTACGGACCTCTGGCGACTCGCTCGTTCACAACAACAACAAACATAGTAGCAATTTTTGGTCAACATTTATTTTCGCATTTCTCAGTAGAATAGCATTAATTTTACATCATGGATAGCGATAATGACAGTGTTCACAGCAAAAGTGAGTTTTACTACCCTGAGGAAGAAGAAATAAAAGAAAACATTTCAGGAGAAAGCTAAAAACCTCTAACTGTTGCTAACGCCGAGCAAAAACATGGCTGAATCCTGAATGACTCCTATTTGTATAAATAGGGGACTACATAGGCGGCAAAATGTAGTTTTTTTTCCTGCCATGGAAGTGCACTTGTATACCGAGGAGGAAGCCATTTGCATTATAGCCGTGAATGAGGATTCAAAATGGCGGCTCGGCTCGGTTTTCCCTTTCGGGCGCTCTCGTTTTCCGTTAGAATTTGGTAAAGAAAATAATAAATATATTATTTACCAGCTTAAGGTCGGTCCGTATGGTGAAATACCGTGACCTCGGCCTTGAATACTGACCTCGGCCCAGAGGGCCTCGCTCAGTACTTTCAAGACCTCGGTCACGGTATTTCACGATACGGACCTCCCAGCTGGTAAATAATATATATATATATATTTTTTTTTTTTTGCTGTCCAGTTTCCATCAAATCCAGCGCTCTGACTGGCTGGTGAACGGGACTGTATCCTACAGTACAGACCCTAGTTATGGACCTCTGGCGACTCGCTCGTTCACAACAACAACAAACACAGTAGCAATTTTTGTCAACATTTATCTTTTTTATAAGATTTATTTATAAGATTTTTATCAAAAATCTTATTTTTGCCAGCATTTCTCAGGAGAATAACATTAATTTTACATCATGGATAGCGATAATGACAGTATTTACAGCGAAAGCGAGTTTTACTGCCCTGAGGAAGAAGAAATAAAAGAAAACATTTCAGGAGAAAGCTAAAAACCTGTAACTGTTGCTAACGCCGAGCAAAAACATGGCTGAATCCTGAATGACTCCTATTTGTATAAATAGGGGACTACATAGGCGGCAAAATGTAGTTTTTTTTTTTTCCTGCCATGGAAGTGCACTTGTATACCGAGGAGGAAGCCATTTGCATTACAGCCGTGAATGAGGATTCAAAATGGCGGCTCGGCTCGGTTTTCCCTTTCGGGCGCTCTCGTTTTCTGTTAGAAGTTGGTAAAGAAAAAATATATATATTATTTACCAGCTTAAGGTCGGTCCGTATGGTGAAATACCGTGACCTCGGCCTTGAATACTGACCTCGGCCCAGAGGGCCTCGCTCAGTACTTTCAAGACCTCGGTCACGGTATTTCACGATACGGACCTCCCAGCTGGTAAATAACACTTTTATATATATATATATATATATATATATATATATATATATATATATATATATATAATTTTTTTTTGTGATAAATGCATATTATACTGAGCGCATTTCCCACATTAATCAGTACAAAGTACCTGCATCTTTCAGTTCTTTTTAAATCAAGGCTGAATACTTTCTTCTCTGCTGCTGCCTTTTATTAAATCAAATTTGAGACTTTTAATTTGATTTTTTTCAGCATGACCGCAATGCTTGATGGGATATACTGCTTTGGTTAGTGACCATCGGTTGTACACTACTTTTCGTGATGCATTGTGGGATACTTCGAGTGCACTATATAGGGTGTAAATAATCTTCACTAAGTTTTCGGACAGCACTACAAAATGGTGTCCTCCCTATATAGTGAGTAGGGAACGATTTCGGACACAGGGTTAGAGCCATGGAGATATGCACTAGAGAGAAGGGGAATGGAAGTCAGCAGGAGAAAGGACAGAGTACATGTGCGTGAATGAGTGTGATGACAGTGAAATAGTACAGCTATAAGGAATAGAGATGATCAAAGCAGATGAGTTCAAATATCTGGGGTCAACTGTACAAAGCAATGGCGAAGGTTGCCACAACAACAGAAGCAACAGAAGGTTGCCAGCCAGAGTGAAAGGGGAAGTGTGCAAGACAGCAGCACTGACAAAAAGACAGGAAGCTGAACTGGAGGTAGCGGAGTTGAAGATGTTGAGATTTTCATTGGGAGTGACAAAGTTGGACAGGATTAGAAACAAGAATATTAGAAGGACAGCACATGTAGGACGGCTTGGAGACAAAGCGAAAGAGGCGAGATTGAGATGGCTTGGACATGTACAGAGGAGAGATCCAGGGTATATTGGGAAAAGAATGCTGGAGGTGGAGTTGCTGGGGAGAAGGAAAAGAGGAAGACCAAAGATGAGATGTGTGGATGTGGTGAAGGAGGACATGAGGACAGTTGGTGCTACAGAAAAAGATACAGAGGACAGGAGGAGATGGAGGGACATTAAACGCTGTGGCGACCCCTAACAGGAACAGCCGAAAGAAGAAGAAGAGGAAGGCTAACTAGTGCGCCAAATGTAAAAATATTTGAAGAATAAAAGTAAAGTATTTTGGAAAAAGAAAAATAAACACTAACAAACTGAATAGAGAACACTTCATAATGTCACAGTTTTGAACATTACAGATATCTGACGCAATTATGTATTTGCATTTCTTAAAATTTAGGTCATTATAACATGGACTGATGAATCCATAGAAATGAAAAAAAAAACATTGAAGTTTGAAATTCTGTAAATTCTATATACTTTTATATATTATACATTTAGTTTTATATTTCTGTTATATGCATATTTAACAGTTATTCCACTCAATCGAGTCGTATATGAGCTGATAGCCGACGAGGTGCATAGCACAGAGTTGACTATAAGCCATGTACGACGAGATTGAGTGGAATAACTGTTTTATTCTATCCACATTCACTGGATTTTGAAAACACTGAGCATTTTTATTTTTAGCAAATTCGATAAATAAAAACTTCATACAAAACATCCGACAAAATCATTTCTGCTTAGAACGTAAACAAGCCAGCGAAATGACAGGAGCAATTTGTGAAAAATGCGATAATAATTCTTGAACATTTTTTTAAAAAGGTACGTTATAACCATCAAATACTTTTATTCCATGTTTTGTTGCTTTTTTAAATTATTTTTTGGGGTTTTGTTTTCGAGTAGAGTTTTTATTTCATCCTCGGTTGGTTCAGTAACGTGCGCCGCCATTTTGTTTTTCTCTACTCATGGTATATGAGCTGATATCCTAGTAGTAGAGTAGCCAATCAGAGCACACGATTGCTCATATCCAGTGAATGTGGATGGAATAAATGCCATTATTCATATAAGGATTAGTGTGTATTACTTCTTAAAGGGGAACTGAAGTCATTTTTAAACTTGCTTTATTTCTTAATTAACGTTACTCAATTACATTTTCGGTTTTATTAACCTTATATCGTGACTCGTATCGGCATATTATATTGCACTTATCGGCCTTTTCGGTTTTTAGCCATGTTGAATGCAGTTCGTTTGGTCCACGGCAGGCGTTGCTTATCCGCGCGATCTTCATGAGACTTGTGCGAGACTTCAAACGTAAAGTGTCAGCGCTGCCATTTTGAAAACTGTTTACACAGCGGCGATATCGCCATATCACTCCAATTTAGATTAATTTAGAGATTTGCCAGCTTCATCAGTGATGGAGCGTCAGTGCTGCGCGCTGTGGCGCGTGCACCTGAAGGTGTGCCGAGCGGACTCCAGCACGCGCACCGTGAACAAGGAACCACGTGTTTGCCTATTTAAGGACTGCGCTGATGCATTTGCATCGCAAAGTATCACTGTACGCATTACCGAGCCTTTCTCCCCGTTGTCTTGATTTCCTGTTTCACGATCCTTGCGCCGGTTTCTTGTTCTTGTCCTCGCTTAGCCTTTGATGTACTGTTTGCGCCTCGACCGACCCTTTTGCTTGTATTCTGGTTTTGGATTGTTTGCCTGTGTATATATTCTCACTGTATATATATTCTACACTTTATTAAACTGTATACTTCTGCACATAACGCCGCCTCCCTCACGTACGTGACATGGAGATTATTCCATACGACTTCCAACCAACGTGGAGTAGAGAAGAGATGGAAAGAAGACAGGATAAGGACGAGTCCGTCGCGCTGGTATTTACATCATTACTATCGCGCAATTAAAACGTGCCAGATCAGGCGGCTGGTGGGTTTTCAAAATAATAAATACATGCATGTATTTTTGTGATGAATACATATTATACTGAGTGCATTTCCCGCATAATCCTCACTAAGGTTTCGGACAGCACTACAAAATGGCGTCCACGCTATATAGTGAGTAGGGAGCGATTTCGGACACGGGGAAAACTTCCGGCTTGATTACGTCAGCATTCGATAGAGGGCGCGCGCGTCTTTTGACGATGTTGGCAGATGTCGGTCACTTTGATTTCCGCTGTACGTTTTACTTCCGTCCTACGATGTCTCGCACAGGTCTCAGCGAATCTCGTTTACGGCCATTGCTTTGACATATGGACTGATACATTAAAGAGCATATTTCAAACACTCATAACTTGCTATAGCAGCGACAAAACAGCTATAAAAATGCATTCCGATATTTAATAAAATGAGATAAATAGAATTTTGATAATAAAAAAAATTTGCCTTCAGTTCTCCTTTAATGACTGTGTGTGCAGAGGCATATACAGTATGGTATATATAATGTGTATATATAACTTATATATAAATATGTGCATGACTCAGATTGTGCAGATCACTCGTCTAGCAGAACTGGATAATCCTCTGGAGATGATCTACTTTGTGGAAGGAACTAACGGTGAAAGGCTGCCTGCCGTCACCACGGCAAACCTGCTCAACAGGCTGGACGTGCAGCACGCGGCCATCTTGCTGGGATACCGCATCCAGGGAATTCTGGCACAGCGTAAGTATCATCCTCAAAACAACACCACGCAGGACTTTGCCATGCTCTGTGTTCGCTGCAGGCAGTCGTTTCTGGAAACCTTTTTTTTTTGTATGTTGTTTTTAAACAATTGCTCATACCTAGTTTACTGACCTTGCATTACTCATTGCCAGTTGGTATCTGTGGTATATGCAAACCAAATAATTATGTTTTCCACACCGTAAACATCAAAGAGAAGGGGTTTAATGAACATGTCCTCCTCAGACTTTTGTCCTCTTTATCTGGCAGCGATTGTGCTGGTGGATGTATAGCTGTTTAACCTACACTACAAAAATCCACCATCATTAGACTTAATGAAGCCATTTCCTATCGCGTAACAACAGAGTATCAGGAGATATGAGGCCATCCCTTCTGTCTATCAGCATCATTTAAATCGCCGTGCTGTTAAAGGACAAGTTCTCAAGCTTTAACAAGAAAATTACGTTTTATTTGAATAGCGCTTTTAACAGTGGATATCATCATAGAGCAGCCTTACAGAAATCCAGATGTACAGAAAAAAAAAGTACACCCTCTTTCAAGTCGAGGTTTTAAGTGTCAGGACATACAGTGGTGCTTGAAAGATTGTGAACCCTTTAGAATTTTCCATATTTCTGCATAAATATGCCCTAAAACATCATCAGATTTTCACACAAGTCCTAAAAGTAGATAAAGAGAACCCAGTTAAACAAATGAGACAAAAATATTATACTTGGTCATTTATTTATTGAGGAAAATGATCCAATATTACATATCTGTTAGTGGCAAAAGTATGTGAACCTCTAGGATTAGCAGTTAATTTGAAGGTGAAATTAGAGTCAGGTGTTTTCAATCAGTGGGATGACAATCAGGTGTGAGTGGGCACCCTGTTTTAGTTAAAGAACAGGGATCTATCAAAGTCTGATCTTCACAACACATGTTTGTGGAAGTGTATCATGGCACGAACAAAGAGGATTTCTGAGGACCTCAGAAAAAGCATTGTTGATGCTCATCAGGCTGGAAAAGGTTACAAAACCATCTCGAAAGAGTTTGGACTCCACCAATCCACAGTCAGACAGATTGTGTACAAATGGAGGAAATTCAAGACCATTGTTACCCTCCCCAGCAGTGGTCGACCAACAAAGATCACTCCAAGAGCAAGGCGTGTAATAGTCGGCGAGGTCACAAAGGACCTCAGGGTAACTTCTAAGCAACTGAAGGCCTCTCTTACATTGGCTAATGTTAATGTTCATGTTCATGAGTCCACCATCAGGAGAACACTGAACAACAATGGTGTGCATGGCAGGGTTGCAAGGAGAAAGCCACTGCTCTCCAAAAAGAACATTGCTGCTCATCTACAGTTTGCAAAAGATCACGTGGACAAGCCAGAAGGCTATTTGAAAAATGTTTTGTGGATGGATGAGACCAAAATAGAACTTTTGGTTTAAATGAGAAGCGTTATGTTTGGAGAAAGGAAAACACTGCATTCCAGCATAAGAACCTTATCCCATCTGTGAAACATGGTGGTGGTAGCATCATGGTTTGGGCCTGTTTTGCTGCATCTGGGCCAGGACGGCTTGCCATCATTGATGGAACAATGAATTCTGAACTATACCAGCCAATTCTAAAGGAAAATGTCAGGACATCTGTCCGTGAACTGAATCTCAAGAGAAGGTGGGTCATGCAGCAAGACAACGACCCTAAGCACACAAGTCGTTCTACCAAAGAATGGTTAAAGAAGAATAAAGTTAATGTTTTGGAACGGCCAAGTCAAAGTCCTGACCTTAATCCAACGGAAATGTTGTGGAAGGACCTGAAGCGAGCAGTTCATGTGAGGAAACCCACCAACATCCCAGAGTTGAAGCTGTTCTGTACGGAGGAATGGGCTAAAATTCCTCCAAGCCGGTGTGCAGGACTGATCAACAGTTACCGCCAACGTTTAGTTGCAGTTATTGCTGCACAAGGGGGTCACACCAGATACTGAAAGCAAAGGTTCACATACTTTTGCCACTCCCAGATATGTAATATTGGATCATTTTCCTCAATAAATAAATGACCAAGTATAATATTTTTGTCTCATTTGTTTAACTGTGTTCTCTTTATCTACTTTTAGGACTTGTGTGAAAATCTGATGATGTTTTAGGTCATATTTATGCAGAAATATAGAAAATTCTAAAGGGTTCACAAACTTTCAAGCACCACTGTAATAAAAAAAATCATCTGGTCCTTACCAGGTCTTAAAATTAGGCAAATACAACCTTGGATGACCGATAACACATGAGACATTCACCCTGTCATTATTTATTTAACACAAAGTAAGCCAAAAATGCAGTAGCAGTGTGCGAAAAATTAAGTACACCCTTACTGCTTCCATGGAAATTATGAAGGCAGTTAGCAGCCAGGTGTTGCTGATCAAATAAATTTGATTAATTGTTCATCGGCCAGTGTGGCCACCTCTTAAAAAGCAGAGGTTTTGGCAGTTTGCTGGTCTGGAGCACTCAGGTGTATGTTAACATAATGCCAAGAAGGAAAGACATCAGCAATGATCTTAGAGAAGCAATTGTTGCTGCACATCAGTCTGGGAAGGGTTATCAGCAGAGGTGGACAGTAACGAAGTATACTTACTTGAGTACTGTACTTAAGTACACTTTTTGAGTATCTGTACTTTACTTGAGTATTAATTTTTTTGGGAAACTTATGACTTTAACTTCACTACATCTGAAAGACAAATATCATACTTTTCACTCCACTACATTTCTGTCAAGGTCCTCGCTACTTGTTACTATGAAGCAGCTTTGAAAGTGGAGTTTTTTTCCTTTTCTAAAATGTGATTGGGTTTTTTCGCAGGTGACACTGAGACAGTCTATCAGTAATCACTAGGGTCACGTCACATCCATAGACTGTATAAAATCAAGTTCAATGATTTCTCAGCAGCTTTATTTAACACGATCAGTTGATGGCAGAATGGAAGGAGGCGGTTCTTCTGGGGAATGCACGCACCCGTGGCCAGACCTAGAACCCATGTTTCAGTTTTCTGAAAGGAATAAAGATTTGTTTCATTTTAAATGTTTGCTTTGTTTGCCGAAAACAAACCACATCACGGCCTACAAAAACTCTCCGTCTGACCTGCGGAAGCATATTGAGGTATATAAATGTTTTACTCCAAGAGAAAGCTTGTAATGAAGTTGTCTGTACTTTTAGAGCGAGCGATAACATTGCAATAGCTGTGCAGTCTGGTTAGTCAAATGACTTTCTGTGGATTTTCCCACCAAGTTGCCGTCGCCTTGTCCACAGCTAACGTTAACACATAGCTAGTTAACTTGGACACTGTTAGTTAGCATGTAAAAACAGAGTTACGCTAACATGAATAACGTTAACTTATCTGAAGTCCTTTCAGAAATATGTTTTAGCATAATCTTGCCAAATAAACAATGTAGAAATCTTTATTTTCTCGTAGCATTAGCTACCCAATATGATTTTGAGTTTGAAGAGTTTGCTAGCATGTCAGGTGGAGCTTCACTAACTAGCTAGCTTAACGTTAAACCACCATGATGGCACAGCATGCGTTCATTTTGTGAGTTCATATTTCTGTCTTTGGTAACGGCATGAGGTTTTGTAAGCGTTGTGGCAATAATGCAACGATGCGTTGACAGAAAATGTACTTTTAATACTTAAGTATTTTTAAGAGCAAGTACTTCAGTAAAAAAAAATTTTAAGATATTTTTTGGGCTTTTTTCACCTTTATTTGGATAGGACAGTGTAGAGACAGGAAATGAGCAGGAGAGAGAGAGACGGGGAGGGATCGGGAAATGACCTCAGGTCGGAATCGAACCCGGGTCCCCGGATTTATGGTATGGCGCCTTATCCACCTGAGCCACGACACCCCCACTTTAGTAAAAATTTGACTGGACAACTTTCGTTTATATTGGAGTAACATTTGACCTGTGGGATCTGTACTTTGACTTCAGTAATGAAGTTGGGTACTTTGTCCACCTCTGGTTATAAGGGCATTTCCAAACAATTTGAAATCCATCATTCTATTGTGAGAACGATTATTCAGAAGTGGAAAACATTCAAGGCAGTTGCAAATCTTCTCAGGAGTGGACGTCCCAGCAAATTTACTCCAAGGCCAGACCATGCAATGCTCAAAGAAATTGTAAAATAACCAAGAACTACATTTAGGACTCTACAGGCCACAGTTAGCATGTTAAATGTTAAAGTTCATGACAGTACAATTAGAAAAAGACTGCGCAAGTATGGCTTGTTTGGAAGAGTTGCCAGAAGAAAGCCTCTTCTATCTAAAAAGAACATGGTGGCACGGCTTAGGTTCGCAAAGATGCATCTGAACAAGCCACAAGCCTTCTGGAACAATGTCCTTTGGACAGATGAGACCAAAGTGGAAATGTTTGGCCATAATGCAGAGCGTCATGTTTAGGAAAAACCAAACACAGCATATCAGCACAAACACCTCATACCAACCATCAAGCACGGTGGTGGAGGGGTGATAATGATTTGGGCTTGTTTTGCAGCCACAGGGCCTGGGCACCTTGCAGTCATTAAGTCAACCATGAACTCCTCTGGATGTGCAGTCACGTGACCCGTCCGTGTTTACTCCGCCATATTGGATGGCTTCAGGATTGTTTACCTTGCGCGAGCGTAATGGATCCAGGGAGTAATCCCCAAGAAAATTCGGAAAATACCCCATCTACATCGCGCGATAACTTGTCTAAGTTTGTTCAGCATCTTGAAGGTGACGTGAGGCAGCGTTACGTGGAAAAGTGTTCCAGGTTGGGGATTGCAGATCCGTGCAACCTGCCACAATCCTTGTTCAGGGAAATTCGGAGCTGCGGTGCCGGCGATTTGCCCGATCTGGCCTACCACGACATTTACAATTTTCTTGTTAATCGTGAATCGTGTTACACTGGCAAAGCCCTCAAAGCTTACAAGAGCCTGGAAGCTTATAAATATTTTGTTGCGGGATGGCTATCCCAACTATACCTCTGGAAGGTTCCGAAGAAGAATGTCTACTTGATAACCTCACGGGTAAGTGGCATTAAGACGTTTATCATAAAGAGACTATGCAGGACGTTTTATCGTAAGAATGTTCGAAATCTAAACTCAGTTCCAGATAATGACAGGGTTGTAAGTATGTATGTTTTTGTCTGAAAAAAAAATATCACAGGGTAGCACGATGGTGTAGTGGTTAGCGTTGCCGCCTCACAGCAAGAAGGTCCGGGTTCGAGCCCCGTGGCCGGCAAGGGCCTTTCTGTGCGGAGTTTGCATGTTCTCCCCGTGTCCGCGTGGGTTTCCTCCGGGTGCTCCGGTTTCCCCCACAGTCCAAAGACATGCAGGTTAGGTTAACTGGTGACTCTAAATTGAGCGTAGGTGTGAATGTGAGTGTGAATGGTTGTGTGTCTATGTGTCAGCCCTGTGATGACCTGGCGACTTGTCCAGGGTGTACCCCGCCTTTCACCCGTAGTCAGCTGGGATAGGCTCCAGCTTGCCTGCTACCCTGTAGAACAGGATAAAGCGGCTAGAGATAATGAGATGAGAAAAATATCACAAATCACCGCTATCTGTGCAGAATTATTATTCAGTATCAGATATAAATGTATTAGAAGATTACACCTACCTGATATGAAGTGTTCACTACAAATTCGGCTGGTAGAACTGGGGTACCAGTTTTCTCTTCGCACAGCGGACACCCATTTTGCGCGTCTCTCCTCGTCTGCGGGGAATCTATAAAATGACAGGCCCTCCTTTTGGCCCTGTCTATTGGTACAACCAAATGCTGAACAAGATATAACCATTCTCGAAAGATCTACTCCCACACACTTGATAATTAGAATGGGTTCGTCTAAGTTCTATGCGCGGCCATGCCATCCAAGATGGCAGATAAACAAATATCACGTGACCTCGTGACATCACGTGCACGCTCTCTATACCAAAGTATTCTAGAGGCAAATGTGAGGCCATCTGCCCAACAGCTAAAGCTTGGCTGCAATTGAGTCATGCAGCAGGACAATGATCCCAAGCACACCAGCAAATCTACAGCAGAATGGCTGAAAAAGAAAAGAATCAAGGTGTTGAAATGGCCAAGTCAAAGTCCAGACCTCGACCCAGTTGAAATCCTGTGGCGGGACCTTAAGAGAACTGTGCATAAACAAATGCCCTCAGACATGAATGAACTGAAGCGATGTTGTAAAGAAGAGCGAGCCAAAATTCCTCCACAACGATGTGAGAGACTGATAAAATCATACAGAAAACGACTGCTTCAAGTTATTGCTGCAAAAGGTGGTTCTACAAGCTATTGAATCATGTGGCGTACTTTCTTTTTCACACATGGATTCTGCATTTTCACTTAATTTTTTTTAACCCTTTGATGCAAAACATATGCACACCCCTTCTAATGCACAACATGGGTCAAAAATGACCCGCATTCATTTTCCAGATTATTGCATGCTGACTGAGTTTTTCTTTGCTCTATCTTTTGAAATCATTTTATTTTATGATTGAATATTCCAAGTATTCTTTAAATATCTTGTTTTTAATTACCACAAATCGTTAATTTAATTTTTTCTTTCCTACTTTATGAACAAAAATACTTTTTATATTACTACACATGGGTCATCCAAGTGTGATTTAAAATTCATCTCATCTCATTATCTCTAGCCGCTTTATCCTGTTCTACAGGGTCGCAGGCAAGCTGGAGCCTATCCCAGCTGACTACGGGCGAAAGGCGGGGTACACCCTGGACAAGTCGCCAGGTCATCACAGGGCTGACACATAGACACAGACAACCATTCACACTCACATTCACACCTACGCTCAATTTAGAGTCACCAGTTAACCTAACCTGCATGTCTTTGGACTGTGGGGGAAACCGGAGCACCCGGAGGAAACCCACGCGGACACGGGGAGAACATGCAAACTCCGCACAGAAAGGCCCTTGCCGGCCACGGGGCTCGAACCCAGGACCTTCTTGCTGTGAGGCGACAGCGCTAACCACTACACCACCGTGCCGCCCGTGATTTAAAATTAAATGTCTTAATACTATAATAATAATTTGTTTCAAGTAATTACTTTAGCAGTGAATGGGGCCAGTTATTTATTTATTAACTATGTCGTTAGCTAAGCCAACTACAATAAAATTAGCGAACTAAAGTAGAATATGTCAACAGCTCGGTAGCTAATAGTAATTACTTGTAACTTTCTGACAAGTAATCTACTCACTCTCAAGGTAACCTAAACTAATCAATTTTTTTCTAAGGTAATGTTAGAACAATTGAGAAACATTACTTCCATGTATGAGATGGGCAAAGGGCGCTGTGCTGAGCTGTGAAATGTCTGACACAAGCACAATTCACAGTTCCCACCAAACGCTGGAGTAAATGCATGCGGGTCGTTTCTGACCCATGCTCCTTGCGGCGACACGGTCAGGTGCACTACGTTCTGTTTGTAGAAATGTTTGTTTGTTTGCGTGGTGAAAGTTTGTCTTTTTAGTACTGCGAGTTAATTATAAGCATTCACACTCACGCAAGATGAGACGAGACATGGAAATACTTTTGATTTTGGTAGTAATCATCTGCCTCCTGGATTGCACGGTGTTGGCAACTGGGCTTCCTACAGGACCCCGACTTAAAATCACTTACAACCGGGAGGCTCTGCTAAAACTCAGGGAAGCAGTTCCATCTTTCTCCCAAGATCAATTTCTGGGATTACCGACACCACTACATGCATGCCATAAAACAAGACGAAAACGGGGCAGGAAAGGAGGGGTGTGGGCCCAACTTAGGAGGAGACCATTCAGACCACCACTACCAACAATCATGTTTGGGAACGTACAAAGTATACGGAACAAAATTGATGAACTTCGCGCCTGTGCACAATATTTAGCGGACTACCGGCAATCCTGTCTGATCTGTCTATCAGAAACCTGGCTGACGGAATCAGATCCCGTCTCAGCCGCCGACCTGGAAGATTTCACACTGGTAAGGGCAGACCGTAATGCAAACTCTGGAAAGAGCAAAGGCGGAGGTGTGTGTTTGTTCGTAAATAACAAATACTGTAACCCAACACACATTACTGTGAAACATAGACTTTGCACAAAAGACATAGAACTGTTAGCGGTCAACCTAAGACCCTACTACATGCCCCGCGAAATAAATCAGATCTGCCTTTTTATTGTATACATCGCACCCTCAGCTGATGTGAGGGAGGCGGGCAACACTATACACGAGCTGGTGACACTGACTGAAGCAAAAGCGCCCGACGCAGCAAAATTCATACTTGGCGATTTCAATCTTTGTAGTCTGGCTGAGACCCTGCCTGCTTACCATCAATATGTGGCATGTTCTACACGCGAGGAAGCGTGTTTAGATCTGTGCTACGGCAACCTGGAGAAAGCCTATTATGCAAGGGCTCTACCAGGGCTCATTAGGTCAGACCACAACATGATCCATCTAATACCAACATATCAGCCTTTGCTGCATCGAGAAAAGGTGAGAAAAAAAGAAGTAAAGTGCTGGTCAGCTGAAGCTTCCAGCACTCTGAGAGTCTGCCTAGACTGCAGCAACTGGGAGCTTTTAATGAACTCGTCGACGGACATCAGTGACGCTGCGCTCGTAGTCACAGGATACATTAACTTCTGCGAGGATCTAATCGTTCCCAAAAAGACAGTGAAACTTTACCCCAACAACAAACCGTGGGTCACCCCTGAACTCAAAGAACTGCTAAACCAAAAAAAGAGGTTATTTAAATCTGGGGGTTCAAAAGAGGACATGAAACTTTTACAGAAAAACATATTAAAAGAAAAATACTGGACTGTAAAACTGTTTACACAAATAAGATTCAGTCACTTTTTAATAGTGATTCTCGGAAGGCCTGGCAGGGACTACAAATAATGACTGGATATAAACCTAAAATGCATAACCTGACTGTTTCAAATGATATTATTTTTGCAGAAGAACTTAACTCATGGGGCGGCACGGTGGTGTAGTGGTTAGCGCTGTCGCCTCACAGCAAGAAGGTCCGGGTTCGAGCCCCGTGGCCGGCGAGGGCCTTTCTGTGCGGAGTTTGCATGTTCTCCCCGTGTCCGCGTGGGTTTCCTCCGGGTGCTCCGGTTTCCCCCACAGTCCAAAGACATGCAGGTTAGGTTAACTGGTGACTCTAAATTGAGCGTAGGTGTGAATGTGAGTGTGAATGGTTGTCTGTGTCTATGTGTCAGCCCTGTGATGACCTGGCGACTTGTCCAGGGTGTACCCCGCCTTTCGCCCGTAGTCAGCTGGGATAGGCTCCAGCTTGCCTGCGACCCTGTAGAAGGATAAAGCGGCTACACATAATGAGATGAGATGAACTTAACTCATTTTATTGCAGATTTGATAGTACTGACTATACAGCTCAGCAGACCCTGGCAATGGATGCAGTCAATGCTATGCAAGCCAGTGACATTACAATCACCATTGATGAGGTTAAAGAACAATTTTTACGTATTAATACCAATAAATCTCAAGGTCCAAATGGCATTAGCTGTAAAGTTTTGCGTACATGTGCCGACTTACTTGCCCCTCCCTTTCAAGTGTTGTTTCAACGTTCTGTAGACACTGGTTTAATACCTGACCAGTGGAAGCAGTCTCTGATCGTACCAGTGCCTAAAAACAACAGGCCCAAAGAGATGAATGATTTAAGACCTGTTGCATTAACATCAGCTCCCATGAAATGCCTGGAGAAGATTGTGCTGAAACATCTGCTTACTGACGTAGCACCATCACTGGATCCATACCAGTTTGCGTACCAGCCAAAGCGTGGTGTGGAGGATGCACTGCTGACAATGACAACTAGTATATACGAGCATCTTGAAGCACCTCAGAGTTTTGTAAAGATTGTCTTTATTGACTTCAGCAGTGCATTCAACACCATACAACCCCACCTGCTGGTACGTAAGCTGGTAGATCTAGGCGTTAATCCAAGGCTCATCATGTGGATCAACAATTTTCTTCTAAAGCGAACCCAACAGGTCAGGTTTAATCAGACTATCTCTTCCATGAGGTACATCAATACTGGTGCACCGCAGGGCTGCGTGTTGTCCCCTATACTTTATACACTTTACACCAATGAGTGCCGCGCTTTTGACACCAGACACTCTTATTTTAAGTATGCGGATGACACTGCCCTGGTAGGATTTTTAACAACAGGGAGTGCATCAATGGCCAGCTTTTAGGAGGAAATGGGGAGCTTCATAAGCTGGTGCTTTGAAAACCATCTTACCGTAAATGCAACCAAAACTAAAGAAATGGTTATTGATTTTAGACGTAATACAGAAGAAGTACCCCGCACAGTCGTCAATAACACATCCATTGAAAGAGTTAACACCTACAAATATTTAGGGATTGAACTTGATGATCAGTTGAAGTTTGACAAATGTGCCACTTCTAAGGTAAAAAAGCTCCAACAGAGAACGTTTTTCTTAAGGAAGTTACGAAGTTTTAATGTTGATAGATGTATTTTACAGTTGTTTTATAGGTCTGTGCTTCAGAGTGTCTTGTCCTTTGGACTGATCTGTGTCTTTGGCAATATGCATAAACATGATCAGGATAAATTACAATGCATTATTAAGAATGCCAGTGGGATAATTGGGTGTAATCAAGTATCAGCTGTCCAGCTATACAAAGACATTATACTACATAAAGCTGAGAGTATTCTCAGGGATCCAACCCATCCCCTATACTATAGATTCCAGCCAAGCCAACGTGGCAAGATGAGACTGCTGCAAAGGAAAATAAGAACTATTAGGTTCAGTAAGTCATTTGTCCCCACTGCAATCAGGATTTTAAATGAAGGGCAAAGAACTTGACAGTACTGTGTGTGTGTGTGTGTGTGTGTGTGAAAGACCAGCATGTATCAATTGGATTGCTGATGTATAGGGTGGGGTGGGGTATTTATTATTTGTTTTATGTTTTTATGTTTTAAATCTTGTCTACCTCTGTGTATGCACTGACCACTTGAATTTCCCCTTGTGGGATAATAAAGTTAACTTTAACTTTTAACTTTAAACTTGATGCAGAATTACAAAAGCTGTGCTTGTTCATAACTTAAGAAAGGAAAAATAAAAATGATGATTTGTGCTAAACAAAAACAAGATATTTACTGCATATTTGGAAAAGTAAATGACAAAATGAATTTACAGTGGGGCAAAAAAGTATTTAGTCAGCCACCAATTGTGCAAGTTCTCCCACTTAAGATGAGAGAGGCCTGTAATTTTCATCATAGGTACACTTCAACTATGAGAGACAGAATCGGGGGAAAGAATCCAGGAAATCACATTAGGATTTTTAATGAATTAATTGGTAAATTCCTCGGTAAAATAAGTATTTGGTCACCTACAAACAAGCAAGATTTCTGGCTCTCACAGACGTGTAACTTCTTCTTTAAGAGGATCCTCTGTCCTCCACTCGTTACCTGTATTAATGGCACCTGTTTGAACTCGTTATCAGTATAAAAGACACCTGTCCACAACCTCAAACAGTCACACTCCAAACTCCACTATGGCCAAGACCAAAGAGCTGTCAAAGGACACCAGAAACAAAATTGTAGACCTGCACCAGGCTGGGAAGACTGAATCTGCAATAGGTAAGCAGCTTGGTGTGAAGAAATCAACTGTGGGAGCAATTATTAGAAAATGGAAGACATACAAGACGTACAAGACCACTGATAATCTCCCTCGATCTGGGGCTCCACGCAAGATCTCACCCCGTGGGGTCAAAATGATCACAAGAACGGTGAGCAAAAATCCCAGAACCACACGGGGGACCTAGTGAATGACCTGCAGAGAGCTTGGACCAAAGTAACAAAGGCTACCATCAGTAACACACTACGCCGCCAGGGACTCAAATCCTGCAGTGCCAGACGTGTCCCCCTGCTTAAGCCAGTACATGTCCAGGCCCGTCTGAAGTTTGCTAGAGAGCATTTGGATGATCCAGAAGAGGATTGGGAGAATGTCATATGGTCAGATGAAACTAAAATAGAACTTTTTGGTAAAAACTCAACTTGTCGTGTTTGGAGGAGAAAGAATGCTGAGTTGCATCCAAAGAACACCATACCTACTGTGAAGCATGGGGGTGGAAACATCATGCTTTGGGGCTGTTTTTCTGCAAAGGGACCAGGACGACTGATCCGTGTAAAGGAAATAATGAATGGGGCCATGTATCGTGAGATTTTGAGTGAAAACCTCCTTCCATCAGCAAGGGCATTGAAGATGAAACGTGGCTGGGTCTTTCAGCATGACAATGATCCCAAACACACCGCCCGGGCAACGAAGGAGTGGCTTCGTAAGAAGCATTTCAAGGTCCTGGAGTGGCCTAGCCAGTCTCCAGATCTCAACCCCATAGAAAATCTTTGGAGGGAGTTGAAAGTCCATGTTGCCCAGCGACAGCCCCAAAACATCACTGCTCTAGAGGAGATCTGCATGGAGGAATGGGCCAAAATACCAGCAACAGTGTGTGAAAACCTTGTGAAGACTTACAGAAAACGTTTGACCTCTGTCATTGCCAACAAAGGGTATATAACAAAGTATTGAGATGAACTTTTGTTATTGACCAAATTCTTATTTTCCACCATAATTTGCAAATAAATTCTTTAAAAATCAGACAATGTGATTTTCTGGATTTTTTTTTTCTCATTCTGTCTCTCATAGTTGAAGTGTACCTATGATGAAAATTACAGGCCTCTCTCATCTTTTTAAGTGGGAGAACTTGCACAATTGGTGACTGACTAAATACTTTTTTGCCCCACTGTATTTCAAAAGTATATCATAGAAACACTCAGCCATACATGAAATAACCTGGAAAATGAATGCAGGTCGTTTTTGACCCATGTTGTGCATTAGAAGGGTAGTGATACAAAAAGGGTTTTTATTCAAAAAGTAAGAAAGGAAAAAATAAAATAAGGATGTATGATGATCAGAAACAAGTTAATTGAGGAATACCTTGAATACTGAATGATGGAATTAATTTATTGCAAAGATATAGAAGATAACTCAGTTGGGTCACTTTTGACCCGTGTTTTGCATCAAAGGGTTAAATAAATTATGATACGATGGAATCTGTTGTGCGTTGCCTTGCACCTGAGGTTAGATTTGCATAATTTTAGGACCTGGTAAGGATCAGGTGATTTTTTTTTTTTTGTTATGTCTTGATTGGTAAAACCATGTAACTGGAAGAGGGTGTACTTTCTTTTTCACACGACTATTTAGATTCCTAATGAGCAAGCCAGAGGAGACATTCAGACCAAACTGCATACACGAGTAAAGGACGGGTATCTAAAGGACTTCAAGAAGTTTTGCTCTCATTCACAAATTAGTAAAACTGCTCAGCTTCAGAACTGCAAGACATTAAATCATGATTCTTCTTTCTGTTGAGTCCTTGGAATGTGGAAAGGGTGTTTTTTTTTTTTTTTTTTTTTGTCCAATCATCATGAAATTTGGGTCGCAACATTATGAAAGGATTGCAAATAAAATAGTCTCTCAGATTTTTGATATGCAGAATGGTTCATTCATAACAGTTCATCAATTATGCTTTGTCCATAACGTTCAAACAAATTATTTGGGATGCAGTTCCATACAGGAAGCGAGGCCATTTCTCATTAACATTTTAAAGTGCATATCACGGGTGAATTCAGGAGCAAGATCAATGTAATTCTCCTATTTTATATTAAACTTTGGTCAAATATCTGTAGCATTCTCTGCAAATTTTTTTTACCTTGCGCAATACCAGAAAAATTCAGTTGAAATCAAGCCATTTGAGGCGAATCGGTCCGCCTCTGAAAAAACTCGGCATTTGGATTTCCTGGGAAACACTGATTTTCGTGACGTCGTGTGCGGGACGCCTCCTTCTGAATCCTACGTCAGCGCTGGTTTGTTTATGAGAAAACGACCTGATGGTTTTCTGCAAATTTCTTCAACGTTATCGCGTAATTATTAAAATGGTTAACAGATGTATCGTAGGAGGGTGTAGCAACACCAATCTTGATGGGATTAGTACTCATCGTTTTCCAAAAGACCGGACAATGAGAGAGAAATGGGAGTGCTTGGTGTACACAGGCTGTGCACTGAAACCGTGCAAAGCTCGCACAGCCTGCTGGCGCTTCCGCAGGTGACGTCACGAATCTGGCTCCAGACTCCCTTGGGATTTTTCCAGATGCGTTTTGTTATTTTATTTTTTTCTGCTGTAGACAGATGGCCTTGTGTGAAATTACCCTTCTGGATGAGTGTGTAAAGGGACATACTTTCATATAAAAAAACACAGAAATTGGTCCAGAATATGCACTTTAACATACTGACACCAAGTTTAGCAAACAAACAAGCGTTGAGCAACTTAGCAAGTGATTACATAGCTCAAGTGACCAAGATACTGGGAAGTAACTTTTAGGTGGATGTATTATGTACCATAAGTAGTAAAATATAGATTTATAGGAATGTAATTATGCTTGCACTTTTTTGTTCAGCTGTGGAGAAGCAAGCATCATTGCCGTCTGAGACAGAGAACACTAACACGTGGATTATAGTAGGAGTGGTGGTTCCTGTGCTGGTGGTGATGATCATCATCAGCATACTGTACTGGAAACTGTGCCGCACGGACAAACTGGAGTTTCAGCCAGACACCATGAGCACTGTCCAGCAGAGACAGAAGGTAAGAGAGAAAAGTCCACTCGAATAGCCTTCATTCAGATGGGGTTTGGAGCAGCAGAAAAGTCACACAGACGGAAAAGCATTTGTTGTATTTGTTAGCATCGTTGCGTCTGCTGACTTGTGATGCCGAAAGAACAGATAGCGATTAATCAGCGAATGGGCTCCTGAGCGTGTCTGCTCACTGCTTATCTCATCTCAGTGGGACTGATTTGCAGACATCCCAACCTGACAAAATTCATTTCAGGGAGGTCGTCGTCCACCTGAAAATTTTGGATTTGGTTGATGTGATTTCCAGCATTCTGGTGGATTTTGGCGTAGCCTTTCGGAGACGAACAATACCTGAATTCACTCAGATTCATAGCTGACACCCTGACTTGGGGACTTAGCACGGAAGATGGCGGCCGGTTCATCTCTTCTCGTCTCCACTGCAGAGGCGGGAGAAAACATGCCTCATGCGCCGTCACCGCCACATTGCAAGTGCGTGCACACACATACATGCACCACCAGAGGGCACGCGCGTACTGTACACTCGGGTTTTTTTTGTTTGTTTGTTTGTTTCTTAAAGTGGCATTCCACCATTGGAATAATATACTTGCCACGACAAGTATATTAATTTTGCGACCAAAGTCACCTACCCTTTTAATTTCCGCGCGGTAGTGAAACGTGATGTCATCGGCAGGTTCCCCTTCTTGTGTACCACGTCACGTGTGACGTGGCACATATTATCAGTAATGGCGGATAGAACGCGATAAAAATAATACCAATAAATCTAGCTAATACCAATAAATCTAGCTAACTGAAAGATTAACTCAAAATTTTTTGCAATTTTTTTGGCCCCCATATATGAGGAGAAATGATTCTCTCACTTTGGGGGTTTCCTGGTCTAAAAATAGACCGACACGTGGTACACAAGAAGGGGATCCTGCCGATGACATCACGTTTCACTACCGCACGGAAATTAAAAGGGTAGGTGACTTTGGTCGCAAAATTAATATACTTGTCGTTGTCAAAAAATTATGTTTGATATATCATTTTGAAGCTAAAAGATTTCTCTGTCTAGTCATGTTGTCATAAAATATATTGTATTTTATGCCAAAAAAATACATCCAATGGTGGAATGCCACTTTAAACCGGAAATACGCGTTGTGAAATTGGCCGCATCCCAAACCACACTCTACCCTACTCAATAGTGTGCCACCACATCACAGGCCTGCTATTGTGACGTACACTACCATTCAAAAGTTTGGGGTCACCCAGACAATTTTGTGTTTTCCATGAAAAGTCACACTTTTATTTACCACCATAAGTTGTAAAATGAAAAAATATAGTCAAGACCTTTTTCTGAGCATTTAATCGACCCCACAAATGTGATGCTCCAGAAACTCAATCTGCTCAAAGGAAGGTCAGTTTTATAGCTTCTCTAAAGAGCTCAACTGTTTTCAGCTGTGCTAACATGATTGTACAAGGGTTTTCTAATCATCCATTAGCCTTCTGAGGCAATGAGCAAACACATTGTACCATTAGAACACTGGAGTGAGAGTTGCTGGAAATGGGCCTCTATACACCTATGGAGATATTGCACCAAAAACCAGACATTTGCAGCTGGAATAGTCATTTACCACATTAGCAATGTATAGAGTGGATTTCTGATTAGTTTAAACCAGGGCTTTGAACCGGTTCAGGGAACGAAAATGAAAACCGGGAACTTTTTCTATTTCACATGGAACAGAAACGAAACCAGAAACTTTATTATTTTTTATGTTCCGGAACAGAAACGCTTATTAAAAATAATGGTAACCGGTTAATACCGGTTTTTATTTTGTTCCTCAAAGTTTCCGTAGCCTACAAATAAAGTCATTCTTCTCCTGCGCAAGTTTCTATGACCCGCTGGGGTTCACTTCCTGTGTGACATTCGCTGACTGAATGTAGAGAGCGGGAGGGTGGACTACTATCACGTCTCCACATCTTAAATAAGAGGTAAATATTGCAGTCTATCGTTATTCAAAAACGTCAATTTCAAACACGATATCAATATATTTATCCACATTAATGAGAGGCTCGCGAACATTAAATGACGTTAACCTCTGTTAGCCTATCAATGCATACGGCCTGACTAGCCTTTGGTAACGCACTAAACGAATTATCTTTCATTTTTGGCACTTTTTCTGTTTGTGTAGATGGGAAGACATACTGAGAATCCAAATCGCCAACATTTGAAATAATAATTGTTTTGAATTATTTCTTGTCTTATTTAATGAAGGTTGTAATAGAATTAGCCTACATTTGGCTTAAGCTGGATGAGACAGAGACATAACTTTATAGCCATTTGTTAAACAGCTGACAGGGAACGTAATTAACCGTTCCGGGAACGAAATTTTTTTGTTCTAACCGGTTCGGGAACGTCTGTTTAATGGTGGAACCCAAAACTGGAAACGTTAAAATTCCGTTTCTGTTCGGAACGAACCAATAGGAAAAAAATTCTGGTTCAAAGCCCTGATTTAAAGTGATCTTCATTGAAAAGAACAGTGCTTTTCTTTCAAAAATAAGGACATTTCAAAGTGACCCCGAACTTTTGAACAGTAGTGTATATAAGGCTAAAGAATGCAATGACATGACGTAGCGTGTTATGATTAGTCCACAATTTTATCAAGCTTAGACAGTCATTTTAGTCCAGTAGCTAACCTGGATAGTCAGTGAACATCCGGGTGTGTCTCTTTACCTTCTTTCTGCATTAAAATGTGTTGTAAACCATACCGATCTACGTTCATACTGTATATATTTTATAGTATCCGTCTTGAACACAGGAAGTGGTATATGTATGTAAAACCAAGAGAAAATAACTAGGTGTACAGATTCATGTACTGA
The DNA here is from genome assembly GCF_027579695.1 of Neoarius graeffei. Lineage (NCBI taxonomy): Eukaryota > Metazoa > Chordata > Actinopteri > Siluriformes > Ariidae > Neoarius > Neoarius graeffei. The sequence continues at coordinate 41,950,995 of NC_083574.1, forward strand.
ATATAGCAGGGTCAATAAATGACTCCACCCGGTCATATTAGGTAAAGAACACCCTTCATCAGAGGGTCACCAACATCCGGGTGACCCTCTGATGAAGACGGAAGTTACACCGTCGAAGCTACACATGTCAGGTAAAGGAAAAAACTTTTACATGTTTGAAACAAAAGAAAACTATTGATTTGATTTGGATAGTCAGTGAGTTTCACATTATTGTTGTATTATAAACTGCCACACAAGCACCCATTACAGCCCTGACTTTAACCTTCAAGCGACCAAGCTATTTTAGCGACTAAAGCTGGGCATACACTGTGCGATTTTTGGCCCGATTTTGACACGATTTTCACTCGTGCGACTATTTTGGAGATCGGACCGAGTTTTGGCTCAATCGTGCGTCTCGGATCGTGTAGTATACATGGGGTAACGACAAGCGATTAACACCTCACGACCTCCTCCCGATCGATCGGATGAAAATCAAACCTGTTTGAAATCCTGGTCGCCCATCGTGAGGCTATCGCACTGTTGAAGCAGTGTCACGAGCCGATTTACCTCAACCTGTCACACTACACATGCGCGAACACAGATACGGAAGAGAAAACAGAGACTTCCGGTCTCCTCCTCCTCTTCTTTTTCACGTTGCAGTTCCGGATACAAGAATCCGACGAGTCGTGTATGGAAGTACAGTGTGAGCAGTCAGATCGCATCCGAGCATCGGATCGTATAGTGTGAGAACAGGAATCGTAAGCTGCGTGCTGTTTACCCCTGCGATTCACTCGTACAGTGTGAGCAGCAGCTGAATACCGCGATTGAAAAAAATCGCACAGTGTATGCCCAGCTTAATATGACCGGGTGGAGTCATTTATTGACCCTGCTATATTCAGTACATGAATCTGTACACCTAGTTATTTTCTCTTGGTTTTACATACATATACCACTTCCTGTGTTCAAGACGGATACTATAAAATATATACAGTATGAATGTAGATCGGTATGGTTTACAACACATTTTAATGCAGAAAGAAGGTAAAGAGACACAGCATAAGAAGTAACGTAATCTAGACAGTCTTTGTTCTGTCCTACTGGAACATTTACTTCATTCAACAACACTGACTGAAAATGTATCATGAAAAGAAAAGTATGAGCAAAAACATGCATTGCAGTGTTGACGGGATCTTTGTAACATCAAAACTAGTGACTAATGTGCTAATACTAGCTAATATGCTATTTCTAGCGATGAAATAGCATGTTAGCTAGTATTAGCACATTGCAGCGTTGATGGGATCTTTGTAACATCAAAACTAGTGACGAATATGCATGCTATTTCACCGCTAGAAATAGCATGTTAGCTAGTATTAGCATATTAGTCACTAGTTTTGATGTTACAAAGATCCCATCCACACTGCAATGTGCTAATACTAGCTAACATGCTATTTCTAGCGGTGAAATAGCATATTAGCTAGTATTAGCATATTAGGCTACATCCACACGACAACGGCAACAAGATTTTATTTAAAAAAATATCGCGTCCACATGGGCAACGGATCAGTAAAATATCAGGTCCATATGGCAACGCAACGCTTGCTGAAAACGATGCAATACACATGCCACACCTCTAGGGGCGCTGTAAGACGGTCCCATCGGAGACACCAGAACAATAGAAGAAGTAGATGTATGCGCATAAACCCCTTCTTCTACCCGGTGTGAAGCACTGTCAGGAACAAACACACAACAACAAGAAGATGGCTGCGACTACGCGAGGAAATCGTGCCTTCTGTGTGTACAAATTAGTTTTATTAGTGTGCGTAGTTTTATATAACTTAATTTTCTTATTGTGTGAACATTTTGAAAAGCATTTTTATATAATTTATATAACTTTTTATATTGTGTGTGAACATTTTGAAAAGCAGTCTTATCCGATGAAAAAAAGAAATTCAAGAAATGGTTCAGTTACTTGTTTATTTAAAAGAAAAGCTGTATACAAAAGTGAATGCAATGCAGTGGTTCATACGAAACAGCGAGAGTGCTGCTTGTTCTAGTCATGTGGTTGTGACGTCATCGTAAACAAATCCGTTCTACTCATCCAGACGACTTCGCAACGGCGCCATTGCCAGATTTTTCCACTCTGGAACCCGTTCTCAAAAAATATCGTGGGGCACCCAAAATGCCGGTGCCGTGTGGACGCCAGGCCGAAACGATAAACAATTTTATCAGATTCACCTGAATCCGTTGCCGTGTGGACAGGGCCTTAGTCGCTAGTTTTGATGTTACAAAGATCCCGTCAACACTGCAATGTGCTGATAGTAGCTAACATGCCATCTTTAGCGGTGAAATAGCATGTTAGCTAGTATTAGCATATTAGTCACTAGTTTTGATGTTACAAAGATCCCATCCACACTGCAATGTGCTGATACTAGCTAACATGCTATTTCTAGTGGTGAACTAGCATGTTAGCTAGTATTAGCACATTGCAGTGTTGATGGGATCTTTGTAACATCAAAACTAGTGACGAATATGCATGCTAATACTCAAATTAATCATCTTCATCAATTGAGCTGTTTTTAATCATCACTTTGGGCCTCATGTATCTGTCTCGATGCCGCTGCAGATGTAAATCTAGCTATTCTTGGTCTACTTGCCAGTGGTTCACTGCAGCAAAAGTACAACATACAGATAACTGGTTGGTAAAAGCAAAATTTGATAAGGAATTACTGCAAGAAATCATAAATGACCGCGCCCGATTTTTCATTACTCTTGCCGCACCATTCAGCCGATCCCTGCAAAAACCTATGAACAGTTATAGGGCAAGTTAACTAAAAAAAAAAAAAATTCATGGTAGGAAATATTTTTCGGATCAAAAGTATAAAAACTGCACACAAAATGATATGCCCAGGGTCATAAATGACCCCACTCGGTCACTTGAGGGTTAAAAAGATCCTGTGTGGAGCATTGTCCGTCTCAGTGTCTGAAAAGTAACTGGTCCTGACAGATAAATGGTCATTTTCGTGTGTCTTTTTTAAAAATAATTTTAATGTAGAAGTGCAAATTTTCAAATGTTAATATTATTATCCATGCATGATGTATCTTATTTTATGTTATTTATTCTGGTCATAATTCTGTTTTATTTTTCCTCTGCTGCAGGTGAGTGCATGATGGTGCCGTGGGTATTTTATGTACGCATGTGTGTATGAATGTGATGATGAGAGATGCTCCCCGGTTTGTAACATCCCAGATTCTAGCTAGGGATGGCGAAAACTAAAAAAAAATCTTGACCGACCACCGAGCCTCATTAGCCGGTTAAAGTTGGTTAACCTATGAGTTTAAACAGGGATGCAAATGGCGCGCCTTTTGGCGGATGCCGCCTTTTTCACGGCTGAATCGTGCAGATCCGATTTTTTGGGGGGGGGGTTTGGAGTGTCTGAATAATTTCATCAGAGTAAATTCTGTATTAAAATTACTAAATAAACAAATGCCATTACAGTCCATGAAACATAGGAAGTATGAGAAGAAAACAGTGAATCAGGAAGCTGCGCACGTTTTCGCGGAAGCTGCGCAAATGTGCGCAGCTTTCTGATTTACTGTTTTCTTCTCATACTTCCTATGTTTCATGGACTGTAACGGCATTTGCTTATTTAATAATTTTAATACAGAATTTACTGTGATGAAATTATTCAGACACTCCAACGCCCCCCTAAAAAAAAAAATCGGATCTGCACGATTCAGCCGTGAAAAAGGCGGCATCTGCGCCTTTAGTTTGTGTGGAGAGATATGATCTGCAATAACATGCATTGTTGGCTACAGACCGAAACATACTTTCAGAATGCACTGGCCAAGGCAGGACTAAACTCGATGTCTCATTCTCATTATCTCTAGCCGCTTTATCCTTCTACAGGGTCGCAGGCAAGCTGGAGCCTATCCCAGCTGACTACGGGCGAAAGGCGGGGTACACCCTGGACAAGTCGCCAGGTCATCACAGGGCTGACACATAGACACAGACAACCATTCACACTCACATTCACACCTACGGTCAATTTAGAGTCACCAGTTAACCTAACCTGCATGTCTTTGGACTGTGGGGGAAACCGGAGCACCCGGAGGAAACCCACGCAGACACGGGGAGAACATGCAAACTCCACACAGAAAGGCCCTCGCCGGCCCCGGGACTCGAACCCAGACCTTCTTGCTGTGAGGCGACAGCGCTAACCACTACACCACCGTGCCGCCCTAAACTCGATGTGCCTTCTAATAATTAAAAAAAAACAGAATAGTAATTTGTAAGCTAAAAAGCCTGTGTCTACACTTTTCTTTCGCCGAGTGGCAGCTGTCTTCAACTGGGGTGGGAGGGCGGGACATGAATGAATGGGTGTTTCTGATTTGTCAGCTGTCGTCCTTACACCGCATGGCATGAACCTAGCGTTTACAACACAGAATTCCAGGTTCTCCGCTCCAAAATCGGCAGCTTCAAAACGATTGATTTTTTTTTAACCGACAACCAAAAAAAAATTAACCGGTTGACATTGATTCGGTCAACCATCGGTCAAACGGTCATCGGTTAACATCCCTAGTTCTAGCAGTAATGGGTGTGGTGGTGTATGTGCTTCATGGTGTTCACTAGTAATATTTAACCCCTTCAATGCCCTTGGACGAGTCACGTACGTCATGAAATCTTTTACCGCCGTGCCTTATGACGTAACGCTACTCGTCATAAACACCTCCTTTTATGTACCTTACATGGCACATTACGTTTACTTCACAGTCGCACTTATGAATTACAGTCAGTGCGTAAAACATTCTTCCAGTTGGATATGTTTTGGTATGGTGGTACAAAACAGTCACATGACCCTGTATTGGTCATGTGGTGTCCTGTCATTGTCTGACACAGTGCGTTATTTACTTTTTTTGCTCTTTTAGTATGTTTTGCAGAGACTCAGATTGTTGGCGCGCCCGCGTCTAAGATGCACTATTTCGAATAATGAACGCATTGTCGAGAGGGGCAGGGGCCAATATGGACGCGAGCATTTTATACCCTATTTGGAACGTTTCATGGCGTATTACTTGACTTCATGGTCTCAATATCGAAAATCTTGCACAAATATGCAACTTCCAACATAATTATCTGGATATTCAACAGATTTCAGCATCGGATGAATTTGTTTTGACCGCCGCCATATTGAATATACGTCAGACCCGTTCGGACCCGTTCGTGTATTTACGCCGCCCCGTTTGTAGCGTCCCAAGCGAGTAAAACCTGAACCTGATCATTCGCTACGTGGCGTCTTACGGTCTATGTACGAATATTTGAAAGAGACAAGAAAACATGGATAAGAAAAAAAAGAAAAATACATCTATTTTGTCATTCTTCGACAGAAAGAGAGTACATTCACCTGAAAAAACTGATACCCAAGGTAATTAGTCATACTAGATTTACACACATCCTGATTCTGATGATTTAATCAACTGTTGTATCATTAGTATCAGACATTATTAATTTTCAAACTTCATAGCCTGAATCTGAACCCAAGATTGAAGATTCAGCATCCCATGTGATTCTCTGAAATTAGAAGTAGAGATGATTAGAGACAAGCAGAATTAGACCGTCACAGCATGCAAAAAACAAACCCATTCTTGTGCTATAATTTACAAGGAGATAATATAGATGTGATATATAGTGGCCTGTGGTTGAATTCCAAAATATTGCCACTGATTAAACAATATCTCAATATATTTGGTTGAAGCATTGATTTTTGTCATCTACATTGCTTCATATGGCTTCTAATACAAAAAAAAACAGAATTGAGAAGAAAAAAACAGCCTCTGGGCTGCCCCAGCTGTTCATTGGGCTTGCTTCGCTCACTAGGTTCGCTTCAACTGAAGGATAATCACTGGGCCCCCCATTGTAGAAATGGGCCCCTGTTTTTTCCCAGGAGGGGCCCTGTGGGCCCCTTCACCTGCAAGGCAATCTGAGTCTCTGGTTTTGGAGCAAATTACGGCAAGAAAGAGATATACTGTACTGCCGGAGACGTGAGGGACATAATACAACTCCGATTCCAAAAAAGTTGGGACAAAGTACAAATTGTAAATAAAAACGGAATACAATGATGTGGAAGTTTCAAAATTCCATATTTTATTCAGAATAGAACATAGATGACATATCAAATGTTTAAACTGAGAAAATGTATCATTTAAAGAGAAAAATTAGGTGATTTTAAATTTCATGACAACAACACATCTCAAAAAAGTTGGGACAAGGCCATGTTTCCCACTGTGAGACATCCCCTTTTCTCTTTACAACAGTCTGTAAACGTCTGGGGACTGAGGAGACAAGTTGCTCAAGTTTAGGGATAGGAATGTTAACCCATTCTTGTCTAATGTAGGATTCTAGTTGCTCAACTGTCTTAGGTCTTTTTTGTCGTATCTTCCGTTTTATGATGCGCCAAATGTTTTCTATGGGTGAAAGATCTGGACTGCAGGCTGGCCAGTTCAGTACCCGGACCCTTCTTCTACGCAGCCATGATGCTGTAATTGATGCAGTATGTGGTTTGGCATTGTCATGTTGGAAAATGCAAGGTCTTCCCTGAAAGAGACGTCGTCTGGATGGGAGCATATGTTGCTCTAGAACCTGGATATACCTTTCAGCATTGATGGTGTCTTTCCAGATGTGTAAGCTGCCCATGCCACACGCACTAATGCAACCCCATACCATCAGAGATGCAGGCTTCTGAACTGAGCGCTGATAACAACTTGGGTCGTCCTTCTCCTCTTTAGTCCGAATGACACGGCGTCCCTGATTTCCATAAAGAACTTCACATTTTGATTCGTCTGACCACAGAACAGTTTTCCACTTTGCCACAGTCCATTTTAAATGAGCCTTGGCCCAGAGAAGACGTCTGCGCTTCTGGATCATGTTTAGATACGGCTTCTTCTTTGAACTACAGAGTTTTAGTTGGCAACGGCGGATGGCACGGTGAATTGTGTTCACAGATAATGTTCTCTGGAAATATTCCTGAGGCCATTTTGTGATTTCCAATACAGAAGCATGCCTGTATGTGATGCAGTGCCGTCTAAGGGCCCGAAGATCACGGGCACCCAGTATGGTTTTCCGGCCTTGACCCTTACGCACAGAGATTCTTCCAGATTCTCTGAATCTTTTGATGATATTATGCACTGTAGATGATGATATGTTCAAACTCTTTGCAATTTTACACTGTCGAACTCCTTTCTGATATTGCTCCACTATTTGTCGGCGCAGAATTAGGGGGATTGGTGATCCTCTTCCCATCTTTACTTCTGAGAGCCACTGCCACTCCAAGATGCTCTTTTTATACCCAGTCATGTTAATGACCTATTGCCAATTGACCTAATGAGTTGCAATTTGGTCCTCCCGCTGTTCCTTTTTTGTACCTTTAACTTTTCCAGCCTCTTATTGCCCCTGTCCCAACTTTTTTGAGATGTGTTGCTGTCATGAAATTTCAAATGAGCCAATATTTGGCATGAAATTTCAAAATGTCTCACTTTCGACATTTGATATATTGTCTATGTTCTATTGTGAATACAATATCAGTTTTTGAGATTTGTAAATTATTTCATTCTGTTTTTATTTACAATTTCTACTTTGTCCCAACTTTTTTGGAATCGGGGTTGTATTTAGGGAGACACAGAACATAGAATTGGGAAGTAGTGATGAGGATGAAAGTGGAAATGAGAGCAGTGGATGTGATTATCAGGGCAGTGGTGCTGACGGATCATCTAGTGACGGCAGTGAGGACAGCCTACCTAATTTGGTCATCAGAGGTACAGTAGGAGACAAGCTGTAGCTAGAGGCCTTGGTAGAGGTAGAGTTAGAACTAGAGGTGGTGGAAGAGTAATGCCTAGAGGGAGAGGGCCACGCAGGCGAGGTGGTAGGGTGCATGTACAGTACGTGGTGGAGGACATGGTATGAGAGGAGATAGCAAGACTGAGAATGATGCTGCTGCTGTTGGGGCTGGTGGAGGAGGTGATGGTGAGGCTAGGGATCGAGGTGGTGGTGATGATAGGCATGATGATGAAGATTATAATGATGATAATCAGGGAAACCAAAATGCATATCAGCCAGTTTTTAGAGAAGCACGTATGGAACAGCCAAATAAACACAATTTCACTGTACCTAATGCTGGCATACAAATTGACACAGCTGGCTTTGATCCTGAGGATTGCTTCAAAGTTTTCCTCACAGATGAACTGGTCGACCATTTTGTCACTGAGCTCAGCAGTGGTTTGCTTCCCATAACCCCAAAAAGTTCTCGCATACCAAAATGCGCGTACTCGCACATTACAATTGCAGACAAGGGGTTAATTTAAATGTAACGTACATTACCTTTAGATACAGTGCTGAGCGTAAATGAGTGCACCCGTTTTGAAAAGTAACATTTTAAACAATATCTCAATGAACACAAACAATTTCCAAAATGTTGACAAGACGAAGTTTAATATAACATCTGTTTAACTTATAACGTGAAAGTAAGGTTAATAATACAACTTAGATTACACATTTTTCAGTTTTACTCAAATTAGGGTGGTGCAAAAATGAGTATACCCCACAACAAAAAACTACTACATCTAGTGCTTTGTATGGCCTCCATGATTTTTAATGACAGCACCAAGTCTTCTAGGCATGGAATGAACAAGTTGGCGACATTTTGCAACATCAATCTTTTTCCATTCTTCAACAATGACCTCTTTTAGTGACTGGATGCAGGATGGAGAGTGATGCTCAACTTGTCTCTTCAGAATTCCCCATAGGTGTTCGATTGGGTTCAGATCAGGAGACGTACTTGGCCACTGAATCACTTTCACCCTGTTCTTCTTCAGAAATCCAACAGTGGCCTTAGATGTGTGTTTAGTCATGTTGGAAAAGTGCACGACGACCAAGGGCACGGAGTGATGGTAGCATCTTCTCTTTCAGTACAGAGCAATACGTCTGTGAATTCATGATGCCATCAATGAAATGCAGCTCCCCGACACCAGCAGCACTCATGCTGCCCCACATAAGGACACTGCCACCACCATGTTTCATTGTAGGCACCATGCATTTTTCTTTGTATTCCTCACCTTTGCGACGCGATACAGTTTTGAAGCCATCAGTTCTAAAAACATTTATCTTGGTCTCATCACTCCAGAGTATAGAGTCCCAGTAGTATTCATCTTTGTCAGCATGGGCCCTGGCAAACTCTAGGCGGGCTTTTTTGTGCCTGGGCTTTAGGAGAGGCTTCTTTCGTGGACGGCATCCATGCATGCCATTCCTCTGCAGTGTACGCCGGATTGTGTCACGGGAAATAGTCACCCCAGTTTGGCTTTCTACTTCTTTAGATAACTGCAGTGAACTTGCATGCCGATTTTCTTCAACCCTTCTCATCAGAAGACGCTCCTGTCGAGGTGTTAACTTCCGTGGATGACTTGGACGTCTCTGTGAGATGGTTGCAGTTCCATCTTTCTTAAATTTTTGTACCACTTTTGCTACAGTATTCTGACTGATAAGTAAAGCTTTGCTGATCTTCTTGTAGCCTTCACCTTTGTGGTGTAAAGAAATTATTTTCTTTGTGGAATTCTGAAGAGACAAGTTGAGCATCACTCTCCATCCAGCATCCAGTCACTAAAAGAGGTCATTGTTGAAGAATGGAAAAAGATTGATGTTGCAAAATGTTGCCAACTTGTTCATTCCATGCCTAGAAGACTTGGTGCTGTCATTAAAAATCATGGAGGCCATACAAAGGACTAGATGTAGTAGTTTTTGTTGTGGGGTGTACTCATTTTTGCACCACCCTAATTTGAGTAAAACTGAAAAATGTGTAATCTAAGTTATATTATTAACCTTACTTTCACGTTATAAGTTAAACAGATGTTATATTGAACTTTGTCTTGTCAACATTTTGGAAATTGTTTGTGTTCATTGAGATATTGGTTAAAATGTTACTTTTCAAAGGGGGTGTACTCATTTACGCTCAGCACTGTAACTGCACAATGCACATTTTCCACATGCAGTACTGGATGCATGCTTAGCTAGGAAATCTTATATGGATATGGGGATTTAGGCGTTGTTACCTCCGCCAAGGAGGTTATGTTTCGGTAGCGTTGGTTTGTTTGTTGGTTGGTTTGTCTGTTAGCAACATTACGGAAAAAGTCATGAACGGATTGCTCTGAAATTTTTTCCAGAGGTGTGACTGGGCACAAGTAACAATCCATTAAATTTTGCCGGTGATCCAGATCACTTTCTGGATCCTGGAATTTTTTAAAGGACTCTTGGCGGAGGTCTGCACTCTCCGAGTGCTTTTCTAGTTTGATATTAGCATAGGATAGTTTTGGGTTTGTTATCATTTGACTTGCTGTGAAATGGATAATAACCTCTGATATAGCTGATCACGGAGGCAAACCCATTCTCTTTCTGCCTCATATTCGTGTTGTTACCTCCACCAAGGAGGTTCTGTTTTCGGTAGCGTTGGTTTGTTTGTTGGTTTGTCTGTTAGCAACATTACGGAAAAAGTTATGAACGGATTGCTCTGAAATTTTTTCCAGAGGTGTGACTGGGCACAAGTAACAATCCATTAAATTTTGGCGGTGATCCGGATCACCTTCTGGATCCCAGAATTTTAAAGGATTCTTGGTGGAGGTCTGCGCTCTCAGAGTGCTTTTCTAGTTTCTGTTCTGTTGTCAGGAGAGCTTGAGCGCTTTTTGGATGACAATGATAGTGTGAATCCAAATCTCTCTCAAATCTCATCGTGCAAAAATTGTCAGAAAGGTAGTATCGTCAGCATAGAAGAAGACGGAGCAGACGATTTCCCGCCAAACCAGAATGACAATGATAATTACACGCTAAATCGGTTTATATATTGAAAATAATAAGTGTCTACAATCAGATACCCACCTGAAAAAATCAATACGCGGAATGAAAATAAGAAGGCGATTCGATCAGGGACCCGTCCGATAATGGCGACAAATCAAAACGACCACGATTCGGTAAGAAGACAACTTTTGCTCTATTTCTGTTCAATTTATTCATTATTTGAATCAATTGGACACACAAACCGATCGATCGGATTGTTTCCCGGTCCGTGCTTGTTTTATTCAGTCGCGAAATGAGTGTCTGGCGCTAAAATCATTCGCTGGCGTGGAGGCAAAACTAGGAAAGCAAAGTTTTGAAGGTAATGTATGTTTATTCACTACTTAAATGTATACTGTACTTATGTAGCCTATAGTTATAACGCAGTAGGGCAAATATTGACCAGATTGTCATGAAGAACAATCAGGACACTGTAACCTGTAACATTAGCTACATACATTGGTTCAAATGACAGTGTTATGACATTATGGCTTCCTGTCGATTTGTAAATTGCTCAGTAGGATATTCACTCAAGCCAAATATGAAATTATTCTGGAAAAGAGCATTACTCCGCTCTGTTTGGGAGCTTCTATGGATCCATTCTGTCAATAAGATTCATTTTATACATCCAGTGGTGCTTGAAAGTTTGTGAACCCTTTAGAATTTTCTATATTTCTGCATAAATATGACCTAAAACATCATCAGATTTTCACACAAGTCCTAAAAGTAAATAAAGAGAACCCAGTTAAACAAATGACACAAGAATATTATACTTGGTTATTTATTTATTGAGGAAAATGATTCGATATTACATATCTGTGAGTGGCAAAAGTATGTGAACCTTTGCTTTCAGTATCTGGTGTGACCCCCTTGTGCAGCAATAACTGCAACTAAACATTTGTGGTAACTGTTGATCAGTCCTGCACACCGGCTTGGAGGAATTTTAGCCCATTCCTCCGTACAGAACAGCTTCAACTCTGGGATGTTGGTGGGTTTCCTCACATGAACTGCTCGCTTCAGGTCCTTCCACAACATCTCGATTGGATTAAGGTCAGGACTTTGACTTGGCCATTCCAAAACATTAACTTTATTCTTCTTTAACCATTCTTTGGTAGAATGACTTGTGTGCTTAGGGTCGTTGTCTTGCTGCATGACCCACCTTCTCTTGAGATTCAGTTCATGGACAGATGTCCTGACATTTTCCTTTAGAATTCGCTGGTATAATTCAGAATTCATTGTTCCATCAATGAAGGCAAGCCGTCCTGGCCCAGATGCAGCAAAACAGGCCCAAACCATGATACTACCACCACCATGTTTCACAGATGGGATAAGGTTCTTATGCTGGAATGCAGTGTTTTCCTTTCTCCAAACATAACGCTTCTCATTTAAACCAAAAAGTTCTATTTTGGTCTCATCCGTCCACAAAACATTTTTCCAATAGCCTTCTGGCTTGTCCACGTGATCTTTAGCAAACTGCAGATGAGCAGCAGTGTTCTTTTTGGAGAGCAGTGGCTTTCTCATTGCAACCCTGCCATGCACACCATTGTTGTTCAGTGTTCTCCTGATGGTGGACTCATGAACATTAACATTAGCCAATGTGAGAGAGGCCTTCAGTTGCTTAGAAGTTACCCTGGGGTCCTTTGTGACCTCGCCGACTATTACACGCCTTGCTCTTGGAGTGATCTTTGTTGGTTGACCACTCCTGGGGAGGGTAACAATGGTCTTGAATTTCCTCCATTTGTACACAATCTGTCTGACTGTGGATTGGTGGAGTCCAAACTCTTTAGAGATGGTTTTGTAACCTTTTCCAGCCTGATGAGCATCAATAATACTTTTTCTGAGATCCTCAGAAATCTCCTTTGCTTGTGCCATGATACACTTCCACAAACATGTGTTGTGAAGATCAGACTTTGATAGATCCCTGTTCTTTAAATAAAACAGGGTGCCCACTCACACCTGATTGTCATCCCATTGATTGAAAACACCTGACTCTAATTTCACCTTCAAATTAACTGCTAATCCTAGAGGTTCACATACTTTTGCCACTCACAGATATGTAATATTGAATCATTTTCCTCAATTAATAAATTTGTGTAACTGGGTTCTCTTTATCTACTTTTAGGACTTGTGTGAAAATCTGATGATGTTTTAGGTCATATTTATGCAGAAATACAGAAAATTCTAAAGGGTTCACAAACTTTCAAGCACCACTGTACAGTATGCTGTGGCTTGTCATTCCTGCAGAGTTTGTTCTGATACAACCTCCTCTGCTTTGATTTACTTTTAAGCATGAAAAGTCTTAAAAACCACAATGAAATAATCTCTTGAAGCCCTCGCAGTATGTTATAACATGTAAACAAAAACTAACCATACCAAAAGGGTGGAACAGTCCCATAATGCAGTTTGATGTGATATTGATTCCCAATCCCTGTTTTTTTTTTCCCTGGAGTCTGAGGTCATATCGGAGTTAAAATACTTTGCTTGAGGTGGTTCTCTGGTGTCGCAGCTCCTCAAAAATTCTTTGTTCGTCCCAAGCCCAGACTGGTGATGACATTTGAGCCAGGACTTTATTTCAAGTAATCTGGTATTTATCTTCAAAAAAAAAAAAAGGCATATTGAACAATTTAAAACTTGTCAGTATGTTTTACATCAAATTGGCCAGTACATTTCTGTTCCATGCCCCCAAACAGGTGGACAGATTTTATCCATTTGGCCTTGCGAGTTAATTAAAAAGGGAGTATATGGTGAATGCATGCACATAGTGTGTGTCTGTCTTTTATGCACACTCTTTCTCTCGCTCTTGACATATAAATCCTGGAACGTGTAAAACTACACTACCGTTCAAAAGTTTGGGGTCACTTTGAAATGTCCTTATTTTTGAAAGAAAAGCACTGTTCTTTTCAATGAAGATCACTTTAAACTAATCAGAAATCCACTCTATACATTGCTAATGTGGTAAATGACTATTCTAGCTGCAAATGTCTGGTTTTTGGTGCAATATCTACATACAGTGGGGCAAAAAAGTATTTAGTCAGTCACCAATTGTGCAAGTTCTCCCACTTAAAAAGATGAGAGAGGCCTGTAATTTTCATCATAGGTATACCTCAACTATGAGAGACAAAATGAGAAAAAAAATTCAGAAAATAACATTGTCTGATTTTTAAAGAATTTATTTGCAAATGGTGGAAAATAAGTATTTGGTCAATAACAAAAGTTCATCTCAATACTTTGTTATATACCCTTTGTTGGCAATGACAGAGGTCAAACATTTTCTGTAAGTCTTCACAAGGTTTTCACACACTGTTGCTGGTATTTTGGCTCATTCCTCCATGCAGATCTCCTCTAGAGCAGTGATGTTTTGGGGCTGTCGCTGGGCAACACGGACTTTCAACTCCCTCCAAAGATTTTCTATGGGGTTGAGATCTGGAGACTGGCTAGGCCACTCCAGGACCTTGAAATGCTTCTTACGAAGCCACTCCTTCGTTGCCCGGGCGGTGTGTTTGGGATCATTGTCATGCTGAAAGACCCAGCCACGTTTCATCTTCAATGCCCTTGCTGATGGAAGGAGGTTTTCACTCAAAATCTCACGATACATGGCCCCATTCATTCTTTCCTTTACACGGATCAGTCATCCTGGTCCCTTTGCAGAAAAACAGCCCCAAAGCATGATGTTTCCACCCCCATGCTTCACAGTAGGTATGGTGTTCTTTTGATGCAACTCAGCATTCTTTCTCCTCCAAACACGACAAGTTGAGTTTTTACCAAAAAGTTCTATTTTGGTTTCATCTGACCATATGACATTCTCCCAATCCTCTTCTGGATCATCCAGATGCTCTCTAGCAAACTTCAGACGGGCCTGGACATGTACTGGCTTAAGCAGGGGGACACGTCTGGCACTGCAGGATTTGAGTCCCTGGTGGCATAGTGTGTTACTGATGGTAGCCTTTGTTACTTTGGTCCCAGCTCTCTGCAGGTCATTCACTAGGTCCCCCCGTGTGGTTCTGGGATTTTTGCTCACCGTTCTTGTGATCATTTTGACCCCACGGGGTGAGATCTTGCGTGGAGCCCCAGATCGAGGGAGATTATCAGTGGTCTTGTATGTCTTCCATTTTGTAATAATTGCTCCCACAGTTGATTTCTTCACACCAAGCTGCTTACCTATTGCAGATTCAGTCTTCCCAGCCTGGTGCAGGTCTACAATTTTGTTTCTGGTGTCCTTTGACAGCTCTTTGGTCTTGGCCATAGTGGAGTTTGGAGTGTGACTGTTTGAGGTTGTGGACAGGTGTCTTTTATACTGATAACGAGTTCAAACAGGTGCCATTAATACAGGTAACGAGTGGAGGACAGAGGAGCCTCTTAAAGAAGAAGTTGCAGGTCTGTGAGAGCCAGAAATCTTGCTTGTTTGTAGGTGACCAAATACTTATTTTACCGAGGAATTTACCAATTAATTCATTAAAAATCCTACAATGTGATTTCCTGGATTCTTTCCCCCCATTCTGTCTCTCATAGTTGAAGTGTACCTATGATGAAAATTACAGGCCTCTCTCATCTTTTTAAGTGGGAGAACTTGCACAATTGGTGGCTGACTAAATACTTTTTTGCCCCACTGTAGGTGTAGAGGCCCATTTCCAGCAACTCTCACTCCAGTGTTCTAATGGTACAATGTGTTTGCTCATTGCCTCAGAAGGCTAATGGATGATTAGAAAACCCTTGTACAATCATGTTAGCACAGCTGAAAACAGTTGAGCTCTTTAGAGAAGCTATAAAACTGACCTTCCTTTGAGCAGATTGAGTTTCTGGAGCATCACATTTGTGGGGTTGATTAAATGCTCAGAAAAATGTCTTGACTATATTTTCTATTCATTTTACAACTTATGGTGGTAAATAAAAGTGTGACTTTTCATGGAAAACACAAAATTGTCTGGGTGACCCCAAACTTTTGAATGGTAGTGTAACTCTATAGCAGCAGGGTTCTTCTCATGTGTTTCCTTGATGTTCTGCACCATTCAGAGTGCCATGAACACTTAATCCCATGTCACACATGGATATGTTATTTCCTAACCCTGTGTTTACATTCGTGAGCGACGAGTTGCTTGTACTTGGACTCTTGTGGGTGTATAGTGACTGCAACTGCTGTCGCTTGTGGATTTGAACTGTTCAGCTTTTATTTAGTTACCGTGAGAAATGATAAGGCTCCTGAGTGGTGTAACAGGAAAATATGTTCACGCTGTCTGGAGTTTGAATCCCAATGATGCAAAAGCCATCCGTGGCTAGGAGTCAAGGGAGCAAAGTAATCTCTGGCAAGGATGGTGTACTGTCTCTACTCTGTAGTGGAAGTTCATTATGTCTAGATATTTTAAGTTCGTTTCTTAGACAAGGATTTTTTAAACTTGTTACCTTGTTAACAGTTTCGGCGAGAATCTTCCGCCTTCTTCAGAAACAGTCACCAGATGTCGAGTGGTGACGTGCCTTATCAGCTGATGTTGCATTATGGAGGCGTGAACGTCCCGCCCAATTTGACAGGTAGTTCATGCCTCCTGCTGTCAGGTCGCTCCTCCAGGACTGCGCTCCAGGTGTGCGACAGCGCATACGCTCCCTCATCCCGGTTCATCGTCCTCTGTGCCCGCTTGCGTATCTCCACTGCCTCTAAAATCCAACGCTGGTATCTATTTTCTTCAGCGCGAATGACTCTGGCCTCTTCCCAATTCATTATGTGATTTTGCCGTTTGCAGTGGCCTGAAATGGCTGATTTTAGGTTTTCTTGGTTTGCTTTTTCTTTTTCGGATCTTGAGTCTTTTTGTTGTTTCTTTTTCACATTCTATTTGGTGTTCTTTCCTTCGAGGAAAGAACACCAAATAGAGGAGGAGCGACCTGACAGCAGGAGGCGTGAACTACCTGTCAAATTGGGCGGGACGTTCACGCCTCCGTAACGCAACGTCAGCTGATAAGGCACGTAACCACTCGACATCTGGTGACTGTTTCTGAAGAAGGCGGAAGATTCTCGCCGAAACTGTTAACAAGGTAACAAGTTTAAAAAATCCTTGTCTAAGAAACGAACTTAAAATATCTCTCTCTACTCTGTTGACCACTAGCCAATCATGGCCATCTGTGAGCTCATGTATGTAGAAGACAGTAGATAGCTCTTTTCTCCAAGTGTGTTACGCAACCCTGTGACATTTCATACTCACGTCGTACTAGATTAGCAAAGCGAATTTACTGCACTAGCTACTGTACATACACTCACCAGACACACCAACGTTTTCTGCTACTTCCATCCAAAACATATAACATGCACTGCAAAAAATGATTTCTTGTTGAGAGAAAATATCTTTAATATGGGTGAATTTATCTATTATTTCTTATTAGAAGTTTACTAGAACTCAATTATAAGATTATTTAGTTTACTTTGAGGCGCTTTTACTAATTTCAAGCCTTAAATTTTCTTATTCTATTGGCAGATAATTTTACTTCTTTCTAGAATCTCATCTCATCTCATTATCTGTAGCCGCTTTATCCTTCTACAGGGTCGCAGGCAAGCTGGAGCCTATCCCAGCTGACTACGGGCGAAAGGCGGGGTACACCCTGGACAAGTCGCCAGGTCATCACAGGGCTGATACATAGACACAGACAACCATTCACACCTACGGTCAATTTAGAGTCACCAGTTAACCTAACCTGCATGTCTTTGGACTGTGGGGGAAACCGGAGCACCCGGAGGAAACCCACGCGGACACGGGGAGAACATGCAAACTCCGCACAGAAAGGCCCTCGCCGGCCACGGGGCTCGAACCCAGGACCTTCTTGCTGTGAGGCGACAGCGCTAACCACTACACCACCGTGCCGCCCTCTTTCTAGAATTGATTGCTTAAAATGAGCAAAATTATCTGCCAATAGAATAAGAAAATCTAAGGCTTGAAATTAGTAAAAGCGTCTCAGAGTAAACCAAATAATCTTACATTTGAGTTCTAGTAAACTTCTAATAAGAAATAATAGATAAATTCACCCATATTAAAGATATTTTCTCTCAACAAGAAATCATTTTTTGCAGTGTGAACGATTACTTTGTTGCTTACACTGCAAAAAATAAAAATCTTAGGAAGTTTATTTGTCTATTTTCAAGTCAAAACATCTAGCCACCCTTATTATAAGACATAATTGCCCAACAAGCAAAACCTCATTTAGCTAGAAAGGCTAGTTTTTAGACAGTCCATCTTGAAAATCTTGTAGAGACAAAATGTCTTGAAAAAGTCTTATTTGGAGCACCTTTGAAAATAAAACAAGTTTTTTTTTTGTTTTTTTTTTAAACAAGTAAGTACATTTTGGACATTTGTCAAATGCGGTTCATCTTGTTTCAAGAAAAAAACCCAAAGTATGCTTGTTTTGGGAATAAATGAACTTTACGATTGAGATCCTTAGTGTGAATGTAAGGTAACAGTCACACCTCTCAACAACATAGACCTCTTGTAGTAATCCAAGTCAAAAGCTACATCACCTCTTATTCATTATAAAGAATCCAGTGTAATGCTGGAAGGTTGACACCAGGTTGTGTTCATATGGGTTTTAAGTGGGTCCATTGCCACTACTTTTTATCCCCTGCCCAAACGAAGTTTGGCGGGGGATATAGAAACGGGTTCCGTCTGGTCACGTTTTCGTTTCCGGGCCGTATCTTTAAAACTACTGAAGATGCCTTCGTGAAACTTTGTATACATATCAAGCAACATGTGAACTGGTGCCTTTTGCTGTTTTGGATTTCTGAAAAAAAAAAAAAGATTTTTCAAATTTTTACGTAAAAAATGGATTTAACTTAGTTTCTAAGAGCAGTGTTCATTTCCGGAGCATATATCCAAAACTATTCATGATACGGATTTGAAACTTGGTATACATGTTAACAAGATGATGTAGATGTGCCTTTTCATACTAAGAAATTTGAGAAATTTAAATTTTTCATGTTTCCATGGAAACAATTTCAGACTTAGTCTCTCAGGTTAGTTTTGTTTCCGGAGCAGAACTTGAAAACTATGAGCGGTACGGTCTTGAAAGTTGGTATATGTGTTGATTAAGTAATGTATATGTGCCTTTTGATACTAAGAAATGTGAGAAATTAGAATTTTTTGCTCAGCTGGACCAAAGGTCCGGTGGGTTTATGCCATGGGCTGCTGAGGTCAGTGTAAAGAGGTAGGGTTGGTTTCCTGCAGCACAACTTGAAAAATGTGACAAATAATATCTTAAAACTTGGTATATAGGGCGGGGGATATACAGGACTCTGTCTTATTGTTATTTTCATATCCTTCTGATGGCTCTGCCATTGACTTCCATTCCTTTTATCTCTTTCTCACCTTATTTTTACTTCCAATCCCCATCCAGTCCACCACTTCAATACAGAAATCTATGCCCCCAGTCCAGAGGTTAATGACCCCAGTCAAGAGTAAAAAGCGATTAGTAGAAGAGAATAGTGAGGAGGAGGAGGAAGAAGAAGAAGAGGAGGAGGAGGAGGAGGAAGAAAATGAGGAAGAAGAAGTGGAGGAGGAGGAGGTAGATAGTAGCTGAGGAGTGTTGTAAAATTTTCTCCCCCTTAGATAACGGTGTTTTTTGTCTTCCTGTAGGAGCCTTTTAGTTATCCTGAGTCTTTAGTTCTGCACTGTCGTAGTGGTGGGCTGGGACACCATGTAAAATTAGAAAAAATACCTGCCTTACAGTGCTGTGCAAAAGTCTTAGGCACATGCAAAGAAGTGCTGTCGACCAAAAATGGCTTCAAAATAATGAAATGAAATGTTTCAACATTAAAAAAATACTATAAACAGTAATCGGTCAGCCATAATAAATGAAACAAAGTCAATATTTGGTGTGAGATGACCCTTTGCTTTAAAAAAAACAAAAAAACTAGTCTCCGGAACAGTGAGTGCAGTTTGATAAGGAAATGAGCTGTAGGTTTTACTGAGCATCTTACAGAACCAGACGCAGTTCTTCTGGACACTTTGACCGTCACACTCGCTTCTTCATTTTGCACCAAAACTCAGCAGCCTTCATTACGTTTTCTTTTTTAACCTGAAAAGTGCCCTCTTATCTAATATGCTGCTCAGATACAAACTTTTTTTCTGTAACATTTAATGCTGTGCTAGAAAACGAACGTTTGGACTCTAAAATGTTTTTGTACCGACTCGATAATGCAGAAGTCATCAAATAGAAATCTATAACGAAGTTTGTATGAACAAAATAGAGTGCCTAAGAATTTTGCACAGTACTGTTTTTTGTTGTTGTTATTGCTTTTTTGACCCCAAATGTCAAATCAGAAACCGGTCTCTACTGCCACAAGCAGTGAGAAACAAGAGAGTGTGGAGGAGGAGGAGGAAGCGGTAAAGGAAGACGAGCCCAAAAAGTTGGTCAAGGAAAAGTTGAAGGAGGGAGTGGAAAGACCTGTAATGCACTAACAAGACCTGTAATGCACTAAGCTGTTGCAGTAAGTGCTAACTGTGTACTAGAGGTCTGCGCGGGACAGAATTTTCAGTCCCGCTCCCGCCCGCTCCTGCCATATTTTGTCCCGCTCCCGCCCGCAAATCCCGCATGATGCAGACGTTCGCGTTATTTCTCACGAAAGTTCTTGTCATTGGCTTGGGGAATTAAACATGCTGAGCTTAGCTGAGCTCTCCACTGACCGATCCTTCACCTAGCGCACGTAGCGAGGGTGCGCGTTGCCAGGCGGCATGTGCAGCTGAGGCTTTACAGAGATACCCAACACACCTACCAAAATCTACAGTGGATATTAAGAATATTGTACATTGCACATAGCTTATATGTCACTCCTCACATTTACATTCTAGGAAATACAAGTAGGCCTATAAGAAATTAATATAATTTAAAGACACAGCGTGATGGTGCCCCACCCCCTACTTTGAGTGGATTTGAGCATAAATATCTACAGCTCGCGTTCAGGGGTGCGTTTTAAACACGTTTTTAGTTAGCGGGACTGCAGCTTATCACCTCTCGCGCCCGCAATGAGCTTTCAAAATTTGCCCCACGCCGCACTGCTTTGCATCGGGTCCCGCGGGACTCCCACGGGAGTTTAGGGCTCTACTGTGTACCCTGTAGCTGGCAAGCCCCTTGTAATAGACATGATGAGCAGAAATTGGAAAATTACTCCGAACACTGGATATGTATGAATGCTTCTTTGTTAATCTCTATTCATTAGAGCATTCTATATGATAACACTGTCCTTGATTCAGTCCCCATTTTCAGATACTACACGTGGGGAAGAGACATTTTTAACTGTATTCCCATTTATAAACAGCCGCATTTACACGCAAAATAGAGAACTGTACACATTCCCAAATGATCTACGGGTTAGCGCGTTTTTATAAAGATACCTAGTCAGTGACTTTCATTGTCTGAAACCAGCGCCAGCTAATTTACTGTATATTATCCATAAACAAAAGAATTTCAGCTTTTCTTTTGTAATCATTAATCTTCCCCACTTGTTATGGCTGGGTTTTGCATTCGCTGCCTGTCTCTAGAGATAACCTGCTGTTGACATTAAGCTGCATTGTTGAGCTCCATGCTTGTTATGCGCTTCTGGTCCTTTATCCAACCACAGACAGGCAAGCAGACAGACCAGCTCAGTCTATTCTTCTTTACTGCCTGTCTGTCTGCTCTGCCTCTCGCCAATACTCAGTCCTACACCTCCATTCTGCTCTATTTTTCAAGCTCGGCTCATTTGACATTCATCGCCTCTGTGTGTAATTCAGTAATCAGAATTCTTTGTCATACATACACACATCATAACAACCCGTAGATCAGATCCTGGCGAGATTTTGTTTCAAGCTTTTCTTTTTCTCCCAACCCTCTCCGGGCTCACAGTCTCTTTCAGTCCACCTTTACCGTACGTCTCCACACTTATCTGTTATTTCCATCCATGCACATTAATCCCTCCTTCCCTCTCTCCAGCTGCAGACTCCCAGTGTGAAGGGCTTCGACTTTGCCAAGCTTCACCTGGGCCAGCACAGTAAGGATGACCTCAGGGTGATCCAGGAACCTTTACCGGCACCAGCGCCAGCTAAAGAGCCAAGTGCCAACGAGAACACCGACGCCTCCACACCCAAATCCAAAGGCTCCTCCACCAAGGCCTCCCGTAACAGCCAGCACAGGAGGGGACAGTAAGCAACTCTGTTTAGTGGAATCAGACATGCTGGAATTAGACAGCGTGGTCTATGGGGCATCCCTTTCAATGAACATCTTCGTAAGGGACGATACTCATATTAAAATAACACATGTTCATCAATTTAGAGAAAGAGCTCTCATCAATAATGAGGTTTCCGTAAATCAATAAAGGTCTTTTTAAAAGCATTTTCTATCTTGCCCACAGATCGATAGCTCATGCATCAGAGTAATGGCATGAGGCAAGGGAATAAGCCAGTTCGCTTACCACACAGATCATCTGACATTGCAAATCAGAGATAACTGACAAACATGATTCACATCATGTGCCACGACTTACATGATGGAATACAAGTAGGAAATCAAAATTCTCACACGAGGATGATCTGGCCAGATTAATACATAACACTGACCTATATTTTATTTGATGGATTTTTATACCCCCGCTCCAAAGGAGGGGGGGAATACTGGGTTTTTTTTGTTTTATTTGTTTGTTTTGTTTTGTTTTTACCTCTGTCCATCCATTTGTACCTCCGTCCATCCAAAACACCCTTTTTCTCAGCAACCACAAATCGTAGCCACTTGATACCAAGCTTCAGCTTGGGGTTCTATACCAGGTATTCCGTTTTCAGGTCTGTCCCATATCAACTTCCTGTTTACCAACTGAATGTATATACAAAACATATAGCGTGGATTTACAAAATTTTTGTAACATTTTTCTCAGCAACTACAAATCACAACTGCTTGATATTTGGTACCGAGCTTCAGCTTGGGGTTCTATACCGTGTGTACCGTTTTCAGGTCTGTCGCACATCGACTTCCTGTTTGCCAACTTAATGTATTTACAAAACATACAGCGTGGATTTACAAAATTTTCCTAACACTTTTCTCAGCAACTACAAATCATAACTGCTTGATATTTGGTACCGAGCTTCAGCTTTGGGTTCTATACCGTGTGTACCGTTTTCAGGTCTGTCGCACATCGACTTCCTGTTTACCGACTTAATGTATTTACAAAACATATAGCGTGGATTTACAAAATTTTTGTAACATTTTTCTCAGCAACTACAAATCACAACTGCTTGATATTTGGTACCGAGCTTCAGCTTTGGGTTCTATACCGTGTATACCGTTTTCAGGTCTGTTGCACATCGACTTCCTGTTTACCAACTTAATGTATTTACAAAACATATAGTGTGGATTTACAAAATTTTTGTAACATTTTTCTCAGGAACTACAAATCACAACTGCTTGATATTTGGTACCGAGTTTCAGCTTGGTGTTCTATACCGTGTATACCGTTTTCAGGTCTGTCCCATATCGACTTCCTGTTTACCGACTTAATGTATTTACAAAACATATAGCGTGGATTTACAAAATTTTTGTAACATTTTTCTCAGCAACTACAAATCACAACTGCTTGATATTTGGTACCGAGCTTCAGCTTGGGGTTCTATACCGTGTGTACCGTTTTCAGGTCTGTCACACATCGACTTCCTGTTTACCAACTGAATGTATTTACAAAACATATAGCGTGGATTTACAAAATTTTTGTAACATTTTTCTCAGAAACTACAAATCACAACTGCTTGATATTTGGTACCGAGCTTCAGCTTTGGGTTCTATACCGTGTATACCGTTTTCAGGTCTGTCGCACATCGACTTCCTGTTTACCAACTTAATGTATTTACAAAACATATAGCATGGATTTACAAAATTTTTGTAACATTTTTCTCAGCAACTACAAATCACAACTGCTTGATATTTGGTACCGAGCTTCAGCTTGGGGTTCTATACCGTGTGTACCGTTTTCAGGTCTGTCACACATCGACTTCCTGTTTACCAACTGAATGTATTTACAAAACATATAGCGTGGATTTACAAAATTTTTGTAACATTTTTCTCAGAAACTACAAATCACAACTGCTTGATATTTGGTACCGAGCTTCAGCTTGGGGTTCTATACCGTGTATACCATTTTCAGGTCTGTCGCACATCGACTTCCTGTTTACCAACTTAATGTATTTACAAAACATATAGCGTGGATTTACAAAATTTTTGTAACATTTTTCTCAGCAACTACAAATCACAACTGCTTGATTCATAATAAGTGTCCTATTCCTTCAGTTGCTTGCATTCTGATATAAGTGAGAGTGGGGGGGATACGTAAGTGAGCAGTAGCTCACAGTTGATCTTGTTCTATATGATGTTGCAAATTGTAATCAAATAAAAAATCCTAAACTTCTGAGTTGACCAGACAGGCCTCAGTGATTACCTTCGGAATTGATAGGCACTCAGTAATATCTTAACTGAGGCAGCACTCTTAATCCGTATCAGAAAAATATATTTTTATCTCCATGTATCTCCTTTTAAAACATTCGGTCTGCATTGTGCTTTCTGTCAAATTTTGGAAGGATGAAGAAGCAAGCTGTCTTATCAGAGCAGTGATGAATGTAGTACTGTTTTATCATGCAAGAAAAGGAATGTTTTAATGATGAATTGCCATGTAGAGTTCACTTTGAATAATGAAAATTTGGAATCATTTGTCAGTAAATTAGGAAATTCAGCAGTTCAGTGCTTTTGTTTGAGTAAAATGCAGACACAAGATCTGTCACAATTCCTAAATAATTGCCTAATCGCATTTTAATTAATTGTTAAAATCAACATTTTTCAGTATAAATATACAGTATATGGTCATTCATCCTAAATTAAATTACATTTTAGTATTTATTCTCACAGGGTCTGGGATGTTTTCTGATCAAACGCAATAATATTAGTGTAGTTTTAACATTACAGTGTCCTCCATGATTATTGCCCCCCGTAAAGTTTCGTAAAAAGGGTTAGAGAAAAAAAAAATCCACCTTTTGGTGATGTTGCTTCTTCTTACACTGAAAAAATGAGAAATCCAACCTTTAAAAAATGTATTCAAAGATAAACAAATCCCTGATCAAGAACTAATTATTTTCACAAAAACACATGTGCCACTATTATTGGCATCTCTGAAAATTATAGTTAATGTAGTCAATGTAACTAAAGCATGTTTCCCATTTAAAACTTGTACATGTTTGAGTTGATTGGAGTGTGTAGGAACTTTCAAACTGTGATCCATGACTTCCTGATTAACTGGGGTACAAATATGAGGTGACACAGAGGCCAAATTCCCTCAACATGGGATGGATGATAAAAGAACACACAAACCGAATGAGGGAGAAGTGTGTTAACCTTCATAAGTCAAGGCATGATTATTAAAAAATAGCTGCTCACCTGAAAGTGTCCATTTCTACTGTTAGGGCAATAATAAAAAAAAAATGGACACCAACTGGAACTGTTACAAACTTGCCTGGAAGAGGACCCAAGTTTAATTTGCCTCCACATATAGTAAAGAGGATGGTAAGACAGGAAAAAAATCCCCAAGGATCACTGTTGGTGAATTACAAGAAAAAGTAAAATCTTAGGGTTTCTAAGTCCCCAAAACCACCATCAGATGCCACCCTCATGCCAACAAATTATTTGGAAGGTTTACCAGAAAAAAAGGCTTTTCTGTCAGTTTTAGTGGGGCTTGAAAGTTTGTGAACCCTTTAGAATTTTCTATATTTCTGCATAAATGACCTAAAACATCATCAGATTTTCACACAAGTCCTAAAAGTAAATAAAGAGAACCCAGTTAAACAAATGAGACAAAAATATTATACTTGGTCATTTATTTATTGAGGAAAATGATCCAATATTACATATCTGTGAGTGGCAAAAGTATGTGAACCTTTGCTTTCAGTATCTGGTGTGACCCCCTTGTGCAGCAATAACTGCAACTAAACGTTTCCAGTAACTGTTGATCAGTCCTGCACACCGGCTTGGAGGAATTTTAGCCCATTCCTCCGTACAGAACAGCTTCGACTCTGGGATGTTGGTGGGTTTCCTCACATGAACTGCTTGCTTCAGGTCCTTCCACAACATTTCGATTGGATTAAGGTCAGGACTTTGACTTGGCCATTCCAAAACATTAACTTTATTCTTCTTGAACCATTCTTTGGTAGAACGACTTGTGTGCTTAGGGTTGTTGTCTTGCTGCATGACCCACCTTCTCTTGAGATTCAGTTCATGGACAGATGTCCTGACATTTTCCTTTAGAATTCACTGGTATAATTCAGAATTCATTGTTCCATCAATGATGGCAAGCCGCCCTGGCCCAGATGCAACAAAACAGGCCCAAACCATGATACTACCACCACCATGTTTCACAGATGGAATAAGGTTCTTATGCTGGAATGCAGTGGTTTCCTTTCTCCAAACATAACGCTTCTCATTTAAACCAAAAAGTTCTATTTTGGTCTCATCCGTCCACAAAACATTTTTCCAATAGCCTTCTGGCTTGTCCATGTGATCTTTAGCAAACTGCAGACGAGCAGCAATGTTTTTTTTGGAGAGTAGTGGCTTTCTCCTTGCAACCCTGCCATGCACACCATTGTTGTTCAGTGTTCTCCTGATGGTGGACTCATGAACATTAACATTAGCCAATGTGAGAGAGGCCTTCAGTTGCTTAGAAGTTACCCTGGGGTCCTTTGTGACCTCGCCGACTATTACACGCCTTGCTCTTGGAGTGATCTTTGTTGGTCGACCACTCCTGGGGAGGGTAACAATGGTCTTGAATTTCCTCCGTTTGTACACAGTCTGCCTGACTGTGGATTGGTGGAGTCCAAACTCTTTAGAGATGGTTTTGTAACCTTTTCCAGCCTGATGAGCGTCAACAACACTTTTTCTGAGGTCCTCAGAAATCTCCTTTGGTCGTGCCATGATACGCTTCCACAAACACGTGTTGTGAAGATCAGACTTTGATAGATCCCTGTTCTTTAAATAAAACAGGGTGCCCACTCACACCTGATTGTCATCCCATTGATTGAAAACACCTGACTCTAATTTCACCTTCAAATTAACTGCTAATCCTAGAGGTTCACATACTTTTGCCACTCACAGGTATGTAATATTGGATCATTTTCCTCAATAAATAAATGACGAAGTATAATATTTTTGTCTCATTTGTTTAACTGGGTTCTCTTTCTCTACTTTTAGGACTTGTGTGAGAATCTGATGATGTTTTAGGTCATATTTATGCAGAAATATGGAAAATTCTAAAGGGCTCACAAACTTTCAAGCACCACTGTAACCACAAACATAAGCACATGAAGTTTGTAAAATGCTACAACAGCTTTGACTGGAACTGTGTTCTCTGGTCTGATGGAACAAAAAATGGAGCTTTTGGGCAATAAACACCCAAGGTGGGTTTGGTGTATAAAGAAGGACGGCTATAATGAGAAGAACCCGATCCCAACTGTAAAATATGGTGGTGGTTCTGTGATGTTTTGGGGCTGTTTTTCCTCCAAAGGCCCTGGAAACCTCGTTAGGTTACATGGCATCATGGACTCCATGAAACATCAGGACATTTTAAATCAAGATCTGGCTGCCTCTGCCAGGAAACTAAAACTGGGTCACCATCAGAACTTCCAGCAGGACAATGATCTGAAGCACATGTCCAAATCAACACAAAAACGGTTCACTGACCACAGAATCAAGCTTCTGCCCTGGCCATCTCAGTCCCCTGACCTTAACACCAGTGAAAACCTGTGGGCTGAGCTGAAGAGGAGAAGCACAAGAGAGGGCCGAGGACCCTGGATGATGTGGAGAGACTGTGTAAAGAGGAATGATCTCAGATGCCCTGCTCTGTATCTCCAACCTTATAAAATGTTACAAGAGAGACTCAGTGCTGTTTTACTGCCAGCGGGAGGGTGTACGAAGTATTAAATGCTGGGGTAATAATAATAGTGGCACATGTGTTTTTGTTGAAAATAATTATTTCTTGATTAGGGATTAGTTTTTCTCTGAATATTTTTTTTTAATTAAAGGTTGGATTTTTCTCATTTTTTCAGCGTGAGATGAAGCGACTTCACCAAAAGGTGGAGTTTTTTCTAACCCTTTTTACTCATCTTTACAAGGGGTGCCAATAATTGTGGAGGGCACCATACTTAGTCAGACTTAGTACATTAGTACAGAATAATCCATATTTATTTTTTTGAAGAACATTGTCTTCCAGTAACCTATTTCCACATTTCAGTTCAATATTTATTATTATTATTATTATTATTATTATAATACAGCAGAAAAGTAACATTTTATTTTAATTTGAACTATTATAAGTGTTGGTAAATGGCTGTTCTTCATAAAGTGTATATGTATGCATTATCAAAAAAAATTATGCTTATATCATACATTTGGCATGAAATCATTATTAATTTCATTATTGATTATTAATGAAATCATTAATACACTTGTGTGCTTACCGATTAATCATCAGCCAGAAATCAGCAATCATACTTTCATCTTTGAGCATATACCGTAAATCAAGATTAGTCTCAGTTCACATTTTGAAGCAATTATGAATCTCTATTAAAGGTTAATCTGTCCGTAGTCTGACTGGAAATTAATTCCTTGCTGTGGGTTATGTTTTGTAAGGATCTCTCCTTCCGATGGCGATTCATTGGGAAGCGAGCCATTCAGTGAGAGGGAGTCCCCGAAGGCGAACCCAAGACAAGCCGGACTGTCCAGTGATCCCAAGCAACCTCGTAAGATGGCTCCTAATGGATTAAACAGCAAGATTCCACTTCTTGTGCTAGTGTAGCTCCATAACATTACGATTATGTACAGTATATGCGGTATAATAAGATGATGTGTCGCTGTGTGAAGACAAAGGGAGAAAAGAGAGCGAAGAAGGACTTTAAAGCCGATACGCAGAGCCTTTATTTTTAAATACATTTCTGAGTGGATAGTATCTCCACCCTTGACTCTTGTATGCTGCATAAATGGGAATAAAAAATATATATTTTTAAGAGTTAAAATTGACCGCAAAGTTGGCGTTCGAGCTGCCCCGCTGAGCCAGCCAGCCCTGAGTGCGTGACGTCACAGCAGGAACCGGTTTTAAGGCCGAGGCCTTTTACAGCTATAGACCAAAGTCATATAAATAAAAATTTATGGTGAAAGTAAGAAATAGTGTTACCGACTCGCTCAGCTAAGACTGATTTGACTTCACTGATTGTGGGTCGACTCTCATTAAAACAGGATAGGTGCTATAACTTCTGCAACATACATGTACATGCATGCATTTTCACTGATAAAACGTAAAAGGCGAATTAAATAATCAGATGAACTGAGACAATCACATTCTGAAGCAAATTAAATAATCGTTACATGGATTAATCTAAATGTAGGTAAACAACGTGTTGTTTTTTTTATCCAAATGAGAGTCTGCGCTTACCCGTCTGTGTTCTCGCTTCTTGAAGGCCGATCTTGTGGCCGATTGTTTGGAAACAATCTGACTTTCAGTTGCTCGTTCAGTTCTCCGTTCATTCGCTTCTTCCACATAAGGGCAATATCCAGCAGAGAGATCAGACGGCTGCTTCACTCTTTCTCCATTTTCTCCATACTGAGTACTCCGCCATTACTGCTCGGCTCAGGCAATTACTAAAACACGGGACGTCACCAGTTTTAGCAACAACCGCGGGGAGGTCACTGCTCGAGCGATATGTCCTGTCCCGTCCCGGGTTTTAGCAACAACCCTCGGCTCACGCTCCGGGAGAACTGGTGCAACCGAACTTACTTTCCTTTTCTTGTAGTTTTCTTTTCCTTTAATTGTTGGTACTGCAGGGGCGGCACGGTGGTGTAGTGGTTAGCGCTGTCGCCTCACAGCAAGAAGGTCCGGGTTCGAGCCCCGTGGCCAGTGAGGGCCTTTCTGTGCGGAGTTTGCATGTTCTCCCCGTGTCCGCGTGGGTTTCCTCCGGGTGCTCCGGTTTCCCCCACAGTCCAAAGACATGCAGGTTAGGTTAACTGGTGACTCTAAATTGAGCGTAGGTGTGAATGTGAGTGTGAATGGTTGTCTGTGTCTATGTGTCAGCCCTGTGATGACCTGGCGACTTGTCCAGGGTGTACCCCGCCTTTCGCCCGTAGTCAGCTGGGATAGGCTCCAGCTTGCCTGCGACCCTGTAGAAGGATAAAGCGGCTAGAGATAATGAGATGAGATGAGATGTTGGTACTGCACCCTCTTTCAATACGGAATTATAGCCAACACTCCTCAACAGATCAGAGGTCTCGTACGAGTCTTCAGTAAAATGTGCAGAGCAGAGGAGAGACCACTTCGTAGCCGCCCAATGTGCCCGTAAACTTCTCGCAAAACGCGTCCAAATCTTTGCAGTTTGAACATTCTTGGGCCATGAATGCAACGTAAATCCACCTTCTGTCGTGTTGCTGCACCCGCCAGCAACACATCTACATGGCATGGTGATAAATTAGCTCAAAATGGAGGATCGGAGTTGCAGTCAGCTCTGTGTTTTAGTATAGCGGAAATGGCGACGAGACCGATAGACTTCCTGCTGTGACGTTACGGACATCAAGGTCATTCACTCAGATCGCTACCTATATAAATCACTTTAATCGTACAAATTACTCTATTAGATTTATTGTTAACGCTTAAAACTATTCCTGTGCCATTCTTGATGTCTCAAGGCGTTTATAAACGAAAGTGAGGCCATGGCTCTGCGTATATGCTTTAAGAAGAAATATAGTCAGGAATGTGACTGAAGTGACACTGTTAGAAACAGGTCTTCCTTTTTCGTCTGTGTTGTTTAAAGAATGCTTCAATGGGAAAAATGTTAATCTCACGAGTTCTTGCTCGAACTATCTCATGTCACACGTCCCCCTTCCCCCCTTTTCCAGTCAGCCAAGGCTAGTTAATCCTGGCTCAGTGTTGAGGAATGAGCTGATCAAGCTCTCTTGCTTCTCCTAATGCCTGAAATCTGACCCAATCATCCTTAACATGTGTTACTCTTAGTTCTCTTTTGTGTTGTCTCAGTCTCACACTTTCACTCAGGCTTACACACCACCAGATTTCTATTAGGAGTGACTCATGTAGTGAAAGCTGACTGTTTATGCATTCCTTCTTCTTAATATTCACAAATTAGAGACATAACAAGGCTCTCTTTGTCTCTCACTTTTTCACACTCTTTCATTTGTTGTGGCTCTCAGGGAGAAATAAGATTGGTAAGAGCATCTCTGATCTGTTCTGTAGACCTGTGTGATCTTCCCCCTTTTTTTAAATTCATCTTTTACGTGTGATATTTCACAAGGTTGACCTTTTCTGAAATCATATTTAGGCATGCAATTGTAGTCCTAGAAATAGAACCCTTATTTATTTATTTATTTATTTATACGTCGTGTGATTTTAGATCTTGAACACGACATAGTGACCTCTCTGTCTCATAACTGATCTTTCATCTTTGTGAATCATCCCCTCAACCTTTAAACCAGATTACCAAATGTTTTAGGATGAAAGTTAGTGTGCATAAAGTTACAGCAAACACTGCCCCCTGCTGGAGTGGAAAGATATCTCATCTCATCTCATCTCATCTCATCTCATTATCTCTAGCTGCTTTATCCTGTTCTACAGGGTCGCAGGCAAGCTGGAGCCTATCCCAGCTGACTACGGGCGAAAGGCGGGGTACACCCTGGACAAGTCGCCAGGTCATCACAGGGCTGACACATAGACACAGACAACCATTCACACTCACATTCACACCTACGGTCAATTTAGAGTCACCAGTTAACCTAACCTGCATGTCTTTGGACTGTGGGGGAAACCGGAGCACCCGGAGGAAACCCACGCGGACACGGGGAGAACATGCAAACTCCGCACAGAAAGGCCCTCGCCGGCCACGGGGCTCGAACCCGGACCTTCTTGCTGTGAGGCGACAGCGCTAACCACTACACCACCGTGTAAAGATATGAGACAAAATAATATAATGGTTCTGTGTGTGAGAGCAGTATTTCTGAATCGCTGGAATGATGAAGTGGAAAATCAGCATGCATGCACTGTAAATATATTTTATTTTATTATATACTACTTTTGATATGACAACATTACAACAGTGCTTTGCTCTCTATAGGTCCTCCTCCACTGAATGGTGCAGATGAGCAGGTATCATCAGCCTCCATTTTTGAGCATGTGGACCGGATATCCCGCTCAGCTGATGGCGCCAACAAGCGCTTCTCCAGCAAGATCCAGCTGATTGCCATGCAGCCCATGCCGGCTCTGCCCTTACCCTGCCCTGCAACCGACACCAAGGCTACCGACAATGCCAAGATGAACAAAGAGGTACACTTCCATCTACACTAGAGTATTTCTGAATTATTCTGTAATTCTTAATGGAAAACTCGGGTTTATGCAATCCTCCACCCAAAATGTAGCCAGTCAGTCATGATACTGCATATTTAGTGTCCAAAATTTGTACTTTTTAACTTTTGCACGAGAACGGATATGTAACGGATGTCTATCTTATCAAAACCTTTTTAATAAGTACATTTCTGTAAATACATCACTCAAAGAAAATCCAGTTAAGTAATGACACACAGACTTTCTTTTGTGGTTCAGGACAAATTATGACTTGAAAATGAACAGAACGTGACTGTGTATCTGAACACTGTAACATTCTGGACTCGGCCATCTTGGATCAATCACTACGGACATTTCCATAAATCAGCCAAATGAATAAAAATCAGAATCACAAGTTTGAAGTTGGAATTGTACCGGAAATGTGAATTATAATATAGTTTTCACTTTTAATAAAACACAATTATATATCTTAACATTTTTAGAGTAAGAATATGAAGATTGGTCTATTTAACAGTTATTCCACGAAATCGAGTTATAGACCCCTTCGCATGTTTGTAAACAAACCGACCGTTGCCAGGATGCGCGCGCAGCCTGGACTCAGAAACAATGGCGCTGCCCATAGACCGGCATTATGAGCTGTCAGATTGTGCAAAACAATTGTCGTTACAAGATCGAGAATGCTACATAAATAAGTTAACTCTAACAAGTGGACATCGCCTACCGGATCCGTATTTAATTAAAGAGTGGACGGACGATGTTAGTAAGTTCCCTGGTATACGATGGCCAGATATATACTCGTACCTTATTGACCAGACTTCAGTGTACACCCACGAAAAACTTCGTGCCTACAAGTCTTTAGACGCATATGATTATGTTATGTGCGGGCATGTACAGAACGTGTTTTACACTGAAATTGTTTTAATCAAATTATGCCAGTGATGTGATGGCAATGTGGCTTTAGCTACAACAGCAAATCCCAACACTAAACAGCAATTTGCAGGAGGTAATGGCATGAAAGGAATGATAGTGTAAAGAGTGCAGCTAAGAGAAATCAGAGCTGCGTAAAAAGCGAGAGGCAGAGAGCAGAAATGAAGCTGAACGGGGCGGGAGCTAGGTTAGAGCAGTCAGCCTAAGTTGGCATTTAGAGTGAGGGCACACAATTTTATCTTTCCATCCTTGCTTTAAAATTGTGATTTTCGGCATACGCAAATAATGATGGCACAAAATCTGGACTGCTTGAGTCAAGCGAGAGCTCTCCTACAAACAAAATTGCATGCGAAGCTAAGTTAACATGCTAACAATATTCATTACATTGTGTAACTATGACCCAGCTAATCAGACAAACGTTACCAAAGTATTTTGCTATATCAATAAACAAAGACTAGAAAGAATAAAAAAGAAAGATTTAATAAATAGCCTGATCTTACCTGTGATGAAGTGGGCGCCGCAAACCCGCGCATTTTTGATGGTGCTTTCATCCCAGTCTACACGTTTGATGGCTTGTAGTCATAGACGTCGGCGATTTTTTTTGGAATGGGTGAGATCCTGCTGGAATTCTGTACATTTTAACCCCATCACTGCTACGATTCTGACACCCGACAACACAACAACTAGGCATCGCTGAGTCTTTTTTGGGTCCAGGCTGCGCGCGCAATTTCCGCTTACGTATGAATGATGTGTACTGCGAAGGGGTCTATACACGAGCTGATAGTCATACTGTACATGACTTGGCTATTAAGCCATGTACAACAAGACTGAGTAGAATAACTGTTTTATTCTATCCACATTTCCCTGGATTTTGAGAAACAGAGCATTTTTATTTTTGCAAATTCGATAAATAAAAACTTTCTACAAAACGTCTGACAAAATCATTTCCGCTTAGAATGTAAACAAACCGGCGAAATGACAGGGGCAATTTGTGGAAAATGCCATAATAATAATAATAATTCTTGAAAAATAAAAAAGATATGTTCTTACAATCAAATACTTTCATTCCATATTTTGTTGCTTTTTTTGTATTTTTGGGGGTTTTGTTTAAGAGTTTTTATTTCATCCTCAGTCGGTTCAGCAACACGCGCCGCCATTTTGTTTTTCTCTACTCGTGGTACACTACCGTTCAAAAGTTTGGGGTCACCCAGACAATTTTGTGTTTTCCATGAAAAGTCACACTTTTATTTCCCACCATAAGTTGTAAAATGAATAGAAAATATAGTCGAGACATTTTTCTGGCCATTTTGAGCATTTAATCGACCCCACAAATGTGATGCTCCAGAAACTCAATCTGCTCAAAGGAAGGTCAGTTTTATAGCTTCTCTAAAGAGCTCAACTGTTTTCAGCTGTGCTAACATGATTGTACAAGGGTTTTCTAATCATCCATTAGCCTTCTGAGGCAATGAGCAAACACATTGTACCATTACAACACTGGAGTGAGAGTTGCTGGAAATGGGCCTCTATACACCTATGGAGATATTGCACCAAAAACCACACATTTGCAGCTAGAATAGTCATTTACCACATTAGCAATGGATAGAGTGGATTTCTGATTAGTTTAAAGTGATCTTCATTGAAAAGAACAGTGCTTTTCTTTCAAAAATAAGGACATTTCAAAGTGACCCCAAACTTTTGAACGGTAGTGTATACAAGGCTAAAGAATGCAATGACATGACGTAGCGTGTTATGATTAGTCCACAATTTTATCAAGCTTAGACAGTCATTTTAGTCCAGTAGCTAACCTGGATAGTCAGTGAACATCCGGCTGTGTCTCTTTACCTTCTTTCTGCATTAAAATGTGTTGTAAACCATACCGATCTACATTCATACTGTATATATTTTATAGTATCCGTCTTGAACACAGGAAGTGGTATATGTATGTAAAACCAAGAGAAAATAACTAGGTGTACAGATTCATGTACTGAATATAGCAGGGTCAATAAATGACTCCACCCGGTCATATTAGGTAAAGAACACCCTTCATCAGAGGGTCACCAACATCCGGGTGACCCTCTGATGAAGACGGAAGTTACACCGTCGAAGCTACACATGTCAGGTAAAGGAAAAAACTTTTACATGTTTGAAACAAAAGAAAACTAATGATTTGATTTGGATAGTCAGTGAGTTTCACATTATTGTTGTATTATAAACTGCCACACAAGCACCCATTACAGCCCTGACTTTAACCTTCAAGCGACCAAGCTATTTTAGCGACTAAAGCTGGGCATACACTGTGCGATTTTTGGCCCGATTTTGACACGATTTTCACTCGTGCGACTATTTTCTAATCATCCATTAGCCTTCTGAGGCAATGAGCAAACACATTGTACCATTAGAACACTGGAGTGAGAGTTGCTGGAAATGGGCCTCTATACACCTATGGAGATATTGCACCAAAAACCAGACATTTGCAGCTAGAATAGTCATTTACCACATTAGCAATGTATAGAGTGGATTTCTGATTAGTTTAAAGTGATCTTCATTGAAAAGAACAGCGCTTTTCTTTCAAAAATAAGGACATTTCAAAGTGACCCCAAACTTTTGAACGGTAGTGTATATGAGCTGATAGCCTAGTAGTAGAGTAGCCAATCGGCGCACATGATTGCTCATATCCAGTGAATGTGGATAGAATAACATGTTTATGTACTGAGGGAAGCGTTTTGTAAATCAGAGTTTTCTTCTGCCAGACTGCCTCTTTCACTCCACTACTTACCAAAGACTGGATGGCATAAATGATTCGCCCAGTAAAACTCATAACATTACACAACAGGAAACCTTGCCAGAATTGTAAGCAGTTATAGCCCTCTCGCTCTCTCTCTCTTTCCTGTCTCTCTTCCCTACACAGATCCAGGTTGCTCTGAGGCAAAAGTCTGAGATTGAGCACCATCGCAATAAGATCCGTCTCCGAGCTAAGAGGAAGGGCCACTATGACTTCCCCGCCATGGACGATCTCATGGACAGCCTGGGGGATGCCAAAGAGCAGGACCGCATCTACCAGAAGGCTCAGATGCAAATCGATAAGATCCTAGACCCGGATAGCCGCGTGCCCCCCCTCTACACAGAGCCCAAGAAAAGGTTAGGAAGAGGAAGGGCGTGTTATGTTATATTATTTACTTCATTCAATACATGCAGACTCATTCAGTGTAATTGTGTGTGCCAGTGGCAGAGAAAAGCGTTCGCCCAAGCAGAGAAAGAAGCAGCAGATGAATGGAGATCTGACAGACGCAGACAGAGACAGACTTATCACTAACGACAGTGACGGCACGTACAAGAAGTACCCAGGAGTCAACAATGTAGCATATGTGGTATGAGCGTTGGTTAATGATGTTGACATTCATATAAACCATTTTATCTGAACATACTGAGATTTTTTTTCCCCTTTTCAGTCGGATCCTGACCAGGGCCCTGAAGCTCAAAGTCCATCCCCGACTGATGAAGTCTTTCTGAGCTCAGTGTCGCCCCCAGCAGGCCACACCGCCCCTCCTCCACCCTACCTGCCCCCTCAGCCCTCTATAGAGGAGGCCCGGCAGCAAATGCACTCGCTGCTTGATGATGCTTTTGCCCTGGTATCCCCCTCTTCACAGGCCACCAATGCCGGCATCACGCTGCCTGGGTTGGGGGTCAGGAGTGAACACACAGCTCTTTCCAGCCCTCCATCACGTGGCCCACGACCCTGTGGGCCTTCGTATCCTGTACTCAGCCCCTTCTCTGGGGTAAGATATACTTTTAACAGTGACTATGTGACATGAGTGACAAAAAGGTCTTCTGTTCTTTTTGCCAAGATTACACTGATCCTTTTTCTTTTTTTTTCATAACTTTAATTACAGCACTTAAACCTGGGGCATAAACAAGGGGTCCAGCATCTTTCAAACTAATTATATAGATTTAGAGCTCAATTTACAGATAAACTGTCTTCCAAAAGTATTCATCCCCCTTGGTGTTTGTCCTGTTTTGTCGCATTACAAGCTGGAATTAAAATGGATTTTTGGAGCGTTAGCACCATTTGATTTACACAACATGCCTACAACTTTAAAGGTGCAAATTTGTTGTTTTATTTTGACACAAGCAATAATTCAGATGAAAAAAAACAGAAATCTGGAGTGTGCATACAGTAGGTATTCACCCCCTTTCGTATGAAACCCCTAAATAAGAGCTGGTCCAACCAATTAACTTCATAAGTCACATAATTACTTGACTGAATGCACACTGATGGATCTTAAAGTGTCACATGATCTGTCACATGATGTCTGTATAACTCACCCTGTTCTGGAAGGACCCTGACTCTCCAACACGACTAAGCAAGCAACATGAAAACCAAGGAGCCTCCAAACAGGTCAGAGACCAAGTTGTGGAGAAGTATAGATCAGGGTTGGGTTATAAAAAATATCCCAAAGTTTGAATATCCCACAGAGCACCATTAAATCCATTAGAGCAAAATGGAAAGAACATGGCACCACTACAAACCTGACAAGAGAAGGCCGCCCACCAAAACTCACAGACCGGACAAGGAGGGCATTAATCAGAGACGCAACAAAGACACCAAAGATAACACTGAAGGAGCTGCAGAGATCCACAGCGGAGATGGGAGTATCTGTCCATAGGACCACTTTAAGCCGTACACTCCACAGAGCAGGGCTTTATGGAAGAGTGGCCAGAAAAAAGTCATTGTTTAAGAAAACACGTTTGGAGTTTGCCCAACAGCATGTGGCCGACTCCCCAAACACATGGAAGAAGATTCTCTGGTCAAATGAGACTAAAATTGATCTTTTTGGCCATCATGGGAAACGCCATGTGTGGTGCAAACCCAATACCCTGAGAACACCATTCCTGCAGTGAAGCATGGTGGTGGCAGCATCATGCTGTGGGGATGTTTTTCATCTGCAGGGACAGGAAAGCTGGTCAGGACTGAAGGAAAGATGGATGGCACTAAATACAGGGCAATTCTGGAGGAAAACCTGTTTGAGTCAGCCAGAGGTTTGAGGCTGGGACGAAGGTTCACGGTCTAGCAGGACAATGACCCTAAACATACTGCTGAAGCTACACTGTAGTGGTTTAAAGCAAAACATTTAAATGTCTTGGAATGGCCTAGTCAAAGCCCAGACCTCAATCCAACTGAGAATCTGTGGCATAACTTGAAGATTGCTGGACACCAATGCAGCCCATCTAACTTGAAGGAGTTGGAGCAGTTTTGCCTTGAGGAATGGGCAAAAATCCCAGAGGCTAGATGTGCTAAGCTAATCGAGACATACCCCAAGAGACTTGCAGATATAAGTGCAGCTCAACAAAGTATTGACTTTGGGGGGGGGGTGAATACCTATGCATACTCCAGATTTCTGGGGGGGGATTTCATATTAATTATTGTTTGTTTCAGGAAAAAAACAACCATTTTCACCTTTAAAGTTGTAGGCATGTTGTGTAAATCAAATGGTACGAACCTTCCAAAAACCTATTTTAATTCCAGCTTGTAATGCAATAAAACAGGACAAACACCAAGGGGGATGAATACTTTTGCAGGACACTGCATCTCTGACTGAAGAATTCATGAAACCATTCTACAAAAATACATGTTATAAGCGTTTCTAAATGCCCCAACAACGTTTCTGAGTCCAGGGAAACACTAGTCTGGCTAACGCGACTGCAAAGCTCTCCGAGCTATTGGTCTGGCCAAGATATTAAGCCCAACCGTTTCCCAGAGCCCGTGGTTGACCCGCCTCCCTGAAATGCCTCAGTTTGCTACTGGTCGAAGCCAGAAAAGGCTGTGACAAAGCTTAAACCAGTCACATCACTCTTTCCTCTGATGTACAGTATGTGACGCAACGGGGCTAACTGGTAGATTAAACTCTTACCGAAGCCGGTCGGGAGCAAGGCGAAAACGTCCTTCCTTTCAATAAATACCTCCAGGGCTGCTCTTTGCTCCGTTTTCAATGAGAACTTGCTCCATGTTCGTAATGTTTCTAGTGAATGAAGCGCTTCCGGCATAGATTCTGTAAACAATCTATGGCTTCCGGTCGCAGTTCTACTACATCAGTGCCTTGAACACGCCTCTACCCAGAGCCGTTGGAGATGCTCAAAGTTGATTGGTTCCCGATTTTTCGAGAGCTTGGAAGAGCTGGAGATAGCTTGCCTGGCCAGACTAAGCTCGCAACAGGCCCTCGTGTTGCGTCACGCTTAGGATGGGCGGGCCCATCCTAAGGATGTGGTGTTTCCCAGGCTAGGGAAACACCACAGAGGTGATAGTTATACAGCATTTATGGTGCCTTTTAAGAAGTAATTTGCAGGTTGTAACGATGTCATTCGCCACCTCAGCATATTCTATATGTGTAGTTGAAAAAAATACATGGCCGCCTCTGTGAAAGTGTGTCTTGTGTTTGCTGTATTAGAGCATGTAAAGCTCATTAAAAAAAAAAACTACTTTAACTACACTTTTACAGTTTCAGCCCTGAGTGGCTACTGGTACTGTTCTGCTGTAGTGAACGTCAAACATGTGCACCATTTTGGACTGAAATTGCAGCACAGCAATAACAACGGACAATAGTGAGTATAGTGTAAGTAACAAGCTCGCCAGCTAACATTAGTTATATGAGTGATAGCCCTTAAAGGTGATGTTTACCTTCTCAAAACACTGATTAATAGCAGAGCTCCTCGTGCGCACGTGGGGCAGAGCCGCATACTTTAGAGAATATCGTAATGCATCAACCTGATTTTTGATGGCTTGACCATACAACATCCACTTGCGTATGTACGAAGAGCGTGTACCACCACCCGACCACAAGTCCAGGGCAACGTATCTCGTAAACACTTGACCACCAGACAATGAAATTTGTATCTTTATTTACATAATATAGATGGGTTTTTATCCAGTGCTTATTTTTAATTTGCTCTTCAGAAAATAACGTGGGATTATTTACTAACAAACTATCAGTTAAAGGTGATGGCTACAGATGGATGTAACTGCAGGAAGGTTTATTTGCAATACAAGCAGGGATACAAATCCAAACGTTAGGCAAACAGCAGAGACATAAACAGGCAAGGATCATCCGAGGCGCAAACGGAACAGGCGAGGCAAGGTGAAAGGCAGAGTTCAAATAAACAAAGCAAAGTCAAAAACCAGCGTGAGCACAGAGATACAAGGCTTAGCACTGTGAGACACAGGGAATAACGCGTATACTTCACAAAGTCCTAGAGTTACCGGAGTCCTTATATGTGTGCCGTGATTGCGCTCTGATTAGTGACAAGTATATGTAATTATTGGTCCTTAAGGTGCACACAACGCGCTCAGAGCACAAAATGCGCATGGACATGAGTAACAGCTCGAAGCACGCGGATGAGACATGAACACTTGACCACCGGATAACAAAATTTATATCTTTATTTACATAAGGGAGATGGGTTTTTATTCAGTGCTTATTTTTAAAGCGAGACGGCCTTTCGATTTCATAAAATCAGTGAAATTTAGTTTCCTCTGAAATTTGGTCATTGTGATATATATGTTATTTACTAGCTGGGAGGTCCGTATCGTGAAATACCGTGACAGAGGTCTTGAAAGTACTGACCGAGGCCCTCGGTCACGGTATTTCACCATACGGACCGACCTAAGCTGATAAATGATATATTTTTTTTTCTTTACCAAATTCTAACAGAAAACGAGAGCGCCTGAAAGGGAAAACCGAGCCGAGCCGCCATTTTGAATCCTCATTCACGGCTGTAATGCAAATGGCTTCCTCCTCGGTATACAAGTGCACTTCCATGGCAGAAAAAAACTGCATTTTGCTGCCTATGTAGTCCCCTATTTATACAAATAGGAGTCATTCAGGATTCAGCCATGTTTTTGCTTGGCGTTAGCAACAGTTACAGGTTTTTAGCTTTCTCCTGAAATGTTTTCTTTTATTTCTTCTTCCTCAGGGTAGTAAAACTCACTTTCGCTGTGAACACTGTCATTATCGCTATCCATGATGTAAAATTAATGCTATAATCCTGAGAAATGCTGGCAAAAATTTATAAGATTTTTTTGATAATCTTATAAATAAATCTTATAAAAAAAGATAAATGTTGACAAAAAATGCTACTATGTTTGTCGTCGTTGTGAACGAGCGAGTCGCCAGAGGTCCATAACCGGGGTCCGTAACTGGGGTCCGTATCGTAGGATACGGACCCGCTTGCCAGCCAATCAGAGCACAGGATTTGATGGAAACCGGACCGCAGAAAAAATAAATACGTTTATTTCTGTAATATCGCACAAAATATCAGGCCATTCTGTGGCTGGGAAGTTATTTAATTTGAGGCGATTCCTGAGCAAATAATGAAATCGCTCGCTTCACGCAGTCAAGCAGACAGAGGAAGTCCGTGTGCGCATGCGCAGGTTTACCTTTGACCGTGCACTGACAGTGACATCATTCTGTTGCTAAACGAACAGCTGATCACACCGAGGTGCTCGCTGACCGCCGATATTTATTAGTTTGGTCCTGCGTTTCCTTTCCTTCGGATATAACATAACGTCTTCTCGCTTTCCATGACTGTAGTCGGTCTTTCATGTTTCATTCGCACACTCACGCCCTCCATTTTTCTCTCCTGCTTCAGATTTGTATCCCACAATGCCTTGTGCGAACGGGGAAAGCCCACCACGTGATGCATGACGCAGTATCTTGAATTGGGTCATGGTGAAGCAGGAAAAAATAGCGGAGAATTTAGGGCCATGTGGCTCTCATCTCATTATCTCTAGCCGCTTTATCCTGTCCTACAGGGTCGCAGGCAAGCTGGAGCCTATCCCAGCTGACTACGGGCGAAAGGCGGGGTACACCCTGGACAAGTCGCCAGGTCATCACAGGGCTGACACATAAACACAGACAACCATTCACACTCACATTCACACCTACGCTCAATTTAGAGTCACCAGTTAACCTAACCTGCATGTCTTTGGACTGTGGGGGAAACCGGAGCACCCGGAGGAAACCCACGCGGACACGGGGAGAACATGCAAACTCCGCACAGAAAGGCCCTCGCCGGCCACGGGGCTCGAACCCGGACCTTCTTGCTGTGAGGCGACAGCGCTAACCACTACACCACCGTGCCGCCGCCATGTGGCTCTAAATTCATTAATTGTTCTATTTTAAATAAATAAATAAATAAAATTGGAAGTCTGTGATTCAAGTTCAGTAGCTTTCAGTCCACTAAGCAAAAATAATTGGGTGTCGGGGAAAAATTCTTTTTATGACCTATACTTAAAAAATCTGAAAGGCAGTCTGGCTTCAAGTTGTTCTTTCAGAAAATAATGTGGGATTATTTACTAACACATTTTACGGAAATATTTATGACAGTTTCATATAAAACTAGTTAAAACAGTTTTATTAGTCCACTAGCTTGTTGGACAGTTGATAGTTTTGCTGTGATTGAGCTCTAATCAGGAACAGGTACTTGCTAATTTGTCCTAATGGCGTGTGCACGCTTTGCCGTTTGCGGCTGCACACAGCACACGTGGACATGACAGATGTAACCAGAAAACTGTTTGACATATTAAGTTTGATATTCGATCGTAACTATACAGTAATGATGTAAAGTGAAAGCACTGGTTCACTGCTGTCCACCAGGCACCCAGCAGAGTCACACCATAATAAACGTCGTGGTGCTTCTGGCGCATGGCATGCGGTGTCAAAGAAAGGAATAAATATGTATTGGTCTGACTGTCACAAGTCAATGCTGCAATTTACTGATGCAAAATGCACAACACTACATGGTTCGGTGGTTCATATTATATCATAATATTATTTTATTCAAGTTGATTTTGTGCCCTTGCAAATATTTTACTCATACACTCATCAGGAGCTCCGCTTTTAGGCAGTGCCAAAGTAGAGAACACTTTACACTGTTTACAGTGTGTACTCGCACGTTGGTTTGATGTCACTCCATAAAAGAGAAAGGAACTTGAGGAACTTGGCAAGTTGACAAGTTGAAATTTCAAGTTGAAGGGTATTTCCTGTGGCTTTTACTGGTTGGAGGTGGGGACTTACAAGGTGCAACCTCACCACACATGCAGCATTAGCAATTACTTTTACTTTAGCTCGAAAAGGGGGCAATTTTTTTTAGTCTGAAACTGCACGAGATAAATTGGCCTCTGAAGTAAAAGGAGTGCTAACAACGCTATTATTTAAATTAGGTTAATGCTTGATCTTTATGACATCCTAGTTTTTTACAGCTCTGTGTGAGCCAAGAGTAAGTGACTAAAGCTGATTAACTGCAGTCGAATGAGGTCATGTGATCAGAACGTTTCCTGCACACAGTCCTGGAAGCATGCAAAGTGGTGCTTGAAAGTTTGTGAACCCTTTAGAATTTTCTGTATTTCTGCATAAATATGACCTAAAACATCATCAGATTTTCACACAAGTCCTAAAAGTAGATAAAGAGAACCCAGTTAAACAAATGAGACAAAAATATTATACTTGGTCATTTATTTATTGAGGAAAATGATCCAATATTACATATCTGTGAGTGGCAAAAGTATGTGAACTTCTAGGATTAGCAGTTAATTTGAAGGTGAAATTAGAGTCAGGTGTTTTCAATCAATGGGATGACAATCAGGTGTGAGTGGGCACCCTGTTTTATTTAAAGAAATATTTAAAGATCTCAGAAAAAGCGTCGTTGATGCTCATCAGGCTGGAAAAGGTTACAAAACCATCTCTAAAGAGTTTGGACTCCACCAATCCACAGTCAGACAGATTGTGTACAAATGGAGGAAATTCAAGACCATTGTTACCCTCCCCAGGAGTGGTCGACCAACAAAGATCACTCCAAGAGCAAGGCGTGTAATAGTCGGCGAGGTCACAA
The DNA here is from genome assembly GCF_027579695.1 of Neoarius graeffei. NCBI lineage: Eukaryota > Metazoa > Chordata > Actinopteri > Siluriformes > Ariidae > Neoarius > Neoarius graeffei. The sequence goes on from NC_083574.1 coordinate 41,995,007, forward strand.
AGGACCCCAGGGTAACTTCTAAGCAACTGAAGGCCTCTCTCACATTGGCTAATGTTCATGAGTCCACCATCAGGAGAACACTGAACAACAATGGTGTGCATGGCAGGGTTGCAAGGAGAAAGCCACTGCTCTCCAAAAAGAACATTGCTGCTCGTCTGCAGTTTGCTAAAGATCACGTGGACAAGCCAGAAGGCTACTGGAAAAATGTTTTGTGGACGGATGAGACCAAAATAGAACTTTTTGGTTTAAATGAGAAGCATTATGTTTGGAGAAAGGAAAACACTGCATTCCAGCATAAGAACCTTATCCCATCTGTGAAACATGGTGGTGGTAGTATCATGGTTTGGGCCTGTTTTTCTGCATCTGGGTCAGGACGGCTTGCCATCATTGATGGAACAATGAATTCTGAATTACACCAGCCAATTCTAAAGGAAAATGTCAGGACATCTGTTCATGAACTGAATCTCAAGAGAAGGTGGGTCATGCAGCAAGACAACGACCCTAAGCACACAAGTCGTTCTACCAAATAATGGTTAAAGAAGAATAAAGTTAATGTTTTGGAATGGCCAAGTCAAAGTCCTGACCTTAATCCAATGGAAATGTTGTGGAAGGACCTGAAGCGAGCAGTTCATGTGAGGAAACCCACCAACATCCCAGAGTTGAAGCTGTTCTGTACGGAGGAATGGGCTAAAATTCCTCCAAGCCGGTGTGCAGGACTGATCAACAGTTACCGGAAACATTTAGTTGCAGTTATTGCTGCACAAGGGGGTCACACCAGATACTGAAAGCAAAGGTTCACATACTTTTGCCACTCACAGATATGTAATATTCGATCATTTTCCTTAATAAATAAATGACCAAGAATAATATTTTAGGACTTGTGTGAAAATCTGAGGATGTTTTAGGTCATATTTATGCAGAAAATTCTAAAGGGTTCACAAACTTTTAAGCACCACTGTATAATATAAAGAAAAAATAATTATAAACGCTCACTCATGCATGTGGGATGATTTACAGAAAGTATTTTCTTGCCACTAACCTAGAACACAAATCCACCATGAGTCGACTTGGTGTAGCCAGTGGGTTGGGAATATGGCAGAAATGTGAGGTGCAGCAGCCAAGTCCACTTCCTGTTGACCTCCTTGTCTTTACATATGTTGTTTTGCAATGAGGCAATAAACTGGACAAGAAGTGTTTTAAAATGTCTAAAGGTGTACGTGTCTTCATTTTCAGAGATATTCTGATATAGGCCTGTCACCTTCGACAGGACAAGGCTTAATGCACAGGTAAGCTAAAAATATCTGCATACGTTTTACGTTGAAATGGAAAGTTGGCATGCAAATGAAGGTCTGATGATTGTGTGGACTTCTGTGATTAAACATTATTATTTTTTTTTTTTTTTATAAGCACCTCATTTGTGAAATTAAGGTCCTGATTTGGCATTTTATTAACTGCATGATGATTTCGATGATTTCCTGTACGCATTGCACTGTCGAGTCTCTCCTAGTGCTTTTCTTTCTCTCCCTGTCTCCATTTAGCCAGTGGACACATCATGGTTCCTCATTAATAATTCAAGTGTAGGACATTTTTATTTGACCAATTCAGCGGAGCATGTTTGTGCTCTTGGTGCTTTATTTTACACGACACATCCAAAATCAGTGTTCAGATTCCACTAGGAAATAACAGTCGTGTATTTTTCTACCTCAGGGTTTGAGACAGAGTTTGGTCAGTTACAGTCCTGAAGCACCACAACACTGCCGAGTTCAGCAGCTGTAACATAACATACCTGATTGCAAACCATACCAAACTCCGGTTACTTAGGCCTTTCTCTTTGCCAGAAGAGAGTGCTCTGTGTACAACTTGATCCTGGTGTGATACATGAATCTTACAGACATTCTGTACTCACTAACCGTTGCAGGTCGGGTTTGGGATGTGGTTACCCTCAAGCAGAAGGAGTTGGTGGAGAGCAGCTGCAGTCTGAGGGGCTCTACAACAGCAGAGGGGGCTATATCGATGAACTGCCTTCTTCTGCCAGGCCTCGGCCAGTAGGGGGCACAACAGGTACATGTTACACATGGAAAGTAGGACGTGTACGAAGAGCGTATGGCTCATCTCATTATCTGTAGCCGCTTTATCCTGTTCTACAGGGTCGCAGGCAAGCTGGAGCCTATCCCAGCTGGCTACAGGCGAAAGGCGGGGTACACCCTGGACAAGTCGCCAGGTCATCACAGGGCTGACACATAGACACAGACAACCATTCACACTCACATTCACACCTACGCTCAATTTAGAGTCACCAGTTAACCTAACCTGCATGTCTTTGGACTGTGGGGGAAACCGGAGCACCCGGAGGAAACCCACGCGGACACGGGGAGAACATGCAAACTCCGCACAGAAAGGCCCTCGCCGGCCACGGGGCTCGAACCCGGACCTTCTTGCTGTGAGGCGACAGCGCTAACCACTACACCACCGTGCCGCCCGCGTATGGCTCTACTTATTATATTTATAATCAAACCCCAAGTAATGAATTACCTCTGTTCTTAATAATCTGTTATTCCTATATGAAAAGACAATGAAAATTGACCTCCACGGCCAGTCCCTGATTTCATCATCGTTTTATTATCACTTGTGGCTTTCATATTCAGTGTCAAATGTCTTTATTTCATTGGATAAAAGTACATATCAGATGTTACAAATTAAAATAGATAAAAAAAGACAATACACAATATTTACAATTATAAAATACACTACAAAATCTAAAAGGAAAAGGGAAAAAAATGATGTAGCTAAATTTATATCTAAATATTAACCTGTTAAAAAAAATTCTTAAAGCGTCCAGTGTTGATCTTAGGTCTTATACAGATTCTATTTCTAAAGCGCTCGGATGAGTCTTTATAAGTAGCGAAGAAGCTATGTAAAGGATGGTCTCTATTTTTGATTTTATTAAAAAGTCAGCGGTCACACTTCTCGAAAAGCTCCAAGATGTTAAAACTAGTTGATTTATAGCATCTTTTTAAAAAGCACTGGACAACAGTAAGATCTGAAGCACTAGCAGCGTAAACTGGAAGGCCTTAGGATATTTTCGGGAGAACTATCGCATTAAAGAGATGGTCTACTTCATCTTGCGTGTAACCTTCTTTGCGCAGACTTCTAATTACAAGTAGGCATTTGTTAGCTTCATACAGCTTTTTCTTAACACTAAATTTACAGTTATTCTGAAAAGTTATTCCTAAAATAGACACACTACTATACTGCCTGATATTATACAACATAGAAAAGTCAATAGCATTACCTTTCTTGCGTAGAACTATCCATCCATTATCTCTAGCCGCTTTATCCTGTTCTACAGGGTCACGGGCAAGCTGGAGCCTATCCCAGCTGACTACGGGCGAAAGGCGGGGTACACCCTGGACAAGTCGCCAGGTCATCACAGGGCTGACACATAAACACAGACAACCATTCACACTCACATTCACACCTACGGTCAATTTAGAGTCACCAGTTAACCTAACCTGCATGTCTTTGGACTGTGGGGGAAACCGGAGCACCCAGAGGAAACCCACGCGGACACGGGGAGAACATGCAAACTCCACACAGAAAGGCCCTCGCCGGCCACGGGGCTCGAACCCGGACCTTCTTGCTGTGAGGCGACAGCGCTAACCACTACACCACCGTGCCGCCCCTGCACAGAACTAATTCTTTACATTTAGTGGTGTTACAATGCATTGAGTTTTCCTTGGTCCAGGCCATAAACTTTTGTAGAGCTATATCAGATTTATCTGGCAAATCTCTTGACACAGAAACTAAAATAGTGGAGTCATCAGCGTATTTAGTTTGAGACATTTTTCTTAGCCTTTGGAGGTGATCGCTTCATTATCACAAAGACACGCACATGCGGCGATACCGCTGCAACAAGTCAGCGACTCGTGATTTTTTTTTTTGTCGCAGAATATGAAGCAGGTTTGATACCTGCGATCTATCACAAGCAACAAAAAAATCGCCGTCGCAAATATCCGCACACGAAGCAGTTTCTCGCTCGCGTCAAAAAGTTGCATGACCAAGCGACGGAAAATCGTCCGTGTGCGCCGGACTTAACACTCCCTTGTGTGGTCCCTTTGTTAACTACTTTCCACTCACAAATAACACTGTTGTACACTACTCACTGTCTTCTGTCTGCTAAAAAACTTACATACCAATTAACCATATGCAGGTTTAAAGGACAGAGTTTCAATTCGGAAAATAGAAACTTTGGCCACACTATACACCTAAATATCTCTGCAACAATGTTGGACATTTAATCCAGATTTGTGACACTTTATAATTTTGGAACAATTTTTAAATTTGCCGTCTCCAACAGTTTAATTTATTGTGGCTAAGTTGTATTGGAATTTGATGATAAATCCATTGATGCGACTTGCAAAGTTTGAGAGAGTAAACAGCACCTGGACACATTTCACTGAAAGGCTGGACATCATTTAGTCTGAACAGTGTCATGATCCAGCACATCTATCAGAAGCTCGGTTTTACAGTCACTTAAAGCCGATACGCAGAGCCTTTATTTTTAAATAAATTTGAGTGGATAGTATCTCCACCCTTGACTCTTGTATGCTGCATAAATGGGAATTTAAAAAATATATATTTTTGAGAGTTAAAATCGATCGCAAAGTTGGCGTTCGAGCTGCCCTGCTGAGCCAGCCAGCCCTGAGTGCGTGATGTCACAGCGGGAACCGGTTTTAAGGCCAAGACCTTTGACAGCTATAGACCAAAGTCATATAAATAAAAAATTATGGTGAAAGTAAGAAATCCCGTTACCGACTTGCTCAGCTAAGACTGATTTGACTTCATTGATTGTGGGTTGACTCTCATTCAAACAGGATAGGTGTTATAACTTCTGCAACATGCATGTACATGCATGCATTTTCACTGATAAAACGTAAAAGGCTAATTAAATAATCAGATGAACTGAGACAATCGCATTCTGAAGCAAATTAAATAATCTTATACTGGTAACTTCAACACACAATACAAGTTACATGGATTAATCTAAATGCAGGTAAACGTGTTGTTTTTGTATCCAAATGAGAGTCGGAGCTTGTAGTCGGCCAGCCAACGGCAGCAAAAGTGCTTAAAAAACTTTTGATGGCAAAGTCTTGTTAAAAGTTTGCAACCATGCTAGAAGTTAGCAGCATGGACTAAGGTTTCAGAATCACCCGGTTGCCAACATGGAACTTGACCTTTAAGGTCAAATTTGAAGGTCAAAAGGTCAAAAACAATGCATTTTATGGTTAGTCTTTTTTGGGGGCCTTATATTCATGGAATTCTTTTTCAAATGTTGGCAACCATCTCATCTCATTATCTGTAGCCGCTTTATCCTGTTCTACAGGGTCACAGGCAAGCTGGAGCCTATCCCAGCTGACTACAGGCAGGGTACACCCTGGACAAGTCACCAGGTCATCACAGGGCTGACACATAGACACAGACAACCATTCACACTCACATTCACACCTACGCTCAATTTAGAGTCACCAGTTAACCTAACCTGCATGTCTTTGGACTGTGGGGGAAACCGGAGCACCCGGAGGAAACCCACGCGGACACGGGGAGAACATGCAAACTCCGCACAGAAAGGCCCTCGCCGGCCCCGGGGCTCGAACCCGGACCTTCTTGCTGTGAGGCGACAGCGCTAACCGCTACACCACCGTGCCGCCTGTTGGCAACCATGCTAGAAGTTATCAATAAAGTCTAAGGTTCCAGAATCTAGTGGTTGCCAAAATCATATTTCAAATTTAAGGTGAAATTTGAAGGTAAAAAAGTAAAATAAATAAATTAAATGGGTGGTTCGTCCGTTTTTGGGGGATCTATTTACATGCTATTCTTTTTTTAAAAGTTGGAAACTATGCTAGAAGTCATCAGTAGGGTCTGAAGTTCCAGACTTCAGTGGTTGCCAAAGTCATATTTGTACTTTAATGTCAAATTTGAAAATTAATAATAATAATAAAAAAAACCAGAAGCGGGGATGTTCTGATTCGTCTTTTTGTGGGGTTGTATTTTCATGGCATTCTTTTTAAAAGCTGGCAACCATGTTATTAATTATCAGCAGGGTCTGAGGTTTCAGATTCCAGTGGTAATATAATATAATATAATATAATATAATATAATATAATATAATATAATATATGCTCAAGACTTTATATTGGGATGCTTGATTTAGCTCATCATGGAGCGACTCTGGCCAGTCAGCCTTGAACATTCTGAAATGTATAATTCGAACTGGTTTTCACCAAGACACATCATAGCTCATTAACATAAAATTAACTAAAACCGAATTTTAAATTTTCACCCTGGTCACCCAATTCACTTTATTCTTTTGTTCTATGTGAAGCACATTAAGCTGCCTGTATGAAATGTGCTATATAAATAAAATCTGCCTTGCCTTGGCTCACCAGCGACTTTGCTTTGGCCACCCAATTCACAGACTCCAATAATGACTTCTTATGTTTCTCATGTGAGCACAAGGTCAGATGATTATTGAGATGAAGCAATCTTGACATGTTACCGCCAACGAGTGATGCATTGGCATTGCATCTTGCACGTGCAAATCATCAGGCAAAGGTATGGCTGCAGTCTGACAAGGTATACGTTAATGAAAGCCCTGAGGAGACAGGTGGTTGGAAAGTGGTAGACCAACACTTGGTGGCTGTGTGGCAAAGGAAGCCTCCAGTTCCACATAGTTGCTTAGAACTGATAACATGTGGTTGTAGAACCAAGTGTCGTACACATGCCTGCAGTTGCCTGAAGAATGGACAGCCCTGTATACCTGCATGTGGTTGTGATGCAGATGGATGTTTAAACACTGCAGGGATGGAACATGATAAGGATGAGACAACCTTTTTGTAATAACAGCAACAATAAGTGCAACGCTACACAACTACTACAAATACATAAAATTGAAAATACTACAAAAATATTCAGTCTGTAATCACATTTGAATTTGAATTCTTGCCTTGAAACAAAGAAACAATCTGTTGACATACAGTCCTGTTATTCAGTCACTGTAGAAAACGTTTTGTGTTATTCATACCACAATAATAATGGCCATATAAATTCTACATATTAATCCATATAATTCATCAATATATTTGAACTTCCTATCGCCCAGGTACTAATTATCCAATATCTATGGCAAACAATTTGTATTTTATGAAAGCACATCACAAAATTAAAAAAAAAAAACTGATATTTGACCTCGGTTGACCTTTTGACCTCTATATTACACCTTAAAGGTCAAGTTCCATGTTGGCAACTGGGTGATTCTGAAACCTTAGTCCATGCTGATAACTTCTGGCATGGTTGCCAACGTTTAACAAAAAATGCCATCAGAAGTTTTTTTTAGGGTCTTGGCAGGCCGACTATTACCCTTCTGTGTTCTTGCTTCTTGAAGGCCGATTGTTTTGTTTGGAAACAATCTGACTTTCAGTTGTTCGTTCAGTTCTCCGTTCATTCGCTTCTTCCACGTAAGGGCGAGATGGCAGCAATATCTAGTTTAGAAACAAGACGGCTGCTCCACTCATTCTCTCCATACTGTGTATTCCGCCATTACTGCTCGGCTCAGGCAATTACTAAAACCCGGGACGGAACGGGACGTCACCGGTTTTAGCAACAACCGTGGGGAGGTCACTGCCCGAGCGATATGTCCCATCCCGTTCCGTCCCGGGTTTTACCAACAACCCTCAGCCCATGCTCCAGGAGGACTGGTGCAACTGAACTCACTTTTTAAAAAAATAAAATAAATACTTTCCTTTTCTTGTTTTATTTTTCTTTAATTGTTGGTACTGCACCCTCTTTCAATACGGGCTTATAGCCAACGCTCCTCAACAGATCAGAGGTCTCGTACGACTCTTCAGTAAAATGTGCAGAGCAGAGGAGAGACCACTTCATAGCCGCCCAATGTGCCCATGAACTTCTCACAAAACGCATCCAAATCTTTGCAGTTTGAACATTCTTGGGCCATGAATGCAACATAAATCCACCTTCTGTCGTGTTGCTGCACCCGCCAGCAACACATCTACATGGCATGGCGATAAATTAGCTCAAAATGGAGGATCGGAGTTGCAGTCAGCTCTGTGTTTTAGTATAGCGGAAATGGCGACGAGACTGATAGACTTCCTGCGGTGACGTTACGAACGTCAAGGTCATTCACTCAGATCGCTACCTATATAAATCACTTTAATCATAAAAATTACTCTATTAGATTTATTGTTAACGCTTAAAACTATTTCTGTGCCATTCTTGAGGTCTCAAGGCATTTATAAACGAAAGTGAGGCCATGGCTCTTTAAAGCCTCATCAGAGTGGTGTGATAACTACACTGCCTGGCCAAAAAAAAAAAAGAAGTTGTACACACTAATATTTTGTTGGACCACCTTTAATTTTGATTATGATGTGCATTCACTGTGGCATTGTTTCAACATTATAATACAGTGCCATAAAATTTATTTCCATCCAGAGTTGTGTTTTGTTTTGTTTGCTGAGATCTTGTATTGGCGATGGGAGAGTTGAAGCACTCTGTAAAGTTTTCTCCAGCACATCCCAAGGACTTTCAGTGGGGTTAAGGTTGGGACTCTGTGGTGGCCAGTTCATGTGAAAATAATTCCTCATGCTTCCTGAACCACTTTCACAATTTGTGCTCTAATTTTATCAGGGAAGAAAAAACCCAATGATGGTATAACCTGGTCATTCAGGTCGTCATCTGAGGTCATTTTATTGCCCCATAACGTTGCTGAGCCTTGATCTGACCAACTGAAGCGACCCCAGATTATAACACTGCCTCCAGAGGCTTGTACAGTGGCCACTCTGCGTGATGGGTGCATCACTTCATGCGCTTCCCTTCTTACCCTGACACACCCATCACTCAGGAGTAGGGTTAATCTGATCTCATCAGACCACATGACCTTTTCCCATTGCTCCAGAGTCTAATCTTTACACTCCCGAGCAAACTGAAGCTGTTTCCTCGAAATAGCCTCACGAACAAGTGGTTTTCTTAAACACCGCTCTTTGGTCACAATCTTATGAGTTCTTGTCACATTGTGCATGTGGAAATGCTCTTACTGTCACTATTAAACATAACCATGAGTGCTACTGTCATTTTTTTTTTTTACAATTTAACTTCACGAAGGACGGCACAGTGGTGTAGTGGTTAGCGCTGTCGCCTCACAGCAAGAAGGTCCGGGTTCGAGCCCTGTGGCCGACAAGGGCCTTTCTGTGTGGAGTTTGCAGGTTCTCCCCGTGTCCGCGTGGGTTTCCTCCGGGTGCTCCGGTTTCCCCCACAGTCCAAAGACATGCAGGTTAGGTTAACTGGTGACTCTAAATTGACCGTAGGTGTGAATGTGAGTGTGAATGGTTGTCTGTGTCTATGTGTCAGCCCTGTGATGACCTGTTGACTTGTCCAGGGTGTACCCCGCCTTTCGCCCGTAGTCAGCTGGGATAGGCTCCAGCTCGCCTGCGACCCTGTAGAACAGGATAAAGCGGCTAGAGATAATGAGATGAGATGAACTTCACGAAGCATTTAAGTGATCTCTGATCATGGTCAGTCAAGAGAGGTTTTTTTTTCGACCACATTTCTTCTACAAAGTCGACAGGTCACCACTATCCTTCCAGATTTTAATAATAAGTCGGGACAGCTCTTAACCCAGTTTCAGTCACTTCAGCAATCCGCTTAGTTGTTTTTTTAGTTTTTGGCAGTTGCAACATATTCAAAGGGTCTTAAGTATTTATTTATTGGAGGTTGCAGGACTTGGGTAATAAGATAAATATTAGGTTTCGACCGGTTTTTGTAAGCCGAAAACCAAACGATCCGCTGAAGCTGCAAGAGGAAAAGCCAACACCGGTTATAAATCAGCAACAGGTAGTGTATAGTTTTAAATGTGATTCTTGTGATGAGTTATATCGGTTATACCTGTAGACACTTGCATGAGCGTGTCGAAGAGCATAAAGGCGTGTCTTCAGGCATCGGTAAACACTATAGGACAGCACACGGGATTGCACCCCAAGACGTTAATAAGAACTTTGTTGTCTTAAGAAAGTGTCAGAGTAAATTCAGCTGCTTATTGGACAAAATGCTCTACATTAGAGAAAGAAGACCAAGGCTACGTTTACATTAGACCATATCTGTCTCGTTTTCTTCGCGGACGCACTGTCCGTTTACATTAAACCCCCTGGAAAAGCCAGGAAACGGGAATCCGCCAGCGTCCACGTATTCAATCCAGATCGTGTCAGCTCCGGTGCTGTGTAAACATTCAGAATACGCGAATACGCTGTGCTGAGCTCTAGCTGGCATCTCATTGGACAACGTCACTGTGACATCCACCTTCCTGATTCGCTGGCGTTGGTCATGTGACGCGACTGCTGAAAAACGGCGCGGACTTCCGCCTTGTATCACCTTTCATTAAAGAGTATAAAAGTATGAAAATACTGCAAATACTGATGCAAATACTGCCCATTGTGTAGTTATGATTGTCTTTAGGCTTGCCATCCTTCCACTTGCAAGTGGTAAGTGATGTGCGCTGGGATCACACACACAGCGGCTCAGTCCCGAATCGTGGCTTGTGCACTTCACTCGCGCGCTCTGTGAGCTGCGCAGGGCCGGAGTGCGCACCCTCCAGAGGGCACTCGCTGTTCAGGGCGGAGTGATTTGGAGCGCAGGATGCCTGCGGAGCCGAGCGTATCCGCGTATTGGTGTTGCTGTGTGCACGGCTAACGGTTTTAGTGTAAACACGAATCGTTTTAAGAACATTAATCTGATGATCCGCTGATTCGACGTAATGTAAACGTAGCCCAACTCTCAACATGTAATCAGACTCCTTACAGGCCAACCTTTTTGTTTCGCATTATGCTAATCTATTTTTTTATATGTTCTGACATTGACTTAGCTTACGAACACTCGCTTGATAATGGTGTCCAAGCGGCACCGAAACATCACGCTCTTTTCCTTCATTTTTAGTGCAATTTGTTTTTCTAAATCTTCACTTATAAATGTTCTTAAGTATTTGCTTATTTAAATCCAAATGGCGACTTTTTATACCCCGGGGTATACCTCTGTCCGTCCGTCCGTATTTCTGCCCGTCCGAAACACCCTTTTTCTCAGCAACCACAAATCATAGCCGCTTGGTATCAAGCTTCAGCTTGGGGTTCTATACCGTGTATACCGTTTTCAGGTCTGTCGCACGTCAACTTCCTGTTTACTGACTGAATGTATTTATGAAACATATAGCATGGATTTACAAAATGTTCGTAACACTTTTCTCAGCAACTACAAATCACAACTGCTTGATATTTGGTACCGAGCTTCAGCTTGGGGTTCTATACCGTGTGTACCGTTTTCAGGTCTGTCGCACATCGACTTCCTGTTTACAAAACATATATGATGGATTTTTTTTTTTTAAATATATTTTTTTGGGCTTTTTTCACCTTCATTGGATAGGACAGTGTAGAGACAGGACAGGAAATGAGTGGGAGAGAGAGACGGGGAGGGATCGGGAAATGACCTCAGGTCGGAATCGAACCCGGGTCCCCAGATTTATGGTATGGCGCCTTAGCCACCTGAGCCACGACGCCCCCATATATATATATATATATATATATATGATGGATTTTGAGGCTATTTCAAAATGACAGTTTACCCGGATGCTTTTTGAAAAACCTGGGGAGAACACTGCTCTTTAATTATTTGTTGAAGTCAACATTCATAATAAATGTCCTATTCCTCCGATTGCTTGCATTCTGATATAAGCGGGAGCGGGGGATACGTAAGTGAGCAGTAGCTCACAGTTGACCTTGTTTTGGCCAGGCAGTGTATGTTCATGTGCTGAAAGCTGCACTCACACTGCAAATGACCAAACTGTTGTTGAATCCAATCTGTTCTATGGCTGCTGCCTGTTTATCAACATTTCAACTTGAGGTGACTAAATGCATCATTGGCCTTTAACTTTCAGCAGGTATGCAAAGTGCCCAGTCTCTGTGAAGAATCTGTTAGGATAGAAATCATAATACAGGGTCTCATCTCATTATCTGTAGCCACTTTATCCTGTTCTGCAGGGTCGCAGGCAAGCTGGAGCCTATCCCAGCTGACTATGGGCGAAAGGCGGGGTACACCCTGGACAAGTCGCCAGGTCATCACAGGGCTGACACATAGACACAGACAACCATTCACACCTACGCTCAATTTAGAGTCACCAGTTAACCTAACCTGCATGTCTTTGGACTGTGGGGGAAACCGGAGCACCCGGAGGAAACCCACGCGGACACGGGGAGAACATGCAAACTCCACACAGAAAGGCCCTCGCCGGCCACGGGGCTCGAACCCGGACCTTCTTGCTGTGAGGCGACAGCGCTAACCACTACACCACCGTGCCGCCCCATTTGGATATTATTTGAGATCTAAATATCCCAGAATAATATCAAATTTTTTGAAACACCCTGTATATTAGTATACATTTTATACATTTACAGTGTATTAATGTATAAGCACATTAATATAAAGCTGTGATTTGAGTTACTGCCGGCACTATTATCTGAGCTGTGTCGAAATTATAATCAACCTTCTGATCAGACAGATGAGAGAATAATGTGGTGTAAATGTCTTTCTAATTATATGGTTATAATGATACGTGTGTGTGTGTGTGTGTGTGTGTGTGTGTAGGTGCTCAGTTGCACCACATGACACAGGTGGGCTTGTCAGGTCGTGTGAATGAAAGCAGGCAGCCTGGTGCCTTAAACTGGGGGCCTTATCATGAAGAGGACTTCAGGCCTGTGAACAGAGACCCTGTAAGTGTAACCTTTCCATGCTATATTCACTTTCTCCTTTTCTTTCTGCTCCCTTTGCTTTCCCGTTCTCTGTAAAGCTGTTCTCCTGCTGACGTTTTTCCTTCTTTCCTCTTCCTTGCTCTCTTATTGCATCCATTGTCCAGGTTCTCAACTCTTTCGACTACCCCCTCGTGTCTGTGTTCCAGACCCCCAGGAGCGGAATGAGAGAGCCGTCCGCCCCCCCTGCCCACCTGGACACAATGGGCCTGGGTTTCTCTCCGTCTGCTCCTCCCGAGGAGTCCATTCCCCCCAGCCATTCCTCCGCCTCGCTCATCAAAGCCATCCGCGAGGAGCTGATGCGCCTTTCCCAAAAGCAAGCAGCCCCTACAGGCTACCACAGCTGAGACCTGCTTCCTCCTAACAGCAATACTGCACTGTACTTCCTATGGAAGTGGTTTTTCAGTTGGAAGCCCAAAGAAGAAGTGTGCTTGAAAAAAGAGGAACTTTCTGACATGACTACTTTACTGGCAGCCAAAGCTTTACCTGATGTCAGTGCTAAGCATTGTATGTGAGTGAAAAGCCCATCACTTACACCCTTTAATATTCACATCCTGGCCCCTTTTTAGCACAGATGGACAAACGCACTGTATTGCGATTGATGAACAACACTGTCTTTGATTCAGTACTGGACTTGTACCTTTTTTAGTCGTTTAATTGTTTTTACACTGAAAGTCTTTACCTTACCTATCTGAGGTGTCATGGCAACCCAGAGTTTGTGGTAGCAATTAACTGTTGTACTGACTTTGCGATGACCGAGGAGACGACAGTCAAAACCTCACCACCACACATTCCTTAAAGACCTTTGCTGTCAGAAGTGGTGTCTGTTTGTGGAGTACTGGTTTTATTTTTTTTTTTCCTCTCTTTACCTTTGCATTATAAAGCAAATAATCTTTCGCGAAGCATTCACTTGCGTGAACTTTCATCACTGAAAAGCTGAAGGTTTGCTCTTTGTTATTTTTTACTGTACCAGCAGCTGTTGCTTTACCGTGCACTATTTTTCTAGATTTATAGTAGCATTAGTAATAGTTTTTTTTTCTTCTAATAATCCTCCTTCATCCTGTTGTGGTGCTACTGTTTTTTTTTTTTTTCCGGTTTACTTTCCGGTCCTTAAACCACACATTGCCTTCTGCTGTAAAAGAAAAGAATTCTTTGTCCATACAAATCTCAGAATATATGCATGGACTTCTGATCGTTTAAATTGCATATAGGAGAGAGTTAGATACAGTTTGCGTTAATATACCAGATGCTTTTATTTCACGTTTCTATCATGCATGTTAAAGTCTAATTTTTTTCCATTTTCACTACAATAATTATGCTAATATCCTGTCAAGTTTGCAAAACATTACAGGTATGATGGTGACAATTTGTCTCCAGTGTTTACCTGTATGATCTGTGTAATCATTCAGCGGCACAAATACATCAGTGGATCAGATTTGAAACTCTGATCTGAGACCACCATGAGGCCTGATACCGAAGGCCTGGTCCCACAATACCGATAACTATAAATAAATCGGTCCCCTGTAGTTTATGTGGTCAGTGGTCACACCAGACCGATAACGATACCTATAGCCCAGGCCTGGGTTTATCCGTATTGTTATCACTGAGATTGCTTCTGGAGCCATTTTTCCAAGCCTGGACCTGATCCGATAAAACATCTATCTGACCAATCGGGTAATTGTTTACACGTGACATTGTCTGAGCACGTGCTGTTTTTTCCCGGGCATCTTTGACATCTTTGTTGCATCATGAAGTCACGGAATACGGATTCACGGAGAATAAAAAAATATATAATACAAAACAGGGCGGCACGGTGGTGTAGTGGTTAGCGCTGTCGCCTCACAGCAAGAAGGTCCGGGTTCGAGCCCCGTGGCCGGCGAGGGCCTTTCTGTGCGGAGTTTGCATGTTCTCCCCGTGTCCGCGTGGGTTTCCTCCGGGTGCTCCGGTTTCCCCCACAGTCCAAAGACATGCAGGTTAGGTTAACTGGTGACTCTAAATTGAGCGTAGGTGTGAATGTGAGTGTGAATGGTTGTCTGTGTCTATGTGTCAGCCCTGTGATGACCTGGCGACTTGTCCAGGGTGTACCCCGCCTTTCACCCGTAGTCAGCTGGGATAGGCTCCAGCTTGCCTGCGACCCTGTAGAACAGGATAAAGCGGCTACAGATAATGAGATGAGATGAGATAAATGCAGGTAAGATATTTTAATTATGAACTTCAGCAGTGCAAACATTTAATTGTTTTAGACTTCTTTATCCGTGATAAATCATCCGTGTGAAACCGGTAACCAATCTGTAATAGACCGAAACATCCGCGACCAATCCGTAAATTATTAGCATCCGTGATGCATCCGTATTAAAATCCATAACCACTCCGTATTTTGTATCCTTTTTTATTATAGTTCCGTAATCCGTGACCTATCCGTGTTATATCAACCACCGGAGTGTGTGCATGGGTTGTTTGGAACTCCAGGCTGTACAGTACGACCCGGAATAATGTGCTACTACTTGGAAAAAACTTCCATGACTATTCCTAAGCCGCATGTATTTATTTCGCTGAGTGTCAGGACCAAGCGATATTATAGTTGTGGTGTGACTGCTCCAGACTGGAACTAAACTCAGGCAGAAGGATAGTCAGAGCTGTAAATATAGGTGTAGGTACAGTTATCGGTGTTGTGGGACCGGGCCTTTAGTTTTGTATCCTATTGTACTGGGTCCTGAGTTTGTGTGCAGTCAAGATAGTGTGTCACCAGCAAACTACTGCAAATGTTTATCAGCCATACGAGCACATGGAGAGAATGTTGGACCACACCCACCTTTGTACCAGTATCAGTGCACCTTTGCATTGATTGTACATGTCTCTTGTATTGATTGATTGTACGATTTGGTGTTTTGGTGACGCTATCAAAACCATCAAACCATTCAACGAGCCCTTGTGGATAAAGGCGGAGTCATCCTGGAAGAGACCACTCCCACCAGGTGATCAGTTAGAAGAACTTAATACAGTATAGATTTGCAGTGACTCTTCCCTCTATGGCGACAAGTAAACCCATTTTTGCATGGCAGCAAAAATAAATGCCCCCCAGCACAAGAGAGCCACCTTTTTGTTTTCCTTCCTTCCTTTAATTCGTCCCCCATCTTTGTTACTTTGCAACATAAGTTGCAGCACCTCTAATGGGGCAGGAAACACACACACACACACACACACACACACACACACACATATCCAGAACACAGTACTGTAGTTATGTGTGATTTGAAGTGCTTCTTTATTTTGACTTTTGCTTGTTACTCGAGACCTTAATTCTGAGTGACTGGGTCACGACATTTCACATTCTTCCTGCTTCTTCTTTTCTCTCTCTCTCTCTCTCTCTCTCTCTCTCTCTGCTGTTTACATGAGTTTATTTCCTGAACCAACTCCTCAGTGCTGAAAGATGCTGAATCATGTTCAGTTTTCACTTGTCACTGCATTGTCGGGGACGAAGACATGTCCTGTAAGTCATAGTCAAAAGGTATTAATATCGATTCAAATAGAACAAAATGCAAGTCATTTGCTTCGAGGACCAAATTATTGCCACTCTGAAATTCCGATTATTGTTCTTTTTGACTGACGCAGTGCTTGAAACAACCTTCCAGTGAAGTAGTTTTGCAAACCTTGCAGTATATTCCATTACAATATATTTATTATTCAGGTTTTCTTCCATCAAGCTGTCCTTAATAAACTGACTGTACATTTCTCCTTTTGTTGTATTTGAAATACGTGTATTAGCAGAGTACTGTATTCAGCAGTGTTGAGTCTGAAACGAGCTCAGTCTATGGTACTAACCATCACCTCTTAGTTTGATCTGTTTTATGCTCGGATATACACTACCGTTCAAAAGTTTGGGGTCACTTTGAAATGTCCTTATTTTTGAAAGAAAAGCACTGTTCTTTTCAATGAAGATCACTTTAAACTAATCAGAAATCCACTCTATACATTGCTAATGTGGTAAATGACTATTCTAGCTGCAAATGTCTGGTTTTTGGTGCAATATCTCCATAGGTGTATAGAGGCCCATTTCCAGCAACTCTCACTCCAGTGTTCTAATGGTACAATGTGTTTGCTCATTGCCTCAGAAGGCTAATGGATGATTAGAAAACCCTTGTACAATCATGTTAGCACAGCTGAAAACAGTTGAGCTCTTTAGAGAAGCTATAAAACTGACCTTCCTTTGAGCAGATTGAGGCCAAGTTTACATTAGACCGTATCTGTCTCATTTTCTTCACGGATGCACTGTCTGTTTACATTAAAATGCCTGGAAACGCCAGGAAACGGGAATCCGCCAGGGTCCACGTATTCAATCCAGATCGTGTCTGGTCCGGTGCTGTGTAAACATTGAGAATACGCGGATACGCTGTGCTGAGCTCTAGCTGGCGTCGTCATTGGACAACGTCACTGTGACATCCACCTTCCTGATTCGCTGGCGTTGGTCATGTGACGCGACTGCTGAAAAACGGCGCGGACTTCCGCCTTGTATCACCTTTCATTAAAGAGTATAAAAGTATGAAAATACTGCAAATACTGATGCAAATACTGCCCATTGTGTAGTTATGATTGTCTTTAGGCTTGCCATCCTTCCACTTGCAAGTGGTAAGTGATATGCGCTGGGATCACACACACAGCGGCTCAGTCCCGAATCACAGCTTGTTCACTTCACTCGCGCGCTCTGTGAGCTGCGCAGGGCCGGAGTGCGCACCCTCCAGAGGGCACTCGCTGTTCAGGGCGGAGTGATTTGGAGCGCAGGATGCCTGCGGAGCCGAGCGTATCCGTGTATTGGTGTTGCTGTGTGCACGCGAATCGTGTATTGGTGTTGCTGTGTGCACACTAATCGTTTTAAAAACGTTAATCTGATGATCCGCTGATACGGTCTAATGTAAACCCCACCTGAGTTTCTGGAGCATCACATTTGTGGGGTCGATTAAATGCTCAAAATGGCCAGAAAATGGCTTGACTATATTTTCTATTCATTTTACAACTTATGGTGGTAAATAAAAGTGTGACTTTTCATGGAAAACACAAAATTGTCTGGGTGACCCCAAACTTTTGAACGGTAGTGTACATGTATATTCTTGCTTTTTTCAAAACTTGTACAAACCCCGTGTTAAAGTGGCAAAACTGAAGTACTGTTTTGATGAGTCAGTTTATGGGGGGGAAAAAAGGTTTGTTTCCGAATCGTTTTGCTGTTTTATTTGTTGACGTTTTCTGCCTTGTATTTTTGTTGACTTGTTTATTTCAATGGAACTCCCCTTATCTGTAATTACGTTTCCTTATTTAAATAAAACGTTTCATTTGATGCATTGATTTAAGTGGCTTATTGGAGTTGCTTGACTGAGGTATGTTCAAGATACTGTCGTATGCAGTGTTTGGGAGTAGCTAGCTTACAACTAGCTTAACATTATTTCGTATGCCATGCTACTCAAATGTAACTTTTCAAGTAATAAGTGACAAAATGCTGTGCAGGCCTTTTTCCCTTTTTGCATAACCAGTTCAATATTATTTTTAATCTACCAACTATCATATGTAGTTACTTGCACATCACGTGTTGAATTAATGCGATGAAGCAACAAACTATCCAAATGGACATCTGTTTTTATTCTATCCACATTCACTGGATATGAGCAATCATGTGCTCTGATTGGCTACTCTAGTACTAGGATGTCAGCTCATATACCGTGAGTAGAGAAAAACAAAATGGTGGAGCGTGTTGGTGAACCAACCGAGGAAGAAATAAAGACTCTACTCGAAAACAAGATCCTAAAAAATATTTTAAAAAGGCAACAAAATATGGAATACAGTGGTGCTTGAAAGTTTGTGAACCCTTTAGAATTTTCAATATTTCTGCATAAATATGACCTAAAACATAATCAGATGTTCACACAAGTCCTAAAAGTAGATAAAGGGAACCCAGTTAAACAAATGAAACAAAAATATTATACTTGGTCATTTATTTATTGAGGAAAATGATCCAATATTACATATCTGTGAGTGGCAAAAGTATGTGAACCTTTGCTTTCAGTATCTGGTGTGACCCCCTTGTGCAGCAATAACTGCAACTAAACGTTTCCGGTAACTGTTGATCAGTCCTGCACACCGGCTTGGAGGAATTTTAGCCCATTCCTCCGTACGGAACAGCTTCAACTCTGGGATGTTGGTGGGTTTCCTCACATGAACTGCTCGCTTCAGGTCCTTCCACAACATTTCGATTGGATTAAGGTCAGGACTTTGACTTGGCCATTCCAAAACATTAACTTTATTCTTCTTTAACCATTCTTTGGTAGAACGACTTGTGTGCTTAGGGTCGTTGTCTTGCTGCATGACCCACCTTCTCTTGAGATTCAGTTCATGAACAGATGTCCTGACATTTTCCTTTAGAATTCGCTGGTATAATTCAGAATTCATTGTTCCATCAATGATGGCAAGCCGTCCTGGCCCAGATGCAGCAAAACAGGCCCAAACCATGATACTACCACCACCATGTTTCACAGATGGGATAAGGTTCTTATGCTGGAATGCAGTGTTTTCCTTTCTCCAAACATAACGCTTCTCATTTAAACCAAAAAGTTCTATTTTGGTCTCATCCGTCCATAAAACATTTTTCCAATAGCCTTCTGGCTTGTCCACATGATCTTTAGCAAACTGCAGACGAGCAGCAATGTTCTTTTTGGAGAGCAGTGGCTTTCTCCTTGCAACCCTGCCATGCACACCATTGTTGTTCAGTGTTCTCCTGATGGTGGACTCATGAACATTAACATTAGCCAATGTGAGAGAGGCCTTCAGTTGCTTAGACGTTACCCTGGGGTCCTTTGTGACCTCGCCGACTATTACACGCCTTGCTCTTGGAGTGATCTTTGTTGGTCGACCACTCCTGGGGAGGGTAACAATGGTCTTGAATTTCCCCCATTTGTACACAATCTGTCTGACTGTGGATTGGTGGAGTCCAAACTCTTCAGAGATGGTTTTGTAACCTTTTCCAGCCTGATGAGCATCAACAACGCTTTTTCTGAGGTCCTCAGAAATCTCCTTTGTTCGTCCCATGATACACTTCCACAAACATGTGTTGTGAAGATCAGACTTTGATAGATCCCTGTTCTTTAAATAAAACAGGGTGCCCACTCACACCTGATTGTCATACCATTGATTGAAAATACCTGACTCTAATTTCACCTTCAAATCAACTGCTAATCCTAGAGGTTCACATACTTTTGCCACTCACAGATATGTAATATTGGATCATTTTCCTCAATAAATGAATGACCAAGTATAATATTTTTGTTTCCTTTGTTTTTTGTGATCAACAATTTTTACTGAGCAGATAAGTATAGAAGACAGAAGACCAGAAGAAAACTATATACAACAGGGAAAGTGAGCTCATAAAAAAATAGATAAATAAAACATAGCAGATATACAGCCATCAAAAATTAAAATACAGACACTTGCAGTTTTTCAGAAAGTTCTTCTATGACAATGTTCCAAGAGGTAATGGTATGAGGTTTAGCTTTATTGATTCTAGCTGTGGAGTGTTCTAGCAGTGCAATATTTTTAAAATCAGAGAGCCGATTTGAGTTCATGGATAGCTGGGGATTAAACCAGTGCTTTAGAATGTTTTTTTTTGGCAGCTGTCAATCCGGCACACAGGGTTCGCCGTTGAGTAATGCTAAAGTCTAAAGAATAGTCATCATTCAATAAGCATAAACAAGGTGTTTTTGGACAATCTGTGTGGATAATGTTTGATATTGTTTGTGATACAAAATCCCAAAACCTTGATATTGGAGGACACTCGCAAAACATGTGAAAGTATGTGCCTATTTGATCAGAATTTTAATGTGTGCATAGAAGGCTTGAGATTCTTCCCATTTTGTGCAGTAGGTACGGTGTAGTGTAGGCTCTGTGTATCAATTTGAAATGAATTAACTGCTGCACAGGATTCTTGGACAATGAAGGGATGCCCTTCCATATCCACGTCCAGTTGGGAGTGGACCCATACCTAATCAACTCTTTGTCCCATATTAAATTAACAGGTGGTGGCTTGTAGGTGTGAGCCAGTAAGTCCCTGATAGGTGAAATAGATCTATCTATATTTGGGAGTAGCCATTTTGACATTGATGAGGAGGGATATTCTTACCCCAAGAAACACCATATGCTCGAAGCGCAGATCTTAATCTGAGATACATAAAATAAGAAGAAGCAGATAGTGAGTAACAGTGTCTTACTAGTGCATCTCAAAAAATTAGAATATTGTGAAAAAGTTCAATATTTTCCATCAGTTATTTAAGAAAGTGAAAATGTTATATATTAGACTCATTACACATAAACTAAAATGTTTCAAGCATTTTTCTATTTTAATTTTAATCAGTATGGCATACAGTACAAAAACAAAAAAAATCTCAAAATATTAGAATATTTCATTTTGAGTTTGAGTAAAACAGTATGAACACAGTGTATCTCTCGGTCTAGTTCAGTACACACAACCACAATCATGGGGAAGACTGCTGACTTGACTGTTGTCCAGAAGATGATCACTGATGCCCTCCACAAGGAGGGTAAGCCACAAAAGGTCATTGCTGAAAAGGGTGGCTGGAAAAGGTGCACAAGCAACAGGGATGGCCGCAGTCTTGAGAGGATTGTCAAGAAAAGTTGATTCAAGAACTTGGGAGAGCTTCACAAGGAGTGGACTGAGGCTGGTGTCAGTGTATCAAGACCCATCACGAACAGACATCTTCAAGAAAGGGGATACAACTTTCGCATTCCTAATATCAAGCTACTCCTGAGCCAGAGACAATGACTACGTTTACATTCACATCCAAATCGAGCTGCTGTCGGTAATCGAGCTGAAGGTCCCAGCAGGGTGCCAGAGAAATCCAATCGTACATGCACACAATGAAATCGAGCTGTGAGGTGCATTGTGCACCCGAGCCACAGGTGGCGCTACACGCCCCATCGTGTTGGTACACTTCCGGTTGTCGTCATGAAGAAGAGCTATTCAAGAGTATAAACAAAGTTATCAGCAGTGTTGCCAGATACTGCTGACGTTTTCCAGCCCAAAACATGTTCAAATCCGCCAAAATGCACTTAAAACCTCCCAATCTGGCAACACTGGCAGTTCTGTGTTCACAAGTTCCGTGCTCAAGCTGTTAGGCTTGCTCTAACAGACTGTATGGCTACAAACTGTCCTGCGCAGACCACTGTTTTGTAAGACAACTTATTTTGCACAATTGTATATCTTTCTAAAGTCCATTTTTTGCTTACAAAAAAATTTTTTTTTTGCTTACAAAAAATATTTTTCTAAAGTCCATTTTTTGCTTACAATTTAACTTATGTCTTAATAAACACACAAAAAGTTCAATTGTTTTGTTTTTATTGACATTCTTCAGATGTTGGACATCTATATATAAACACACACACAAATACAGTGACTTGTTTATGTACACAATTCACAGCTATGCAACAGCTGTACAGATGTATTTGGTGATACAGTAAGTGAGCTAAATTTTAACAGTCCAAACAATGCCACAAAAAGAAAAGATTCATGCCGTTGTCATGCCGACCGAGGCTGTTGTGTTTCCCGCTTGTGGTCTCGTCACTCGTCACTTCCGGAAGGGGCAGTGCTGAAGTAAGCAGCTCGAATACGTAGCTCAATAGGGTTTACATGCACTAAGTAGCTCGGCAGAAATCGCATAATCTAGGTCGTGTAGCTCGATTGCGAGAAATCAAGTTCGGTACAATTTCAGCCGAATTAAGGTGTATACATAGCATTTTGAACTTCGATTTCAGTCGAGCAACGGCAGAAATTCGATTCTCTCTATGTGCATGTAAACGCACTGAGTGTCAGAAGTGTCTTATCTGGGCTAAGGAGAGAAAGAAATGGGACTGTTGCTCAGTGGTCCAAAGTCCTCTTTTCAGATGAAAGTACATTTTGCATTTAATTTGGAAATCACGGTTCTAGAGTCTGGAGGAAGAGTGAAGAGGCACAGAATCCAAAGTGTTTGAAACCCAGTGTGAAGTTTCCACAGTCTGTGATGATTTGGGGTGCCATGTCATCTGCTGGTGTTGGTCCACTGTATTTTATCAGGTCCAAAGTCAACACAGCCATCTACCAGGAGATTTTAGAGCACTTCATGCTTCCATCTGCTGACGAGCTTTTTGGAGATGCTGATTTCCTTTTCCAGCAGGACTTAGCACCTACCCACAGTGCCAAAACTACTACCAAATGGTTTGCTGACCATGATATTACTGTGTTTGATTGGCCAGCCAACTTGCCTGACCTGAACCCCATAGAGAATCTATGGGGTATTGTCAAGAGGAAGATGAGAAACACCCGACCCAAAAATACAGATACGCTGAAGGCCACTATCAAAGCAACCTGGACTTCAATAACACCTCAGCAGTGCCACAGGCTGATCACCTCCATGCCACACCGCATTGAGACAGTAATTCATGGTAAAGGAGCCCCAACCAAGTATTGAGTGTATAAATGAATATACTTTTCAGAAGTTGGACATTTCTGTATTGTAAATCCTTTTTTTGATTGATCTTAGGGAATATTCTAATAATTTGAGATACTGGATTTCTGATTTTCATGAGCTATAAGCCATAATCATCAAAATTAAAACAAAAAAGGCTTTAAATATTTCACTTTACATGTAATGAATATAGAATATATGAAAGTTTACCTTTTTAAATTAAATTATGAAAAAAAGGAACTTTTTCATGGTATTCTAATTTTTTGAGATGCACTAGTATGTCCTGGAATGTTCTGAGGCCATTCTCATTAAAGATGTCTTTTAAAAGAATGACACCTTTGTCAACCAAAGATTTGCAAAGGGTTTATTGTCAGTCAGAAGATTGTAATTTTTCCATATAGGAGATTGATTGGTGAGTCTGAGTGAGCTTCCCATATAATTTTCAATGTCATGCCATATGTTCAGTAAGTTAAGAACAATATAGTTATACTTGGTTTTAGATTGACCCTTTGGGATTCCAGTAAATAAGATATCTTCAAGACAGTGAGGATGGACAGACTATTCCTCTAGGCTTCACCACATCACTTTTGAGCTTGTGTCCATCCAAACTCTTCGGGATTTTATCTGGAACGCCCAAAAATACAGTTTGAAGTTTGGGAGGGAGAGACCCCCTTTGTCTTTAGGCTGCTGTAGTGTTGAAAATTTAATTCTTGGGCGTTTATTGTTCCAGATAAATGAACAAATTAGGCGTTTCAGTTCAGAGAAAAATGTTTGAGGAGGAGAAACTGGCAGCATACATACTTGCCAACCCTCCCGATTTTGGCAGGAGGCTCCCGATTTTAGCCTCCGTCTCCCGATCGTATTTGTTAAAAACTGGATAATCTCCTGGTTTTGGGAAATCCCTACTGCCCAGTTAAAAATACTCCCGATTATGTCCAATCAGAATCGTATGAGAAACACTGCTGACGTCAACTGATTTTTAACCAATCAATGAACAGAACGACAGTCACTTGCGTAATGTAGGATTCACCCAGGCTGTCCGACATTTTTTACAAGCCGTCATTCATCATGGCCACTAAACCCAATACCAAACGGCAAAAATATGAATGCAAATACCAGGTTGCATGGGAGAATGAATTTCCATGGATGAGCAAATGTTTGACCAGCCAGTTACACATTTTAAGGTAAAGATACCTTAAATGAGAATATAATGGACGTTTGAGTGTGAAATTAAACTAGTCTTCCATACCATTTCAGAAACAAACTGTACAACTTCTAAAGTGTTTAGTGAAATTTTGCATGACAGGGAATTTGTTTGGTGAGTGTATTTGAATAGTGTGGTCGTGTCTTAGTGCTATTTTGAATTTATGTTTGAAAGTTTTAAGTGAAAGTTTACAAGTGAATTATCTGGAAAGTGATTGATTTTGATAGCCTGGCAAGCCAGACTAAATGTGAATATTTAGTCTGGCCTCGCTCGTAGACATTTCCGACAGGGGTGGGAGGAACAAACCGCTGTCTTTCAAACTGTCTCTGTGCGTATAGGCCAACGCTCTGACCAATCAGCGCAACAGTGACTGTGACGTAGTCAGAGCGACAGAAAGCAGTGGGGGAGGCCTTGAAATAAATCATTTTTCAAAATGCGTATTAATTAACAGGTTCTAGATATTAAGAAGTTTGGAGATGATGACCACAAGTTTGGAGTCTGTACCACATACTTAACATACACTCTTTTTTTTCAAGTGTTTTTCAAGGGTTTGCTTAAACTGTTTTTGAGAGTTTTTATTTAGTGGTGTTTGGTGAAATAATTTCCCTTAAATTTAAAATAACGGGAAAATAAGAAACAATCAAAAAGTAATGTTTCAAAGCTGTTTATTAATTCTTCGTACTGCACAAACTAGCCCCATCCTTTTGGCTACGAGCGGAGCCAGCTGGTAGATCAGACTTTTGCCATAGCCGGTCGGCAAAACAGCGAAAACGTCCTTCTTGAAAAGGAATGAGCGGAGAGCCTCTTCCTGCTCATGTTTCAATGAAAACTCCAAGTCTAATTCTTCTAAAACTGATTCCAAAGCGGAGTCAAACGCGCGCTGTTCACTAGCGGTAGCCATCTTTCCTGTTGTGCTTTCTCCAGCGTCGCGCAGCTTTGTTGTCACTCCTGCAAAAGCCCGCCCAAAGAATCCAAACAAAAACCTTGCGTTGTGATTGGCAGGCACGATTTGATGCCCGGGGTGTTTTGTTGATATGGTACGAGGCTAGACCCACTCGTAGGCAAAAATATTTTTGGCCGCTAGGCGGGTGGGTCTAGTTTACTAGGCTATGATTTTGATGGAGTTCTGAGGTTTTAAGTGAAAGATTACTAGTGAGTGTATTTTGATAGTACTAAAATTTTGCATTCGAGTGAATTTCTTTGCGGAGTATATTCTGATAGTATGGTAGTATTTATAGTGCCATTTTTAAATTTTGTTTGAAAACTTTCAGTCAAAGTTTGCAAATGAGCAAATTCCTCTGATGCATTCCGACAGGATTTTGATAGTATTTCTCGTGCTTTTTAAACATTCTGTTGGAAAGTGTTTAGTGATAGAGATGCATTTTAGTAGTACTAAGACAGTGCAGTATTTATTTAATTGAGTTGTTACTATTTTGGTTAAATCTTATTAAAATGTAATTTATATATGATATTATAGTTCTCTGTATTTTTACATGAGCTTACAGAAGGAAAGCACATTTGATGCAATCCAGTAATACTTTCATTCACTGTGACTATTTTAAGAAATTATAAACATTCTTCTAAAGCATCACTTGTGTTATTTTCTGTGGGTCTCTGTATGTATACAATATTCAGGCAGGAGATTTTTCAGCTAAAAATCTGATTTAAGACTTCCCTTTCATTGTTATTATATTAAAATTCAAGACGAGTATTATTTTGGGGCGGCACGGTGGTGTAGTGGTTAGCGCTGTCGCCTCACAGCAAGAAGGTCCGGGTTCGAGCCCCGTGGCCGGCGAGGGCCTTTCTGTGTGGAGTTTGCATGTTCTCCCCGTGTCCGCGTGGGTTTCCTCCGGGTGCTCCGGTTTCCCCCACAGTCCAAAGACATGCAGGTTAGGTTAACTGGTGACTCTAAATTGAGCGTAGGTGTGAATGTGAGTGTGAATGGTTGTCTGTGTCTATGTGTCAGCCCTGTGATGACCTGGCGACTTGTCCAGGGTGTACCCCGCCTTTCGCCCGTAGTCAGCTGGGATAGGCTCCAGCTTGCCTGCGACCCTGTAGAAGGATAAAGTGGCTAGAGATAATGAGATGAGTATTATTTCAGATTTTTCACTCTGAGCTCTCTCATGCCTGATACATGAATCCCATAACCTATAGAAATTGATAGAACAATACCAACAATTCAAAAACTCTTTCTCATCTCATTATCTGTAGCCGCTTTATCCTGTTCTACAGGGTCGCAGGCAAGCTGGAGCCTATCCCAGCTGACTACGGGTGAAAGGCGGGGTACACCCTGGACAAGTCGCCAGGTCATCACAGGGCTGACACATAGACACAGACAACCATTCACACTCACATTCACACCTACAGTCAATTTAGAGTCACCAGTTAGCCTAACCTGCATGTCTTTGGACTGTGGGGGAAACCGGAGCACCCGGAGGAAACCCACGCGGACACAGGGAGAACATGCAAACTCCGCACAGAAAGGCCCTCGCCGGCCACGGGGCTCGAACCCAGAACCTTCTTGCTGTGAGGCGACAGCGCTAACCACTACACCACCGTGCCACCGCTATTGGTATTTTTCTAGTTAATCCAAAACAAGAGTAATGAATGGGTTAGCATAGACAACAACACTCAGGTTAGACTTAACGGTGCCCTTCTCTGTAATTCATACTTAATATTATCAAATATCAGTGTGTAGTTCTGTTTTACAAGATGCTGAAGTGACCCAGATATTCGTATGGTATTCCCAAATATGTGAGTTCAGAAACAACAGGTATGTGAGATGGTGTACAAGTCTTTTTGGCTGCATCAGTATGGGGCATTAGGACAGATTTGGACCAATTTATTTTATGTCCACTTAGTTTGCTGAAGTCATTGAAGATCTGGAGACATCTTGGGATTGACTATACTAAATCTGAAATATAAAGAGCAATATCATCCGCATACAGAGAGATATGATGATTTATGCCTTTGACAGAAATTGGGGAGAGGACAGCATCTAATCTGATGGTCTGGGCTAAGGGCTCAAGAAACAAAGCAAAAAGCAGTGGGGAGAGAGGACAACCTTGCCGGGTGCCTCTTTGAAGTCTGAAAGGATTGGAGCACTGTCATCCTGTAGAGACCGTTGCAGTAGATTCATTATATAAAACCTGTATCATGTGTATGATCTGACTACCAAATCCAAATTGTTCAAGAACTGACCACAAGTCGGTCCACTCTATGCGGTCAAAAGCTTCTTCCGCATCCAGAGAGAAGACCGCACAGGATTCTTTGAGTGAGAAGGAGACATGTTAAGTAAATGCCTAATAGTATCAGAGGCTAGTCTACTACAGACAAAACCTGTCTGGTCGTAGTGAATCAGTTCGTCTGTAACTGTCTCAAGACCTTCGCATACAACTTTGCTTCAGTGGAGATGAGTGAGATGGCGCAAAAGCTACTGCACAAATGTGGGTCTTTCCCTTTTTATTATGCCTCCGCCACCTTAAGGTGCAGGAGGCATTATGTTTTCGGGTTGTCCATCCGTCTGTCCATCCGTGCGTGCGTCCGTCCCGAAACCTTGTGAACGCGATATCTCAAAGACTAATGAAAGGAATTTCACCAAACTTTCACCATTTGTGCGCTTTGGGACAAACATGAACTGATTAGATTTTGAGATCAAAAGGTCTAAGGTCAAGGTCACTGTGAGGTCAAATGTCTGTCCAAAAACCTTGTGAACACAATATCTCCAAGGCAGATGAAAGGAATTTCACCAAACTTTCACCATTTGTGCATTTGGGGACAAACATGAGCTGATTAGATTTTGAGGTTAAAAGGTCACAGGTCAAGATTACTGTGAGGTCAAATGTCCATCCCCAAACCTTGTGAATGCGATATCTCCAAGGCAAATGAAAGGAATTTCACCAAACTTTCACCATTTGTGCACTTTGGGACAAACATGAACTGATTAGATTTTGAGGCTAAAGGGTCACAGGTCAAGATTACTGTGAGATCAAATGTCCATCCCCAAATCACAGCTTAATAAGGCGTGTAGTGTACCGGGCGGAGGCATCCCCATCGACGCCGCTGGCGTTGAGTTCTTTCTAGTTTGAGTAGAGGGATATTAAAGCAGTGCCATGATCAATTGCATAACTGAATGAATTTAAGATATGAGGGCCAACAATTTCCCAGAGCTCAGAATAAAGTTCTGGTGGGAGGCCATCTAGGCTTGGAGACTTGCCCTTCTGCATGGAGTCCAGTGCTGACTTTAACTCCTTCATTGTTATGGGTGCATCAAGAGCCTGAATTTGTGACTGGTTAAGCTTTGGGAGATTTAGGTCAGCAAGAAATTCTTTGCATTTATTTTGGTCTGAAATGGACTCTGAGCTATAGAGATTTATGTAATAATCTTTAAAGACAGTATTTATGTCTTCAGGTTTAGTAATCAAGACATTATCTTTTTTAACAGCAGTTTTAGTGGACATAGCCTCATTGTGTTTGAGTCTTAAAGTGCATAACACGGGTAAATTCAGGAGCAAGATCAATGTAATTCTCCTATTTTATATTAAACTTTGGTCAAATATCTGTCACATTTAGCATTTTGTGCAATTTTTTTTTACCTTGCGCAATACCAGAAAAATTCAGTTGAAATCAAGCCATTTGAGGCGAATTGGTCCGCCTCTGAAAAAACTTGGCATTTGGATTTCCCGGGAAACGTTGATTTTTGTGATGTCGCGTGCGGGACGCCTCCTTCTGAATCCTACGTCAGCGCTGGTTTGTTTATGAGAAAACGACCTGGTGGTTTTCTGCAAATTTCTTCAACGTTATCACGTAATTATTAAAATGGTTAACAGATGTATCGTAGGAGGGTGTAGCAACACCAATCTTGATGGGATTAGTACTCAAGACCATTAGTACTCAAGCTAAACTTGGTCTACACAGGCTGTGCACTGAAACCGTGCAAAGCTCGCGCAGCCTGCTGGCGCTTCCGCAGGTGACGTCACGAATCTGGCTCCAGACTCCCTTGGGATTTTTCCAGACGCGTTTTATTTTATTTTTTTCCTGCTGTAGACAGATGGCCTTGTGCAAAATTACCCTTCTGGATGAGTGTGTAAAGGGACATACTTTCATATTAAAAAAACATGAAATTGGTCCAGAATATGCACTTTAAAGCAAGAAGTTTGCTAGGCCGTTCCCCATTGTAATAATAATTCAATTTAGTGCGGTGAATGATAAACTCTGCTTTTTCAAGTTGTAATGCATGGTATTCTGATTTAAGTGAGTCTAGGATTTTTGCATTCTGTTGAGTAAAAGACTTTTAGTTCACTTTCCAAAGATATTGTTTTCGCCTCAAGTTCTTCAGATGCCTTTATTCTGGATTTATTCCTAAAGGATGCATATGAAATACAGTTGCCTCTCAGAAAACATTTAATCATTTCCCATAGTATCTGCAGGTTTGCAGAATTCTGATTCATTTCAATAAATATCGTTAAATTGCTTTTAAGCTGTAAAATGAAGCTGTCACTTTGGAGGAGCAATGAATTAAAACGCCAGTGTTTAGAGCGGGGGGGAGCTGGAGCGGAGTGTTAAGTTGCAGAAAACAGGAGAACGGTCAGATAATAGAATTGGTAATATGTCAACTGTTTTCGTGTCTTGAATGAGGGTGTTAGATAGCAGAAGATAATCTATTCGGGAATACATTTTATGCCTTGATGAAAAGAATGTGTAATTTCTTTGATTGTCGTTCACGAAGCGCCAGATATCCCACAAATTCAAGTCAGAGATGAAAGCGTTCAGGCTTCTGGAACTGCGGTCTACAGGGGTCACGTGAGATTTATCTAAAGTGGGGTCACAGACCGCATTCATGTCGGCCCCAGTAATGAGCTCGTAACCTGATAAATTTAATATGAGTTCTGTAATTTTTGGGAAAAAAGCAGGATCGAACTCGTTTGGGGCATAAAGAGAGACAAGAGCCAGTTTGACATTGTTCCATGAGCCCAGCAAATAAGTCATACGGCCATCAGTATCTCCCCCGGTTGTTTCTATACTTAATGGAAGTTTTCTAAGGACGCCACATGTTTTAGAAGCTGAACTAGAAGCTGCTGCCACTTTAAAGTGCTTATTTTGGAAGCGGTGAACATCGCATGACTTCAGATGGGATTCTTGAATAAGGACTATATCTGCTTTCTTGCGGTGCAGGTATTCAAGGCATTTTGTTTGTTTGATTGGAGAATTAACATTCCAGGTAAAAATATTACAATTTGCCATTGATAAATGTTAGACTGAAGAAATTAATTCCATGAAATCTAAGGTTAAATCTGTAATGTGAGATCTGCGCTGAGTGCAACATTAGCCTAGGCCTATATGCGTCTGTGTTGGACATTAATACTGTCAAGACAAAAATGAACAGAACTTTCCCCGAATACAAACAACAGAAAACTATGAACAAACGAAAGAACTAACAAACCGCAGGGGTTAACTATAATTCCCCCTGGTTTACAACCCAAAATAATGCTATTTCAATAACGTGACTTCTCCATAGCGGCGTGTCTGGCCATTCGCTGTTGGTATTGTCATCTCATCTCATTATCTCTAGCCGCTTTATCCTGTTCTACAGGGTCGCAGGCAAGCTGGAGCCTATCCCAGCTGACTACGGGCGAAAGGCGGGGTACACCCTGGACAAGTCGCCAGGTCATCACAGGGCTGACACATAGACACAGACAACCATTCACACTCACATTCACACCTACGCTCAATTTAGAGTCACCAGTTAACCTAACCTGCATGTCTTTGGACTGTGGGGGAAACCGGAGCACCCGGAGGAAACCCACGTGGACACGGGGAGAACATGCAAACTCCACACAGAAAGGCCCTCGCCGGCCACGGGGCTCAAACCCGGACCTTCTTGCTGTGAGGCGACAGCGCTAACCACTACACCACCGTGCCGCCGCTATTGGTATTTTTCTAGTTAATCCAAAACAAGAGTAATGAATGGGTTAGCATAGACAACAACACTCAGGTTAACTGTTATGCAATCTAAATGAATAAAGAAAGTAAAACTCAAATTTACATTTAAATGGCCCAGCCTATGATGCTGTAGTTAGTGTAAAGTGTTCAGTTCAGTGTTGGACTGCTCATCCGCGGCTGGGCCTGGAAAGTGAGTCTATAACCCCAAATCAAGATAATACAAACACATCACTCCTTTATTGCAGTTCATTTTAAATTAGTAGCATAACCTCTGCCTTATAGCATTACCAAGATATCCAGTAGGCCTAGCCCGAAGTCTGGTCGCGATGTTTATGAGTTGGGAGGTGAGGTGTCTGAAGCAGGTGGTGCAGTATCCATGGAGTTGCTTCTTTCAGGCAACGGGGAGAAATTATCCTGTATGAACCTGGCAGCCTCCGTGGGAGACTTTAGAAGTAGCTGACGACCATTGTGGGTTACCTTGAGTGTCACTGGATAGAGGAGGAAAGGATTCCATCTTTTTCCTCACCTCAGCCATCACTTTTCTTCGTTTTGTTGTTTCTACACTGTAGTCTGGGAAAAAGAGGATGTTTTCTTGGTGGTGTTTAATGGGGTAGGTTGCCCTGGCTCCTTTGAGGATAGCTTGCCGATCAACATAGGCCCTGTTTACATTATTTTGAATCAGCGGATCATCAGATTAACATTTTTAAAACGATTCGCGTACACACACAAATAGCAGGAAGTGAAGTCCGCGCCGTTTTTCAGCAGTCGCGTCACATGACCAACGTGGCATGACCAACGCCAGCGAATCAGGAAGGTGGATGTCACACCAGCGAATCAGGAAGGTGGATGTCACAGTGACGTTGTCCAATGACGACGTCAGCTAGAGCTCAGCACTGCGTATCCTCGTTCCTCAATGTTTACACAGCACCGGATCAGATACGTACTGGGTTGAATATGTGGGCCCTGGCGGATTCAAATTGTTCCGCCTGTGGAGTCGTTTCCCGGCGTTTTAATGTGCACGGACAGTGCATCCGCAACGAAAACGATACGGATACAGTCTAATGTAAACACCACCATAGTTTAGTAGCTTGAAGATGATGGTGCATGGTCGAGCACTGTTCTGTTCGCTGGAATACACTCTGTGGGCTCTTTCTATGGCGATCTCTTGGTCTTTCAGTGCAGGAATCCATTCAGGGAGGCGAGCCTTTAAAAAGGCTATGGCATTGTTGCCTTCCTCTCCACCAACTCAACGAATGTTTGATCACCTGCTTCTGTCTTCCAATTCTGAAAGTTTATTGTTCAAGTCGCTCATTTTCCTAGCCATCACGCTGACTTGATCTCTGTCAGATCATGCTGCTGCCTGAATCATGTCACACCTAGACTGCAGCTTAGCCACACAGCTATCTTGTTGACCCAGTTCGTTTTTGACTAAATCAATCGACTCTTTAGTATTGTCCAGCTCGATTCGGATGGCGTTAAGTTGTGGGGTTAGTAAGTCGTCAATTGCTTGTCTTACCAAGGCAGATATGGTTTCATCCAACTCTTCTTTTTGTTCAGCTAGTGCTAGTTTCACACTAGCTAGTATGGCCAGGTTTAGCTCTTCCTTCAAGATGGTGTCAAATTCTTTGAATTTCTTCTTTTCTGGGGACTTTTCATGTTCCCTTTCTCAAATAAATTTCGCATGGAGTGACGTTATGCGCTGCTGAAGTTGTAAATTCTTAAACCGTTTTGGAAATAAAGGATGGTAAAAGATTTAACGAATAGGCCAGCAGAGCTCCCTTTTACGGTTGTATCGCCATTGACAGGTCACGTGATCTCCCTGTTTCCTTTGTTTAACTGGGTTCTCTTTATCTACTTTTAGGACTTGTGTGAAAATCTGATGATGTTTTAGGTCCTATTTATGCAGAAATATGGAAAATTCTAAAGGGTTCACAAACTTTCAAGCACCACTGTAAAAGTATTTGATGGTAAGAACGTGTCTTTTTTTTCAAGAATTATTATAGCATTTTTCACAAATTGCTCCTGTCTTTTCGCCGGTTTGTTTACATTCTAAGTGGAAATGATTTTGTCGGACGTTTTGTATAAAGTTTTTATTTATCGAATTTGCAAAAATAAAAATAAAAATGCTCTGTTTCTCAAAACCCAGTGAATGTGGATAGAATAAAACAGTTATTCCACTCAATCTCGTCGTAAATGGCTTATAGCGAACTCGGTGCTATACGCCTCGTCAGCTATCAGCTCATGTACGACTCGATTTTATGGAATAACTGTGAAATGACAGTATTGTCAGCTATTAAAAATGCAGTTAAGCTTGTAAACATTGCGATTTGTTATATCCCCATTAATATTAACTAGCTAGATAGATTCCATAAACAAACACAACCCAAAAAAGTACATTGAGCTGTTTCTGGAGCTGGGTTTTTGTTTGTTTTTTGGTTGCTGTTTTTCTGTTAAGTTTTGTTCACTATATAATATCATACTAAGAGCGGGTTACAAAGAGAAAAACAAACTTTCTATAAAGGCATATCATATATTTTTTCTGTCTTGCTGCACAATATACAGTGCCTTGCAAAAGTATTCATACCCCTTGAACTTTTTCACATTTTTCCACCTTACAACCACAAACTTAAAATCTCAATAAAAAACTTTTATGTGATAGACCAACACAGAGTAGCACATAATTGTGAAGTGAAACGAAAATGATAAACGGTCTTCAAAATTTTAAACAAATAAAAATCTGAAAAATGTGGTGTGCATTAGTATTCAGCCCCCTGTCCTCTGATACCTCTAAATACAATCCAGTGCAATCAATTGCCTTCAGAAGTCATCTAATTAGTTAACAGAGTCCGACTGTGTGTAATTTACTCTCAGCATAAATACACTTGTTCTGTGAAGGCCTCGGTGGTTTGATAGAGAACACTGAAGAACAAACAGCATCATGAAGACCAAATAACTCACCAGACAGGTCAGGGGTAAAGTTCTGGAGAAGTTTAAAGCAGGGTTAGGTTATAAAAAAAAATATCCCAAGCTCTGAACATCTCAAGAAGCACTGTTCAATCCATCATTCAAAAATGGAAAAAGTATGGCACAACTGCAAACCTACCAAGACATGGCCGTCCACCTAAACTAACAGAGTGAGCAAGGAGAGCACTGGTCAGAGAAGCAGCAAAGAGGCCCATGATCACTCTGGAAGAGCTGCAGAAATCCACAGCTCAGGTGGGAGAATCTGTGCACAGGACAACTACAAGTCGTACACTCCACAAATCTGGCCTTTTTGGAAGAGTGGCAAGAAGAAAGCCATTGTTGAAAGGCAGGCATAAGAAGCCATGTAGGGGACACAGCAAACATGTGGAAGAAGGTGCTTTGGTCAGATGAGACCAAAGTTGAACTTTTTGGCCTAAATGCAAAGCGCTATGTGTGGCGGAAAACTAACACTGCTCATCACCCTGCACACACCATCCCCACTGTGAAACATGGTGGTGGCAGCAACATGCTATGGGGATGCTTTTCTTCAGCAGGGACAGGGAAGCTGGTCCGAGTTGATGGGAAGATGGATGGAGCTAAATACAGGGCAATCCTGGAAGAAAACCTGTTGGAGGCTGCAAAAGACTTGAGACTGGGAAGGAGATTCACCTTCCAGCAAGACAATGACCCTAAACATACAGCCAGAGCTACAATGGAATGGTTTAGATCAAAGAATATTCATGTGTTAGAATGGCCCAGTCAAAGTCCAGACCTAAATCCTATTGAGCATCTGTGGCAAGACTTGAAAATTGCTGTTCACAGACGCTCTCCATCCAATCTGGCTGAGCTTGAGCTATTTTGCAAAGAAGAATGGGCAAAGAATTCAGCATCTAGATGTGCAAAGCTGGTAGAGACATACCACAAAAGACTTGCAGCTGTAATTGCAGCAAAAGGTGGTTCTACAAAGTATTGACACAGGAGGGCTGAATACTAATGCACATCACATTTTTCAGATTTTTATTTGTTTAAAATTTTGAAGACCATTTATCATTTTCATTTCATTTCACAATTATGTGCTACTCTGTGTTGGTCTATCACATAAAATCTCAATAAAAAACTTTTAAGTTCGTGGTTGTAAGGTGGAAAAATGTGAAAAAGTTCAAGGGGTATGAATACTTTTGCAAGGCACTGTAAGTATACAACCCCGATTCCAAAAAAGTTGGGACAAAGAACAAATTGTAAATAAAAACGGAATGCAATTATGTGGAAGTTTCAAAATTCCATATTTTATTCAGAATAGAACATAGATGACATATCAAATGTTTAAACTGAGAAAGAGAAAAATTAGGTGATTTTAAATTTCATGACAACAACACATCTCAAAAAAGTTGGGACAAGGCCATGTTTACCACTGTGAGACATCCCCTTTTCTCTTTACAACAGTCTGTAAACGTCTGGGGACTGAGGAGACAAGTTGCTCAAGTTTAGGGATAGGAATGTTAACCCATTCTTGTCTAATGTAGGATTCTAGTTGCTCAACTGTCTTAGGTCTTTTTTGTCGTATCTTCCGTTTTATGATGCGCCAAATGTTTTCTATGGGTGAAAGATCTGGACTGCAGGCTGGCCAGTTCAGTACCCGGACCCTTCTTCTACGCAGCCATGATGCTGTAATTGATGCAGTATGTGGTTTGGCATTGTCCTGTTGGAAAATGCAAGGTCTTCCCTGAAAGAGACGTCGTCTGGATGGGAGCATATGTTGCTCTAGAACCTGGATATACCTTTCAGCATTGATGGTGTCTTTCCAGATGTGTAAGCTGCCCATGCCACACGCACTAATGCAACCCCATACCATCAGAGATGCAGGCTTCTGAACTGAGCGCTGATAACAACTTGGGTCGTCCTTCTCCTCTTTAGTCCAAATGACACGGCGTCCCTGATTTCCATAAAGAATTTCACATTTTGATTCGTCTGACCACAGAACAGTTTTCCACTTTGCCACAGTCCATTTTAAATGAGCCTTGGCCCAGAGAAGACGTCTGCACTTCTGGATCGTGTTTAGATACGGCTTCTTCTTTGAACTATAGAGTTTTAGCTGGCAACGGCGGACGGCACGGTGAATTGTGTTCACAGATAATGCTCTCTGGAAATATTCCTGAGCCCATTTTGTGATTTCCAATACAGAAGCATGCCTGTATGTGATGCAGTGCCGTCTAAGGGCCCAAAGATCCCGGGCACCCAGTATGGTTTTCCGGCTTTGACCCTTACGCACAGAGATTCTTCCAGATTCTCTGAATCTTTTGATGATATTATGCACTGTAGATGATGATATGTTCAAACTCTTTGCAATTTTACACTGTTGAACTCCTTTCTGATATTGCTCCACTATTTGTCGGCGCAGAATTAGGGGGATTGGTGATCCTCTTCCCATCTTTACTTCTGAGAGCTGCTGCCACTCCAAGATGCTCTTTTTATACCCAGTCATGTTAATGACCTATTGCCAATTGACCTAATGAGTTGCAATTTGGTCCTCCAGCTGTTCCTTTTTTGTACCTTTAACTTTTCCAGCCTCTTGTTGCCCCGTCCCAACTTTTTTGAGATGTGTTGCTGTCATGAAATTTCAAATGAGCCAATATTTGGCATGAAATTTCAAAATTTCTCACTTTCGACATTTGATACGTTGTCTATGTTCTATTGTGAATACAATATCAGTTTTTGAGATTTGTAAATTATTGCATTCTGTTTTTATTTACAATTTGTTCTTTGTCCCAACTTTTTTGGAATCTGGGTTGTAGTTCGCAGTTTTTTCTTAGTAACATGTAGTGTAGCTCAGGTAGTTTGGCTGAACCTTAGCTGTTAAACCATGAGTAGTCTTCATCTGGACCCTGAGTCTTGCTGTTAGTACTTTTTTTTTTTTTTTGTCTGGTGAGCAACATATTAGCAATCCAGTTAGTTAAAGGAAACAACACAGAGTGCACTAGTAATAAGCTAATTAATTTTGCTCCAATTCCCAATACATGTTCCACATGAGAGTTCTATCAGGTGATCCAGTAGAGTACATTTGCAGCACTCAGCTCATGTTTCTGCTGTGCACATATGGTGAGTCCATGCACTCTTGCTAGAATGGAAACCGAAGTCCTGTTTACATCATCAGACAAAAGAGTTCATCAATGTTTCATTCGCTCGCTATTGTCTAATTTGTACATTGTGTCGTGATGAATAAATACTAACATTTAGTATCAAACACTTGAGAAAAATGTTTCCTGATCTGTGAATTTTCAGTTGACAAATTCATATTTCAAACCTGCAACCACGGAAATTGTTGATTTAACTCAGCACTCTGTAAAACTCCCTTCTCAACTTGTTGACTTAGCCTATTACCTCTTACCGTATAAAGTGAGCAGGAGCTGCAGTGAATTAGCGGGACACTATTAACACTTGTACTTTCTACACACATAAATATTTCACTCTCAGTAACTCAAGATCACTTGACCCTGCTTTATTTTTCAGCTTACTGCTTTTGTCTTTATAGTTTGCCGCACAATGTCTCTGATAAGGCCTCACCAATATCTTCCTGCCTGGCATGGTTAGACTTTACATGGGGGGCTATCACTTACTGTGGCCCAGAAACCTGAAACCTCAGCAACCCTACAGTCACTGAGCTCCACCAATTGAGGGACAATACAACCCAGTCTTGGCAGGGGGACTACCTGTTCAGGTAACTGGATGCCTCAATGCTCATATCACTCTTTAACTGCCCCAGCTCTTAGACAGCAGTGGTGACAGGAAGATAGTAGAAGTGGAAAGTAACAAGAAAGTTTAAGCCTGAGAAGCAGTTTGGTCCACTGTGTAAACCATTTGGTTCATATTTTAAACCTTGAAAGGCATGCACATGAGGTCTGTCACCAGTTACGGAGGGGTACCGAAGTGTGAAACCCGATCAGGAGTCATTTTGGAGTTGGATATGGACATGCTTCCCAGGAAAACCAATGAGGCAAGAGGATTATAAGACACAGTGGACCTCAAGGGTTTGGAATTCTCCTTATCAGCATCAAGAATCAGCCTGAACCTGTGAAGCATTTGTTCAATCCACCATTGAACAAACAGGTTCCTCAGGAGAGAACGGTACATCCCCTATTGAATTTACACCTGTGGATCTTAAAGAATGAACTGGATTCACTATCAAGCTCTGGCACACTTCTGATCTTTTCTCCAGCCCTCATCACACTTTTTAGTGAAAACACATGGATTTCATTTTTTGCTCTTTTTCCATTATAGACACGGTGTAATCTGGTGTTGTGATGCACGGGCTCCCGTGCTCCTCACTTCAGTACTGTTTTGGCGCTCCTGCAGATGTTTCGCCTGAGCCTGCGCCTCATCTGGGCTCTGAACCCTGCAGAACTCAGCCAAATGCCAGCACCAGCCCTGTCATTCTCACCCAGCCTCCAGCAGCCAATCTCACAGAACCCCAACACGAGCCTGCCGTCAACTGTATCTCCGAATACACCAAAACCAATGGAACTCAGTCCAAAGAACCAGCACCGGTTGAGAGAGACATCCTGCACTCCTCCCTCAGTTCAGAGGGTTTCTCAGAGGAAGAAGCGCCTCAAGAGGAGAGTCCAGTTCAGAATACAAAGTACCCGCATATACCACGACCTTCTATCATCACATTACCACAGGTAAGATTGAT
The DNA here is from genome assembly GCF_027579695.1 of Neoarius graeffei. Lineage (NCBI taxonomy): Eukaryota > Metazoa > Chordata > Actinopteri > Siluriformes > Ariidae > Neoarius > Neoarius graeffei. The sequence goes on from NC_083574.1 coordinate 42,034,157, forward strand.
GATATTTGCCATGCTGGAGAATATAATAGTGCAGTATACCTAGCCACTGAAACCAAGAGTTTTAAAGCACGATACTAGTTTTTGTGACATTTTATTTTAATCATTGCTCAACCATCACACTAAAGTTGTTTAGTCCAGGTTATAGTTGACTAACCCATGACTTCTGGGGACTCCCTATCTAGCCCATCTTCCCCAGCTTTACACCCACACATAATAAATTGACGGGGATGGTTTGGTTCAGTGGTGGTGAACCCACCTGTCTTACCCTGGAACTGATTCAGCATCTCATGCCTTCAGTCGTGTGCATAACATACTATAAAATTAAAATAGGGTGACACGGTGGTGTAGTGGTTAGCACGGTCACCTCACAGCAAGAAGGTTCCGGGTTCGAACCCAGCAGCTGGCGAGGGCCTTTCTGTGTGGAGTTTGCATGTTCTCTCCGTGTCTGCGTGGGTTTCCTCTGGGTGCTCCGGTTTCCCCCACAGTCCAAAGACATGTAGTTAGGTTGACATGGGGCGGCCTTGGGCTGAGGTGCCCTTGAGCAAGGTACCTGACCCCTGACTGCTCCCTGGGCGCTCTGGTGTGGCTGCCCACTGCTCTGAGTGTGTGTGCGCACGTGTGTTCACTGCTTCAAATGGGTTAAATGCAGAGGATGAATTTCACTGTGCTTGAAGTGTGCATGTGACAAATAAAGGTTTCTTCTTCTTAAATACAAAATAATAGGATGTCTGTGAAGGTTCTCAGTCATCCAGGTCATTGCAAACCATAAGTGCTAAAGAAGGCAACTGGACTTGCTTGAAATCCTTGAAGACGTTTCACCTCTCATCCGAAAGGTTTCTTCAGTTCTGTCTGACTAGTGGGGAGTTCCAGGTATTTAACCTCTAGTGGACCAAAAGCAACCCTAAGGAGAGTCATTGAGGTCGCATGGGTCGTTGACCCTCTCAGTCATCCTGTAGGTTGTTAAGGTCTCTGGAGGCCGGGTGTGAACGGCGTTAGCAGCCTAGAGGGTTGTTAGGGTGATCTGTGGGCTGCTGGCTGTCTCTGCCATCATGTGAGTCATTGAAGTCAGTTGAGTCTTGGTGTGGATATGTATTCAGTTTTCTGGGAAGTGTGCCAAGGACTGCATTGTAGGTGGCTGATAAGTGGTGTCTCAGACCACCTCCTCTGTTCAGTAATGGGAAAAGAGAAGGAGCAAAAACACATCAAGGAAGCACTTCAGAAATGTGGGTATCCCGACTGGGCTTTCGTCAAGACCAGAAAAAGAAACATAATGGACAGGGAAGAAAACAGCAACAAACACAAGAACATTGTCATTCTCTACATTCCTGGACTATCTGAGAAACTCAGGACGATCTTCTACAAACACAACATTCCTGGACATTTCAGACCCAGTAACACTCTAAGGCAGAAATTGGTCCACCCTAAGGACAGAATACCCAGACACAAACAGGACAACATAGTGTATGCAATTCAATGCAGTGTGGAATGCACAGACCTGTACATCGGGGAAATGAAACAACTGCTTCACAGGCACATGGCTCAACACAGGAGAGCCAGTTCCTCAGCCAGGACTCTGCAGTCTAGCTTCATCTCAGTAACAAAGGACACTCATTTCAGGACTGCAATGTATGCATTTTAACCAGAGAAGACTGGTGGTTTGAAAGAGGAGTAAAAGAAGCCATATTTGTCAACCTGGAATGACCATCACTGAACAGAGGAGGTGGTCTGAGACACCACTTATCAGCCACCTACAATGCAGTCCTTGGCACACTTCCCAGAAACTGAATACACATCCACACAAAGACTCAACTGAATTCAGTGACTACGTTTACATGCACGTCCAAATCGAGCTGCTGTTGGTAATCGAGCAAAGGGTCCCAGCAGGGGTGCCAGAGAAATCCAATCCTACATGCACAAGTGAAATCGGGCTATTGTGCAAGGTGCATTGTGCACCCGAGCCACACGTGGCGCTACACGCCCCATCGTGTTGGTACACTTCCGGTTGTCGTCATGAAGAAGAGCTATAGTGTTGCCAGATACTGCTGACGTATTCCAGCCCAAAACATGTTCAAATCCGCTAAAATGCACTTAAAACCCCCAATCTGGCAACACTAGCAGTTCCGTGTTCAAGCTGTTAGGCTTGCTCTAACAGACTATGGCTACAAACTGTCCGGCGCAGACCACTGTTTTGTAAGACAACTTATTTTGCCCAATAATATTTTTCTAAAGTCCATTTTTTGCTTACAAAATTTTTTTTTTTTTTTGCTTACAATTTAACTTATGTCTTAATAAACACACAAAAAGTTCAATTGTTTTGTTTTTATTGACATTCTTCAGATGTTGGACATATATATATATATATATATATATATATATATATATATATATATATATATATATATATACACACACACAAATACAATGACTTGTTTATGTACACAATTCACAGCTATGCAACAGCTGTACAGATGTATTTGGTGATACAGTAAGTGAGCTAAATTTTAACAGTGCAAACAATGCCACAAAAAGAAAAGATTCATGCCGTTGTCATGATTCGTTGTCATGCCGACCGAGGCTGTTGTGTTTCCCGCTTGTGGTCTCGTCACTCGTCACTTCCGGAAGTAGCTCGACTACTAGCTCGATAGGGTTTACATGCACAAAGTAGCTCGGCGGAAATCGCATAAACTAGGTCGTGTAGCTCGATTCCGAGAAATCAAGTTCGGTTCAATTTCAGCCGAATTAAGGTGTATACATGGCATTTTGAACTTCGATTTCAGTCGAGCAACGGCAGAAATTCGATTCTCTCTATGTGCATGTAAACGTAGTGAATGACTCACATGATGGCAGAGAGAGTCAACAATCCACAGATCACCCTAATGACCCTCTAGGCTGCTAATACCATTCACACCCGGCCTCCAGTGACCCTAACATCTACAGGATGACTGAGAGGGTCAACGACCCATGTGACCTCAGTGACTTTCCTTAGGGTTGCTTTTGATCCACGAGAGGATAAATACCTGGAACTCCCCACTAGTCAGACAGAACCGAAGCCTTTCGTATGAGAGGTGAAACGTCTTCAAGGATTTCAAGCAAGTCCAGTTGCCTTCTTTAGCACCTACAAAATAACAGGATGCACTGGATCAAGTGCTATTTTATAAGTTGATGAATAATGAAAGTGGAAGCCATATTCTTAAATTAAATCCAATTTGCAGCAATTAAAGGGATAACTACAATTAGGACTATTCATGCACCAGTGTATCGACAATATACAGTACTAGACGACTGTTAAACTCATATCTCCTTCTTTATTCTACATTTTCTACCCCTGATTTTCTTTTCAGGTTTAAAGGCAAGTATGTACATGTGTTTAAAGGCAACGGTCTGGATACTATTTTTTTTTTTAAATGCACATCCAGAAAATGGAATTGGCTACCTGTGTAACCAAAGACTAACTCTGCGCAAATAAATCTTTGCATGTAAATTTTGACATAACGTTTGTACAAGTCTGAATCCAGCTCACAGTTTTATGTTTATAATTTCTAAAAGATGAATTTGTGGTGCAAGGAATTCTTCGCAATATGAGTGAAAATCTTGGCTCTCCTGAAGAGTACAGTAAAGTTCAGAAAAACCTACTGTCTTTTGCGATGGCGAACCGTTACGATTAGAGCTCAGCCAAAACTTAGCCAGACACACCAAAAAAGCAACAGGGCAAAGGATTTTGCAAGGGATTAGCAGCAGGCTGATGGGTCTCTCCGTTGTGTGTAGCTGTCGATGTTGATTTTAAAAGTAACTGAGTAAATTATACAGGGAAATGAATACTGAGTCTGAGTGAAAAATACTGTGGTGCGCGTGCATGGAAGAAGAGTCTGGAGACAGAAATCTTAGTTTCTCAGTCGTTAGCCTGTGCTACTTGCTCTCGATAGCACTGGCGTCACTGCTTTATTAGCATTCGCTAACACTACTGATGAACGCTACACCAGTTGAAAGGTGTCTTCACTCCCACAGTGATGGTGCTGATTCGCGGGTAAGCTCGTGTTGTCCTTCGAGATGGCCTAGAGCGATACATTTTTGGTCACTCCCACTATAAATGAAAATCTGATTGGTTAATTCATCTGTCACTTGCTATGTAAACATACACTGCCATGGCCTTCTGTCCCGGCGATGAAGTCCTCACCAATGAGTGAGCCAGCTCTAAACTCTTCTCAGCCTAGCAACAACAAACAAATAAAAAAATTTAACTGGATAACTCGATTTTAATGTTTTCAGGACAGTAAACCTTTCATTTCTGAAGCAAATTTGATAGAAAATGAGGCCACATTAGAATTACAGTGGTGCTTGAAAGTTTGTAAACCCTTTAGAATTTTCGATATTTCTGCATAAATATGACCTAAAACAACATCAGATTTTCACACAAGTCCTAAAAGTAGATAAAGAGAACCCAGTTAAACAAATGAGACAAAAATATTATACTTGGTCATTTATTTATTGAGGAAAATGATCCAATATTACATATCTGTGAGTGGCAAAAGTATGTGAACCTTTGATTTCAGTATCTAGTGTGACCCCCTTGTGCAGCAATAACTGCAGCTAAATATTTTCAGTAACTGTTGATCAGTCCTGCACACCGGCTTGGAGGAATTTTAGTCCATTCCTCCGTACAGAACAGCTTCAACTCTGGGATGTTGGTGGGTTTCCTCACATGAACTGCTCGCTTCAGGTCCTTCCACAAAATTTCAGTTGGATTAAGGTCAGGATTTTGACTTGGCCGTTCCAAAACATTAACTTTATTCTTCTTTAACCATTCTTTGGTAGAACGACTTGTGTGCTTAGGGTCGTTGTCTTGCTGCATGACCCACCTTCTCTTGAGATTCAGTTCATGGACAGATGTCCTGAGATTTTCCTTTAGAATTGGCTGATATAATTCAGAATTCATTATTCTATCAATGATGGCAAGCCGTCCTGGCCCAGATGCAGCAAAACAGGCCCAAACCATGATGCTACCACCACCATGTTTCACAGATAGGATAAGGTTCTTATGCTGGAATGCACTGTTTTTCTTTCTCCAAACATAACACTTCTCATTTAAACCAAAAAGTTCTATTTTGGTCTCATCCGTCCACAAAACATTTTTTCCCAGTAGCCTTCTGGCTTGTCCACATGATCTTTAGCAAACTGCAGACAAGCAGCAATGTTCTTTTTGAAGAGCAGTGGCTTTCTCCTTGCAACCCTGCCATGCACACCATTGTTGTTCAGTGTTCTCTTGATGGTGGACTCATGAAAATTAACATTAGCCAATGTGAGAGGGGCCTTCAGTTGCTTAGAAGTTACCCTGGGGTCCTTTGTGACCTCGCTGACTATTACACACCTTGCTCTTGGAGGATCTTTGTTGGTTGACCACTCCTGGGGAGGGTAACAATGGTCTTGAATTTCCTTCATTTGTACACAGTCTGTCTGACTGTGGATTGGTGGAGTCCAAACTCTTTAGAGATGGTTTTGTAACCTTTTCCAGCCTGATGAGCATCAACAACGCTTTTTCTGAGGTCCTCAGAAATCTCCTTTGTTCGTGCCATGTTACACTTCCACAAACATGTGTTGTGAAGATCAGACTTTGATAGATCACTGTTCATTAAATAAAACAGGGTGCCCACTCACACCTGATTGTTATCCCATTGATTCAAAACACCTGACTCTAATTTCACCTTCAAATTAACTGCTAATCCTAGAGGTTCACATACTTTTGCCACTCACAGATATGTAATATTGGATCATTTTCCTTAATAAATAAATGACCAAGTATAATATTTTTGTCTCATTTGTTTAACTGGGTTCTCTTTATCTACTTTTAGGACTCATGTCAAAATCTGATGATGTTTTAGGTCATATTTATGCAGAAATACAGAAAATTCTAAAGGGCTCACAAACTTTAAGCAGTACTGTAGAAGACAATAATTGTAATGAAATTATGAAAGAATTTAAATATCTCATCTCATTATCTCTAGCTGCTTTATCCTGTTCTACAGGGTCGCAGGCAAGCTGGAGCCTATCCCAGCTGACTACGGGCGAAAGGCGGGGTACACCCTGGACAAGTCGCCAGGTTATCACAGGGCTGACACATAGACACAGACAACCATTCACACTCACATTCACACCTACGCTCAATTTAGAGTCACCAGTCAACCTAACCTGCATGTCTTTGGACTGTGGGGGAAACCGGAGCACCCGGAGGAAACCCACGCGGACATGGGGAGAACATGCAAACTCCGCACAGAAAGGCCCTCATCGGCCACAGGGCTCGAACCCAGACCTTCTTGCTGTGAGGCGACAGCGCTAACCACTACACCACCGTGCAACCCCAGAAATTAAATAGAACATTTGAAATGTTGATATGTTTGGGCCTTCTCTGAAAGCTTAGAAGGCCCTGATGGTTCCCCTCTGAAGATTCTTTTGTATGTCCTTGTGAAAGAGAACCCTTAAAGTCTCTCTTCAGAAAGCTATGACAGAGGATTCCCTTTCTTAAATGTTTCCAAGTAGAAACACTTCGGAAAACCATTCACCACCCGACTAACCTTTAATTAACCATTTTTAAGAGTGAAGAATCCTGATGTGTAGTACTGCTTTGTCATAGCTGTAATTTGTAGGTTTGGGATGAAGCCCTGATATGTCTAATGGAATTACAATGAAAAATAAATAAATTAAAAATAGTTACCATTTTTCACACATCTGTTTACATGGAATCATACCATCATACCTTCCTCTTGTATTCCCATCAGATCAAGCCTTGACGACAGTCTCAGTTGAACAACTTTACTGCAGGTGCTCAGGAAAGGTTATAATCCAACAAGTCATTTGTGGTCCAGTGTGATGGATATATTTTGACTTTTTTGGATGAAGGCCATACTGTGATAGTGATTCATGTCTAAGAGTATATGTTGGTGTAAAAGGCTATAATCCACACTGGAGTGTGAGACTGCTTGGAAGAAAAAGGCCTGCAAGAGACTAATATTACTCTTCTTTTAACACTGCTTGAAATAAAAGTCTATCATTTGGGTCACCAAATATAGAGAAAGAATTTAGCTTGCTAAAATAGTATTTTCCACTTACGTCTTACAGAAGTGGGAGGCAGTTCCATGCTTTTTATTTGTGATCCTTTTTTTTATTTATTTATTTTTAAGCATACGGAAAACCTAGGTTTGGAAGGGAACCCCTTCCATCTCCGTTTCTCTTCCATGCCCTTCCACACTTAGAGGCATGTTATTATTACCATGTTATTTGTGATTCTGGTTAAAGACTACAGTTGCCTTTTTTCGAAGAAGCAAAGTGGCATCCTTTCTTCACTTAGCCCCAACAGCTCTGTCTCAAAGGAGTGATTACTTGGCTCAGTGATTTTTACAGGAGTGAAATGGATGTCAGTTCTAGCCTTAGGCCACAGTTGTTGAAATGGATCACTTTTCACTCTGTTAGATCGTCTGATATCTAAGCTCTCAGAGATCTTTGAAATATTTAGTGTAATCGTTGGCTGTACTACAACCCCGATTCCAAAAAAGTTGGGACAAAGTACAAATTGTAAATAAAAATGGAATGCAATAATTTACAAATCTCAAAAACTGATATTGTATTCACAATAGAACATAGACAACATATCAAATGTCGAAAGTGAGACATTTTGAAATTTCATGCCAAATATTGGCTCATTTGAAATTTCATGACAGCAACACATCTCAAAAAAGTTGGGACAGGGGCAATAAGAGGCTGGAAAAGTTAAAGGTACAAAAAAGGAACAGCTGGAGGACCAAATTGCAACTCATTAGGTCAATTGGCAATAGGTCATTAACATGACTAGGTATAAAAAGAGCATCTTGGAGTGGCAGCGGCTCTCAGAAGTAAAGATGGGAAGAGGATCACCAATCCCCCTAATTCTGCGCCGACAGATAGTGGAGCAATATCAGAAAGGAGTTCGACAGTGTAAAATTGCAAAGAGTTTGAACATATCATCATCTACAGTGCATAATATCATCAAAAGATTGAGAGAATCTGGAAGAATCTCTGTGCGTAAGGGTCAAGGCCGGAAAACCATACTGGGTGCTCGTGATCTTCGGGCCCTTAGACGGCACTGCATCACATACAGGCATGCTTCTGTATTGGAAATCACAAAATGGGCTCAGGAATATTTCCAGAGAACATTATCTGTGAACACAATTCACCGTGCCATCCGCCGTTGCCAGCTAAAACTCTATAGTTCAAAGAAGAAGCCGTATCTAAACATGATCCAGAAGCGCAGACGTCTTCTCTGGGCCAAGGCTCATTTAAAATGGACTGTGGCAAAGTGGAAAACTGTTCTGTGGTCAGACGAATCAAAATTTGAAGTTCTTTATGGAAATCAGGGACGCCGTGTCATTCGGACTAAAGAGGAGAAGGACGACCCAAGTTGTTATCAGCGCTCAGTTCAGAAGCCTGCATCTCTGATGGTATGGGGTTGCATTAGTGCGTGTGGCATGGGCAGCTTACACATCTGGAAAGACACCATCAATGCTGAAAGGTATATCCAGGCTCTAGAGCAACATATGCTCCCATCCAGACGACGTCTCTTTCAGGGAAGACCTTGCATTTTCCAACAGGACAATGCCAAACCACATACTGCATCAATTACAGCATCATGGCTGCGTAGAAGAAGGGTCCGGGTACTGAACTGTCCAGCCTGAAGTCCAGATCTTTCACCCATAGAAAACATTTGGCGCATCATAAAACGGAAGATACGACAAAAAAGACCTAAGACAGTTGAGCAACTAGAATCCTACATTAGACAAGAATGGGTTAACATTCCTATCCCTAAACTTGAGCAACTTGTCTCCTCAGTCCCCAGACGTTTACAGACTGTTGTAAAGAGAAAAGGGGATGTCTCACAGTGGTAAACATGGCCTTGTCCCAACTTTTTTGAGATGTGTTGTTGTCATGAAATTTAAAATCACCTAATTTTTCTCTTTAAATGATACATTTTCTCAGTTTAAACATTTGATATGTCATCTATGTTCTATTCTGAATAAAATATGGAATTTTGAAACTTCCACATCATTGCATTCCGTTTTTATTTACAATTTGTATTTTGTCCCAACTTTTTTGGAATCGGGGTTGTATTTGTTTGCCCTTTTAACCACTGAGGTGTGTGTGTGTAAAATATCTGACAGATTGACAGATTGTGTTGTTTCCTTACTCTGTGCCAGGAACAGGAGTGTCCACTTCAGGAAGTGCAGTCAGACTGCAAAGATTATCCAGAGACAGAGGATGGACCTTTATCAGGTAGAGAAGATATGCATAAATACACACACACACACACACACACACACACACACACACACAGAGAGTACATCCTCAATAGCTAGAGAAAATTCCATGGCCAGAGGCTGGAATGCTATCAAAAAAAAAACCATAGGTTTCCGCTCTTCCTTTTCCTCCATGGTGTGGAAAACATGCGCGCGCACACACACAAAGTGGGGGAAAAAGCAGTAGTCGTGTAGTGTCAGTGGAAAATCTAAGCTCATACTGTCAGAAAGTGGGTTATCTCGAGGATAATGGCGGATGCAGCATATCTAATTGTCATTCATGGACTTTAGTTGGCCAAAAACAAGAGGAAACTTTAGGATTATAGGATTTTAAGAACACTATGTATTACTCACTATCTCTCTGTCTGTCTCGCTCTCTCTTTTGTAATCTTTCTAGCCCCTCATGGACCTCTGGCATTTATTATGTTCATGAGGTACATGTTTTGGAACATTTTCCAGTTCAGTGGAAAGCCCTGAGGAATAAAACATGGAGCATGTGACTGTGTGTTTAACCAAATCTGCTCTGCAACACTGTCGATCAGTCAGCACATCAGTCAATAATGCAGATGCACTTTTTTATTTTATTTTTTTACAAGCTTGGCTGTTGTGTTTGTGATTTTGCATTTGAATAAACTACACGATTACACCATACACACATACACGTGCTTGTATTACTATCCTTGTGTGGATAATGCACCAGAGTAACACTATGCCTCCACCTAAACCTCACACTAACCTGAAAATTATGGCTCTTTTAGGGTTTTTTTAAGCAGTGTTCCTTGTGGGGACCAGCCAAATGTCTCGACAAGGTCAAAATGGTCAGATATTCCTGTCCTTGTGGGGACCAAACACACACACACTGACTTGTATACATAACTGTTCGACTATGTTTTATCTGCTCGAACTGACCTTTTATACAGTTGTGTTCCATAGTTGAGTATTTCGAAGAATTCAGCAACTGCCCTCACACTTGCACTCTATCTGACCTCTGATTAAACATATTTTCCGTTTTTTCATTAGTACAAGGAAATGTTGAAATTCTTGCCTGTGGTAATGTGTGCATTTGCTACAGATGAAAGTGATAAAACTGAGCTTGCAAAACACGTACAACACCTACAAGGTTGCACACGTGAAGATCTTCTGCTTTACTTAAATGTACAGCTGGCGTTTCAGTTAATCCCGAACGTGTTCAGCGGGGTTGAGGTCAGAGCCCTGTGCAGGCCACTCCAACCTTGAGAAAGCATGTTTTCATTGAGCTTGCTTTGTGCAGTTGACAAAGGTCAGCTAGCGCAAACTACTGTGACTTTAGTCACAGTCTCTATCTAGTTAAAATATCCTGTTTCAGCTAATACTGTAATATGTACTATACTATATACTATGTGGAAGCAAAAGTTTATATCCCCCATGATTTTTGAATGACAAAAAGCTAAACAAACTTCACAGGTTTCCCCAAATGAAACCAGATGCCCTTTCTGGCAAGTGTTCTAAAAACAAATAGTGCACCTCGTAGTTTTATATGTATTTGTTAATTCTCAGTAATATATTTCTATCTAGGCAGCACGGTGGTGTAGTGGTTAGCGCTGTCGCCTCACAGCAAGAAGGTCCTGGGTTCGAGCCCCGTGGCCGGAGAGGGCCTTTCTGTGCGGAGTTTGTATGTTCTCCCCGTGTCCGCGTGGGTTTCCTCCGGGTGCTCCGGTTTCCCCCACAGTCCAAAGACATGCAGGTTAGGTTAACTGGTGACTCTAAATTGAGCGTAGGTGTGAATGTGAGTGTGAATGGTTGTCTGTGTCTATGTGTCAGCCCTGTGATGACCTGGCGACTTGTCCAGGGTGTACCCCGCCTTTCGCCCGTAGTCAGCTGGGATAGGCTCCAGCTTGCCTGCGACCCTGTAGAACAGGATAAAGCGGCTAGAGATAATGAGATGAGATGAGATGAGACATCTTTTCTCACCTCTGTGTGGGTTTGAAATGGTTAAGTTGAGCCACAAGGATTAAGGGTCTTGCCCAAGAGTCCAGTGGTGGCAGTTTGGTGGTGCTGTGGCTCAAACCCTTGACCCTCTGATCAGTAACCCAGAGCTTTAACCCATCCATCACTGCGCCATCTATCTATTAAAATATCTGAGATTTCATCATTACCTTGGTCTTGTAACAATGTCTTAATATCATTTCATGTAGTGACCTTACATTTTAGACAGGCATGTTAGAGAGAGTAAGACAGAAAAAGAGTACCTGTACAACCTGTACAACATCATTTGCCTGCATTTAGAATTAAATATTACCTGAAGTAAAAGGTCAAAGGTTTTGCTTTATTTTGTTTTGTTTTGAAAGTAGGCCATTAAAAGAGAACTGAAGTAATTTTTAAACTTGCTTTATTTCTTAATTAACGTGTTCTTCGATTACGTTTTCGGTTTTAGTAACCTTATATCGTGACTCGTATTGGCAACTAATTGCAATTAAATATTATACTTATCGGCCTATTCGTTTTTTAGCCGTGTTGAATTTAGTTTGTTTGGTCGACGGCAGGCGTCGCTTATCCGCGCGATCTTCACGAGACTTGTGTGAGACTTCGAAACGTGACGTGTCAGCCAGGTGTCAGCGCCACCATTTTGAAAACTGTTTTCCAAACGAAATACTGCACAAAAACGAGTTTAAATGACGATTACTGCCTACTTTTTTCAAACTTTCCTGATTGCTATCAAAACAAACAAAACTTCCAGCTTGATTACGTCAGCATTCGAAAGAGGGCGCGCGCGTCTTTTGACAACGCTGGCAGGTGTCGGTCACTTTGATTTCCGCTGTACGTTTTACTTCCGTCCTACGATGTCTCGCACAGGTCTCAACGAATCTCGTTTACGGCCATTGCTTTGACATATGGACTGATATATTCATCTCATCTCATCTCATTATCTCTAGCCGCTTTATCCTGTTCTACAGGGTCGCAGGCAAGCTGGAGCCTATCCCAGCTGACTACGGGCGAAAGGCGGGGTACACCCTGGACAAGTCGCCAGGTCATCACAGGGCTGACACATAGACACAGACAACCATTCACACTCACATTCACACCTACGGTCAATTTAGAACCACCAGTTAACCTAACCTGCATGTCTTTGGACTGTGGGGGAAACCGGAGCACCCGGAGGAAACCCACGCGGACACGGGGAGAACATGCAAACTCCACACAGAAAGGCCCTCGCCGGTCACGGGGCTCGAACCCGGACCTTCTTGCTGTGAGACGACAGCGCTAACCACTACACCACCGTGCCGTCTGGACTGATATATTACAGAGCATATTTCAAACACTCATAACTTGCTTTTGCAGCGACAAAATAGTGATCAAAAATGCATTCCTATATTTAATAAAATGAGATAAATAGAATTTTGATAATAAAAAATTTGCTTTCAGTTCTCCTTTAAATCAACAAGGCTGAAGAGAACTTCTGCAAGCATGCACGTTGTGAAATTGACCAAAGTAGCAGCTGATCTGATTATTGTCTAAAGCCACTTCCCTAGATACACAGTGAAGCCAGTGGCCTTGTGACTGGCTGCTCTGTAACCAATTACAGAGTCCAGCACTGTGGTCTAATCCCACTTCATTTACGTGCATTAACTGGGCTTTTAGCCATTACCTTCAAAGAATTATTGCTGCAGAGATGTTCTCCTTGGGTAATTTCGTAATGGCTGGTTGTGATATTAGACAGTACTGTGCAAAAGTCTTAGGCACATGTATAGAAATGCTGTAGACCAAAAATGGCTTAAAAATAATTAAATGAAATGTTTCAATATTAAAAAATGCTATAAACAGCAGTAAGCCATAATGAATGAAACAAAGTCAATATTTGGTGTGAGACGACACTTTGCTTTAAAAAAAAAAATTAAAAATCAGTCTCCGGTACAGTGAGTGCAGTTTTATAAGGAAATGAGCTGTAGGTTTTACCGAGCATCTTACAGAACCAGCCGAAGTTCTTCTGGACACTTTGTCACACTCGCTTCTTCATTTTGCACCAAAACCCAGCAGCCTTCATTATGTTTTCTTTTTTAACCTGAAAAGTGCTCTCTTATATAATATGCTGCTCAGATACAAACTTTTTTTTTTTGGTAACATTTAATTTTGTGCTAGGGCGGCACGGTGGTGTAGTGGTTAGCGCTGTCGCTTCACAGCAAGAAGGTCCGGGTTCGAGCCCCGTGGCCGGCGAGGGCCTTTCTGTGTGGAGTTTGCATGTTCTCCCCGTGTCCGCGTGGGTTTCCTCCGGGTGCTCCGGTTTCCCCCACAGTCCAAAGACATGCAGGTTAGGTTAACTGGTGACTCTAAATTGAGCGTAGGTGTGAATGTGAATGGTTGTCTGTGTCTATGTGTCAGCCCTGTGATGACCTGGCGACTTGTCCAGGGTGTACCCCGCCTCTCGCCTGTAGTCAGCTGGGATAGGCTCCAGCTTGCCTGCGACCCTGTAGGACAGGATAAAGCGCCTAGAGATAATGAGATGAAATGAGATAATTTTGTGCTGGAAAACGAACGTTTGGAACTCTAAAATGTTTTTGTACTGACTCGATCATGTAGAAGTCATAAAATAGAACTCTATAACAAAGTTTGTGTTAAAAAAAATAGGGTGCCTAAGACTTTTGCACAGTACTGTATATAGCTCGAGAATTAAACTGTTAGGGCTGACCAATGCAGTTGTGATTTCAAATTGTTTATAAGTCTTTCATGCATGTCATGAAAATGCTTTGGAGGAAGCATGTCAAGCTCTACTAGCTTCATGCTGTGTTTCCTCCAAACACCAAATATGGTAGAGAGGAAAGTTGCAACCTTTACATTTGAACCAAAAAGCAGTACTCTTACAGTTGTGTTTTCTGTCCTTTTGTGCAATTTGTTCTTTGATTAGCCAGTGTTTGCATATTATTCTCATATTATTCATTATAATATTCGTCTTTTAGTTTCTTCTCCGATGGCATTTTAGGGAAAGAAGGATGATAGACTAGATAATCCATCTTGTTAGTGTTTATTACACTTAGGCTCGCAAATGTGACTTCTGAGTTACTGCTGATGACGGAAAAAAATATCAGCACAAAGAGAGATTAAATCTAGGTGGCATTTCATGTTGTTTAATCACCTGATACAATGGTCACTGATTAATCTACAGTCTACAGTGGGCTAGAACAAAATCAGCCCCAGTGTCAACACTGAATAATCAAAGTACAAACTGCGCAAAAGGACAGAAAACACAGCTGTAAGCTTTTCGGTTTGAAAGTAAAGGTTATAACCTTCCTCTTTATCGTGTTTGGTGTTTGGAAGAAACATGGCATGAAGCTAGTACATTACATGTGTCACTTCTTCATACTATTCTGAATATTTTTCCTACAACCATTGGTGGCACTGTTGAGATTGGGTCCACAAAAGTACAAAACGAGACCGTCAGTGACGACGTCGCTCACTCCGGCCCCGTCTAGTCCAGAAGGAACGATCTAAAGTGGGCCACCTTACACAATAAATGTTGCAAGCTATATACACTATATACAAGCTATATATATAAGCTATATTCACCCTAGGAATACCGACCTATTTGCCAGAAAGAATCCAAAACGGCGAGGAATTGACCGAGAAGAAGCAATTTTTGTTGAACTGCTCATTAAGGCTTCATTAGTCCACAACTTTATTAATAATTATAATTAAGCAAGGGGTGGCACGGTGGTGTAGTGGTTAGCGCTGTCGCCTCACAGCAAGAAGGTCCGGGTTTGAGCCCCGTGGCCGGCGAGGGCCTTTCTGTGCGGAGTTTGCATGTTCTCCCCGTGTCCGCGTGGGTTTCCTCCGGGTGCTCCGGTTTCCCCCACAGTCCAAAGACATGCAGGTTAGGTTAACTGGTGGCTCTAAATTGAGCGTAGGTGTGAATGTGAGTGTGAATGGTTGTGTGTCTATGTGTCAGCCCTGTGATGACCTGGCGACTTGTCCAGGGTGTACCCCGCCTCTCGCCTGTAGTCAGCTGGGATAGGCTCCAGCTTGCCTGCGACCCTGTAGGACAGGATAAAGCGCCTAGAGATAATGAGATGAGATGAGATGAGATGAGATAATTAAGTAAATCTGGGTAGAAGTTATATGCACCCTAGGTACCCCTACCTTCATGACAGAAAGAATCAAAATCGGTGAAGAACTGAGAAAGAAGAAGCGATTTGCGTGGAAACTGCTCGTTAGGGCTTAATTACTCCATATCTTCATTATTAATTGCAATTATGCAAATTTGGGTGGAAGCCATATGCACCCCAGGCAGACCTACCTTCCTGCCAAAAAGAATAAAAATCAGTGAAGAACTGAGAGAGAAGAAGCGATTTTCGTGAAATGTGGACGACACCGGACGGACGATGGACGACACATGATAGCATAAGCCTGTCGACTGGATGAGCTAATAATCCACTTTAAACGTGTTTTCACACTTTCAGCCCTCTAAACAAACTCAGAGTGATTTGTAAATATTTTGATATTGTCAGCATGTGAACACTCCAAATTAACTCACACCCCTCTGAAACAAACACTTTGGGTTCCTTTCAAGCCCACGTTGCCGTAACCTGTGAATAGTGAACACAAAGTGCTCCAGGTTTGCTTTGCCTTTTGCCATTGTATTTTAGCCCTCTAGGCTTGCCATAGACAAATCACATGCTCCAAGTGAAAGCTTCCCTTAATCCAAAGCAATAAATGAGCGCTCCAGAGAAACTATAGTGTGAACAGAAAGAGGACTGAGGCTCGGAACAGAAGTGGAGCAGAAAAAGAATTGAGTCCACTTTCAAATGAACTCATAATGTAAACACAAAAAGAACTGAGTCCCTTTTTTGTTGGTCCACGTTTTTTTTTTTTTTTGGTCCAAACTAAGAGGACGTAGTTTGGTTCTTTTAAAAATTAAATTGTTCGCCCTGCCTGCTCATTTGTACTAGCTGCCCTTGGTGTGGTGTTAAGGCTACAATAGTGAATTTGAGTGTGTATTGTGTGTATGAGCGTGGAAATCCTGTTTTGCGATGAAGGTCAGGCTGATTCAGCATATTAATAGCGGTCAGTGGCCGTTTGGCCGGTCAGCTCTCCATTGTTTTATGCACATCAGCTGTCCTTTACTGCGTCACATATGATGCACTTGGTGTATGTTTACTGGCTATCCTGGTAACCCCAGAGAAACAGGGCATCTCTAGGAACGTGTGTGTATGTGACCAGTTTGATATTTTTACCATGATTTTTTAAGTTTTCTGTTGTGGAGTTTAGTGTTGAACTCCACTGCCCCATGTTTCCTCAATATCCCTGCGTACTTTAATAACCGCAATCAGGCCTGAGTCATTGCTATTTACATTCTAAGAGAAAAAACAACAACAACACAATTACATCACCTCCACATCTCCTCCTGGCTCTCTGTATCACTTTCTCCATTCATTTCACTTAGCTCCATTAGCCTAAGTGCTTGGCATGTCCTGAGAAAGAAGCTCTGTGCCAGTGTATTTCACAGCAGAGGCAGTGTGACAGATACAGCCTCGACCCAGCAATGATTTAAGACTGAGTGCTGTCTTTAACAACACAGACCAACCCATTCACTGTAAACACAACGCTATTTACCTTAATGAGCCACATCATCTGCTGTCATATAGTACCGACAGAACAAGGTAAACTTATCTCTGTTTAATTGTCTCATCTCATCTCATCTCATCTCATCTCATTATCTCTAGCCGCTTTATCCTGTTCTACAGGGTCGCAGGCAAGCTGGAGCCTATCCCAGCTGACTACGGGCGAAAGGCGGGGTACACCCTGGACAAGTCGCCAGGTCATCACAGGGCTCCATTTAATTGTCCCTGACATAATTCATCTCATCTCATTATCTCTAGCCGCTTTATCCTTCTACAGGGTCGCAGGCAAGCTGGAGCCTATCCCAGCTGACTATGGGCGAAAGGCGGGGTACACCCTGGACAAGTCGCCAGGTCATCACAGGGCTGACACATAGACACAGACAACCATTCACACTCACATTCACACCTACGGTCAATTTAGAGTCACCAGTTAACCTAACCTGCATGTCTTTGGACTGTGGGGGAAACCGGAGCACCCGGAGGAAACCCATGCGGACACGGGGAGAACATGCAAACTCCGCACAGAAAGGCCCTCGCCGGCCCCGGGGCTCGAACCCAGGACCTTCTTGCTGTGAGGCGACAGCGCTAACCACTACACCACCGTGCCGCCCCTGACATAATTATGTATGAAAATAATTTAAAGGTGCACTATGCTATTTTTTATGTGTTTCGAGATTATAATTATGAAGGTTTTTTTTTAGTGAATATATTATTAATACAACCCCGATTCCAAAAAAGTTGGGACAAAGTACAAATTGTAAATAAAAACGGAATGCAATGATGTGGAAGTTTCAAAATTCCATATTTTATTCAGAATAGAACATAGATGACATATCAAATGTTTAAACTGAGAAAATGTATCATTTAAGGAGAAAAATTAGGTGATTTTAAATTCCATGACAACAACACATCTCAAAAAAGTTGGGACAAGGCCATGTTTACCACTGTGAGACATCCCCTTTTCTCTTTACAACAGTCTGTAAACGTCTGGTGCTCCTTTTTTGTCCCTTTAACTTTTCCAGCCTCTTATTGCCCCTGTCCCAACTTTTTTGAGATGTGTTGCTGTCATGAAATTTCAAATGAGCCAATATTTGGCATGAAATTTCAAAATGTCTCACTTTCGACATTTGATATGTTGTCTATGCTCTATTGTGAATACAATATCAGTTTTTGAGATTTGTAAATTATTGCATTCTGTTTTTATTTACAATTTGTACTTTGTCCCAACTTTTTTGGAATCGGGGTTGTATATGATTGACCATATCACAATGTAATGGATTTCACTAGTTTGTTCAATTTCAGGGTTTTTTTGTAATAATTTTTTTCTGGCCTAAAAGTAACAAATGGCTCCTTTAAAAGAAATTAAATTTTTAAAGCAGAAGACATATTGTAATTGAAATGGCTGATTTTCTAATTTGAGAGAGAGAGAGAGAGAGAGAGAGGTGATGTGTGCCAAAACATAAAATGAACAATAAAATAATTAAAATATTTTTGTTTGGAGATGATTGGTCATGAAATGTGAGCTGCCAAAGTAAATGTAGTGGAGATCTGGGGAGTCTGAATAGTGAGTAAGATATACTGCATGTACGTACAAGGACTGAGCTCTTGTTAAAAACATTTTCAACAATGAGGAATCCACCATGGGGGAATTGGCTCAGGCTTTTTTTTTTTTTTACAACACTGTAAAATACCCTCATAACTGAGGACCAGTTTATGGGTTCTAAAATGAAGGGGAATGGAAAAGTGGTCTTACACCCAGCTGGATGCTGGGCTGGTTGGACTGGCCAGACTTCATCTGTGCAATCTCTCACAATCTCACTGTTGTGAAATTATCGAGTTGAAGTGACGACCTTCAGAACCAAACCCTGATTGTGTAATCTTTCCAAATTACAGACTTTTTTGGACTCTGACTATTTGAATTATATACTGGGTCTTGAACTGTAACATATATGAGCAAATTACAATTTGATCAAACATCTATACTACTAAAGGAAGGCTGTCTCTGTCTGTTCACCTATATGCAAATCAACATGGCTGGACGCACGTACTCCATACTTTGCACATGGATTGGTGACACCCCAGAGGGGCCCAAGGCAACATTTTCGATTTTACAAAACATGGGATTAGTGCTAATCCAACACACTATTCATTTCCCATAGGCTACATGCTCATGCTAAGACACTGCACGCAGCCTCGGCAGGGAATCCCCTCCCCGACTCACCTGGGAGTTTCGATTGAACAGGACCTCGCAATCAGCGCTCCTCGCCGGAGACTTCCTCTAGGGCCGAGTCTACGTCTCCTCAGTGATGGGCAATAACTACTACAGCTCCCCTCTCCCACGGGCAATAACTGCTAGTTCTGTACCAAACATTGCTGACATTTATGGACATATCTAAATTTTCCATTACTGAATCTCAAATTCATGGTGGCACAGTGGGCAGCATTGGTGCTTCATAGCTCCAGGGTCCCTGGTTCAATTCTCACTTGGGTTCCTGTCTATGTGGAGATTCAAACGTTCTCCTTGGTTTGCATTTCCTCAAGGTGCTATTGTTCCTTCCCACTTGCCAGAAACATGCCAGTATGTAAGCTGGCTATGTAACTTGCCTCTAGGCAGGAATGTGTGTGTGCATGGTGCCTATTCAGTGAGTATTTCAGCCTCAAGACTAGTGTTCCTGAGATAGGATCCAGATCCACTGCTATCCTACCCAGAATAAAGCGATTACTAAAGAGGAATGAGTGAAACAATAATATGTTGGTGCTGGACTTAATATTCCAATTTTTTTAATTATAAATGGGACTTAAATAGCTGTGTACCTGAATTTAGATTTAAACTTGGATTATGTCTTGATGCAAGATGGATGGTGGTGATTTCTGGCATCTTTGGGCATGGTCATAGGTTTGTAAACTGGAGATTGCAAATGTGTCGTCCCCCCCCCCCCCCCCCCCCCCCCCCAGATGCAACTGTGGGATTAATACAAGGGAGATGACATCAGATAGAGGTCACAGTGAGGTCATTTTGTGACAAAGCTGATGCTGTGGTACATTCTGCAATGATGACTCAGTATGGGCTTTTACAGTAAAGCCACACTGGTCTCTTTCTTCATCTTTCTTCTACTCTCAGCTTTCTTTTTTTCGAACCCTGATTTACGTATCAGAGCAGTGTGCCTGGGGTGCAGGGCTCATCAGAAAGAGTATGATGGAAAGCTTGGGCTCTTACTCTGGGTATAGCTGTGATTGAAAGGTCTTTTTCAGCTAGTCATGACCTCATTTAGCATTGCTAATAAAGTGAGGTTAAACGTATATCCGAGAGTGTTTTCAGTAGTGAATTTATAGATTCTGCTCAGGAAATAAATGAGTATTGATTCATTATTGATTATTTGACATAGCAAAATGCTCTTTGGTCAGCCAGTTGGATTATAAATCAGAATGTTGGGTTTGCCTTTGCATTAGCTCATGTACTACTAGTATATATTTTTTCATGCGTAGGGTTGGTCCAGGGCCGGAGTGGGCCCTGTTTTCAGTCCGGGAGTTTAATTCACATTCAGGCCACTTTGAAATGGAGGAGGAATTTGAGTACATTAAAAAAGATAAAACAAATAACTGTTCTTTCACAATGCTTTTTATTTGGTTTAAATTCAGGTAAACTTCACTTCACTTTAACAATATAGGTTATAATTCAAATTAACATAAAACGAAAGATAAAAATTAAGAATAAAAAGTTGTTTGTACCGACGAACGATTTCATCTAGTATGAGACGGGGCTCCACTTAAAATTGGATGGTGTGTGGCCGCGTGTCTAATCCACATATACATTTATCTGTGTCACCAACATGTCCCAAAGTTCCTTAGTGAAAATATTTGAAAACACATCCAAAGGACATGCATCTTCAGAAATCGGCATCTTCGGCCCGGGTGTGGGAATGAACTTTTACGTCGGGGGCGAAATCCAGCTGACTGCCACTCCAAATAGCAAAGCAGCGAGTATGGCTGATTGTTTCGCGTTATTTAAGACGAATTACACAACACATTTTTAGTCACATAGTCTTAAAATAACGAAAGCACCCATCTCGCGTGCATTTGAACCAATGCTTGTGCATTACATGCCGCATACGCCTCGAAAATAATGGCAAATCAACAATGCTGGGTACTCAGCAACCGCAGATAAAGCGTGAGGGCGCATTAGGCAACTCAAAAATGGCTAAAGCAAGTGTTCGATTCTGCTTAGAATATTGGCATACGCATACACCTCTTCTAAGTTATATATTTAACAACAATTATTTAACATCAAATATGACTTCTAGGCCTATGTGTTCATAACCACAATGTGCGCACGCCTGTGGAAATGCACGGTGTGACAGCGAGATGAAATAGGCTGGATGAGGAAATAACGCGCAACAGCACATTTGGGACCTGTTCATCTAAAATTGTTAATAACTGGGATGTAAAGCAATGTCCGGTTCTTCTTAGAATTAAGACATACACCACATCTATACCGTGTAAATTGCGAGATTTCACATGACATCAAAAAGCTGAATTGACATCGCAAACTATCGACACATTATAGGCCTAGCATAGACTGATAAAATCGACAAACAGGGTTATCATGCTCCATATCTTTCGTAACCTACCAGCTGGTCTTGAGAACATGTCTGTCAATTTGGCACATTTTGCTGCCACCTCCTTCCTTTTTTTAAGCTTCGCCCTTTCGGTTCCACCTGGCCTCTTTCTGCCCTCCATCACTGACGCGCGCTGTTTCGCGCCAATGTTGTTTAAGTTCCCCGCAATACAGAGGAGGAGTCTTGGACCAAACCAACTGCAATAGAGGGG
Organism: Neoarius graeffei; assembly: GCF_027579695.1. Taxonomy (NCBI): domain Eukaryota; kingdom Metazoa; phylum Chordata; class Actinopteri; order Siluriformes; family Ariidae; genus Neoarius; species Neoarius graeffei. The sequence continues at coordinate 42,055,890 of NC_083574.1, forward strand.
AGGGGAGAATTTCCTTATTTGGTAGCGCCTATTTAATCTGCTGCGATGCTGTCGGTGTCTGGGCTGCCATGTGAAAATGCAGAGTGCAGTTGAATTGATGATTAATGCAAGAATAAGATCAGTGACCAAAATTAGTGAAAATTATTTTCCCCATGCTCCAAGCAGGCCACCATTGATGGTTTGGGCCGGGGATGGTCCCGGCATTGGGTTGGTCTAAAGTGCAGGATAAAGGCACCGTGTTGCACTTCAGATTGGTGTTTATTGTGCACTGGTCCCCATTTATGTATAGCTCAAAACAGCTGCTGCAGGCAATGTGTATATCATCGGCGTGCCAGTGTGATACACCCTCCCCCTTCTTATAAAGCATACAAATGTTTCCAAAATACTATTAGCAACCACACGTGGTCAACAGAGCAGTAAAACATGGCTCTGTTTATTTCCAGAAGAAAATACCAAGTTACCGCTCCTATGTACAATAGGGTGCATCAGTTGCCCTCACTTTCATAAAATCTGATGCATTTTTGTTTGGGTGTTCCTTTTCACCAATAAAGACATCCTGTAAAATGTTTTGACCATATTCAAAAGTCTAATGGTGGCACCATGAGGTTCATTTTTTGCCAAAAAACGCTTATTTTATGTTTTCGCATAAGGTTTGAATCACAATGTTGGACTCCATTTATTGATTTCTTGTGACCCAGAGATCATGTTAAGAACATTTGTATTTAATAGGGGCTAGCATATGCATAGGCGGCAAGCTTAAAACCAGAGTTATAACATTGATAGATAATGCTAGTGACACCCTAAAATAAACCTCAAAATATTTTTAGACATTCTAGACATACTGTCTACAGTATCTAAGATATTTGGTATACTCTATAAGGTGCCATAATGTTTCATGAAAAATGATCGAAATTTTGTCATAAAAGTCATAAAATAGCAGCTTTTTCCAGAACTTTGAGCTCCTGGTGCCACCATGAAACTTTTGAATTTTGTCACAATATTTCACCCAGTGTGTTTTCTTACCAAAAGGAACATAAAAACAAAAATGCATCATGATCGGAGGAACTTTTCATTTTTAGGGGGCAACTGATGCACCCTAATGTACAACTGAAGAGAATAACATTAGTCCTAACACTAGATGGTTTTAGTTTTGTTGCACGTAACTTTTGGGCCTTGAGAATACATTAAATATCTAACTTGTAGCTTGCATGATTAATTGAAGGCATAGGTGCAGGACTTTGGAGCTTTTAAAGGTTTCAGGATTAATCAGTAGCACTACTTGTGTCCTTTTTCTGGTATCTTTACTGCCAATTTCAGTACAATGTAACCACATGCTGGTTAAGATCCCAAAACCACCCATCCAAATTCCTGTGCATGAACTGTTACTATAGAAACAATAACGCATTAGACTGAGTGCATTAATAAAAACCATGAAAGCTGGAAATGCTGTCAGAGCTGCTGTTACAGATAATTAATCAACATCTTCTGACCAATGAGATTTGAGTATCCAAGTCAAATGTGGTATAATTGAAAAATATCGGCTCGCTTTTTTTCATGGTATATCAAATATATTCCATTCAGCTTGCATGATGTTGAACGAGTCGAAGACAAGTTCAAGATCATGCTAGCTGAATGGAATATATCTGATATACCATGAAAAAGCAAGCCATTATCCATCCATCCATTATCTGTAAGTAACCGCTTATCCTGTGCAGAGTCACGGGCGAGCTGGAGCCTATCCCAGCTGACTACGGGCGAAAGGCGGGGTACACCCTGGACAAGTCGCCAGGTCATCACAGGGCGACACATAGACACAGACGACCATTCACACTCACATTCACACCTACGCTCAATTTAGAATCACCAGTTAACCTAACCTGCATGTCTTTGGACTGTGGGGGAAACCGGAGCACCCGGAGGAAACCCACGCGGACACGGGGAGAACATGCAAACTCCACACAGAAAGGCCCTCGTCGGCCACGGGGCTCGAACCCGGACCTTCTTGCTGTGAGGCAACAGCACCGTGCCACCCCCAGCCGATATTATTACGATTACACGGATCTTCCTCTTTCAAAATTCTCTCAAAATCTTCCGTATTTAACGAAGCAAATCTGGCGGCCATGTTTGTTTACAAATTGTCACAGTCGCTCGCAAGCACAGAAGTTTTACGTCTCCGATGTGTGACATCATGCTGTCTTGACAACCATGCAATATCGTAAACCATATTCAATGCTCATTCTCCAGTGGGTAGAGTGACGTAATACACGTAGGATAAGTGATATGTGAACAATATTGCATGCTATCAAACCAAATGAATGAAACCTGCTAGAAGGGAATAGAGCACGTTTTAATTCCATGGAAAAACTGTCCTGTATGTATAATAATTCTTCATAACGCATAACTCTCTAAAATAAACTTTGACTATGCATTGACAATTAAAATATCCAATTTTGTACTGTAGTTAATATGAGTACAAGAATCTGAAGACTGGTTCTTGCTTGATGGAGATACGTAAAGTGATCAATTTTGCTGCTGAATTTTGCTGTATTATTAATATTTGGGTTGTCAATAAAAACATTAAACTAAGAGGACTGTAAAACAGGAAGTAAGATACATTGCTATAGTTACAGATAACTGTCATTTCCTGCTTAAGGGCAAACAAAACCTGCAGCACTCACGGGAACCCACAGACCCATTGATACAATGGAGGACAAATCTCTTCTCCAACAGTGGGGACAGCTTGTACAATAACAGAAAAGAGAGCATTTCACTTTCATGGAAAATTGTGACAAAAGTGAAATGGTGAAATAGATGAGTGATGCTATTGTCATGTCAGGACTCGTCTGTACCGTAGGTCCGTGACCTCCTCGTCCTCTTGCCTTTATACTTTTCATTTAAACTTTTTTTTAACCTAAATGCTTGAGAAGTTTGCTTTGCCTTGAATTTCCCGTCAGAATCTCTGGGGTCCCCTCGTTCTTCTCAGCTCCCACTACAAGACCCTCCTCTCTCCTCTGAAGCAGCCCACATCTGTTTCCTGCTGGGTTGGGGCTTGGTTACTGATGAACCTCTCTGGCTGTTACAGCTATGAGTCACCCCTCTGGAGTTAAATAATTTTCTAATGTTCCCTGTTGTGCCATTACGTTACTGTGTTCATGACAGAAGGATGTGGGCCAGCTCATTTTGAAACTATGGAGGGGAGGGCGGCGGCCTTTTTAACCCTCGGGTTCTTTGCCGGTCAAAATGACCCACATTAAAAGCAGAAAAAAACAAAGTAGAATAAATAAAAAACTTGATATACTTGAAACAGTTTCTCGAAGAATCATGAAAACATTTTTTTTTAAATTTAGGATTCATACTTATATTCCAGAGATTATACTTAGATTATATATTTTGACTAGATTGATAAAGGAAAATAAATGGGTTAAATTACTGGTTCTTGGACAGTATATACAAAACAATATCCTGATTTTAGCCCGATCACTGTCCCAGTTCTATCTCTTATGTGCACACACCATATCACTGCATGATTCCTATGAGCGACAAGAGTTTTGGCAAGTAAAGAGCTGAGACGAGAACAGGAAACTTTTTACTCAAGACAGGTCACGGATCTCTAAGGGAACTTGACGGACTGCGTTAGTAAATCCCAATCTAACACAAATTCAGAACTTTTACAGTTTAACAACAGGTCTTAGGTAGAGCCAAGCATGAAAGAAAACTGTTTTATGTACAACCCCGATTCCAAAAAAGTTGGGACAAAGTACAAATTGTAAATAACAACGGAATGCAATAATTTACAAATCTCAAAAACTGATATTGTATTCACAATAGAACATAGACAACATATCAAATGTCGAAAGTGAGACATTTTTGAAATTTCATGCCAAATATCGGCTCATTTGAAATTTCATGACAGCAACACATCTCAAAAAAGTTGGGACGGGGCAATAAGAGGCTGGAAAAGTTAAAGGTACAAAAAAGGAACAGCTGGAGGACCAAATTGCAACTCATTAGGTCAATTGGCAATAGGTCATTAACATGACTGGGTATAAAAAGAGCATCTTGGAGTGGCAGCGGCTCTCAGAAGTAAAGATGGGAAGAGGATCACCAATCCCCCTAATTCTGCGCCGACAAATAGTGGAGCAATATCAGAAAGGAGTTGGACAGTGTAAAATTTTAAAGGGTTTGAACATATCATCATCTACAGTGCATAATATCATCAAAAGATTCAGAGAATCTGGAAGAATCTCTGTGCGTAAGGGTCAAGGCCGGAAAACCATACTGGGTGCCCGTGATCTTCGGGCCCTTAGACGGCACTGCATCACATACAGGCATGCTTCTGTATTGGAAATCACAAAATGGGCTCAGGAATATTTCCAGAGAACATTATCTGTGAACACAATTCACCGTGCCATCCGCCGTTGCCAGCTAAAACTCTATAGTTCAAAGAAGAAGCCGTATCTAAACATGATCCAGAAGCGCAGACGTCTTCTCTGGGCCAAGGCTCATTTAAAATGGACTGTGGCAAAGTGGAAAACTGTTCTGTGGTCAGACGAATCAAAATGTGAAGTTCTTTATGGAAATCAGGGACGCCGTGTCATTCGGACTAAAGAGGAGAAGGACGACCCAAGTTGTTATCAGCGCTCAGTTCAGAAGCCTGCATCTCTGATGGTATGGGGTTGCATTAGTGCGTGTGGCATGGGCAGCTTACACATCTGGAAAGACACCATCAATGCTGAAAGGTATATTCAGGTTCTAGAGCAACATATGCTCCCATCCAGACGACGTCTCTTTCAGGGAAGACCTTGCATTTTCCAACATGACAATGCCAAACCACATACTGCATCAATTACAGCATCATGGCTGCGTAGAAGAAGGGTCCGGGTACTGAACTGGCCAGCCTGCAGTCCAGATCTTTCACCCAAAGAAAACATTTGGCGCATCATAAAACGGAAGATACGACAAAAAAGACCTAAGACAGTTGAGCAACTAGAATCCTACATTAGACAAGAATGGGTTAACATTCCTATCCCTAAACTTGAGCAACTTGTCTCCTCAGTCCCCAGACGTTTACAGACTGTTGTAAAGAGAAAAGGGGATGTCTCACAGTGGTAAACATGGCCTTGTCCCAACTTTTTTGAGATGTGTTGTTGTCATGAAATTTAAAATCACCTCATTTTTCTCTTTAAATTATACATTTTCTCAGTTTAAACATTTGATATGTCATCTATGTTCTATTCTGAATAAAATATGGAATTTTGAAACTTCCACATCATTGCATTCCGTTTTTATTTACAATTTGTACTTTGTCCCAACTTTTTGGGAATCGGGGTTGTAGTATAGTAATGGTAGCAGTAGTGTTGTAGTCAAGACCACCTAACCCAACCAAGTCATGACCAAGACCAGAGTGTATCAAGACCAAGACTTTAAGGGATTGAGACCAAGTCAAGGCCAAGACCAAGTTAGGCCAAGACCGAGTCAAGACCAGGACCAGTCCAGTGTGTGTGAAGGGGGGTGGGGAGGGGTGATGGTCATTAACAGGAAGAAAAATGTCAAATTAGCAATGAGTCACGTTATTGGTCGCATTTGAATCAGGAAATTTTACATCCAATCACAGTAACGATGTTAACAAATAAATCAGACAATGCACAGGCAATTTACTGAAATCCCCTCACTTGTGGTCTTGACCAGTCTTGAAATAAAATCCAGAGTCCTCTGTGTCCGAGACCGAAACAAGACCGAGTAAAAATGTTGTCGATTCCAAGACGAGACTGAGACCTTCAAAAAATGGCCTTGAGACTGGTCTGAAGTACTACGACACTAGGCACCAGTATGGTAGTGTAGTGGGGTGTGTTGCCAGCTCAAAGCTCCAGGGTCCCTAGTTCAAGTTCAAACTGTGTGTGTGTGTTTCCTCCTGGGTGTCTGGTTTCCTTCTATCTAAATTGGCACTATGGATGCCCTGCACCCAGTGTTTCTGTGATAGGCTCTGGATCTGTCAGAACCTTGATCAGGATAAAGGGTTTACTGTAAATTAATAAGATACTGTAAAATACTTACTATTAAATGTAGCTTGTGCAATTTTTAAGAACACATCCCACTCCAATCCCAAACTTTTGCCTTCAGTTTCTTCATTTCTTAATCAAAGGTTCCAGTCCCCAAAAACCTCCCACCCTGCCTCTGACTGAAGTCTCCATGAAAGATGAAAAATTAAATATGATTATTAAATATTCCCAAAACTGCTATTAGACTTTTATTGAACTTGGTTATCCCACATTCTACAGATACACTAAGAAAAACAAAAAATGAAACAAAAACACTGGAGCATTACTGTAAATCATAACTTGAGCATGATATTAATAAGTAGTAGGATGCAAATTTCTGAGGAACTATTTTTTTAATAATATATTTTTAGAGAAAGAAACCACAGAATTTCATGTTTTTCGGTTGAAGCAATAACAGTTCATCTGTAAAATAAGGTGGTGTTTACATTAGACCGTATCCGTCTCATTTTCGTGGCGGATGCACTGTCCGTTCACATTAAAACGCCGGGAAACGACTCCACAGGCGGAACAACTTGAATCCGCCAGGGCCCACGTATTCAATCCATTACGTATCTGATCCGGTGCTGTGTAAACATTGAGGAACGAGGATACGCTGTGCTGAGCTCTAGCTGACATCGTCATTGGACAACGTCACTGTGACATCCACCTTCCTGATTCGCTGGCGTTGGTCATGCCACGCTGGTCATGTGATGCGACTGCTGAAAAACGGCACGGACTTTCACTTCCTGCTATTTGTCCCGAATCACTGCTCGTGCGCTTCACTCGCGCGCTCTGTGAGCTGCGCAGGGCCGGAGTGCGCACCCTCCAGAGGGCACTCGCTGTTCAGGGCGGAGTGATTTGGAGCACAGGATGCCTGCGGAGCCGAGCGTATCCGTGTATTGGCGTTGCTGTGTGCACGCAAATCGTGTATTGGCGTTGCTGTGTGCACGCGAATCGTTTTAAAAACGTTAATCTGATGATCCGCTGATACGGTCTAATGTAAACACCACCTAAGATTGAGAACTCTGTCTGTCTGTCTGTCCCTGCCCTGCTCTCTCTTTCTGTCCAACTGTCTGTCTGTCTGTCTGTCTACCCCACCCCACTGTCTGTCTATCTGTCCCTGCCCCTCTGTATGTCTGTCTGTTTGTCTGCCCCTGCCCTGCTCTCTCTCTGCCCCACTGTCTGTCTGCCTGTCTGTCTACCCCACCCCACTGTCTGTCTATCTGTCTGTCTGTCTCTGCCCCTCTGTCTGTCTGTCTGTCTGCCCCTGCCCTGCTCTCTGTGCCCCACTGTCTGTCTGTCTGTCTGTCTGTCTGTCCATCTGTCTGCCCCTGCCCTGCTCTCTCTCTCTGCCCCACTGTCTGTCTGTATTGTTGGGGAGGTGGTACCAAAATGTAGCTGCTCTCTTCTGAAGGTCAGTGAGGTGAGGGTATCTCCCAAGCTCTGCCCTACAACCCAGATTAAGGGTGTTTCTGTTCACCCCTAAGATGTTCTTACAGAACTCCAAACATACAATTTCCATTTGACTTTTGTTCCAGGATTCAAAATCCTCCTTGTATTTGGTGGCCCAAATTTCACTTCCATATAGCAATCTGAGTTTTATTCATGAACTAAAAATCTTTAGCCAAAGCTTTATTGGAGGATTGAATTGAAATAGTGATTTCTTTATCATATCTTTTGCTTGCTTTTTCTGTTAAGTAATTTATAGCAGTGTCATATTGGCCAGATAAAGAAATTGTTAAACTGAAATAGCTGAGTTTTTGCACTTGTTCGAAAGTGTTTCCACCAATAATAAATTTGTATTTATTTAAGTTTAGGTTTCCAGTTTTTCTCTGAAAAACCAGTCGTCTTTTTGATATTTCCATGTTAATTGGAAGGCCCCGCTACAGTAGGTGACAGCAGTAGGAGATCATCTGCATATAGCAGGCACTTCACTTCTCTCCCCGTAACGTTTAGACCAGAGGATGATGACTCTTCGAGCTTTGTGGCCTAATTGTCTATTAAAAAAAGTTAATAAAGTTGGACTCAGGCAACATCCTTGTTCATCTCTCTCTCTCCCATTCTCTGTCCCCCTCCTCATATCATCTCTCTCACTGTCTCATACTCTCTCTGTCTCCCTCGCTTACTCTGTCTGTCTCTCTCTCTCATACTTTGTCTCTCTCTCTCTTTCTCTCTCATACTTTATTTGTCTCTCACTCGCTCATACTCTGTCTCTCTCTCACTCTCTCATTCTGTCTGTCTCCCTCTTATACTCTGTCACTCTCTCTGTGTTTCCCTCTCTTACTCTGTCTGCCTGTCTCTCTCTCTCTCTCTCTCTCTCTCATACTCTGTCTGCCTCTCTCTCTCTCTCTCTCTCTCTCTCTCATACTCTGTCTGCCTCTCTCTCTCTCTCTCATACTCTGTCTGCCTCTCTCTCTCTCTCTCATACTCTGTCTGCCTCTCTCTCTCTCATACTCTGTCTGCCTCTCTCTCTCTCTCATACTCTGTCTGCCTCTCTCTCTCTCATACTCTGTCTGCCTCTCTCTCTCTCATACTCTGTCTGCCTCTCTCTCTCTCATACTCTGTCTGCCTCTCTCTCTCTCTCTCTCATACTCTGTCTGCCTCTCTCTCTCTCTCTCATACTCTGTCTGCCTCTCTCTCTCTCTCTCATACTCTGTCTGCCTCTCTCTCTCTCTCTCATACTCTGTCTGCCTCTCTCTCTCTCTCTCTCATACTCTGTCTGCCTCTCTCTCTCATACTCTGTCTGCCTCTCTCTCTCTCATACTCTGTCTGCCTCTCTCTCTCTCATACTGTCTGCCTCTCTCTCTCTCTCTCTCTCTCTCATACTCTGTCTGCCTCTCTCTCTCTCTCTCTCTCTCATACTCTGTCTGCCTCTCTCTCTCTCTCTCATACTCTGTCTGCCTCTCTCTCTCTCTCTCTCTCTCTCTCTCATACTCTGTCTGTCTCTCTCTCTCTCTCATACTCTGTCTGTCTCTCTCTCTCTCACTCATACTCTGTCTGTCTCTCTCTCTCTCTCTCTCGCTCATTCATACTCTGCCTCTCTCTCACTCATACTCTGCCTCTCTCTCATACTTTGTCTCTCTCTCTCATACTTTATTTGTCTCTCTCTCACTCGCTCATACTGTCTCTCACTCTCTCATTCTTTCTGTCTCTCTCACTCTGTCTCTCTCTCTGAGACACACACACACACACACACACCTGTCCCCCCTCCGTCTCATACACTTCACTCTCCGTTTCCCTCTCTTACTCTGTCTGTTTGTGTCTCTCTCTCATACTCTGTCTCTCTCTTTCACTCTCTCATACTCCATCTCTCTCACACACTCTCATTCTGTCGGTCTCTCTCTCTCTGTCTCTCATACTCCATCTCTCTCACTCTGTCTGTCTCTCTCTCATACTCCATCTCTCTCACTCTGTCTCATCTTGTTTCTCGCTTTCACTCTCTCATACTCCATCTTTCTCTCTCTCTCTCTCTCTCTCTCTCTTAATCTGTCACTCTCTCTGTCTGCCCCCCTCTCTCTGACTCTTCACGGTGTTTACGGGAAATTTTGCCTGTGCATGACACATCTTCATCTGTAGCCTGTTCCCTGTTCAGCTCGGTCATCACGTGCCACACAGAATGACTGAGAGTCACAGGAAGAAGAAAAAGAAGGGGAAGAGGAAGCAGAAATCCTCAGACGATTATATATCCCACTGAGTAGGGCAGTGAGGAGATTACTGAGCTTGATCTGAAGATGTTATTAATAAGATAGTAATAAGACAGAGGCTGGAAGTTATTGTACAAACCTGCAGGTCATTCATACACATTCTCATTATAACAGTGTGAGGGTTTAAACAAGCCCAGTCTGGTGCTGCTGGAAAGGCACTGTACCATTCTCCCCAAGGCACTGTACCATTCTCCCCAAGGCACTGTACCATTCTCCCCCAAGGCACTGTACCATTCTCCCCAAGGCACTGTACCATTCTCCCCAAGGCACTGTACCATTCTCCCCCAAGGCACTGTACCATTCTCCCCCAAGGCACTGTACCATTCTCCCCAAGGCACTGTACCATTCTCCCCAAGGCACTGTACAATGCTCTCCAAAGTACTGTACCATTCTCCCCAAGGCACTGTACCATTCTCTCCAAAACACTGTACCATTCTCCCCAAGGCACTGTACCATTCTCCCCAAGGCACTGTACAATGCTCTCCAAAGTACTGTACCATTCTCCCCAAGGCACTGTACCATTCTCTCCAAAGCACTGTACCATTCTCTCCAAAGCACTGTACCATTCTCCCCAAGGCACTGTACCATTCTCCCCAAGGCACTGTACCATTCTCCCCAAGGCACTGTACCATTCTCCCCCAAGGCACTGTACCATTCTCCCCCAAGGCACTGTACCATTCTCCCCAAGGCACTGTACCATTCTCCCCAAGGCACTGTACCATTCTCCCCAAGGCACTGTACCATTCTCCCCAAGGCACTGTACCATTCTCCCCCAAGGCACTGTACCATTCTCCCCAAGGCACTGTACAATGCTCTCCAAAGTACTGTACCATTCTCCCCAAGGCACTGTACCATTCTCTCCAAAGCACTGTACCATTCTCCCCAAGGCACTGTACCATTCTCTCCAAAGCACTGTACCATTCTCCCCAAGGCACTGTACCATTCTCTCTAAAGCACTGTACCATTCTCTCTAAAGCACTGTACCATTCTCTCTAAAGCACTGTACCATTCTCTCTAAAGCACTGTACCATTCTCTCTAAAGCACTGTACCATTCTCTCTAAAGCACTGTACCATTCTCTCTAAAGCACTGTACCATTCTCTTTAAAGCACTGTACCATTCTCTCTAAAGCACTGTACCATTCTCTCTAATGCACTGTATCATTCTCTCTAAAGCACTGTCTGTACTATTCTCTCTAAAGCACTGTACCATTCTCTCTAAAGCACTGTCTGTACTACAACCACGATTCCAAAAAAGTTGGGACAAAGTACAAATTGTAAATAAAAACGGAATGCAATAATTTACAAATCTCGAAAACTGATATTGTATTCACAATAGAACATAGACAACATATCAAATGTCGAAAGTGAGACATTTTGAAATTTCATGCCAAATATTGGCTCATTTGAAATTTCATGACAGCAACACATCTCAAAAAAGTTGGGACAGGGGCAATAAGAGGCTGGAAAAGTTAAAAGGTACAAAAAAGGAACAGCTGGAGGACCAAATTGCAACTCATTAGGTCAACTGGCAATAGGTCATTAATATGATTGGGTATAAAAAGAGCATCTTGGAGTGGCAGCGGCTCTCAGAAGTAAAGATGGGAAGAGGATCACCAATCCCCCTAATTCTGCGCCGACAAATAGTGGAGCAATATCAGAAAGGAGTTCGACAGTGTAAAATTGCAAAGAGTTTGAACATATTATCATCTACAGTGCATAATATCATCAAAAGATTCAGAGAATCTGGAAGAATCTCTGTGCGTAAGGGTCAAGGCCGGAAAACCATACTGGGTGCCCGGGATCTTCGGGCCCTTAGACGGCACTGCATCACATACAGGCATGCTTCTGTATTGGAAATCACAAAATGGGCTCAGGAATATTTCCAGAGAACATTATCTGTGAACACAATTCACCGTGCCATCCGCCGTTGCCAGCTAAAACTCTATAGTTCAAAGAAGAAGCCGTATCTAAACATGATCCAGAAGCGCAGACGTCTTCTCTGGGCCAAGGCTCATTTAAAATGGACTGTGGCAAAGTGGAAAACTGTTCTGTGGTCAGACAAATCAAAATTTGAAGTTCTTTATGGAAATCAGGGACGCCGTGTCATTCGGACTAAAGAGGAGAAGGACGACCCAAGTTGTTATCAGCGCTCAGTTCAGAAGCCTGCATCTCTGATGGTATGGGGTTGCATTAGTGCGTGTGGCATGGGCAGCTTACACATCTGGAAAGACACCATCAATGCTGAACGGTATATCCAGGTTCTAGACCAACATATGCTCCCATCCAGACGACGTCTCTTTCAGGGAAGACCTTGCATTTTCCAACATGACAATGCCAAACCACATACTGCATCAATTACAGCATCATGGCTGCGTAGAAGAAGGGTCCGAGTACTGAACTGGCCAGCCTGCAGTCCAGATCTTTCACCCATAGAAAACATTTGGCGCATCATAAAACGGAAGATATGACAAAAAAGACCTAAGACAGTTGAGCAACTAGAATCCTACATTAGACAAGAATGGGTTAACATTCCTATCCCTAAACTTGAGCAACTTGTCTCCTCAGTCCCCAGACGTTTACAGACTGTTGTAAGGAGAAAAGGGGATGTCTCACAGTGGTAAACGTGGCCTTGTCCCAACTTTTTTGAGATGTGTTGTTGTCATGAAATTTTAAATCACCTAATTTTTCTCTTTAAATGATACATTTTCTCAGTTTAAACATTTGATATGTCATCTATGTTCTAAAGCACTGTACCATTCTCTCTAAAGCACTGTACTATTCTCTCTAAAGCACTGTCTGTACTATTCTCTCTAAAGCACTGTACCATTCTCTCTAAAGCACTGTACCATTCTCTCTAAAGCACTGTACCATTCTCTCTAAAGCACTGTCTGTACTATTCTCTCTAAAGCACTGTACCACTCTCTCTAAAGCACTGTACCACTCTCTCTAAAGCACTGTACTATTCTCTCTAAAGCACTGTACCACTCTCTCTAAAGCACTGTACCATTCTCTCTAAAGCACTGTACCATTCTCTCTAAAGCACTGTCTGTACTATTCTCTCTAAAGCACTGTACCACTCTCTCTAAAGCACTGTACCACTCTCTCTAAAGCACTGTACTATTCTCTCTAAAGCACTGTACCACTCTCTCTAAAGCACTGTACCATTCTCTCTAAAGCACTGTACCATTCTCTCTAAAGCACTGTCTGTACTATTCTCTCTAAAGCACTGTACCACTCTCTCTAAAGCACTGTACCACTCTCTCTAAAGCACTGTACTATTCTCTCTAAAGCACTGTACCACTCTCTCTAAAGCACTGTACCATTCTCTCTAAAGCACTGTACCATTCTCTCTAAAGCACTGTCTGTACTATTCTCTCTAAAGCACTGTACCACTCTCTCTAAAGCACTGTACCACTCTCTCTAAAGCACTGTACTATTCTCTCTAAAGCACTGTACCACTCTCTCTAAAGCACTGTACCACTCTCTCTAAAGCACTGTACTATTCTCTCTAAAGCACTGTACCACTCTCTCTAAAGCACTGTACCATTCTCTCTAAAGCACTGTACCATTCTCTCTAAAGCACTGTCTGTACTATTCTCTCTAAAGCACTGTACCACTCTCTCTAAAGCACTGTACTATTCTCTCTAAAGCACTGTACCATTCTCTCTAAAGCACTGTACCATTCTCTCTAAAGCACTGTACCACTCTCTCTAAAGCACTGTACTATTCTCTCTAAAGCACTGTACTATTCTCTCTAAAGCACTGTACCATTCTCTCTAAAGCACTGTACCATTCTCTCTAAAGCACTGTCTGTACTATTCTCTCTAAAGCACTGTACCACTCTCTCTAAAGCACTGTACTATTCTCTCTAAAGCACTGTACCATTCTCTCTAAAGCACTGTACTATTCTCTCTAAAGCACTGTACTATTCTCTCTAAAGCACTGTACCATTCTCTCTAAAGCACTGTACTATTCTCTCTAAAGCACTGTACCATTCTCTCTAAAGCACTGTACCATTCTCTCTAAAGCACTGTCTGTACTATTCTCTCTAAAGCACTGTACCACTCTCTCTAAAGCACTGTACTATTCTCTCTAAAGCACTGTACCATTCTCTCTAAAGCACTGTACTATTCTCTCTAAAGCACTGTACCATTCTCTCTAAAGCACTGTACTATTCTCTCTAAAGCACTGTACCATTCTCTCTAAAGCACTGTACTATTCTCTCTAAAGCACTGTACCACTCTCTCTAAAGCACTGTACTATTCTCTCTAAAGCACTGTACCATTCTCTCTAAAGCACTGTACCATTCTCTCTAAAGCACTGTACCATTCTCTCTAAAGCACTGTACCATTCTCTCTAAAGCACTGTACCATTCTCTCTAAAGCACTGTACCATTCTCTCTAAAGCACTGTCTGTACTATTCTCTCTAAAGCACTGTACCACTCTCTCTAAAGCACTGTACCATTCTCTCTAAAGCACTGGACTATTCTCTCTAAAGCACTGTACCATTCTCTCTAAAGCACTGTACTATTCTCTCTAAAGCACTGTACCATTCTCTCTAAAGCACTGTACCACTCTCTCTAAAGCACTGTACTATTCTCTCTAAAGCACTGTACCATTCTCTCTAAAGCACTGTACTATTCTCTCTAAAGCACTGTACCATTCTCTCTAAAGCACTGTACTATTCTCTCTAAAGCACTGTACCATTCTCTCTAAAGCACTGTACCATTCTCTCTAAAGCACTGTCTGTACTATTCTCTCTAAAGCACTGTACCACTCTCTCTAAAGCACTGTACTATTCTCTCTAAAGCACTGTACCATTCTCTCTAAAGCACTGTACTATTCTCTCTAAAGCACTGTACCATTCTCTCTAAAGCACTGTACTATTCTCTCTAAAGCACTGTACCATTCTCTCTAAAGCACTGTACCATTCTCTCTAAAGCACTGTACCATTCTCTCTAAAGCACTGTACCATTCTCTCTAAAGCACTGTACCATTCTCTCTAAAGCACTGTACCATTCTCTCTAAAGCACTGTACCATTCTCTCTAAAGCACTGTACCATTCTCTCTAAAGCACTGTACCATTCTCTCTAAAGCACTGTACCATTCTCTCTAAAGCACTGTACCATTCTCTCTAAAGCACTGTACTATTCTCTCTAAAGCACTGTACCATTCTCTCTAAAGCACTGTACCATTCTCTCTAAAGCACTGTACCATTCTCTCTAAAGCACTGTACCATTCTCTCTAAAGCACTGTACCATTCTCTCTAAAGCACTGTCTGTACTATTCTCTCTAAAGCACTGTACTATTCTCTCTAAAGCACTGTACCATTCTCTCTAAAGCACTGTACTATTCTCTCTAAAGCACTGTACCATTCTCTCTAAAGCACTGTCTGTACTATTCTCTCTAAAGCACTGTACCACTCTCTCTAAAGCACTGTACTATTCTCTCTAAAGCACTGTACCATTCTCTCTAAAGCACTGTACTATTCTCTCTAAAGCACTGTACCATTCTCTCTAAAGCACTGTACTATTCTCTCTAAAGCACTGTACCATTCTCTCTAAAGCACTGTACCATTCTCTCTAAAGCACTGTACCATTCTCTCTAAAGCACTGTACTATTCTCTCTAAAGCACTGTACCATTCTCTCTAAAGCACTGTACCATTCTCTCTAAAGCACTGTACCATTCTCTCTAAAGCACTGTACCACTCTCTCTAAAGCACTGTACTATTCTCTCTAAAGCACTGTACCATTCTCTCTAAAGCACTGTACCATTCTCTCTAAAGCACTGTACCATTCTCTCTAAAGCACTGTACCATTCTCTCTAAAGCACTGTCTGTACTATTCTCTCTAAAGCACTGTACCACTCTCTCTAAAGCACTGTACCATTCTCTCTAAAGCACTGGACTATTCTCTCTAAAGCACTGTACCATTCTCTCTAAAGCACTGTACCACTCTCTCTAAAGCACTGTACTATTCTCTCTAAAGCACTGTACCATTCTCTCTAAAGCACTGTACTATTCTCTCTAAAGCACTGTACTATTCTCTCTAAAGCACTGTACCATTCTCTCTAAAGCACTGTACCACTCTCTCTAAAGCACTGTACTATTCTCTCTAAAGCACTGTACCATTCTCTCTAAAGCACTGTACTATTCTCTCTAAAGCACTGTACCATTCTCTCTAAAGCACTGTACCATTCTCTCTAAAGCACTGTACTATTCTCTCTAAAGCACTGTACCATTCTCTCTAAAGCACTGTCTGTACTATTCTCTCTAAAGCACTGTACCACTCTCTCTAAAGCACTGTACTATTCTCTCTAAAGCACTGTACCATTCTCTCTAAAGCACTGTACTATTCTCTCTAAAGCACTGTACCATTCTCTCTAAAGCACTGTACTATTCTCTCTAAAGCACTGTACCATTCTCTCTAAAGCACTGTACCATTCTCTCTAAAGCACTGTACCATTCTCTCTAAAGCACTGTACTATTCTCTCTAAAGCACTGTACCATTCTCTCTAAAGCACTGTACCATTCTCTCTAAAGCACTGTACCATTCTCTCTAAAGCACTGTACCACTCTCTCTAAAGCACTGTACTATTCTCTCTAAAGCACTGTACCATTCTCTCTAAAGCACTGTACCATTCTCTCTAAAGCACTGTACCATTCTCTCTAAAGCACTGTACCATTCTCTCTAAAGCACTGTCTGTACTATTCTCTCTAAAGCACTGTACCACTCTCTCTAAAGCACTGTACCATTCTCTCTAAAGCACTGGACTATTCTCTCTAAAGCACTGTACCATTCTCTCTAAAGCACTGTATTATTCTCTCTAAAGCACTGTACCATTCTCTCTAAAGCACTGTACCACTCTCTCTAAAGCACTGTACTATTCTCTCTAAAGCACTGTACCATTCTCTCTAAAGCACTGTACTATTCTCTCTAAAGCACTGTACCATTCTCTCTAAAGCACTGTACTATTCTCTCTAAAGCACTGTACCATTCTCTCTAAAGCACTGTACCATTCTCTCTAAAGCACTGTCTGTACTATTCTCTCTAAAGCACTGTACCACTCTCTCTAAAGCACTGTACTATTCTCTCTAAAGCACTGTACCATTCTCTCTAAAGCACTGTACTATTCTCTCTAAAGCACTGTACCATTCTCTCTAAAGCACTGTACTATTCTCTCTAAAGCACTGTACCATTCTCTCTAAAGCACTGTACCATTCTCTCTAAAGCACTGTACCATTCTCTCTAAAGCACTGTACTATTCTCTCTAAAGCACTGTACCATTCTCTCTAAAGCACTGTACCATTCTCTCTAAAGCACTGTACTATTCTCTCTAAAGCACTGTACCATTCTCTCTAAAGCACTGTACTATTCTCTCTAAAGCACTGTACCATTCTCTCTAAAGCACTGTACTATTCTCTCTAAAGCACTGTACCATTCTCTCTAAAGCACTGTACCATTCTCTCTAAAGCACTGTACCATTCTCTCTAAAGCACTGTACTATTCTCTCTAAAGCACTGTACTATTCTCTCTAAAGCACTGTACCATTCTCTCTAAAGCACTGTACTATTCTCTCTAAAGCACTGTACCATTCTCTCTAAAGCACTGTACTATTCTCTCTAAAGCACTGTACCATTCTCTCTAAAGCACTGTACTATTCTCTCTAAAGCACTGTACCATTCTCTCTAAAGCACTGTACCACTCTCTCTAAAGCACTGTACCACTCTCTCTAAAGCACTGTACCATTCTCTCTAAAGCACTGTACCATTCTCTCTAAAGCACTGTACCACTCTCTCTAAAGCACTGTACTATTCTCTCTAAAGCACTGTACCATTCTCTCTAAAGCACTGTACCATTCTCTCTAAAGCACTGTACCATTCTCTCTAAAGCACTGTACTATTCTCTCTAAAGCACTGTACCATTCTCTCTAAAGCACTGTACCATTCTCTCTAAAGCACTGTACCATTCTCTCTAAAGCACTGTACCATTCTCTCTAAAGCACTGTACCATTCTCTCTAAAGCACTGTACTATTCTCTCTAAAGCACTGTACCATTCTCTCTAAAGCACTGTACTAGTCTCTCTAAAGCACTGTACTATTCTCTCTAAAGCACTGTACCACTCTCTCTAAAGCACTGTACTATTCTCTCTAAAGCACTGTACCACTCTCTCTAAAGCACTGTACCATTCTCTCTAAAGCACTGTACCACTCTCTCTAAAGCACTGTACCATTCTCTCTAAAGCACTGTACCATTCTCTCTAAAGCACTGTACTATTCTCTCTAAAGCACTGTACCATTCTCTCTAAAGCACTGTCTGTACTATTCTCTCTAAAGCACTGTACTATTCTCTCTAAAGCACTGTACTATTCTCTCTAAAGCACTGTACCATTCTCTCTAAAGCACTGTACCATTCTCTCTAAAGCACTGTACCATTCTCTCTAAAGCACTGTACCATTCTCTCTAAAGCACTGTCTGTACTATTCTCTCTAAAGCACTGTACCACTCTCTCTAAAGCACTGTACTATTCTCTCTAAAGCACTGTACCATTCTCTCTAAAGCACTGTACTGTTCTCTCTAAAGCACTGTACCATTCTCTCTAAAGCACTGTACCATTCTCTCTAAAGCACTGTACTATTCTCTCTAAAGCACTGTACCACTCTCTCTAAAGCACTGTACCACTCTCTCTAAAGCACTGTACCACTCTCTCTAAAGCACTGTACCATTCTCTCTAAAGCACTGTACCATTCTCTCTAAAGCACTGTACTATTCTCTCTAAAGCACTGTACCATTCTCTCTAAAGCACTGTATCATTCTCTCTAAAGCACTGTACCACTCTCTCTAAAGCACTGTACTATTCTCTCTAAAGCACTGTACCATTCTCTCTAAAGCACTGTACCATTCTCTCTAAAGCACTGTACCATTCTCTCTAAAGCACTGTACTATTCTCTCTAAAGCACTGTACCATTCTCTCTAAAGCACTGTACCATTCTCTCTAAAGCACTGTACCATTCTCTCTAAAGCACTGTACTATTCTCTCTAAAGCACTGTACCATTCTCTCTAAAGCACTGTACTATTCTCTCTAAAGCACTGTACTATTCTCTCTAAAGCACTGTACCACTCTCTCTAAAGCACTGTACTATTCTCTCTAAAGCACTGTACCATTCTCTCTAAAGCACTGTACCATTCTCTCTAAAGCACTGTACTATTCTCTCTAAAGCACTGTACCACTCTCTCTAAAGCACTGTACTATTCTCTCTAAAGCACTGTACCATTCTCTCTAAAGCACTGTACTATTCTCTCTAAAGCACTGTACCACTCTCTCTAAAGCACTGTACTATTCTCTCTAAAGCACTGTACCACTCTCTCTAAAGCACTGTACTATTCTCTCTAAAGCACTGTACCATTCTCTCTAAAGCACTGTACCATTCTCTCTAAAGCACTGTACCATTCTCTCTAAAGCACTGTACTATTCTCTCTAAAGCACTGTACCATTCTCTCTAAAGCACTGTACCATTCTCTCTAAAGCACTGTACTATTCTCTCTAAAGCACTGTACCATTCTCTCTAAAGCACTGTACTATTCTCTCTAAAGCACTGTACTATTCTCTCTAAAGCACTGTACCACTCTCTCTAAAGCACTGTACTATTCTCTCTAAAGCACTGTACCACTCTCTCTAAAGCACTGTACCATTCTCTCTAAAGCACTGTACCATTCTCTCTAAAGCACTGTACCATTCTCTCTAAAGCACTGTACCATTCTCTCTAAAGCACTGTACTATTCTCTCTAAAGCACTGTACCACTCTCTCTAAAGCACTGTACTATTCTCTCTAAAGCACTGTACCACTCTCTCTAAAGCACTGTACTATTCTCTCTAAAGCACTGTACCATTCTCTCTAAAGCACTGTACCATTCTCTCTAAAGCACTGTACCATTCTCTCTAAAGCACTGTACTATTCTCTCTAAAGCACTGTACCATTCTCTCTAAAGCACTGTACCATTCTCTCTAAAGCACTGTACCATTCTCTCTAAAGCACTGTACTATTCTCTCTAAAGCACTGTACCATTCTCTCTAAAGCACTGTACTATTCTCTCTAAAGCACTGTACTATTCTCTCTAAAGCACTGTACCACTCTCTCTAAAGCACTGTACTATTCTCTCTAAAGCACTGTACCACTCTCTCTAAAGCACTGTACCATTCTCTCTAAAGCACTGTACCATTCTCTCTAAAGCACTGTACCACTCTCTCTAAAGCACTGTACTATTCTCTCTAAAGCACTGTACCATTCTCTCTAAAGCACTGTACCATTCTCTCTAAAGCACTGTACTATTCTCTCTAAAGCACTGTACCACTCTCTCTAAAGCACTGTACTATTCTCTCTAAAGCACTGTACCATTCTCTCTAAAGCACTGTACTATTCTCTCTAAAGCACTGTACTATTCTCTCTAAAGCACTGTACCACTCTCTCTAAAGCACTGTACTATTCTCTCTAAAGCACTGTACCATTCTCTCTAAAGCACTGTACCATTCTCTCTAAAGCACTGTACCATTCTCTCTAAAGCACTGTACTATTCTCTCTAAAGCACTGTACCATTCTCTCTAAAGCACTGTACCATTCTCTCTAAAGCACTGTACCATTCTCTCTAAAGCACTGTACCATTCTCTCTAAAGCACTGTACCATTCTCTCTAAAGCACTGTACCATTCTCTCTAAAGCACTGTACTATTCTCTCTAAAGCACTGTACCATTCTCTCTAAAGCACTGTACTATTCTCTCTAAAGCACTGTACTATTCTCTCTAAAGCACTGTACCACTCTCTCTAAAGCACTGTACTATTCTCTCTAAAGCACTGTACCACTCTCTCTAAAGCACTGTACCATTCTCTCTAAAGCACTGTACCATTCTCTCTAAAGCACTGTACCATTCTCTCTAAAGCACTGTACTATTCTCTCTAAAGCACTGTACCATTCTCTCTAAAGCACTGTACCATTCTCTCTAAAGCACTGTACTATTCTCTCTAAAGCACTGTACCATTCTCTCTAAAGCACTGTACTATTCTCTCTAAAGCACTGTACTATTCTCTCTAAAGCACTGTACCACTCTCTCTAAAGCACTGTACTATTCTCTCTAAAGCACTGTACCACTCTCTCTAAAGCACTGTACCATTCTCTCTAAAGCACTGTACCATTCTCTCTAAAGCACTGTACCATTCTCTCTAAAGCACTGTACCATTCTCTCTAAAGCACTGTACCACTCTCTCTAAAGCACTGTACTATTCTCTCTAAAGCACTGTACCACTCTCTCTAAAGCACTGTACTATTCTCTCTAAAGCACTGTACCATTCTCTCTAAAGCACTGTACCATTCTCTCTAAAGCACTGTACCATTCTCTCTAAAGCACTGTACTATTCTCTCTAAAGCACTGTACCATTCTCTCTAAAGCACTGTACCATTCTCTCTAAAGCACTGTACCATTCTCTCTAAAGCACTGTACTATTCTCTCTAAAGCACTGTACCATTCTCTCTAAAGCACTGTACTATTCTCTCTAAAGCACTGTACTATTCTCTCTAAAGCACTGTACCACTCTCTCTAAAGCACTGTACTATTCTCTCTAAAGCACTGTACCACTCTCTCTAAAGCACTGTACCATTCTCTCTAAAGCACTGTACCATTCTCTCTAAAGCACTGTACCACTCTCTCTAAAGCACTGTACTATTCTCTCTAAAGCACTGTACCATTCTCTCTAAAGCACTGTACCATTCTCTCTAAAGCACTGTACTATTCTCTCTAAAGCACTGTACCACTCTCTCTAAAGCACTGTACTATTCTCTCTAAAGCACTGTACCATTCTCTCTAAAGCACTGTACTATTCTCTCTAAAGCACTGTACTATTCTCTCTAAAGCACTGTACCACTCTCTCTAAAGCACTGTACTATTCTCTCTAAAGCACTGTACCATTCTCTCTAAAGCACTGTACCATTCTCTCTAAAGCACTGTACCATTCTCTCTAAAGCACTGTACTATTCTCTCTAAAGCACTGTACCATTCTCTCTAAAGCACTGTACCATTCTCTCTAAAGCACTGTACTATTCTCTCTAAAGCACTGTACTATTCTCTCTAAAGCACTGTACCACTCTCTCTAAAGCACTGTACTATTCTCTCTAAAGCACTGTACCACTCTCTCTAAAGCACTGTACCATTCTCTCTAAAGCACTGTACCATTCTCTCTAAAGCACTGTACCATTCTCTCTAAAGCACTGTACCATTCTCTCTAAAGCACTGTACTATTCTCTCTAAAGCACTGTACCACTCTCTCTAAAGCACTGTACTATTCTCTCTAAAGCACTGTACCACTCTCTCTAAAGCACTGTACTATTCTCTCTAAAGCACTGTACCATTCTCTCTAAAGCACTGTACCATTCTCTCTAAAGCACTGTACCACTCTCTCTAAAGCACTGTACTATTCTCTCTAAAGCACTGTACCACTCTCTCTAAAGCACTGTACCATTCTCTCTAAAGCACTGTACCATTCTCTCTAAAGCACTGTACCATTCTCTCTAAAGCACTGTACCATTCTCTCTAAAGCACTGTACTATTCTCTCTAAAGCACTGTACCACTCTCTCTAAAGCACTGTACTATTCTCTCTAAAGCACTGTACCACTCTCTCTAAAGCACTGTACTATTCTCTCTAAAGCACTGTACCATTCTCTCTAAAGCACTGTACCATTCTCTCTAAAGCACTGTACCATTCTCTCTAAAGCACTGTACTATTCTCTCTAAAGCACTGTACCATTCTCTCTAAAGCACTGTACCATTCTCTCTAAAGCACTGTACCATTCTCTCTAAAGCACTGTACTATTCTCTCTAAAGCACTGTACCATTCTCTCTAAAGCACTGTACTATTCTCTCTAAAGCACTGTACTATTCTCTCTAAAGCACTGTACCACTCTCTCTAAAGCACTGTACTATTCTCTCTAAAGCACTGTACCACTCTCTCTAAAGCACTGTACCATTCTCTCTAAAGCACTGTACCATTCTCTCTAAAGCACTGTACCACTCTCTCTAAAGCACTGTACTATTCTCTCTAAAGCACTGTACCATTCTCTCTAAAGCACTGTACCATTCTCTCTAAAGCACTGTACTATTCTCTCTAAAGCACTGTACCACTCTCTCTAAAGCACTGTACTATTCTCTCTAAAGCACTGTACCATTCTCTCTAAAGCACTGTACTATTCTCTCTAAAGCACTGTACTATTCTCTCTAAAGCACTGTACCACTCTCTCTAAAGCACTGTACTATTCTCTCTAAAGCACTGTACCATTCTCTCTAAAGCACTGTACCATTCTCTCTAAAGCACTGTACCATTCTCTCTAAAGCACTGTACTATTCTCTCTAAAGCACTGTACCATTCTCTCTAAAGCACTGTACCATTCTCTCTAAAGCACTGTACCATTCTCTCTAAAGCACTGTACCATTCTCTCTAAAGCACTGTACCATTCTCTCTAAAGCACTGTACCATTCTCTCTAAAGCACTGTACTATTCTCTCTAAAGCACTGTACCATTCTCTCTAAAGCACTGTACTATTCTCTCTAAAGCACTGTACTATTCTCTCTAAAGCACTGTACCACTCTCTCTAAAGCACTGTACTATTCTCTCTAAAGCACTGTACCACTCTCTCTAAAGCACTGTACCATTCTCTCTAAAGCACTGTACCATTCTCTCTAAAGCACTGTACCATTCTCTCTAAAGCACTGTACTATTCTCTCTAAAGCACTGTACCATTCTCTCTAAAGCACTGTACCATTCTCTCTAAAGCACTGTACTATTCTCTCTAAAGCACTGTACCATTCTCTCTAAAGCACTGTACTATTCTCTCTAAAGCACTGTACTATTCTCTCTAAAGCACTGTACCACTCTCTCTAAAGCACTGTACTATTCTCTCTAAAGCACTGTACCACTCTCTCTAAAGCACTGTACCATTCTCTCTAAAGCACTGTACCATTCTCTCTAAAGCACTGTACCATTCTCTCTAAAGCACTGTACCATTCTCTCTAAAGCACTGTACCACTCTCTCTAAAGCACTGTACTATTCTCTCTAAAGCACTGTACCATTCTCTCTAAAGCACTGTACCATTCTCTCTAAAGCACTGTACTATTCTCTCTAAAGCACTGTACCACTCTCTCTAAAGCACTGTACTATTCTCTCTAAAGCACTGTACCATTCTCTCTAAAGCACTGTACCATTCTCTCTAAAGCACTGTACCATTCTCTCTAAAGCACTGTACTATTCTCTCTAAAGCACTGTACCATTCTCTCTAAAGCACTGTACCATTCTCTCTAAAGCACTGTACCATTCTCTCTAAAGCACTGTACCATTCTCTCTAAAGCACTGTACCATTCTCTCTAAAGCACTGTACTATTCTCTCTAAAGCACTGTACCATTCTCTCTAAAGCACTGTACTATTCTCTCTAAAGCACTGTACTATTCTCTCTAAAGCACTGTACCACTCTCTCTAAAGCACTGTACCATTCTCTCTAAAGCACTGTACCACTCTCTCTAAAGCACTGTACCATTCTCTCTAAAGCACTGTACCATTCTCTCTAAAGCACTGTACTATTCTCTCTAAAGCACTGTACCATTCTCTGCATCCTCTACTCGGATGGAGCCTTTTGTGTGCGTCCTGGACCCGTGAAGACTCCGCCCATCGCATCTGTGCCACGCCCAGCTCACACACGGCTGACGGGTCTCCCATTGGTCTGAAAGAAGTGGGCGGAGTCCTGTATATGACTCACGCGCCTGGCTCACATCCCCCCGCCTCCTCGCCCTAAATATGCGTTTCATTCTCTCCGGGTTTACTACTCCACTGTTCACCCAGCGGGACTCGCGGTCGGAGACACACCTAATCCGACAGAAGTGCCTGAAAGAAACACATGCGTCTTCTGCGGCCGCCCAGCTCAGCTTCGACAGAGAAGTGCGCTTTAAAGTGAAAGAAATATTCATAATAATCACAATAATAACAGCAAGGTACGTGTCAGAAAGGTTTGACTCGCACGCGCGTCTATTATGTTGATTTGTGCTGCGCATGCGCTGTGTTGAGTTGAAATGAAATGCCATTTTGCATGCTTTATTTATTTCTAAACATCACACTGAAACTTTCTGCTCTGACAGTGGGGAGGGTTTCAGACGGGGTTAATGGGGTGGAACTGGAACAATAGTTTGAAAAAAAAAACAAGCAAAACCAAACCAAAAGCTGTATTTCCGCGTGCTTTTCTGCTTAATAGCTTTGCTTTTGTTAGTAAACTCCAGCAGGTCATGAGTTCTAGACCTGTGTGTGGTGTTCAAAGCGTGCCTTTAGGCAAACCACTGATTTTGCATTACAAAACTGAGAACATTTAATAAGATATACACTTGCTTGTCAGGTTTCTGTACTGTACCTCTGTGTGTGTGTGTGTGTGTGTGTGTGTGTAAAATGACTTGCCAGTTTATTATGCATACAAGTTGATCAATAAGTGATAAACTAGCAACCCAGTGTATAGTAAAGACAGATGTGTGGACTAAATTACATGCTTGCTTTAGTTTTAGAGAGAGAGAGAGAGAGAGACTGAATCAAACCACATGTCTTGTATGCTGCAGTGTCTGACAGAGCAAGTGTGTGATCAGATTTTCCATTTGTTCACAGCATTTTTTTTTCTTCTCTGCTACACAGCTCTGTCCAGATATCAGATCAAGTCCTATTTTTATTTATTTATTTCTAAGAAGTGTGAATTCTCAAATAGTGAACGGTTGCGAAACTATCTATCCTCCCACTTTGCTCCAATCTTACACCCTTTGCAATGATAACTGTTTATAAGTCGAGCTCCAGTGACGGTGTGGACTGTGTACCCGAGTGACTTCCTCAGTTTCGTGGGGACATGGAAGGCTGGGAGGGGTAGATCCTGACCACATGTGTTTGCTATTTGCAGAGTATTTCGTCAAATGCCTTACATCTGTTTTGTGATCTTTGAACTAGTTTTCCTCCACCCCCCCCCCCCCCCCCTTGACTCTCTTTCTGTAGTTCTGTCTCTCTTCCTCTGTTTCCTCTTCGTTTTCTTTGTGCCTTTGAACACGACTCCATGCAGATGATGGAAAAGAATAAAGTGAGAATGTGAATAAGAGAGCGTGGCCTTGCTTTACCGGGCAGTAATGGGTGGCACGGTGGTGTAGTGGTTAGCACTGTCACCTCACAGCAAGAAGGTTCTGGGTTCGAGCCCAGCAGCCAGCGAGGGCCTTTCTGTGTGGAGTTTGGATGTTCTTCTCGTGTCTGCGTGGGTTTCCTCCACAGTTCAAAGACATGCAGTTAGGTTAACGTGGGGCGGCCTTGGGCTGAAGTGCCCTTGAGCAAGGTACCTAACCCTTGACTGCTCCCCGGGTGCTGTAGTGTGGCTGCCCACTGCTCTGGGTGTGTGCGTGTGTTCACTGCTTCAGATGGGTTAAATGCAGAGGATGAAACTCACTGCGCTTGAGGTGTGCATGTGACAAAGACTTCTTCTAATGTCAGGAACGGTGAGAGGACTGAGGTCATCTTTGTCCAGTCTTAAGTGCATCTTGATACAGCATTGAGTAGTCAGAAGTTTGGACACGTCTACTCATGCTTAGGTTTTTCCGTAGTTTGACTATTTTCTACATTGAACAATGCTGAACGGCACGGTGGTGTAGTGGTTAGCACGGTCGCCTCACAGCAAGAAGGTTCCAGGTTCGAACCCAGCGGCCGGCGAGGGCCTTTCTGTGCGGAGTTTGCATGTTCTCCCCGTGTCTGCGTGGGTTTCCTCCGGATGCTCCGGTTTCCCTCACAATCCAAAGACATGCAGTTAGGTTGACGTGGGGCGGCCTTGGGCTGAGGTGCCCTTGAGCAAGGTACCTGACCCCTGACTGCTCCCCGGGCGCTCTGGTGTGGGTGTGTGTGTGTGTGTTCACTGCTTCAGATGGGTTAAATGCAGAGGATGAATTTCACTGTGCTTGAAGTGTGCATGTGATAAAGGCTTCTTTTTCTTGAAAACATCAAAACTATGAAATGACCTACATGGAATTCTGTGGTAAACAAAATAAGGTTCATATTTTAGATTCTTCAAAGTAGCCAGCATTTACCTTGATGATACTTCGTACACTGTTGGCATTATCTGAACCAGCTTCATGAGGTAGTCATGGAATGGAATGCTTTTCAATTAACGGGTGTCGTCAAAAGTTAATTAGCGCAATTTCTTGCCGCTTTAATGCATTTGAGATCAAACAATAAATAGTAGACTAGATAGACTATGACTGACTAAAGTCACAGTAATTTGTGCTAGCTGACCTTTTGTTAAGGTGAAGGCCATTGTGTTGAACCAAATGGTGGTGTAGTGGTTAGCACTGTTTCCTCACGGCAAGAAGGTTCTGGGTTTGAGCCCAGTGGCCAACGGGGGCCTTTCTGTGTGGAGTTTGCACGTTCTCCCCGTGTCTGTGTGGGTTTCGTCCGGGTGCTCCGGTTTCCCCCACAGTCCAAAGACATGGTTAGGTTGACATGGGGCGGCCTTGAGTTGAAGTGCCCTTGAGCAAAGCACCGAACCCCCAACTGCTCCCCAGGTGCTGTAGCATAGCTGCCCACTGCTCTGGGTATATGCGCGCGCGCGTGTGTGTGTTCACTGCTTCAGATGGGTTAAATGCAGAGGAGAAATTTTACTGTGCTTGCTTGTGCATGTGACAAAGGTTACTTCTAAAATAAAATGAAAAAAACTGATTGAAAAAATGATTAAAATTGACACTTATAAGTGATTGGGAAAAAAAGCCAGTTTTTCATGGATCATTCCAGATCAGCACCAAAAGTTATAGCAATGTAATTCAGCCCAGAGGTATTCTTCATGTGAAATGTGGTGGTGATTGGTTGAAAACTGAGGGAGAGATAGCGTCTTAAAAAACATTAGTATAATAATGATAGATACTGTGACTATCCATACATCCGTTATCTGTAGCCGCTTATCCTGTTCTACAGGGTCGCAGGCAAGCTGGAGCCTATCCCAGCTGACTACGGGTGAAAGGCGGGGTACACCCTGGACAAGTCGCCAGGTCATCACAGGGCTGACACATAGACACAGACAACCATTCACACCTACGGTCAATTTAGAGCCACCAATTAGCCTAACCTGCATGTCTTTGGACTGTGGGGGAAACCGGAGGAAACCCACGCGGACACGGGGAGAACATACAAATTCCACACAGAAAGGCCCTCGCTGGCTGCTGGGCTCAAACCCAGGACCTTCTTGCTGTGAGGCGACAGTGCTAACCACTACACCACCGTGCCACCCTAGATACTGTGACTTAGTCACAGTAGTTTGCACTAGCTGTTACATACCAGAACATCTGGTCACTGTACCCTATAGATCCGGAACAGAGAGAGAATGAATGACGCTTAGTGAGATGAAAAAGGCTGTTTTTCATGAATCATTCCAGTTTGGTGATCCAGATCAGTACCAAAAGTCTCATCTCATTATCTCTAGCCGCTTTATCCTGTTCTACAGGGTCGCAGGCAAGCTGGAGCCTATCCCAGCTGACTACGGGCGAAAGGCGGGGTACACCCTGGACAAGTCGCCAGGTCATCACAGGGCTGACACATAGACACAGACAACCATTCACACCTACGGTCAATTTAGAGTCACCAGTTGACCTAACCTGCATGTCTTTGGACTGTGGGGGAAACTGGAGCACCCGGAGGAAACCCATGCGGACACGGGGAGAACATGCAAACTCCGCACAGAAAGGCCCTCGCCGGCCACGGGGCTCGAACCCGGACCTTCTTGCTGTGAGGCGACAGCGCTAACCTCTACACCACCGTGCCGCCTGGACCAAAAGTCATAGCAACATAATTCAGCCCAGAGGTATTCTTCATGTGAAATTTGGTGATTGGTCGAAAACTGAGGGAGAAATAGCGTCCTAAAAACACGAGGATGATAATGATAAAGTAGAAACATCCTGAGTGAGAGTAACAATTTGCGATTCTGCTGCTAGTATCCAATGGATTAGTTTCTGTTTTGCAGTGTTTGCTTCCTCATAGGTCCATAGTTTCGGAGTTGACTGTTTTTCAGTGTTCTCATCGTGTCAGCCTGGGTTTCCTCCAGGTTCTCGGGTTTCCTCCCAAAAACATGCTGAGCTAAAATTGCCATAGGTGTGCATGTGTTACTGAAGAAGACTGACTGATCTGCTTTCTGTTTTGCAGAGATGCATAAAAGTAGTTTTTTGTCAGACTGTCCTGTTTGATGATTCTCCCAGTGTGTGAAATGACTTGTTCTGAAATGAGTGTAATGACTACTCAGAAACCTGTTATGACTAAGAAACTGTCCCTCGTAAAACTAGCTTGGTGATGCACCACCATCGTCACCATGGGGGAAAGAACAGTGAGAATGATATTGATGCATGTTGGTGGTACTCTTTATTGGAGTTAGTTGGACAGTTGTGCAGCTGTGCGTCTCTGATAGCTCGAATCCCTGCTTTATTCTGAGAGAACTCTCAACACAAACATTCCCATGAGTCAGCAGGCTGCTGTGGTCCACACTGCATTCTGTCCATACTGCACATTTCAAGTCTTAAGTGCAGACTTGCATGGACACGCTTACTAGATTTATCTACGCCACTTGGGAAGTTGTTTGTTCTCTTGAATCTAGTCCTACTGTTAAAATAATGACCCCAGGCATTTATTAAAGTCCACACAAATGGTTATTGGAACATGAAATCAGTATTTGGCAGCGGCCAGTTCAGTCTCCTGATATGAACCCTGTTTAAAATCTGTGATGTGAGTAGGGCTGGGCGATAAAATGATAACGATACGTATCGCGATAGACACATACTTGATATCAATAGAAAATGCGTTCAATAGAACGTTTCGATAGAATTTTTTTTTTTTCAAGAAACGAGCATTAGCCAGAGCTGTCTCTGGTTTAGGTCCACTTTCAATCAACTGTTGTTGCGAAGCAAGCTTGGTTGCATGAGCAAAGGCACTCGTCCTCTGGTGCCTAGCAACGCATAGGGAGTGACACGCTGATAGCCAATCATGTAACAGTATCGCGTTTGGTTGCGCCATCTCGTTGTCTCGTGGTCGTGTTTATTTTTTTTTTCCAGAAACAGCGTGGCCAAGAAAAGAAAGATGAGTGCCGGAACGAGCGAGGAAATTGTGGATAAGGTCAGATGTTACAGATGTAAAGTCTTAAGTCTACCTCAGTTTTACTTTAATTTCTTCTGTGTTTACAAAACACTATTTTTATTTGATTAAACCTTCAATGAAAATATACTTGAATAGTTTAAGAATAGTCTAAGTCTACCTCGGTTTCACTCAATTTCTGTTATGTTTATAAAGCACTGCATATTTTTATTTATGTTTTTAAATGTTATTCACCAGAGGGTGAACTTTTTTTGCACTAAACTTGCAGTAAAAAATTAAAAATATGACAGTCCTTCTCACATAGCCGGTTTTGCTCAGGGCTTTGAACCAGAATTTTTTTCCTGTTGGTTCGTTCCGAACAGAAACGGAATTTTAACGTTTCCGGTTTTGGGTTCCACCATTAAATAGACGTTCCCGAACCGGTTAGAACAAAAAAATTTAGTTCCCGGAACGGTTAATTACGTTCCCTGTCAGCTGTTTAACAAATGGCTATAAAGTTATGTCTCTGTCTCATCCAGCTTAAGCCAAATGTAGGCTAATTCTATTACAACCTTCATTAAATAAGACAAGAAATAATTCAAAACAGTTATTATTTCAAATGTTGGCGATTTGGATTCTCAGTATGTCTTCCCATCTGCACAAACAGAAAAAGTGCCAAAAATGAAAGATAATTCGTTTAGTGTGTTACCGCACTCATTTAAGTTGTGATTCACGCTGTTTGTACCGATAATAACCACAAATTCCCCGCCGACTTTGCTGATCTGCGGCCCCGACATGCGGTGTGTGCGCACTCGGCGGAGTTTATTTTGTGTTTAACCCCCACCCCCGGCTGGCTACTTGTTTGTCATGGCTGGCTAGTATGAGCCTTAATGGAAAGCCCTGTATGCATTGATAGGCTAACAGAGGTTAACGTCATTTAATGTTCGCGAGCCTCTCATTAACGTGGACAAATATATTGATATCGTGTTTGAAATTGACGTTTTTGAATAACGATAGACTGCAATATTTACCTCTTATTTAAGATGTGGAGGCGTGATAGTAGTCCACCCTCCCGCTCTCTCCATTCAGTCAGCGAACGTCACACAGGAAGTGAACCCCAGCGGGTCATAGAAACTTGCGCAGGAGAAGAATGACTTTTTTATTTGTAGGCTACGGAAACTTTGAGGAACGAAATAAAAACCGGTATTAACCGGTTACCATTATTTTTAATAAGCGTTTCTGTTCCGGAACATAAAAAATAATAAAGTTTCTGGTTTCGTTTTTGTTCTATGTGAAATAGAAAAAGTTCCCGGTTTTCGTTTTCGTTCCTTGAACCGGTTCAAAGCCCTGGTTTTGCTATGTTTACATTTAACACTTTGCTCATGTTTTTATAACACTTGAGTTTTTTAAGCACTTTATTATTGATAATTGCTCAGTTTTCGTTGTGATCGTAACATTGAACATGCGTGTTGACATTCCTTGCTTATTGGCTGTCAGAGGAAGTTTAAGTTTAAAATAAATGTTTGAAATTTAGTATTGTTCCCTCCTGGTCCTTATTTTAAATAGGTCATAAAATGTTTCAATAATTATCGATATCGACCAATATGAAACACTTATATCGTGATACAGATTTCAGCCATATCGCCCAGCCCTAGATGTGAGTTGAAGAGGACAGTCCACATGTTGCATGTTGTAATCCTGTGTAAAGGAGCTTGAAACGTTCAGCGTGGAGGAGTGTCTACAGTGCCTCCGACCTCGGTTGACATTACAAGAAGAAGAGACAGGGGTCATTAAAGGGGAGGTGTCGGAAATACAGCACAAGCTACATTAGTCTTGATGTGCAGTTCACGTTGCCACATGCTTTCATCTGTAGCCGAGCTGAGCTTCGATACCTCCTCTGTTTGACTGCTTCCTGAGCGCTAATTCCGTCCTCGTGTTCTTGCTCATCTCTCTCGCTGTACTTTTTCTGAGAGAACTTGACAGTGTTAAAATCTCTGTTAGGGCTTCACGCTTTTGTTAGGCAGAACTTCGCGACTCACGTTCTGTATTCCTCAACTAGAAAGCACGAGGCGCATGTTGACATCCTTCGTTTCTAGTTGCCATGGGTTTCTGCCGTGACCTCAGCATCCAGGGACTAGATTTTGACATGTAGCAGAGTTGTTTTGTTCTACACTCAGCCGTGCACTATGATTGCATTAGAAAGCGGACTGTGTAATTGAGTGTTTGTTCTGAATAAGGTATTTATAAATGATGCTGGAGGCATCCACACAAAAGATTAATTGTAGTTCTTGCTCAAATGTTGTATTATTAATGTGCTTGTCATAATACAGTGTGATTGCATGCAAAAGTTTGTGCACCCCTGGCCAAATTAGATATTTTGTTGATCTTTTTAAAATGCAAAGACGTGAACGATGAGTCGCATGCTATAGATGCACAATGGTGTAACATGGGGGGAAAAAAATAAAAAATTCAGGTTTTGATTTTATGTACTGAAATAACTATTAGGCACAATTTTTACAATATCTATATAAATTAGTTGTTTTTACCCATTTTAACCTTGAACTCAGCGTTTTAATGATTACCCATAATGCATTGTTTATCGCGCAAAAACGTCATAAGACAGTGGAAATACTACCTTTACTACCTTCACGTGGCGTCTTTCTCGATCGCACGCGCCTAGAAGCGTACCTTCTAGAACGTTCCCGGGTGGTCACGGACTGTCACGTAGCGTAGTTCGGTTGTGAAACTCGCAAGGATGGAGTATTTTCGCGAGTTTGGTGGCAAACTTTTGCGCCGCAATTTCTCTATTCTCGAAATTTGTAACCTGAAACCCTACAAGAAATGTTTCATAATGTTTGGGATTTTGAAAAATGCTTCTAGCAAGTTTATTTCGCTGTATTTTTCTGTGAAACTTGGCATAAATCATCCTTAAGTGATGAGCGTGACATTGTTATTTTGGTATGGGAAGCGGGAGAAATGAGAGTTTCTCAACTACAGCAGCACTTCTCACCATAGATGGCTGGCGTGTTTCACAGCGTTTGGGATTTACTAAATCTCTAGATCTACTGAAGCTACGAGGATATAAATCACCAGGATTCTAATTTACTGGGTGAGAAGTATTATATATTTTTTAGTGCTGTCAAGCGATTAAAATATTTAATCGCGATTAATGTCGCGACTGTCCTAGTTAACTCGTGATTAATCGCAATTTAATCGCACATTTTTGTCACATGAAAAACCATTGTAATTCTCTTATCAGCATAAAGTGAATGGGCTTGCGTTGTACCAATGTTTTGTTTTTTTTTTTTTTTTAAATTGCAGAGCATAACGCGTCTTGTCACAGCCACTGACATCCATAACTTCCATATTAGATGAGAAAACCAAGGGATGAAAAATAAAGTGCATATCACTGTGAAAATAAAAAAAAGTTTTATTTTACTCTTCATTAGTTTCTTTTGAAGAGAAGTATTTGCCATAAAAGAAGAAAAAAACAGATAACAAAAATAAAAACATTCATCATA
Source organism: Neoarius graeffei (assembly GCF_027579695.1). Lineage (NCBI taxonomy): Eukaryota > Metazoa > Chordata > Actinopteri > Siluriformes > Ariidae > Neoarius > Neoarius graeffei. The sequence continues at coordinate 42,089,301 of NC_083574.1, forward strand.
CGTTCAAAAACGTTCATCATAGTGTGGCACTGTATTCTCTAATTCTCACTGCTTATAACTCTACACCTCCCCGGTGGAGATGAGCTGGGAAACTGAAGGCTGAAGGAAAAGTATTGAAAAGTATTTTTCCAGTCTCACCTGTGAAAGCTAATCCCATGTGAACTCGTTTGGATGGTAAACCTGTTGGTGCAGTTAAACGCAGCGCGCGACAAGCCTCAGCAGGAACTACGGGTGACTCGCAGGGCCAAATTAGAATTTGCGTTAACGGCACTATTTTTTTTAATCGCGTTAAATTGAGATCGCGTTAACGCGTTATTATCGCGTTAACTTTGACAACACTAATATTTTTTGAAAGGTTTATTCGCGCTACAAGTCCATGAAAGTTGGAATTGTTTGTGAAGGGGTTAGTTAGATTTTGGTAGCGTGATGCGCACAACAAGCAAAAGAAAAAACAAATTTTCTTCCGAATTTCCTTGCTTTAGCAAAATTATTTTTTGATACATTAAAAGACTGTGTGTGTTTATAATATTTAAGCGGGTTTTTTTTTAATTATAGAGAATATTTGATCAAAACTTTCAAAACAGCATTCAAAGTGATTTTTCACGGGTGTAAATGTTACACGTGACGTCCATAATTACGTTAAATTTTAAGAACTAAAATTCTGTTAAAAATTCTAGATTTGTGCTATCATTCTGGGGTTTTGCTGAATAATACTTTAGGGAGTTCTCTTACAATGCTGAAAATTCAGTGAGTTTTGGTGAAATTCTAGAAAAGCTATTTACATTTTAACGCGCCTGATAGCGATTGTGCTCACACAGCGTGCTACTCATAAACCCAGTAACAATTTTCGTCAAATGTTTAAATAATATTGGCTGGTGTTTGAGTGGTATATCAGATATGTTCCATTCAGCTAGCATGATATTGAACGAGTGGAAGACGAGTTCAGTATCATGCTAGCTGAATGGAATATATCTGATGGACCATGAAAACAGCCATTATTATTATACACTCTCCGTATCGGCATACTCGAAGGCCAGTGATGGCAAGCCAGTGCTACCGAGAGCTACTAGCACAGGCTAACAACCGAGAAACTAAGATTATGTCTCCAGACTCTTCTTCCATGCATGCTCGCCACAATATTTTTCACTCAGACTTAAGTATTCATTTCCCAATGTAATTTACTTTGTTCCTTTTTAAAATTAACATTGAGAGCTACACACAATGGAACTAACTGGCAGCCAAAATTCTCTCAAAATCTTCTGCTTTTAATGAAGCAAACCTCGCGGCCAAGTTTGTTTACAAATAGTCACAGTCGTTCGCTAGCGCAGAAGTTTTACATCTCCGATGTGTCTCTTTTCCAGTTTTTCGATGTCCGTTGGTATGTTTTTCTCTTGTAAATATGCACGAAGAATATATAATGAAGTTTTGGTAGCCTTTCGGGTGTTCAGTGCGTCTTCGGTTTCAGTTTTCAGTTTATTTATTTAGTGCTTAATAGCATAGCTAATCGTAGCACTGGATTAGCCTCATCTTTTCTCTTTCCGGGCAGACAAAGAAATGGCTCTGCGCATGCGCAGCTTTGTCAGTGGATATTCGCATGAGCGCTGACGTGTGATGTCATGTTGTATTGACCACGTGTAATATTGTAACAATATTGCATGCTCGTTCTCCATTGGGTAGAGTGACGTAATACACGTAGGATAAGTGAAGTGATAACGATATTGCATGCTATCGAGCCAAATGAATGAAACCTGCTAGAAGGGAATAGAATGTTTTTATTCCATTAAAAAAAAAAAGTGTTCTGTATGCATAATAATATTTGATGAACTTGAATATGAATTGTGGCTTGTGCAAAAGTTTGGACACCCTTTCGATTGTCAAGTCTCCGAATTTAATTGACTCACTAGTCGGGGCAAGCATTGTCATTATAAATAACTCCAGTGCATGATGGATTCTTCGAATCTTGTGTTAACATTCAACACTCGTAGGTTTTTAAGAGGAAAATAATCAACTTTGAGATGAATCGCACCACTGTAGTGTTGATTTTATTTTCCTAGAACATGTCTCATCTGGTCTTATAGTCTGGAGTAAATGTTTAACAAGCCATAGCTTGCAGTCCTATGATTCTTCACCCTTGTACATGTTTAACACACTGTGACATAATGCTGGCCCAAAGACCAGAATACAGATGATGAAAACCGTTAAAAACAGGTGCTAATGTGTTAATGGTTAAAGGGGTATGACTACACAAACACGCTGCATGTGTAGCAGAAGATAAACTCATTAAAAACACCAATGGCTATATTATAAAATTGGATAACCTCTGCATAACCTCTAGAAATGTTCTTAAAGACAACACTGAGCAGGTGTAGCATCATTCCGTCCAAAGCGTAGTTGTTTTTGTTCTGCCACAAACAAAGAAGCGCTGGCCCGTGCCCACTATCCCATAGCTGTGAGGGATCGGAGGGAGAGAGGAGCTCTGCCTCTTCTCTCTCGTGGAGGGGGAGGAGCTCTTACGCCGTCTGGATCACGACGGGTAGGATGTTTTAATATAGACGAATACAGAATGATGCAAGAGTTTCTTAATCACGCCTGTGTTCACAGACACAATGCAGATTTGCTTTTTCTCTTAAAAAAAAAAAAAATCTGAGCTGGGTGAAATGGAAGTGAACTTAAGTAAATCTGAACATTGCGGTGATGGAGTGGTTTATGTAATGTTGATCATTATGGGTTTGAGCCATTAGACCCGTCTCCTGTGTATATAAAAGTTGCCGTTGTGTGTGGGGGGGATCCACAGAGTAATTGATCCAGCTCGGAATTTGTGGTGCACTGTTTTATTTTATTTTATTTATTCAGCCCGTAGCTTTAAAATGAGCAGAAATATTACTCTACTGTTTTTTTTTTTTTTTTTTTTCCCCCCCCATCCCCTCAAGCTCATGAAGTTTAATGTCTCGGCCTAAAAATAAATCCCATGCTGGAAAAGGACGCAGACGTAAAATTACTGAAGCAATGCATCCATAACTGTAAAGGTGTAGGTTTTTAATGCTATTTTTGTTCAGTCTGAAATTATAATGTTGCATTTTCAGACGTATAAAAATAAGTAGTCCATTAAAATAGTGAGTGTGTGTGATGATGATAACGGCAAAGTGCCACCTGCCTGTATAGATGGACAGTGCCAGATCAGCAGTCTGAGGGCTTAGTCACACACAGCCTGGATAATGAGAACAGTTGTTTTTAATGCGCGCGCGTGTGCGGACTTACACACGTGTTTTCGGGGTCTCCGCTAATCCTCCTTACTCTGCTAGAGAGCCATTCAGAAACACTTACTGATATCTATCCACTCAAACACAGCAGAGAATCTCGGAACCTCTCCTCTTATGCCCCTTTTCCACCAAAGCAGTTCCAGGGCTGGTTCGGGGCCGGTGCTTAGTTTGGAACCGGGTTTTCTGTTTCCACTGACAAAGAGCTGGCTCTGGGGCCAGAAAAACCGGTTCCAGGGTAGCACCAACTCTCTGCTGGGCCAGAGGAAAGAACCGCTTACGTCAGCGGGGGGGCGGAGTTGTTAAGACCAACAACAATAGCAAGACCGCGAAAGGTCGCCATTTTTAAGCGACGAGAAGCAGCAGCTGTACAAACGCGAAGTCATCCATTATTTTTGTTGTTGCTGCTGCTTCTTCTCAGTGTTGTTGTTGCTTCGATGTTTGCGCCAAGGTTTATGCAAACGTAGCGACGTAACTGACGTATACAGCGACGTAATGACGTGGCTCCCGTTAGCACCGCAAGCTATGGAAAAGCAAACTGGTTCTCAGCTGGCTCGCAAGTTGAACGAGTCGTGAACCAGCACCAGCACTGGAACTGATTTGGTGGAAAAGGGGTATTATAACACCATGACAACACCATCACAAAACCAGACAAATCACCTACCTTGTAAAATTCTCATCACCACTTTCCATTTCCGTTGTAGTCTTTATCCGTTTGTCACTCAGTGTCTCTTATTCTATTAATGAGTCACACGACACAGGATGTCCCGTTTAGACGCCGTCTTAGTTTCAAACTAACACCGGCAAATCGTTGTACATTATGTATGAGGTGAAGAGATGATGGCTTTCTTTAATTAAAGAGGAAAATGGCTATGATGAGTCCGGAATTAATTAAAACATGACCGGGTGTGATGTTGTAAGGAGATGATCACTGACTGTTGTGTGATGGAGCAGAAAGCAAAGCTTTTTTTTTTTCTTGCAGGATGCTCAAGAATCATTTTATTCCTCTTGTACAACAGCAGTTTTTGCCAACAATTCTGTTTTTATTGATTTAAAGAATAACAGGTTGTACTTTTATAGCCATTTATACTTGCATTTAATAACTTGTTTCGCAGAACATTTCTACCTGATCACTTACACTATAACCAGCTATAAGCAGTTCTCACCAGCTTCTGGTTTTTTTTTCCCCCCTCTCTCAATTCTTGTTTTTTTTCCTCTCGATCTTTAAGACAAATATGCAGCATGTTCTCGACAAACCTCAAAGTCCTCCACCCTGAAGATCTTCCTGTGTCAGAAAACGTACACTTACAGCTTTGACTCTGTTACAAAGTGCCTACACTGGAGACTCCATACCAAAACCGTCCATTGACTGTCACATGTCAACATGCATTCATGTACAGCAGGGTTTTTTCTAGAAAAACTTAGTATTCGGGCGCTCACCATGGCAAGGGAGCGAAGCGGGTGGGGGGGGGGATGGTGCCTGTTGTGTCCCCCCCCCCCCCCCCCCCCCCCGGCCGCTGTGCGAAGCCTTTGAAAAATTGAGGCTACAATGGGACATTCTGAGGCTATCTGAGAGGGAAATTGTAATAAATTGTCTGTCAACATTGAAAAAGAAAGAAGTAATCATCTTCTGCCCCGGACAGTCTTTGTCTTTCTTCCGCTTCGTGCCGCGGGATGACATCTTTAAATTCCCAAGTGTCAACAAAACCAACTCACAAACTACTTCTGTCAAAAGCTCCCAGGCCGGTGGGTGAAAGGTCATTCAGTCTTGAGAAATCTCGCTCTACAAGTCAGCTGACCTTGTATGTAACCCATGTCAAATCTCGCGAGAGCAGCCGCGACAAGTAAACAACATGGCGCCTCAGTCTGGAAAACGCCAATTCGGATTGTTTTTGCACCGTCTGGCGGTGTATCTACTATGATTGGAATATTTTTGGAGCAATTATAACGTATTTGATGATCAGACACATTGTCACGTGGTGTTGCTGGGATGTTTTCACGGAGAAAAGAGCGTTTTGAGAAAGATTGCATGTTGTGCAGTAGCATATAAGTGCATGGCTTAAGTGTGACTTGGGGTTCAATCGGCATTTCGGTAAGGGGGGCGCACGCCGAGAGTAAGAGGGCGCAGCGCCCCTGTTCCCCGGTTTAGACGACAGCCTGTACAGTGTGCTTGTGAATATGATCTGTTCCCATAGAAACAATAACATATTGGAATTAGAGCATCAATATAAATCTGTGAGTTACTTTGCGGAAAATTGGCCTAATCAACCCTTTATGACCAATCACAATCAAGAATACGACAGTAATTAATCAGTTCATGGAATAAAACTTTGTAAGATTTTTATTATGGTTTGTCAAACTAATTTGGTTGTTAAATTAATATGCGGGGCGGCACGGTGGTGTAGTGGTTAGCGCTGTCGCCTCACAGCAAGAAGGTCCTGGGTTCGAGCCCCGGGGCCGGCGAGGGCCTTTCTGTGTGGAGTTTGCATGTTCTCCCCGTGTCCGCGTGGGTTTCCTCCGGGTGCTCCGGTTTCCCCCACAGTCCAAAGACATGCAGGTTAGGTTAACTGGTGACTCTAAATTGACCGTAGGTGTGAATGTGAGTGTGAATGGTTGTCTGTGTCTATGTGTCAGCCCTGTGATGACCTGGCGACTTGTCCAGGGTGTACCCCGCCTTTCGCCCGTAGTCAGCTGGGATAGGCTCCAGCTTGCCCGCGACCCTGTAGAAGGATAAAGCGGCTAGAGATAATGAGATGAGATGAGAAATTAATATGCCTAGCTAACTCACTGTGTCATCGAGCAGAGGTTCACAACCTTTTCTACGTTAAAGTGCATATCACGGGTAAAATCAATGTAATTCCCCTATTTTATATTAAACTTTGGTCAAACATCTGTAACATTCTGCATTCTCTGCAATTTTTTTTTTTACCTTGCGCAATACCAGAAAAATTCAGTTGAAATCAAGCCATTTGAGGCGAATCGGTCCGCCTCTGAAAAAACTCGGCATTTGGATTTCCCGGCAAACATTGATTTTCGTGACGTCGTGTGCGGGACGCCTCCCTCTGAATCCTGCGTCAGCGCTGGTTTGTTTATGAGAAAACGACCTGGTGGTTTTCTGCAAATTTCTTCAACGTTATCACGTAATTATTAAAATGGTTAACAGATGTACCGTAGGAGGGTGTAGCAACACCAATCTTGATGGGATTAGTACTTATCGTTTTCCAAAAGACCGGACAATGAGAGAGAAATGGGAGCGCTTGGTGTACACAGGCTGTGCACTGAAACCGTGCAAAGCTCTCGCAGCCTGCTGGCGCTTCCGCAGGTGATGTCACGAATCTGGCTCCAGACTCCCTTGGGATTTTTCCAGACGCTTTTTTTTTTTTTTCTGCTGTAGACAGATGGCCTTGTGCAAAATTACCCTTCTGGATGAGTGTGTAAAGGGATATTCTTTCATATAACACCCCCCCCCCCCCCCCCCCCCCCCGAAATTGGTCCAGAATATGCACTTTAAGGCCCACCTATTCATACTTGTAACGAGTCGGGGCCCATTTAATAAATGTCCCTAATTATTTTGGCTCATTTATTTTATTAGAATCTAATAATCTATTGTAAAGTGTATTAATGGGATGCAACATCGCTCCCTGTTACAGATGGGAGTCCAGGAATTAAATAAATGCAATAAAAACCAACTGTTTTTAATTGTAGGTATTGTATTTAAAACTGTATGGATGTGCCAGAAGCCAAACCATGCATGCATGGAGGGGGGGATTCGTGGCACACTATATGGCGCTTTGCAGCCCATTAATGGGTTGCGGCCCAGTGGTTGAGAAACACTCAGGATTAGGATGAGGATTTTTCCTATAGCTTTAAATGGTCTTACCCCTGACACTAATTACCCTGCCATTATACAAGGCACCTACTATGTATAGTATATTGATGTATAGTACAAGAGCTGTATAAATAATGTGTCCATTATGAAAATCTTTGAGTCATTTTCTCAACTCTAATTGAGTCTAATATAAAACCATCTATTTGACGTCCTAAAAGCTACCTTCTCTCATCTCCTTTCATCCCTCTTTTTTTCTCTTACACATGCACAACTCTCATTTGTGATGTAACAGGTGCCTCCACAGCTGGAAAAAAAAATCTATAGGTCATCTATACTGCAGCTTTTGTTCTACAGGACACAGCTGTTAGTGGATTTGCGCACACCTGATCCTTTTTGAACAGTTGCTATACTTACTGACCTCAAGATTAAGCGTGAACACGGTGGGAAATGCCGGTAAGCCATATGTCCCCAAGTGCCAGCTGGACACATTCTACATGTGAGCTACATGATTACAATATAGATGTACTGTTTAAAGATGCACACAGTTAGTAATTGAAGAGTTGGACTTATTTAAGTCCAGGAATGAATAATTCCCCTCCCCTTGTGAGTCTGTCCTTGTCTTTGCACACCTCAGTCTGCTCTTTGAGCGCCTCTTAGTGCAGCAGCACAATAAAGGGCCTCTGCATGTTCATCACATTCCTGCACTGTGACGCAAATCATGTGGTCTCATGGTCTATTCACTCTATTCAGTCATTCCTGTGCTGGCAGACCACAAAAACACACACACGTAATGGAGCAGTAGGACTCAACCTGTAGGGTCACAGACGGAGGGAGGGGGACGGACGGGACGGAGGGAGGGGGACGGGACGGACAGGACGGAGGGAGGGGGACGGGACGGAGGGAGCGGGACTCAGAGGGGGCACAGACAGGGAGAGAGGGGCACGGGGAGGGAGGGAGAGAGACACAGACAGACAGAGAGAGGGAGGGGGACAGGACGGGAGGGAGGGGGAGGGACGGGATGGAGGAGAACACGGACGGACGGACAGAGACTCAGAGGGGCACGGACAGGGAGAGAGGGAGAGAGACAGACGGAGAGAGAGTGACACAGGCAGAGACAGACAGGGAGAGAGAGACATACAGATGTTTTATTCTAAAGAGTTTATAAAGAGCTTTTCACTAATGCCATTTTATTTTTAAATTGTGCAGGCATTATGCATGTCAGTGCATAATAATATAATACACTTCAGAATTTTTTAATATTCACACTTGACATACAACCCCAGTACAGACAATTGATACATCAGTTAGCAGAATAAACGTTACCGGTACTCTAATACTGCGTCCTGTTTACCTTGGACTTCGGACCTGGGTATGATGTCATACCCGAGTTGCAGTTTCAATACAGCAAGTCACAAAACCAAGATGGACACCATTATTAGCCATTGTTACCAATACCAGTTGATAATTGTGTGTTTTGTATATTTTGTGCATGCAGACACTGTAGCAACATGTTCACAGAGAGAAGTCGGTCAGGACTGCGTGTATGACTGATTTAATGAGACACATAAGACAGAAGTGCTAATAAACAGTATATTACTGCAGCTTATTATTGATGATGTGCGGAGCAGCCATCTTGGATTTTGAGGTCCGTGTTGGTAAGGATCTTCTGACTTTCTGAGTTGGAGCTGAGTTCTGACTCAGGGGGTGTTCCAGTTGAAATTTCTGACTGGGAACTTGGAAATCTTAGCTTCCTAGTTCAAGTGGAGCACGATAACTGTTAAATGTTGTTTTTCTTGTATTAATGTTGGAGGAAAGAGTGTGTTGTTATGAGCAAAGTAGTATTCTTTCCAAGCTTAAGCTCCGGTTCACCAAAGATTAAGGAGGGAAAAAAAAAAAAAAAGGCACACCAAGATTAGGTAAACAAAGTTGTGCAAGACAAACCTGGTAAATGTGTAAATTATTGCATGTTTAACCTTGAAGAGTTCTGTTGATTGTGATTTTTATCTTATTGTTTTTGTGGATTCTGTGAATACCTGTTAGAGCATGAAAGCACTATGTAAACACTCTATAGTCTTCTTTTCCTTTCGATTACGTTCATTATGTCTTATATTAAATATAGTTAGTTTTTTTTTTTTTCTTTTTTATCAGACATCTAGTTTTTGGGTTTGTTTACCTGACATGTTTCGACGTACAACTTCCGTCTTCCTCAGAGTGTCACCGGATGTTATTGGTGACGCATCTTTTATCAGCTGCTGTTTCTGAAGGCGTGGCCTTCCTGTCTGGTTTGACAGGTCGGTCACGCCTTATACTGTCTGTTCGTCCCCTGCAAGATGTCACTCCAGGTATGGGAGAGCATGTATGCTCCCTCATCCCGGTTGATGGTCCTCGGGCTTCGCTTACGGATCTCCATGGCCTCCCTGATCCAGCGCTGATGTTTGTTATCTTCTGTGCGGATGACTCTGGCATTCCCCCAGTCCATAATATGATTTTCCCTTTTGCAGTGATCTGTTATAGCTGACTTATAATTTTCCTGTTGTGCCTTTTCTTTTATTGTTCGGGTTTGTCTTGTAGCTGTCTCCTTTTCGCACTCTTTCTTATGTTCATTTTTTCTTGTGTTGAAACTCCTTCCTGTCTCCCCAATATAAGTTTTATTGCATAATTGACATGGAATCTCATATACATCTTGCAGGGGACGAACAGACAGTATAAGGCGTGACCGACCTGTCAAACCAGACAGGAAGGCCACGCCTTCAGAAACAGCAGCTGATAAAAGATGCGTCACCAATAACATCCGGTGACACTCTGAGGAAGACGGAAGTTGTACGTCGAAACATGTCAGGTAAACAAACCCAAAAATTAGATGTCTGATAAAAAAGAAAAAAAAAAAAAATACTCTATAGTCTTTATAGAGTTGGGCTATAAATTAGAAGAGTTAAAACTGTTTTTGGTATATGACTTATTGAGAGGGGCGGCACGGTGGTTAAGCCTAGGTCACAACCGGACGTACGATTTTTTGGCCGTGCGATTTTTGGCGTTTCCCAAATCGCTGTGTTTTTTTTTTTTTTTTTTTGTTTGTTTGTTTTTTTGTTCATGGAGAAAGATGTACGTTGGCCGTAAGTTTGTCTTGCAACCTGAAAAAAATGTAAGCGCCCGTAGAGTTTGTTTGACATGATAAAGAACCTCTGCGGCCGGTCTACGGCTTGAAAATCAGCACGTCACACGCGCACCCTCTGTGCGTTTCTTGCGTTTTTTGCACGTAGACCGGCCGTAGGAGCACGTACGGCTGGTTGTGACCAAGGCTTTAGCACTGTCGCCTCACAGCAAGAAGGTCCGGGTTCGAGCCCTGTGGCCGGCGAGGGCCTTTCTGTGTGGAGTTTGCATGTTCTCCCCGTGTCCGCGTGGGTTTCCTCCGGGTGCTCCGGTTTCCCCCACAGTCCAAAGACATGCAGGTTAGGTTAACTGGTGACTCTAAATTGACCGTAGGTGTGAATGTGAGTGTGAATGGTTGTCTGTGTCTATGTGTCAGCCCTGTGATGACCTGGCGACTTGTCCAGGGTGTACCCTGCCTTTCGCCCGTAGTCAGCTGGGATAGGCTCCAGCTTGCCTGCGACCCTGTAGAACAGGATAAAGCGGCTAGAGATAATGAGATGAGACTTATTGAGAGAGTCAAATGCAGGTCTTGATGCAAGAACAGTTGCTGTGTTTTAAAGTAATCCATGTTCACTTGGGTCTGGTCACTCTTTCGATTATGCGTATAGGGAAGAAGAAATGCCCTGCCCTCAGAATCATGATGCAACATACACCAAGTTCATACGGAGGCAGGGCCTTCACATGTACAATTACATATAGAGCAAATTTAAGATATTCCTTGTCCGTTATATTTGTATCCGTCTGGCATTCGCTCATTTTGGAAATGCATCCAGATCCATTGAGAATTAGAGTGAAGCAAAGGACAGAAGCAGGGGAAGTGGCTGCTTTTTCAGTACAGCAATAGTTTATAGCAGAGGTTCACAACCTTTTCTACTCTAAGGCCCACCTATTCATGCTTGTAACAAGTCGGGGCCCATTAAAAAGGACTCCCAATTATTTTGGCTCATCTATTCTATTAGAATCTAATAATCTGTTCTAAAGTGTATTAATGGGATGCAGCATCACTCCCTGTTCCAGATGGGAGCCCGGGAATTAAAGCAGATACGCAGAGACTTTATTTTTAAATAAATTTCTGAGTGGATAGTATCTCCATCCTTGACTCTTGTATGCTGCATAAATAGGAATAAAAAATATATATATTTTTGAGAGTTAAAATCGACTGCAAAGTTGGCATTCGAACTGCCCCGCTGAGCCAGCCAGCCCTGAATGTGTGACATCACAGCGGGAACCGGTTTTAAGACTGACAGCTATAAACCAAAGTCATATAAATAAAAATTTATGGTGAAAGTAAGAAATAGCGTTACCGACTTGCTCAACTAAGACTGATTTGACTTCACTGATTGTCGGTTGACCCTCATTAAAACAGGATAGGTGCTATAACTTCTGCAGCATACATGTACATGCATGCATTTTCACTGATAAAACGTAAAAGGCGAATTAAATAATCAGATGAACTGAGACAATCACATTCTGAAGCAAATTTAAATAATCTTATACCCGTAACTTAAACACACAATACGAGTTACATGGATTAATCTAAATGCAGGTAAACAGCGTGTTTTTGTATCCAAACGAGAGTCTGCGCTTACCCGTCTGTGTTCTCACTTCTTGAAGGCCGATCTTGTGGCCGATTGTTTTGAAACAATCTGACTTTCAGTTGTTCATTCAGTTCTCCGTTCATTCGCTTCTTCCACGTAAGGGCGACATGGCAGCAATATCCAGTTTAGAAATCAGACGGCTGGTCCACTCATTCTCTCTTTTCTTCATACTGAGTACTCCGCCATTACTGCTTGGCTCAGGCAATTACTAAAACCCGGGATGGAACGGGACATCACAGGTTTTAGCAACAACCGTGGGGAGGTCACTGCCCGAGCAATACGGGTCACTGATGCTGAACAAACTTAGACAAGTTATCGCACGATGTAGATGGGGTATTTTCTGAATTTTCTTGGGGATTACTCCCTGGATCCATTACGCTCGCGCAAGGTAAACAATCCTGAAGCCGTCCAATATGGCGGAGTATACACGGACGGGTCACGTGACTGCACATCCTCTATAGCCAACGCTCCTCAACAGATCAGAGGTCTCGTACGAATCTTCAGTAAAAAGTGCAGAGCAGAGGAGAGACCACTTCGTAGCCACCCAATGTGCCCGTGAACTTCTCGCAAACCGCGTCCAAATCTTTGCAGTTTGAAAGTTCTTGGGCCATGAATGCAACATAAATCCACCTTCTGTCGTGTTGCTGCACCCACCAGCAACACATCTACGTGGCATGGCGATAAATTGGCTCAAAATGGAGGATTGGAGTTGCAGTCAGCTCTGTGTTTTAGTATAGCGGAAATGGCGACGAGACCGATAGACTTCCTGCTGTGACGTTACGGACATCAAGGTCATTCACTCAGACCGCTACCTATATAAATCACTTTAATCGTAAAATTACTATATTAGATTTATCGTTAACGCTTAAAACTATTCCTGTGCCATTCTTGAGGTCTCAAGGCGTTTATAAACGAAAGTGAGGCCATGGCTCTGCGTATATGCTCTAAATAAATGCTATAAAACCCAGCTGGCTTTAATTGTAGGCGTTGTATTTAAAACTGTATGGATGTGCCAGAAGCCAACATAAAACCATGCATGCAGGGCATTCTCAGTCAAAAGGGATTAATGATCCAAAAGTGGAGTCTGGTTGATTAACACAAGAACTTATTGCCATGTTTGTGTTCAGCAAACAAGCAAGTTATTAAAACCAGGAAGTCCACTCAAAAGAAGTGGATATAGAAACCACGCAATGGGATTAGATCCTTACACGCTAACAAAGAAGGATTTTTTTTCTATGAGTTGGGAAATGATCCATCTGTTGAGTTCCCCGACATCTCAAACTACCTGGTGCTGCAGACATCGTTCTACACGGGGACACAGATGAAAACCCGGAAGAGCATGGAGGCATACAACTTTTTATATGTGGCTGGGTTAAAGATCTGCGGATCAGGACACTACAAGGTAGCCGGATCTAAGTGCAGGAAGAGTGTTTGTTAGCAGGCGTGATATTTACAAAATCGAAACAGAAAGCAGAATCCTAAAGCAGAGTATTTAGACAGCGTTATAAACATGGCTAGAAACAAATGTGACCGTGGTAATGATAATACTTCGTGAAAACAGTGTCCGTATCTGTGTGCTGAATGCGCTCAAATCAGTATCAGGTGTTTCCTATAATGACTGGGTCCCAAGCGTGCGCACAAAGCATTCCGTGAGCGCCAGTGTTCACGTGCTGTGTGACCACAACTTCTAGCTCACGTGTACATCACCACCAAAATGCGTCATTTTCATCGATAACCCATTGCAAAGCATCGCGAACTGGAGTGTGACCGTAGCTTAACGAGGCAGATGTGATGTCTGATGCAACCCAGCAATTGTACCCTACTATGAGTAAAAATTCGCTTTGATTTGGGGTGGGGGGGATTTTGCTGCCCACCAGTGCTTAATTTGTGAAGTGGGAGGTCCCGGGCTGGAACGCAGGAGGTGGGTGGGTCCGGTGACTCAAAAAAAAGGCGGGGGGCGGTTTCCTATAACTTTACGCACACACGCCTATTGCATGGCATGTATTGCAACAGCACCAGTTATCAAATCCTGGACAACAATGGACAACGCTCAGAATGTTCTCCAAACAGGCACTCAAGTTCACTCTCGCTCTCCACACATGCGTTAAGGCAGGGGTCGGAAACCTTTTTGGCTGAGAGAGCCATGAAAGCCACATTTTCAAATACATTTTCGTGAAAGCCATATATAAAAAGTGACTCTGAATACAACTAAAATGCATTTTTACGTATGACCAACAATTTGAGTGTAATATATTCTTTTTCATAATGAAGAGGCTCTTGCCATGCCGTCCTCCTCCTGTCCCCCGCTGAATATTTTGACGCAAACGTAGCTTGGCGTGTTTCGAAGTGCCGCTTTATTTCATTGTTTCATCGATGCAATCTTGTCATTGTATAGGCCTATTGGACACAAAGCAGGACCCTCTCACCCCACAAAGGCGAATTCCTCTGTCCATTCCTGTTGAAATGTACGGTAGCCTACCAGTCACCTTTTTTCCCTTTTCGCCATGTTCTTTGTCAAAACTTTTGACTTTTTCCCGCGGACTGGTACACTTGCAGCAGGTGCTGGTGCAGTGTCACTGTGTCCAACGTCATCCATTTTTAGGTCGTTTGGGATCCAGCTGTCCTAGGACTTTTGAAAAATTTTAGTAAGCTTTCTTGGTTTTTTTGCCATTTTTTCCACAGCGCAAGCTAACGGCTACAAAAAACCCGGTGTTCTATTGAGCGGAAGTATACACCCCATGTCCCTCCCCCCCTCCCTCTTCCCCTTTCACATAGATTTTGTGGATGTCATAGGAGAGAAATCAACAACAGATATCAAAATCAAAACTGAACACTAAACAAATTTATTTATTTATTTATTTATTTATTTTCCCCTTTGTGATGGTCACGGAGGTGATCTGATCCATTTAAATAGCTGCCGGAACACCGAATGAAATGAAAATAGCTGCCGGATCCGACGACGGAGGTTCCGGATCTTGTTCCGGCTCAAATTAAGCCCTGCTGCCCACTAGATGGTGCTTCGTGGTCCACTGGTTGAGAAACACGGGTTTATCACACATTACACACCAGGAAAAGGTCTGGTTGTGAAAGTGAGCATGTACATTTTATAAACAGTATTACGTTAGGCGTTTTATCTATGAGAATAGATTTCCGTGGGACAGAATGGATGTCTGTATGAAAATACCATAGTGGGTGAGGTGATCCTTACTTGCTGCTCTGTTTTGTCTATGGGTAATCCAGAACGGGTAATACCTTATCATTCTGTCCTGGCTGACATTTTATCTTCCCTTTAATCTTAAATTATAAATAACCACAAAAAACCCTGTGTGGAATGCTAGGCCTTCTCTATGTAGTTTCAGTTATTTAAACAGACACTGGAAATATGTTGCTGTATTTCCCTCCCATTTTTGTTTCCTTACTCAGGATTTTTTGTGTGTTCCATTGAGACCCCACGTCTCCATAGAGTTGCAGGTTCCAACATGTTATGGTGTAAGAAAGTGACGCGGTGCTTCAGTAGGAACCTGTGCTACGTGTGACTTGACGCCCTGTTTACTGTAAAACACAGTCTTTACTCTGTTGATGGTCTGAAAATTTTGTAATCCTATACAAATATATAGTGTAGAATATCTAGTGTGCTTGCAGGGTTTTTTCTAGAAAAATTTAGTATGAGGGCGCTCACCATGGCGAGGGAGCGAATCGCGGGGGGGATGGTGCCAGTTGTCCCCCCCCCTCCGCCGTGCGAAGCCTTTGAAAAATTGAGGCTCCAATGGGACATTCTGAGGCTATCTGAGAGGGAAATTGTAACAAATTGTCTGTCAACATTGAAAAAGAAAGAAGTAATCTTCTTCTGCCCCGGACAGTCTTTGGCTTTCTTCCGTTTCGTGCCGCGGGATGACATCTTTAAATGCCCAAGTGTCAACAAAAACAACTCGCGAACTCCTTCTGTCAAAAGCTCCCGCGCCGGTGGGTGAAAGGTCATTCAGTAATCTCGCTCTACAAGTCAGCTGACTTTGTATGTAACCCATGTCAAATCTCGCAAGAGCAGCCGCGACAAGTAAACAAACATGTCGCCTCGGTCTGGAAAACGCCAATTCGGATTGTTTTTGCACCGTCTGGCAGTGTATCTACTATGATTGGAATATTTTTGGAGTAATTATAACGTATTTGATGATCAGACACATTGTCACGTGGTGTTGCTGGGATGTTTTCACGGAGAAAAGATCGTTTTGAGAAAGATTGCATGTTGTGCAGTAGCATACAAGTGCATGGCTTAAGTGTGACTTGGGGTTCAATCGGCATTTCGGTAAGAGGGCGCACGCCGAGAGTAAGAGGGCGCAGCGCCCCTGTTCCCCGGTTTAGATGAAAGCCTGTGCTTGTGAAATCCCACAAAGGTTCGTGATATCTTCGGGGTGAATGTATGGTTGAGTACCTATTAGTGCTGCGTACCGGTACTGGACTTGTAAAAAGTTTCGGTTCAAGTCTGGTTAAAACCGGAACGTCGGGAACCGGTACTTGGACTTGCAAAAAAACTAGCACTTACGTATATTCTCCTTTTTGTTCTAAACCATCTAAAACCTTCCATAGATCGAGAAATTTGCGCTGAGAAGACGAAAAACATCGTGTCGGCTTCTGATATGGCGGCCATTACTGAACTCACAAAGTCTCGCAAAATGTCGCAACTGCTCGCGAGATCTGTGTGACGTCAAGGGAAGCTAGCAGTGTGATCACTCTAGACTGTACAGTCACTACAGTGTATAGTAGTGTAATGCGTATAGTCTACTCTACCTTTCAGCAAAGTTTTAGGGATTTAGGCTCAGCCAGCTCAGGGACTGTTTGGTTACTTTAGTTTGGTAAATGAAATAAATGTTTGTACTTTTGTAGTAGTTCATTGTAGTTGCTGTCATAAGTCATTTGTAGACTAAGTGGCAAAAAGTGTATAACTAAAACTTTTTTTTTTTTACATTTATACTTTGTAGAGAAATGTAGACTAGGGATGTTAACCGATGACCGTTTGACCGAATCAACGTCAACCGGTTAATTTTTTTTGGTTGTCGGTTTAAAAAAAAAAAAATCAATCGTTTTGAAGCTGCCGATTTTGGAGCGGAGAACCTGGAATTCTGTGTTGTAAACTCTTGGGGCATGCCATGCGGTGTAAGGACGACAGCTGACAAATCAGAAACACCCATTCAGTCATGTCCCGCCCTCCCGCCCCAGTTGAAGACAGCTGCCACTCTGCGAAAGAAAAGTCTCAGTGTTGGATTACGTTTTACTACGATGTTAACCAGGTACGTAACATCAAGGAAATTCTTGATAACTAAAGGCGCAGATGCCGACTTTTGGAGGGAAGGGGAGAGAATGAAATGACAGCGGTGTCTGGAGGGGGAGTGACAAACGCAGCTTTTATGTCTGTGAGCCAAGTCGGTGACGGCTTCAGAGCAACTTCAATACCATGCAGTAATGGCGTGTTGATATTGGTAACGCCGTTATAACGATTGTAGCTAATTAATTAGATTACGCGGCGTTATAACAGCCTTTATTTTAACGCCGTTATTCCCATCACTGAATGTTATGTACTTCTTCTAGCACTTGACTTTATTTTCAACGCCATCGTGGCCAACTGAAACCGTCTCTAAGCTGGAGCCATTTGTCCTCCGCTCCAATACAAACCCCTCGACATCAGTGCCGCGTTTGACTAAATGTTTGGCGCTGTACAAAAGGTAATGTGAGTGGAGGGCAGTGACTGGGACTGAATGTGCGGATGTTTGCAGTTAGATTTAGAATAGATTCTAATAATTCCAATTCTAGAATTTTAAACTCCTAGGTTAACCGACTTTAACCGGCTAATGAGGCTCGGTGGTCGGTCAAGATTTTTTTTTTTTTAGTTTTCTCCATCCCTAATGTAGACACAAGTTGGAAGTCTTGGAACACAATAAACCGGACGAGTTTGAATTTGAGTTGATTGAGTTTATTTCAAAATTTCAATTGATAATTACTTGGCTTACGATAAGTTCCCTTTAGTTACTCACACAAGCCATGGGTTCAGGTCCAGACTTATAAGTCCGAACCTGAACCTCTGGACTTGAGTCCAGACCTGAATGTGAGTTTAGGTACTCAGCACTAGTACCTATCAGGGGCTTCAAAGTTTGGGAGAATAGCAGGGTACAAATAATTTACAGCAGGGTGCAAAATGGTAAAATGTCTGCCAGTGGCAGACATAATGCACGCAAAGCGTGCAGGGATATATATATATATATATATATATATATATATATATATATATTAGAGAGAGATATGCAAGTACTAATTTTTCATGGGGCGGGATGGTTTGGAACAGGCCATCTAAAATTGGGATAACATTTACCCGGGATGGGTATTTGAGGCGGGTCATCTAGCTTAAGCTTGATTAGCGTTGTTACGCACGCCAGTGTTTCCCACAGAAATTTTGGAAACTATGGGGGCAGCCCATGGGGGAGGCGCGGGGGTTGTTTAAAATTGAGTGATATGTTAAATATTAAGTTATTTCTGAAAAACTGTTCATTAAAAAAACAGACACTGAGAAATGGACCTATAAACAATTTTACCAATATAAAAGATTACCAGGACTACAAAAATGCAGAAAAATAGGCTTTACTTATCCAAATGCACCTGTTGGTTCAAAAGTTAAAGTGCAGAGAACCTCACAGCACAACATGAAGTTACCTTAAAATATAATATAAATGCCTCAGCTTTCATGTAAGAAAAAAACTATTAATACTAGTACTGTGTGCAGGCAGTCTCTCCTGAAGACTAAATTAAACAATAATTATAAACTAATAAAATAAATGGCTCAGGCTTCATAGAAGAAAAAAAAAACAATTTGAACAGAATCTCACAGTATGATGCTGAAGCTGCCTAAACAATGGAAAATAAAATACCATTTTGGCAAAAACGTTGGCATCCATTAATTTCTTGTATTAAGTAAAAAAATATGTTGCCAGATACTGCTGACGTTTTACAGCCCAAAATATGTTCAAAACCCGCCAAAATGCACTTAAAACCGCCCAAATTGGGCGGGAAACTGCTCAATCTGGCAGCACAGGCGGCAGTAATGGCTGCACTCATGTTGAGGATGTAAACACAGTTGACGCGGCAACGGACATACATGACAGTGGATGTAATTTACGTTCACAACTTTTTTTGCTGTCAGAAATATTTAATATTAAATTTTGTGACTCGACTGACAATAGCCGCCGGCATAACAAGCCATAGCCGGCGATTTGCCGCCGGTAACCGGCTACTTTTGAGACCACTGACCTATAGTGCACTTTTTGGTATTTTGCAGAAAATTTAGAGCAAGACACTATTTTGGACATGGGAGGAACACAACCTAAAGACAAGTTTGGACCCCGCCATAACCTTAGCACTGACAATTCAGTTGTTTTTAAAGCAGAGTTCGGTATTATAAGTTTGCTCGAGCGAATTCAGTTGTTTAGATGTTTTCCAACATGTAAGACATCAGTCCCCATTTCTTTTAGCATTTCTTCCGCAACATCAATCTGTATGTATGCGTTTGTGGTCATGACTGTTTAGGCAAGTGTGTGTGTGTGTGTGTGTGTGTGTGTGTGTGTGTGTAGAAGTAGTTGTGAAATATAGTGGTAGCTAGTTTAACAACTCATTTAAAGCAAGGAAATGAAACCCTTTGGGAAGTGTTGTTCTAGGCAAATCATCAGTGATGTATGATTTGGACCAGATCCAAAGATACCAGTTGAGAGTCAATATAGCAGCATGTCCGAAAGGGCTTTACTCATCTTATGCTCATATTTAATTTTTATTTATAATAGGAGGACATGTTCTTTTTATATTATAAACATCGTATGTTGTGTGAGAGATTTTAATTTTATATACATAAAACACATCACTAACACGTACAGTACAAGTCAAAAGTTTGGACACCCCTTCTAATTCAATGTTTTTTCTTTATTAAGACTGTATTTCAGACACTTCATGTCTGAAAGTAATGATGGGCTGTTGTTTCTCTCTTTAATTCCCACAGAATATGACCGCATAATTATGTTTACCACATAGTTTTGATGTCTTCAGTATTGGTCTACATTCAGTGCGTTTACATGCACATCCAAATCGAGCTACTGTCGGTAATCGAGCTGAGGGTCCCAGCAGGGGTGCCAGAGAAATCCAATCCTACATGCACACAAGTTAATCGAGCTATTGTGTGAGGTACATTGTGCACCCGAGCCACAGGTGGCGCTACACGCCCCATTGTGTTGGTACACTTCCGGTTGTCGTCATGAAGAGCTATTCAAGAGTATAAACAAAGTTATCAGCAGTGTTGCTAGATACTGCTGACGTTTTCCAGCCCAAAACATGTTCAAATCCGCCAAAATGCACTTAAAACCTCCCAATCTGGCAACACTGGCAGTTCCGTGCTCAAGCTGTTAGGCTTGCTCTAACAGACTGTATGGCTACAAACTGTCCTGCGCAGACCACTGTTTTGTAAGACAACTTATTTTCCACAATTGTATATTTTTCTAAAGTCCATTTTTTGCTTACAATTTAACTTGTGTCTTAACACAAAAAGTTCAATTGTTTTGTTTTTATTGACATTCTTCAGATGTTGGACACACATTTTTTATATATATATATATATATATATATATATATATATATATATATATATATATACACAAATACAGTGACTTGTTTATGTACACAATTCACAGCTATGCAACAGCTGTACAGATGTATTTGGTGATACAGTAAGTGAGCTAAATTTTAAACAAAAAGAAAAGATTCATGCCGTTGTCATGATTCGTTGTCATGCCGACCGAGGCTGTTGTGTTTCCCGCTTGTGGTCTCGTCACTCGTCACTTCCGGAAGGGGCAGTGCTGAAGTAAGTAGCTCGACTACGTAGCTCAATAGGGTTTACATGCACTAAGTAGCTCGGCAGAAATCGCATAATCTAGGTCGTGTAGCTCGATTCCGAGAAATCAAGTTCGGTTCAATTTCAGCCGAATTAAGGTGTATACATAGCATTTTGAACTTCGATTTCAGTCGAGCAACGGCAGAAATTCGATTCTCTCTATGTGCATGTAAACGCACTGAGTGTAGAGAGTAGTCAAAATACAGAAAAACCTATGAAATCAGTAGGGGTGTCGAAACTTTTGAGTAAGGTGGCTAGGTAGGAGGGTGGGTATTAATTAATATTGAATTACCTGTATCTGAGCATCCCTGTGCATATCATTATTGTTGCAGTGGTGCTTCAGTGGTTAAAGCCTCTGTTACTGATCAGAGAGTCAAGCCCCAGCACCACTGTTGGCCCTTGAGCAAGGCCCTTAACCCTGCCTGCTCCAGGGACGCCCTGTTATGGCTGACCCTGCGCTTTGACCCTAACTTTCTAAGAAGCTGTAATATGTGAAGAAAAGAACTTGACTGAACAAGAAGTCTTTGTCACACGTACACTCAAGCACACAGTGAAATTACTCCTCTGCATTCAACCCATCTGAAGCAGTGAACACACACACACGCGTATACAAATGAGCAATGAACACACACACACATAACCAGAGCAGTGGGCAGCTATGCTACAGCGCCTGTGGAGCAGTTGGGGGTTGGGTGCCTTTCTCAAGGGCACTTCAGGCCATAGCTGCCCCATATTAACCTAACCGCATATCTTTGGACGGTGGGGAAATCTGAGCACCCGGAGGAAACCCAGAGAGACATGGGGAGAACATGCAAACTCCACACAGAAAGGCCCCCATCAGCCACTGGGCTTGAACCCAGAACCTTCTTGCTGTGAGGTGACAGTGCTAATGACTACACCAGATGTGATGAATAAAGGCGTTGTTGTTGTTTCCTCTGTTTAAAACCAGATGAAAAGAACTTGACCGTATTGCATTAGAGAAAGCAAAATGGGGGAGGAAGAAAAAAAAAACCTGTTTGTACAACAGTGGCGTTTAAGACACTTCCTCTGTGTGCGCAAACTTGCATGTTTGCATGTTGCGTGTCAAGTGTTTAACAAATGGCGCAAGTCATAATCTTATCACCTTCCCATTTCAGCATGACCAGCACTATTTCCAAGCAAAACATCACATGTATACAAACACTACTGCAAGCAATTAGGAAGTTTGCGCGCACACAGAGGAAGTGTCTTAAACGCCACTGTTGTACAAACAAGTTTTTTTTTTTTCTCTTCCTCCCCCATTTTGCTTCCTCTAATGCAATACGGTTCAATTAACAAGCTGTTTATCAAGCTAATTATTATGTCTCTCTCGACTTTCCTGTCAGCAAATTAAAAAAGAAACCAGGTGGACATGATGTTATATTTTTAACGTTGCTGCGGATTTCTAGGAGTGCACTCATCTCTCTTTCTTGATCCAAGAGTAACGTAGAGCTCTGGGTCTCAGCCAGTTTGAATCAGCAAGTTATGTAAAAGGCTGCATGATGACATTGTGGCTTACGTTCAGTGCAATATCAGAGTTACTGCGTGCGCGCACGCACACTCATAGCATGAAATACTGGGTACGGGTTCTAATAAGGGGCGGCACGGTGGTGTAGTGGTTAGCACTGTCGCCTCACAGCAAGAAGGTTCTGGGTTCGAGCCCCGTGGCCGGCGAGGGCCTTTCTGTGTGGAGTTTGCATGTTCTTCTCGTGTCCGCGTGGGTTTCCTCCGGGTGCTCCGGTTTCCCCCACAGTCCAAAGACATGCAGGTTAGGTTAACTGGTGACTCTAAGGTAGGGTTTACATTAGACCGTATCAGCGGATCATCAGATTAACGTTTTTAAAACGATTAGCGTGCACACAGCAACGCCAATACACGATTCGCGTGCACATAGCAACGCCAATACACGGATACGCTCGGCTCCGCAGGCATCCTGCGCTCCAAATCACTCCGCCCTGAACAGCGAGTGCCCTCTGGAGGGTGCGCACTCCAGCCCTGCGCAGCTCACAGAGCACGCGAGTGAAGCGCACGAGCAGTGATTTGGGACTGAGCCGCTGTGTGTGTGATCTCAGTGCATATTGGGCATGCGCGTCACTTACCACTTGCAAGTGGAAGGATGGCAAGCCTAAAGACAATCATAACTACACAATGGGCAGTATTTGCGTCAGTATTTGCAGTATTTTCATACTTTTATACTCTGTAATGAAAGGTGATACAAGGCGGAAGTCCGCGCCGTTTTTCAGCAGTCGCGTCACATGACCAACGCCAGCGAATCAGGAAGGTGGATGTCACAGTGACGTTGTCCAATGACGACGCCAGCTAGAGCTCAGCACAGCGTATCCGCGTATCTCAATGTTTACACAGCACCGGACCAGACACGATCTGGATTGAATATGTGGACCCTGGCGGATTCCCGTTTCCTGGCATTTCCAGGCGTTTTAATGTAAACAGACAGTGCATCCGCGAAGAAAACGAGACAGATACGGTCTAATGTAAACTTGGCCTAAATTGACCGTAGGTGTGAATGTGAGTGTGAATGGTTGTCTGTGTCTGTGTCAGCCCTGTGATGACCTGGCGACTTGTCCAGGGTGTACCCCGCCTTTCGCCCGTAGTCAGCTGGGATAGGCTCCAGCTTGCCTGCGACCCTGTAGAACAGGATAAAGCGGCTAGAGATAATGAGATGAGGTTCTAATAAGAAAATGTCGAATCTGATACCAGTTTAGCGTTTAAAGCCAGTAGCCCCTTCCCTCTAATGCTTAGTACGAAATCAGTACCTCCTTACAGATTTCACACAAACCAGGCATGTGTTCTCCTGATGCACACTAACCAACGAGTCTTGAGTTTTACATCATTCTTTATGGAGATCAGGTGGTTTGGATTTTACTAACCGGGACATCAGTGTGAACTCTGGCACAGTGCTCAAGAGATACAGAAAAACCTGCATGTCTGAGGGATGGGTTTTAGTGGAAGCAGAGCTGACATGGCTTTTGTCTCGGTTTAGAAAGTAGTTTCAACAATTGTATCATGACAGCATGTTGGTACTGCTATATTCTAGACCTCTCGCTACGATGGCTTAGGACTGCAGTTGTCATGAACAGTTTTTTGCACTCAAGTCTCCATCAGTGAACAGTTGATAACTTCAACAAAACAGACTTCATGTTAAAACTATAATGAATTTCCTGGTTGCACAGTTATACTTTTTGTCCATTTAGGACACCGTTATAGAAGCAAGTTATTTATAATTGTGCTATCGGTTATCACGCAGATGAGGATGGGTTCCCTTTTGAATCTGCTTCCTCTCAAGGTTTCTTCATGTCATCTCGGAGTTTTTCATTTCCACCATTGTCTCAGGCTTGCTCATTAGGGATAAGTTTATTAGTTCATATGTTTAAAATCTTTATTTTTCTGTAAATCTGCTTAGTGACCAGTCTTGTTAAAGTGCATATTCTGAACCCATTTCGTTTTTATTTATTCATTTTTTTATATGAAAGTATGTCCCTTTACACACTCATCCAGAAGGGTAATTTTGCACACGGCCAGCAAAAAAAATAAAATAATAAAACGCGTCTGGAAAAATCCCAAGGGAGTCTGGAGCCAGAATCGTGACGTTATCTGCGGAAGCGCCAGCAGGCTGCGCGAGCTTTGCACGGTTTCAGTGCACAGCCTGTGTACACCAAGCGCTCCCATTTCTCTCATATTGTCCGGTCTTTTGGAAAACAATGAGTACTAATCCCATCAAGACTGGTGTTGCCACACCCTCCTACGATACATCTGTTAACCATTTTAATAGTTACGCGATAACCAGGGCTCGAAATTAACTTTTTTTCTTTGTGTCCCCCAGTGGTCCCGAATTCTGTGTTGTATTGTCCCGAATGGAAGCAATAGTGTCCCCATTTTTTTCCTCTCTGAAATAACCAGTGGTTAATATTATCATATGAAGTTACTATTATATTTGTAACTATGCGATTTTGAACCCTTTATATCATTTTTACAATAAGTCACAAGACACAAGCGACACATGTCCTATACATCATCTACTTCAAAATTAGTTATTGCATTTTCAGTTTATTAAACTTTGGCGATCTCACTGTATGAATAGATACCCGTTTATTTAAAGGGGCCAACTAGCTCATTCAGAAAATGTTTCAACTCCCTACATCTGCAGTACACTTTAGCTGAAAATAAGACCCCTTTTATGTTCATTTCATCTACTTATACCTTGAATATCTGTTGGCACTTATAAGGCCAACTTATAATTTTCACCATTACCGTTATCCATTTTTATGAACTTTCCGTTATCCATTACCGTTATCCATTTTTATGAACTTTCCGTTATCCATTACCGTTATCCATTTTTATGAACTTTCCGTTATCCATTACCGTTATCCATTTTTATGAACTTTCCGTTATCCATTTTATGAACTTTCGCTGCCGGGTGCAAATGTTAGCAACATCAGCATAGTGGCAGGTCCGAGCCTAGTTGTGCTGCTGGCTGACTAAACTTTCTGAACTAGAAAGACACCAAGAAAACTCACTTATTCTGTTGAACGGTATCTTCCGTCAATATCATCCACATCATTCCTGTTGTATTTTATAACGTGTCTAACAGTGTTCATTCAGTTCATTCAGTTGCTCATGTTGCCTGCAGACCAGGCGATGACACTTTGGATCCTGAAGGTCCCGGAGACGTTATGTCTGGGCTTTCAGTTTCTTCCCCGCGCTCGGTCCGCTTCAACCACTTCAGCATTTTTGTTCTGGCAAGAGTCGGCGCAGCGTGTGCGGTAGCAATTCCATTCCAAGTCCATATAATTGCGGACTCCGGCCGAAGATTCTAGAACAGAATGCGCTGCTCTGTAGCCTACGGATGCAGGTGCATCGAAAGTGTAGCTACTATGTATTTTTCGCTGTTAACGTTTTAAAATTAAAATTGACAAATTAGGTGAATGTCTACGTATGTGTTACGGCTTTGTAAATAATATTAATGTAGAACTTTTTTTCTAAATCTATTTTTTTTTCCATTGTCCCGGGATTGTCCCAGATATGATAATTTTGTGTCCCGATGACATTTTTTATGGTCCCCGGGACATCGGGACACCGTTAGTTTCGAGCGCTGGCGATAACGTTGAAGAAATTTGCAGAAAACCACCAGGTCGTTTTCTCATAAACAAACCAGCGCTGACGTAGGATTCAGAAGGAGGCGTCCCGCACGCGACGTCACAAAAATCAATGTTTGCTGGGAAATCCAAACGCCAAGTTTTTTCAGAGGCGGACCAATTCGCCTCAAATGGCTTGATTTCAACTGAATTTTTCTGGTATTGCGCAAGGTAAAAAAAATTTGCAGAGAATGCAGAATGTTACAGATATTTGACCAAAGTTTAATATAAAATAGGAGAATTACATTGATCTTGCGCCTGAATTTACCCGTGTTATGCACTTTAAAAGCGTGATACAAATAAATTGACTTAGCTTCGACTGCTGTTCCAAGTCAAGTCCAACTGATTCAACACTATGATTCGTTTATTTCACTCCAGTGTGTCAAACTGACCTGCTTCAAACACTTACTTGGCCAAGTTAGAGCTGCTCTGTAATGATCATAAAGTGTCGACTGGGGGAAGCAATTCCCTGTGAGTTCTAACGAGCTGATCTTTCAAAAGTGCCTGAATATGAATTTGAATAGAAGTGCATACTAGACTTGGCAGAACATTGTCCTGGCAGGTATCAGGAAATATTACCGGCGAGTTGGCCTAGTGGTTAGCGTGTCCGCCTCTCAATCAGTAGATCGTGAGTTTGACTCTCGGTCGGGTCATACCAAAGACCATCATAAAAATGGTACCTACTGCCGTCTGGCAAGGCACGCTGCAATACAGATGCGAGTGGGGAGTCAAACTCTCGCGGTTACCAGAGGACTAGTAACCCTAGCTATGTAATAGGCGAGAGGCCGAGGGCTACGGAAACGGAGATCAGTGCCGCCCTATGCGCCGCATGGCGTGGGAAGGGCTTTGGTTTTGGCCAGGACAGTGAGGAGTAAATATGTCAGGAATAAGTGATGACATTTAACAGGCTGTAGTATGGCAGCATAGTCCAGATTTTTTTTCAAATGTGTATTTGCACTTGCATTTCCTAGGAGAGTGCGCACGTTTTAAGGTAATTCAATTGCAAACCAGGAAATGGCTGCTGAAATTAAACCCACTTGATGTTCATTTTGCAGTGTCTAAACTGGTGTGATTGCTGCCATGTTTATAAAAAAAAAAAGTAATAGCCATCGTTATTTGTGTTTGCACTTCCTCATCCTTACAATCCAACACAAACACAAATACGATCCTGTTTTTTGCATTTTCACTGTCAATGAGGTTACACTCGTCAGTCAGAGGCTATGGGTAGGACATTTTGGTGTTTTGGAGGAAATGATGAATTTGGTTTATAAGGTTTAACCTTATAACAGGCATTGTGCCCATCCCTAGCCATCAAACGGCTCCCCTTACATGCCTGTGAAAGTAATATTTGAATTTGATTTGAATAAAAAAAAGGAAAAAAGAGAGAATCTCACTTCTAATTATCGTAAGTTCCAAATATCGTGTGTTAACAAACATGATCTGTAAATAATGTGCATGATCTTTTGTTTATTCTATCCACATTCCCTGGATATGAGCAATCCTTGCTCTGATTGGTTACTCTTAAGGCCTCTGCATGCTCTTGCGACAAGGCTTTCGCAGACAGCTTTTCGCAGACAGTTATAATTTATCGTTGAGCGGGGAGTAATAGGCGTGCGCGATGTTATTCACCACCACAACGCAAGGGGGCGCGAAATCGCTAGGAGTAGTTGGTGGGTGTGGTTAGTGGAGTGTTTATCCTCCGGTTACTTATAATGACTAGAACTGGAGTCGTATAGATGTACGTACTTCCTCACTTCCTCGATCAACCGCTCTTCGTGCTGCTCCATCTTCGCTCGTGTTTTTAAAATGGCGGTCGTGAAAACAAACCAAACCGGGAAAGTAGGGAAGCGGAAGTGCGTGTACAGCGGATGTAGAGTGGACCAATCGGAGCCCTCTTGTCTGTGACGCTGTCTGCGAGGCTTCTGCGGTGGTCACAATTTTTGGGAGGTGCGCGCAGAGCGTCTGCGAAGGTGGGGGGGCTACGCAGACACTGTCTGCGACGCCATCTGCGAGGACTGGGTTTTCAGCATAAATTGGCCTTTACTCCTAGGATATCAGCTCCTATACCGTGAGTAGAGAAAAACGAAATGGCGGAGTGTGTTGCTGAACCAACTGAAGGCGAAATAATAAAAACTCTACTCGAAAACAAAACCCTCAAAATTGTCAAGTATTTAAAAGAAACCGAAATGGCTAAAATAATAAGCCCCCCCCCCCCCCCCCCCCCAGCCCCCAAATACAACAATTACAAATGCATGTTTGAATTTGCATTGAATTTAAATAAAGTCTGGAATGGTCTGCTGTTACTGTAGCGCTTGAGACATCTCTCTCTCGTCACTGCCTTTTCCATGGGAAATTCCTGACTTTATGGATTGTAAAACACATCAAAAAAATCTAAAGCAAATGGATGAGTCCCATAAAAAATGCCAATTCTTTTCCAGAGAAAGCATGCATATATATATATATATATATATATATATATATATATATATATATATATTTGTGTGTGTGTGTGTGTTTTCAGTCCCTTGTTGACGAGGTTTCACATTTTTAAACTGTACCACTTGCATTTTATATCAACAAAATCCAAAGCAGATTTGCTCTGAACTGTTGAAAGACAGCAGAACGGAGTTGTTGAAGGTCGGCAGAGCAGTTAGAAAATGGCTAAAGGCTGTGAATAGGATGTGTAAATATCTACTTTAATTATAATGTTCCTGAATGGAGCAGTGTGTGTGTGAGAGAGAAAGAAAAGGATAATATGGAGTAGGAATTACAGTCAGGGCAGGAGGGTGGAGGGGAAACGATATCAACATGGGGGTGTATGGTTGTGGTAGTAAGGCTAGAGGTGGGATTGGTAGTTTTTTTTTTTTTTTTTTTTCCTTTAAGGGAGGGTGGGGGAGTGTGTCGCTGGACATAATAAAACTGAAGTATGAAAAGTAAACTGATGACCACATTTTTTAGAACGACGACGGAGGGTGATGGCAGCATGCAGCCGGTTAAAGGGGGCTGAAGGAGAGTGACGGGGGGGAGGTCGGCCCCCTGCCGAGTCTAAACCATGCTCAACAAGAAAGGCAGAGGGTCAGATGGTGTAATAGACTGCCAGCTGCTCCCTTCCTCCCTTCATCACTGTCACTTTCTGTCCCACTGAGAACCTCGGAGCAGTTGGACAAAGACATGGCCATCCTCTCCACCCTGTCTGACACTTTCATTTTTAATCCTCACTGCTGAACCGGATCAGGGCTCCTCTCCCACTCATGACTCGTTGAGGGTTTTTTTTTGTACATCTGTTTTCTGTTTTGGCGACCTGGTGGTTATTCACTGTGACACATATGTGCTCATTAACGTTAGTTGAAGCTGTGGATGATTAATGGCCCCTGTTTTGTGTCTCCAGTATGGCTGTTGATTATTGTTATAAAATCCAAATGTGTTCCAACTGAATCAAGTTTCATTATGCTTGAGCGAACGTGCACTAGTTGTTGTCAATGTTTTTAGATGAGGTCTGTGTGACTTATTTTATTATAAGGGTCAGTTGGAGAAGTTTTGACACTCAATAAATCCAAACCATAGGCAACTTTTATCAGAGATGTCGACAAGCGCCGGCGACCGGCAGTTTTCTGCGCCTACACAGACGGTCTGCACCGGCTGCTCGATCCCAGAAAAACTTGCCTTTCAATGTTCAAACGATTTATATCATCTCCGCTGCCCATCATGTGCTGCAAATCCAATTATTCCGCCTTGAAACGGTCTTCGATTCGGGTCTAACATGACCGGAAGCGATGCCATATTTGTTGATCGATTCGCACACTCTGATTGGCTGAGCTGGGCCATGTGACCACGCCGTTGCATATGTAGTTATGTTCCAGAGCCAGGCAGCGTACTACAGAGGGTAACTGAGGAAGCCAAGCGCGCGCACACATCTGGAGGGAAATTTCATACATACCGTATTTTGCAAGTATTTTACAGGGAAATGGTTAGTAATTTTATTAGCCCCCCCAAGCATTAGCTTCGCCACCGGAAATTCCAGATCTGCCTACTCCTACTTTTTAAATTATAAGCCGGCTACTTTGTATTTTCTGGAGAACCCCGTTTTTATATATTCTTGTACTCTCAGGCAGTATTTTCCATTAAAACGTGTGTGTGTGGGGGGTAGTCTGGGAAGACACATCACTGTGGCTGAATTCTGTCCTAGCCAGTTTTGTTTTTTTCCCCCTCAAGCATTACACTTTGACACCCTTAATTTTAAGAAACCATAAATACAGGGTATCTGCACATTTCTGATAACCAAAAATAATACTTTTTAAGGCCATTTTAAGACCTGTGAGAATAATAAGACCACTACCGCGGGGAAAAAATATTTTTAAAAATCAGACTCTAGGCTATTATGGTCAAAGCATATTTATATTTTAATCAGTGCATCTCCAGTTTACGAACAGAATCTTGTCTTTCCCACAAGTAAACGATTTTGCATATTCAGAATCAGGGAACATTGCCCTGAAGACGGTGCCCACATCTTCGTTCGAATTGTAGGAATGGTGTCGGGTCAATCGTTTGCAGAACCCACAGTATTTCAGCGTTAAGTGTAGCGGTCAAGGCGAAAGCACCGAAGGCACTTGTGCTGGGAGAAGTAGGCACCGTAGGGAAAGTGGGCTTTGTGCTAACGTTTGCAACCGGTGCTGCAAACATCTGCATGGGAACTGTTGTTACCTGACTGGCGGCAAAGCGTTTATGCTTTTCCCCTTTCATGTGAGCGTCAAGGGCAGTAGAGCCCATTGTTCCCAACTTTGTCTTTCTTGCAGAGTTTACACCGAGCTTCATTTTCGGACGTTGCTTTTGACAACCAACCGCTATCAGGGTTAGATCTTAAGGTTTTTCTGCACTAGCCAGCCGGGCTAGTGGCTTGCAAATTGCACTAGCCCGCAGAGTGTTGCACTAGCCCGCTATTTTAAGCCCAATTCCTGTGACAATTGAAAGAATTTTAAATACTAAACAATGAACAAGTTGAAACAACAGAAGCTCCCAATTCAGTGTAACAAAACCAGTACTTTATTCAATCCATTATGGTTCTCATATGTGACTTTGTGTTTCAAACCATAATTGTCACTTTGAAGTATGGACCCTTTTCAGTCACGTGACCTTCGTAAACGCGACCACCATTTTGGACATGTAGTGGACTTCGGCTCAAATCGGTTTGAATGCGAGGAAGGCGACAAACATAAAAGAAAAAGGAGCGAGATGCAGAAAACTGTATTTACTAGTTTACTGTAATTATGATCTGGCAGCTATTTACACCGGATCCAGTGTAAATAGTTGCCGGAGCCAACGTCCGAGGTTCTGGAGCGCGTGCGCCGGCTCCGGCTGGAGCCGCGAGAGAGCGCGCCGGCTCCGGCTGGAGCCGCGAGCGAGCGCGCTCCGGAACCTCGGACGTTGGCTCCGGCAACTATTTACACTGGATCCGGTGTAAATAGCTGCCAGATCATAATTACAGTAAACTAGAATGGAATGTTAACAGCAATGTAATGCCTTTTCTGGCTAATTTTATTCGTCTTGCCTCCAACAAAGTGGTCACTACACAAGCGTTGGTATGCCGCTATCCATCTTCTCCGTCGGTCAGCATCTACCGGGATCCGATAAAATGATAACCCTTGCCTTGTTTGTTGATGGTTACTACATCCAGGTGCACAACAATATAGTGGCATGATGGAAGTCTTGCTGAAAATAAACACTTTCTTTGCTGCCGTTCCTCAATGCTGGCTGTGGTAAATTATTGGTAGTACACGTCCAAAATGGCGGCCGCGTTTGTCGTGACGTGACGTGAAAAGGGTCCATAAAAGAGGTAGTCATTGCTTACAGTTAAGTAGACTAGTACATGTAGTAATCTCGCAAAATGGACTAGAACTGAAATCATTCAGTTGCCTTAGACTGGAAAAAAACATAGCAAATTCTTATTTAGGCAAATTAGGCACTCATCATGGTACACAGTTACAACCTGTGTCAATGAACTGTGACAGTAATGTTCAGCAACAATGCATTACACCATGTACAATAAATAGAATGAGCTAAAAGATTTTGTATCAGATTTTGCGTGATTCAAGATGGCCACACCCATGTCAAGTTATTGCACTAGCCAACACGGGCTAGTAGCAGAGATTTTGCACTAGCCCGTGGCTATCTGCACTAGCCACGGGCTAGCGGGCTAGTGTTAAGATCTAATCCTGGCTATATTTCTGGTCCTCAAGCCTCTTGTCCCTAAACTTACACTTCTCCATCCTACATGTCTGCCACGCTAAAGAAACCACTTCTTCGTCTTTTCCCACAACACTATAAGGAAAACACTGCCCCCTAAGTGTTGTGTGACGCCTGTACTTTTCGGTACAGAGCGGTCTTTTTGCCATCTTCTTGTTACACATTGACGTGCGCTGTTTGAACAACGTTAGCACGGGAAAAAAAATGTACAAACATATATTTTTGTGCCCCGATGAAATTTAATGCCACCCATATAAAAATTAATGCCACACTTCGAAATATTAGCAAAATATAAGGCTATTTAAGGCCTTAAACGCCATATACTGTATATCAGACTTTTTCAGACTTTTTAAGGATCCGCGGACACCCTGTAAATATCTTTTCACCCAAACCATGCAGAAATGTTTTTACTGTGTATATGAGTGATTCCACGCTTATGGGTACTGAAATGGGGACATGAACTTATTCACCTAAAACCATTTCTTTTTTTTACCATCAGGTCACAAAACATGTAATCTTTAATGAATGATATGTTAAAAGATAACTTTAATTTTCTGAGATGTAATAAAAACATATTTATATGTCAAAGTCAGAACGTAACAGAAGTGTTGTGGACATATATATTCTCAATTTTAACAGTGTAGAATTACTTTTTGAAACATAGGAAGGTGATGTTTTAGCAAATATAATTAATAAACATGTGTAGTAGAATAAACATACACATTCTTTCAATAAGATTAACATGGTATAGAGCTAGATTGTAATTAGTTTGTAACAGACGCGAGATGGACAATCGTAACAGAAGTAATGTAACAGACATCATTTTGGAACTCATAGGCTTGACTTTGGCATATAAATATGTTTTTATTACATCTCAGAAAATTAAAGTTATCTTTTAACATATCATTCATTAAAGATTACATGTTTTGTGACCTGATGGTAAAAAAAGAAATGGTTTTAGGTGAATAAGTTCATGTCCCCATTTCAGTACCCATAAGCGTGGAATCACTCATATACTTTTTTTTTTTAATACACTTGTTACAATGGATAAGCAGCAAGTTTTTAAAACAGTGATGATAAACCCTCAGTCTGCTTAAAAATGACCTAAAACTTTTTGGTGATTTCTTCACATAGTGAATGTCACCGTTTGGTCAAGTTGTTGGATAGTTATGTAATACTGGAGAGGAAAAACAGACCGCACTGATTCACTTTTTTCAGATACCGGTTGTCAGACGCTACGTTCACACTGCAAGGCTTAATGTTCAATTCCGATTTTTTTGTGAAATCCGATTTTTTTGTGAGGTCGTTCACATTAACAAATATATGCGACTTGTATGTGATCCTCAGTATGAACGAAAAGCGACCGAAAAGTGTTCCGCATGCGCATTGCAGGATACGACGACGTCACACGCAGTGAGCATGGCCAGTGTTTACGGAAGTAACCTAAAGTTTCCTGTGTATGACAGTAGCCAGCATGGAGTACCTGGCGATGATGCAGTTGTTGTTGCGACGGAGCCAGAACATGCACAATAGCCTGATGTTAAGGAGGAGGTTGAGAAGGAAGAGGGCAAGGGTTTTGGCTCAGGCGTTCTGCGGGGTAGTGACTGCAACCTCCGTTCAAAGGAACGTGTGGGTGCGGAGTCGCATTGATGTCATGCGCCATGTTGTTGTAACTTTTTTTGAGAGACCCGCCGCCTACTTCAGCGCAGAATAGTGACGTTTGTGGCTTGTTGATAACGTGTAAGTCGGATGAATGCGACCTGGCGGTTCAGACTGAAGTCGCATATGAAAAGATCGGATAGGAATCGGAATTAGGACCACATATCTAAACGGCCTGGGTCGGATTTGAAAAAATCGGATCTGTGTCGTTCATATTGTCAATAAAAGATCAGATACAGGTCACATATGGGCGAAAAAATCGGATTTGAGTCACTTCAGCCTGCAGTGTGAACGTAGTGTCAGTTTTGTTTGACGTAATTTATTTTGGTTGCGATTCCAGCTTTCTCGTTTGCGCTCCCTGACTTTTTGCTTGCAGTTTTGGCACAAACTTCCCGTGTGGGTGGGCTGTCCAGGGCTAACTTGTGTTTGACTGACAGCTACGCTCAGCCATTCCCTACTCAGATTCTGGCGGACTGTTTGACGAGTGACCGATCCATTGACGGTAAACAAGGATCGAGTGGACTTCAGTGGCGACTATGATATTGAATTAATTCAACAAAGTGTAAGTGCGGGACAAATGTGTTGTATGTGTTGCAGTAGTGCACATTATGCAGGTGTTTCGTGGCAAGTCAAATGTTAGCCTTCGCTCCACTACCCAATATAATAGCTGTCTTGCTAACGTTAAACACGCCTGCATAATGTGTACTACTGCAACACATACAGCACATTTGTCCCGCACTTACACTTTGTTGAATTAATTCAATATCATAGTCGCCACTGAAGTCCACTCGATCCTTGTTTACCGTCAATGGATCGGTCACTCGTCAAACAGTCCGCCAGAATCCGAGTAGGGAATGGCTGAGCGGAGCTGTCAGTCAAACACAAGTTAGCCAATGGGAATGCATTCCTGGACAGCCCACCCACACGTGAAGTTTGTGCCAAAACTGCAAGCAAAAAGTCAGGGAGCGCAAACGAGAAAGCTGGAATCGCAACCAAAATAAATTGTGTCAAACAAAACTGAGAAAGACGCGGAACAAAAAAAAAAAAGTTTCTGAAGAGGAATAGACTGATATTTTGCACGATTACACGAATAATTTGTTTGCCAGTCTAAAAAAATTGACTTGATTTGTCGTTTTTGTTTGATATTTCAAAAGAATTGTATGAACATTTTGGCACAAAATTGATTCCATATTCTTGCAGTCTAAATATCTTTGGAGAAATGTGAAGGTGCAAGTGTGTCCGCTTTTAAACACTTGAATGGTAGGCGTGCTGCCTTCGATTCTGAACAAATCCGTTTCGTTCTGCCTCTGAGGCTTAAGAGGCGTTAAGCATCTGGGATATTGTGCACCTTCACTTTCTCAATGCGCGCCATCGGTGTCGTTCAGATTTTGACGGGGATTTCTGCAACACCAGGATGCATCATATTGGAGACACACCCACAGAGAGACACGTGTGCACACAGGCAAGCTGTGTGTCTCATAAACTAGAATACTGGGTGATAAGCAGGGAGGTGTGGTTGTGACAGATTAAGAAATCTATGATTTGAAAGTTCGTAAATCTTTTAGGCGCCTCCATTAAAGCGCACGCGTCACAGGCAAATATGTTTTATCTCTGTGCAAATTCTTTTGTAGGTAAACAGACGCAGTTCTGCTGAATGAACTTTTAATACAAATGTGTATTTGATTTGCATTTCCACATGCGCAGCACTAGCTCACCCACAACCCACAGAACCATTCGGAAATGGCACGGGTGGGGGGACTGTATATGCACACACTCACGGTTTTGAACAACATGGCTGGACACTGACAAACAGATGCCTCCTTGACACACTCAAGCCTACTTACTTAATGACTGTAGGCTATTTAACAAGCATTTCCTTTACACACAAAGTCGCACCCCCCACATACACGCACCCATGATCTTAAAAGGACCAACTGTCTATAATTATTGAGGACATGGTTCCACAGAAGGGAAGCCACACTGCTCTGTCGACCCCTGGTGTTTTTCTCTCCAACCAATCCAAGCACACAGATTTGAAGGCAGGGTGGTTGCTCTTGCTAGCGGTTCATATTGATCATGTTCAGTAACTTAAAGATCATAGGCAACGGTTTTAATTTTATGCACATTTGAAACTTTATATGTTTAAAAAACCGTCTGTAATTTTCTTCTGGTCCCAAGAAGTATTGTTAATAAGTAATAATTAAAATAAGTTAGCACAGATCGCGGCGAATTTCTGTCGGCTATTTTCGTGACCACTCGGCGCGTGACGTCATTTAAGCCAAACAAACCGCTTGAGTTGAGTTGAGTTTATATTACGTTGCCGTTCAGCTTGAGTGCAGACGTGCGTTCAGGAATTTCCAAAGAAAAACCATGCCTTGTTGTTGTGCAGTGAACTGTAACAACGGGACCGGTTCAGGAAGAAGTTTTTACCTTTTTCCGAGAGAGGAGAAGAAGCAGAGCAAGAGGATTAGCGTTTTCTGAAGAAGGAGAAGAGGCGGAGTGAGTGGGTTGGGTTTTTCCGGAAGAGGAGACGAGGCGGAGAGAGTGGATTGTGCGCGTGAAACAAAATCAAGCAGTCAAAGAAGAAACGGAGCAGCAATGCTCAAGCAAAAAGAAGATTGGAGGGGGCGTCGTGGCTCAGGTGGTTAAGGCGCCATACCATGAATGCGGGCGACCCGGGTTCGATTCCGGCCCGAGGTCATTTCCCGATCCCTTCCCGTCTCTCTCTCTCCCGCTCATTTCCTGTCTCTGCACTGTCCTATCCAATAAAGGTGCAAAAAGCCCAAAAAAATATCTTTAAAAAAAAAAAAAAAAAAAAAGAAGATTGGAGGTCAACATTTTTGCCTGCAATTGACAAGTCAAGAATCCTGAGGGATCCTGTATAATCATTGTGGAAATGAGACAAAGGGATATTTCCTCGCTCAGAGTCGGCTATAAATAGTATAATGCCGTGGATGGCATTGCTAATGTGGCCTACCAGCGCACTGTCCAGTAATCGTTCCCTATATCCACTAGGGAGGGCGGTTTAATTATTCTTCAGAAGGGCTCTTATTTAGTATTACGACGAAAGTAGGAATTTATCATAACTACCAGGATAAATCGTTTGGGCGCGAGTCTTGTTGAGGTCCGGCGTCACCGCAATCGGAGTCGGCCGAGTCGCTGTCGGATTCCGAGGCCGCACGGTCAAACCAGTGAGCCACATTCACCGATTGCTTCGCAACGGCCATAGGTTCATACATGTATGGTTTCACCTCTCGATATTCAATTTGGAGAGTTCCTACTTCAAAATCGCTATCGCTTTCAGACGTTTTACACAACCTCTCACGACCAAAGTCCGTATACATGTGCTCGGTTCGCAGGTAAACACAGAACTGCTCCCAGTCTGTTTGGCTTAAATGACGTCATGATGACGGTCCCCTGGCGGTGAAAGTGCGCACAAGTGAGATGTAAACAAACCTTCAGAAATTGGGCAAAACGGTATATTTTAACTGTTTTATTCAATTTTAGGGTGCAAATTAGACACTAGGAAGATTGAGTTCGCTTTTTGGGTCGTTCTTCTAGACAGTAAAGTTGATATTCTACGTTTCACCTCCGACCGTTGCCTATGACCTTTTAAACATCAAGCTGGAGAAAATTTGTTCTGTACTCATGACCGCACTCTGATCGAGTCCGTCAGAGGTGGTAGTGTGCAGTCGAGATGCTTTAGATCAAGCAGAAGAGATGAGCTGTATGTGTATTACTTTATGATTCATAGTTTTCTGTTCTCGTAAATTGATCTACAGATCACTTGAAGAGGACATAAGTCACGGAGTAATGAAACTAAGCAGATGGAAATAATTATCTCCTGGATATGAAGAACAACTTCGATTCCGTAATCCATGTGAAGGAAGTAGTCCAGCCTTAAGACATGACTTTCACTTTTGTTCTTATGAATAAATCATGGACTTGAGTTTGAAAGTGGAGATCATGTAAACAGACCGACATCAGAAATGTAAACAGCATGCAGTGTTTTACATCTTTTATCCATTCCAGGTTTTGGAAACTGCAGTAATTTCATATTAATGTAGTCTAGCTGCATGTGTGTACGTACACACACACACACACACACACACACACAGTTCTAACAAGATTTCTTACATTGGTTATATTTTCAATTTGCGCCCTCTAGTGGCTGTACAGATATTACATTCACCCACCAAGCAATAACCATCCATCCTGCCATCCGTGGTCCGTCCGTCCATCCATTATCTCTAGCCGCTTTATCCTGTTCTACAGGGTCGCAGGCAAGCTGGAGCCTATCCCAGCTGACTACGGGCGAAAGGCGGGGTACACCCTGGACAAGTCGCCAGGTCATCACAGGGCTGACACATAGACACAGACAACCATTCACACTCACATTCACACCTACGCTCAATTTAGAGTCACCAGTTAACCTAACCTGCATGTCTTTGGACTGTGGGGGAAACCGGAGCACCCGGAGGAAACCCACGGGGAGAACATGCAAACTCCACACAGAAAGGCGCTCGTCGGCCACGGGGTTCGAACCCGGACCTTCTTGCTGTGAGGTGACAGTGCTAACCACTACACCACCGTGCCACCATCTATTGTCTACATTGCTTGTTCTACTCGGTTGAGGTTTAGCTGAAGCCAGTTACGGCTGATATTGAGCAAGAGGCGGGTGACTAACAGAGAGGCACAAACAGCCATTCACACCTATGAGTATTTAAGAATAGCCAGTTAACCTAACTGCATGTCTTTGGACTGTGGGAGAAAACCCACAGGGAGAACATACAAATGCCACACTGAAAGGCCCCAGTCAACCAGCAGGTTTGAGCCCAGAACCTGCTCGCTCTGAGGCGACAGCGCTAATCCCTGCAGCACCATGCCACCCAGCCATAACCATAGTGCGTATATTCAACTAACTGTTGAAACACAAAACAGGGTGAGCTAAGAAACCTTACCGAAATATTTTTGTTTCAAAACATTTAGTACCGTAATAACCCAGGGATTTAAAAGCTTCCACAAAATAAGAAGTATTGAAAACAACCCTTTCATAACCGTAATCAGTTAAAGTTCCTCAAACCCATATGAAAAGCGAGTTAAAGGCCAAACCCCCTGCCATTACTGTAGCGCTGCTACAGGATCTTGTATACAGTCTGACAATAA
This sequence comes from Neoarius graeffei, assembly GCF_027579695.1. Classification (NCBI taxonomy): domain Eukaryota; kingdom Metazoa; phylum Chordata; class Actinopteri; order Siluriformes; family Ariidae; genus Neoarius; species Neoarius graeffei. The sequence continues at coordinate 42,128,288 of NC_083574.1, forward strand.
CGCCTTACAAGAAGTGACCTTTATTCATGGGCTCCAGCTGCACCAGCGTGCACACTTTCATGATTTCCTACACCAACCCCAACACCTCGGACCCAGCTCATTATTTATTTGGCATGAGTCCGACTCCACTTCCTGGACTTCTGGTTGTTCATCGAGGGGTACCTGGGTGTGTTGGGAGCAAGGAAACATTTCAGCTGTGCAGGGCAGTCCTGAATCTTTCTTAGCAGACGCACCAAAGACAGTAGCCTAACTATAAACCTTTTTTATAAACTACACAGGTACGAGACTTGGTGTGTTCAGGCTCCAGTTCGGTAAATGCCTTTTGCTTGACTTGCTGTTTCTAAGCAGCCACTATTTGTCCTGCTTTATTTCTACAAAAGCATATTTTGGTGTTTTTAGTTAGCAAACTCTGAGCTGCTGGATTGGGAATCGTATTTTCCATTTGTCTATTTTTAAGGATTGGGAAAATGTCATTCATAAGGCCATTATTAAAAAATGTTCCGTTTCCGGTCCACCGGCCGGGTGAGTGCCGTTTGTGCGGTTGAAATTTTTTTTTTAAACGCCGTTTTTTCGACATTTTTTTTCCGGTTCGTAAATCTAAACTCGAACTTGACATTTCCGCATTCCCAGGGCTTTCCACTAAGGCTCATAATAGCCAGCCATGACAAATAAGTAGCCAGCCGGGGGGGGAGTAAACACAAAATAAACTCCTGTGCACGCAGTTCCCAGGATTAAATGTATTTTCCACAGACCATTTATTTATTCACTTTACTCAAATACAAAGTAAAATGGCAGTAAATCATCTTTCTTTTCTTGCGTATTGCATCATGAGGCGTTCCTGGCTTGTAAATCTCTTATTTTCGGTGCATGACACATTCACGCAGCTGAGCATGCTATGAATTAACGACAACGGTCTGCAGTGGGGCTACACAATTACACACTCAGCGAACATTTCTCCATTTGTGTATGAAAATACACTCCAACCACTCAGCTTGGTTTCATTTACAACCAACGGTGTCTTTTGATGCCAGCACGTAATTGAACGAGAGAAGACTGGTTTACCGGAGACAAAATAAGCGTTATCTCTGCTTCTGTTCCCTCCGATGTCGCCTCCGACACACTACTGCCTCCGCTGAGTGCGCGCGCACACACACACCGTATGTCGGGGCCGCGGATGAGTTACTCTCCCTGATCAACGAAGTCGGCAGGGAATTTGTGGTTATCGGTACAAACAGCGCGAATCACAACTTAAATGAGTGCGGTTCAGTTTGACATTGTCAGTCCGTTAGATAAACATTTAATTTTATTAAAATCGAAAATTAATATTTAGAGCCTGTGAGCTACAAAAATAATAGTCATTAAAGTAGCCGGCTGGACTTAATTGTGTAGTCGGCTGTATGGCCGGCGCTTGTGGGAAACCCTGCATTCTGCGCAGAATATAGAACTGAATCAGCTCTGCGCATGCACCGTGCAGCACAAAAAAATGGCAGCCACCATGAAGGAAGGAGATCCGGAGTTTTCAAACATTTGCTTAAGTGTGAAATCGCACAATGGTATTCTAGCGAACAACAAAATAGTAAAGATTCAGAAAAACAAATCATTCAGTGATCATTTTAATAGTGTAATTTCATCCGAACTAGGCCTAACGCTCGATTTAGAACTACAAAAAGTCCGTGTGTCGGACATTTTAAGTACCTTTGTAAAAGTTTTGCAAATGTTGCAGTCAGCATTTAAAATGCTAACTTAGTTTTTGTACAAGTTTCAGTTGATTAAACTGTCATTTTATTAAATGTGTCTGCTTTTGTAATAAAAAAGTACTGAAAGAAAAAGCAAACACAGCATTGCGATTTCTTATCCATCCATATATATTAAAAAAAATCCCTCCCTCCCGAAAATTTTTTTGCTCACCTGGTGGACAGGAAACAGATTTTTTTTTAAGGATGGCCTAAGAGGAACACAATGCAGTGATGAATTAACATGCATCTGCAGATGGATTTGTATGAAAGGCGACTAATTGTCTTGCCCATCGAGTGGGCCTACTAAAGGCTTCTGCACATGCGCACTCCTCCACTTTTGTACACTTTTTTTCATATATTCTAATGCTGGAGGCATGTTCTGATAATAAGAGCGCCTCGTTAAAATATGCGTCCTACAGTTTTAATCTGGAAGCATTTTCAAGCAAGACCATTTACACTGTCTGTAAATTTGTGCCGGAGGCATTTCCTGATACGGTAATAAAGTTAAAAAATAAAAGAAAAATAATCACCATATTGTTTTAGAGAGATCTATAAATGCATTGCTACGGTATATCTGTGAAGAATCTCAGTCATCCAGGTACATAGTAATCTGTGGTTGGTAGAAGAGAGCAACTGGACTTGCTTGAAAAGTCTTGAAGACGTTTCGCCTCTCGTCCGAAAGGCTTCCTCAGTTCTGTCTGACTAATGGGGAGTATCGGGTATTTATCCTCTCATGGATCATCATAGAATCCGAATCAGAATGCTGATGGCTGCATTGTAGGTGGCTGACAGATGTCATAGACACCATCAGAATGCCATCAGCATTCTGATTCGGATTCTATGATGATCCATGAGAGGATAAATACCCGATACTCCCCATTAGTCAGACAGAACTGAGGAAGCCTTTCGGACGAGAGGCGAAACGTTTTCTTTCAAGCAAGCCCAGTTGCTCTCTTCTACCAACCACAGATTGCTACGGTAGGACAGTTTGATGAGGTGTTGTCTGTGCTGCCAGATCAGGCATCATATCACATATTTAACATATTATAGTGTTAAATTATGGGAAATTTTAATTAATATAAATGTGCACTGCAAAGTGAACACCCTAATATAATTGAATTAACATTTTGTCTGTAGATGGACAAGGCTTTAATTTAATAAGAAGAAACAGATACTGTTTTGCGTAGTACATTTGTAAACTAACTGGTTTTAAATATGTGCAATCTGGCAACCTCCCCATGTTTCCAGTCCTACGGGATTCTCAGCCAGGGTTGGGCTGATGATAAAACACGAAGTGTAGTGATTCACGCCAGTGCAAAATCAAATGCAGGCTGGTGTGTATCGCTTTGCTCTTTTATCTAAACTCTGCCAAGTCTGCTCCTTTTTACTCTGAACTTCTGCTTTACGTTTATTCGACATGGACACCATGTTCAGGTGCTCTGGGTTCCCACTCCTACCAGGTGAGATTTCCAATATGGTTTCTAATATTTTCAGTATGAGATCTAATGGTTTTAATAGAACTAAGCTATTCTAGTGGAGGGAAAATAGGCTACTGTTCCTGAAGATCATCCAAGCGTTCTTCTATACGGTCTCGGAGATAAAGATACCAAACTGTACTTTTGATAGTGGTTGGTAGCATCAAAGGTATACCTTTTTAGTATGTATCTTTTACTTGAATATAGTGCATCTCTAACAATGTACGTAATGGCAACTGATGTCAAGTCCATTTATTTGTATCGCGCTTTTAACAACAGACGTTGTCGCAAAGCAGCTTTACAGAAAAATAAAAGACTTATGAGCTAATTTTATCCCTAACAAATTTGTTTATCTCTGATGAGCAAGCCTGTGGTGACGGCGGTAAGGGGAAAAACTCTCTCAGATGATATGAGGATGAAACCTTGAGAGAAACCAGACTCATAAAGGGAACTCGCCCTCATCTGGGTGATAAGATAGCGTGATTATAAATAACTCGCTTCTATAACTGTCTTAGATAATCAACTGTGTAACCAGGAAATTCAGTGTAGTTTTAGCATGAAGTCTATTTTGGTGAAGTTATAAATTGTTCATCGATGGAGACTTGAGTGCAAAACTGTTCATGACACCCGCAGTCTTAAAGTTATCATGGTAGCCGTAGTCCTCAGCCATCAGAGCAAAACTAAGCGTCCAGAGCCGTGTTCGAAGTGCGACCTTTTTTGACTGTCCATATGGGGCCGTCCTCCATAGGAGCCAATGTGATGAGGCTCCAGCCAGAAGTAGGGCATCAGGATGGATCAAGTAGAATGGATACCGTCCCACTCTAACAGGCCAGCCTTGCCCTCAAAACGACTCCAATTATCGGTAAAGCCCGCATTGTTTTCAGAGCACCACCTGGACAACCATCAGTTCAACTTTATTCTAAAAAAAAAAAAAACCTCATCTCATTCTCATCTCATTATCTGTAGCCGCTTTATCCTGTTCTACAGGGTCGCAGGCAAGCTGGAGCCTATCCCAGCTGACTATGGGCGAAAGGCGGGGTACACCCTGGACAAGTCGCCAGGTCATCACAGGGCTGACACATAGACACAGACAACCATTCACACTCACACCTACGGTCAATTTAGAGTCACCAGTTAACCCAGACCTGGGCATTTTCTGGCCCGCGGGCCGCATCCGGCCCTTTGGTTCATTCTGACCGGCCCGCGTAAGGTTAATTAGAAATTACAAAATAAACGTATTTTCTAATTTTACCTCATGCATGGACTGAATGTGCATTGCTTTTATTTTGAAGTTGTGTTCAACAAAAACGCAACGCGCGTGACATGAACATGACATGAAATCCCACGAAACCTAATCCCGCGATAACTACTTCCGTAATTTGTCCAGACCAACCACAAACTTGTACGTCATCCTTCAAACGGTCCAGCCAATCACGTAGTGTGACGTCACCAGCAGGCGCCGGAGCCCGAGCTGATCTGTAGATCTGATTCCTACACCGAATGGACTGATGATCATCTGTCAGCTGTGCTTCGCATCTCCACCTCAGACATTCAACCTGACTCTGATGCACTCGTTAAAGACCAACAGAGACTAGATTTCTCTCACTGAACAAATAAAAAACACCAAATGAGGTGATTAGACTACAAATGCGGGCATCATTATTATAATATGATGTATCTTGTTTGATATTTGGAGTAGAAAGACAATATTGTGATGTCTTTGTGTTTTGGGGTGAATGTGACTGAAAAAAAAATGGTACAAACGTTCACATTTTGTTAACCATTGTTTTGGGAAATTTGATTGAATAAATGACATTTTTTTGTAAGGCAACCTCGTTTCTTCCATACTCTTACCAGTCTTAGCAGCTTGTAAAAACAATGTTATTTACTGCTTTATATAAAGAAATACAATTAATATGCAGAATTTAGTTCAGCCTTTTGGTCCGGCCCTCCACAAAATTCTGTTTCTCATGTGGCCCTATGGAAAAAATAATTGCCCAGCCCTGAGTTAACCTAACCTGCATGTCTTTGGACTGTGGGGGAAACCGGAGCACCCAGAGGAAACCCACGCGGACACGGGGAGAACATGCAAACTCCGCACAGAAAGGCCTTCGCCGGCCACGGGGCTCGAACCCGGACCTTCTTGCTGTGAGGCGACAGCGCTAACCACTACACCACCGTGCCGCCTGTAATTTATATGACTAAATGATATATGGCTATGACCGCTCAATAAACAAGATGGTTTTGTCCAGTTTCCTCCTCAGCTCGTTTAAGGCAATAACTTTTTCACAAGGGAATTCTGACCCGTCTGATTTATGTCTCTGACTCTGAGCCTCTTTCACTCCTATAAACAATATTTATATAGCATAGAGCGAAGCATCAATAGCTTACACTGTTATTTAATATATGCTTTGGGGCATGATTTTCTAAGGACTATTATTTTCAGCATTACTGGGATTAGTGTAGACAGACTGCGTTTCTGTCGGCTCATGTTTTTTTTTTTTAACTGATAAGTTTGCAGCCCAAATACCTAAGATTAGCACGTCAGCTCTTTGTCACGTTACACTAGCTTGTCATTGGAGTTGTAATACTAAGGGTGTGCTGTTTAGATAGGGGGAAAAAATCTCTCATTGGAAATGAGCTGTGGTTAGGTGCATTAACACTTGCTGTTTGAATGTATGATTTGAAGGAAGGTTTACAGATCATCGGGAATAGTATTTGTCTGAGGGTTGGGTTTTTTTTTTTGTGTCAGTCATTGTTGCTATTTTTTTACAATCTGTGTGTATGTGTATTAGTAATAAAAATGGTCACTTCTCATGGTTTTAATTTAAGCTCCCTTCATAGGGAGGGAAAGTAATCTCATCGCCCCCTTCTGGATGCGTTCCAACCTCTATGGCAAAATGAATGGGAATATCTTTTCAAAAAATTACATTTCGGGTTACACTTCAAAGTTAAGACAATGGCTTCCATATGCTGTGCATGTCGGGCAGCTCTATCGATCCTGGTGATCATACTTTATTTTTTTCCACTGATTTGAATTGCTTTGAATGTTTTTTAATAAGCTGATCAGACTACACGGACCCGACGTCGCGTATGTGACGTCACCGCAAGTCTAGCGCCTTTCCAAATCTGTAGCAGGTAGCAGCCGGCAAGTAGCCTACATCAACATGCTGATTTGTATAGCGTGGTTGGCGGAGTATTTCTGTACCAATACGAAATGTATCCCTCGTGGGGATAACCATTACAGATCAGATAGCTAAGCCTACTGCTGATGTAATATGAGCGACTCTGACTAGACAGTTTGGTTGTAGTCCGTTTCTGACAGGTTAGGCGCAATTTCGATCTTTTAAAAGACAGCGAAATTTCACCTGATACTTTCACAGTTAGTACAACCCCGATTCTAAAAAAAAAAAAAAGTTGGGACAAAGTACAAATTGTAAATAAAAATGGAATGCAATAATTTACAAATCTCAAAAACTGATATTGTATTCACAATCGAACATAGACAACATATCAAATGTCGAAAGTGAGACATTTTGAAATTTCATGCCAAATATTGGCTCATTTGAAATTTCATGACAGCAACACATCTCAAAAAAGTTGGGACAGGGGCAATAAGAGGCTGGAAAAGTTAAAAGGTACAAAAAAGGAACAGCTGGAGGACCAAATTGCAACTCATTAGGTCAATCGGCAATAGGTCATTAACATGACTGGGTATAAAAAGAGCATCTTGGAGTGGCAGCGGCTCTCAGAAGTAAAGATGGGAAGAGGATCACCAATCCCCCTAATTCTGCGCCGACAAATAGTGGAGCAATATCAGAAAGGAGTTCGACAGTGTAAAATTGCAAAGAGTTTGAACATATCATCATCTACAGTGCATAATATCATCAAAAGATTCAGAGAATCTGGAAGAATCTCTGTGCGTAAGGGTCAAGGCCGGAAAACCATACTGGGTGCCCGTAATCTTCGGGCCCTTAGACGGCACTGCATCACATACAGGCATGCTTCTGTATTGGAAATCACAAAATGGGCTCAGGAATATTTCCAGAGAACATTATCTGTGAACACAATTCACTGTGCTATCCGCCGTTGCCAGCTAAAACTCTATAGTTCAAAGAAGCAGCCGTATCTAAACATGATCCAGAAGCGCAGACGTCTTCTCTGGGCCAAGGCTCATTTAAAATGGACTGTGGCAAAGTGGAAAACTGTTCTGTGGTCAGACGAATCAAAATTTGAAGTTCTTTATGGAAATCAGGGACGCAGTGTCATTCGGACTAAAGAGGAGAAGGACGACCCAAGTTATCAGTGCTCAGTTCAGAAGCCTGCATCTCTGTTGGTATGGGGTTGCATTAGTGCGTGTGGCAGGGGCAGCTTACACATCTGGAAGGACACCATCAATGCTGAAAGGTATATCCAGGTTCTAGAGCAACATATGCTCCCATCCAGATGACGTCTCTTTCAGGGAAGACCTTGCATTTTCCAACATGACAATGCCAAACCACATACTGCATCAATTACAGCATCATGGCTGCGTAGAAGAAGGGTCCGGGTACTGAACTGGCCAGCCTGCAGTCCAGATCTTTCACCCATAGAAAACATTTGGCGCATCATAAAACGGAAGATACGACAAAGAAGACCTAAGACAGTTGAACAACTAGAATCCTACATTAGACAAGAATGGGTTAACATTCCTATCCCTAAACTTGAGCAACTTGTCTCCTCAGTCCCCAGACGTTTACAGACTGTTGTAAAGAGAAAAGGGGATGTCTCACAGTGGTAAACATGGCCTTGTCCCAACTTTTTTGAGATGTGTTGTTGTCATGAAATTTAAAATCACCTCATTTTTCTCTTTAAATGATACATTTTCTCAGTTTAAACATTTGATATGTCATCTATGTTCTATTCTGAATAAAATATGGAATTTTGAAACTTCCACATCATTGTATTCCATTTTTATTTACAATTTGTACTTTGTCCCAACTTTTTTGGAATCGGGGTTGTAGATAATCCCAACATGTACAACATATTTTTTGGGGGTGTACAAGTTCCACGTCATAACTTCGTGGGATTTTTAAAAAAAACCAGGTCTATGGGATTTTCAGTAGTATGGCTCTTGGCTTAGGAACGCTACCACTAGGATCGCTGTTTCACTTTCCCTCCCTATGGTCAGGCAAAAAGGTAGAGGGGTTTTTTTTCTTCCTTCTCAAAGGTAAAAACATCTGCTCAAAAGTACATCAGCGGTACTTAAGGTCCAATTAAGTGCTTTGATGTTTTTACTCCAGAAAAGATACACAAGACATATATCCATGAACAGGATATTCTCAGAAGTGTTTATATCTTACTTCATTTTTCTGAAGGTGGTGCTTGGGCTTCACTTTCTGATGAACAAATCCGAGACCTAACCCGTTTGTTCTTCTCCGTCTTTCGTTTAGATCTGGACCAGTCTGAGTTGCCAGTAAGATTGTTGCCTCGTGTGCAGACCATCATGGCAGAGCCAGACTACATGGATGGGGACTGTGATGAGCTCATTAAACCCAAGAAACTCATCAACCCAGTGAAGACCTCCAGGAACCACCAAGATCTCCACCGAGAACTCCTTATGAATCAGAAGAGGTGGACTTCCAAGCTTTCTTTTCTTTCTTTCTTTCTTTCTTTCTTTCCTTTCCTTTTCTTTCTTTCTTTCCTTTTCTTTCTTTCTTTCTTTCTTTCTTTCTTTCTTTCTTTCTTTCTTTTCCTTTCCTTTCCTTTCCTTTCCTTTCCTTTCCTTCCTTCCTTCCTTCCTTCCTTCCTTCCTTCCTTCCTTCCTTCCTTCCTTCCTTCCTTCCTTCCTTCCTTCCTTCCTTCCTTCCTTCCTTCCTTCCTTCCTTCCTTCCTTCCTTCCTTCCTTCCTTCCTTCCTTCCTTCCTTCCTTCCTTCCTTCCTTCCTTCCTTCCTTCCTTCCTTCCTTCCTTCCTTCCTTCCTTCCTTCCTTCCTTCCTTCCTTCCTTCCTTCCTTCCTTCCTTCCTTCCTTCCTTCCTTCCTTCCTTCCTTCCTTCCTTCCTTCCTTCCTTCCTTCCTTCCTTCCTTCCTTCCTTCCTTCCTTCCTTCCTTCCTTCCTTCCTTCCTGCCTTCCTTCCTGCCTGCCTGCCTGCCTGCCTGCCTGCCTGCCTGCCTGCCTAGTAGATAAGAGCTCACGTGATGTGTTCTGCAGTACCATAATGATAAGCTACAATAAGTAGATAATCATTATGGTACTGCAGAACACATCACGTGAGCTCTTATCTACTGAGCAGGAAGTCGGGTCATATTTAACTTTCTGTACTGCTCTGTATTATGACCGTCACTTTCACCTTTTAAGAGTTGAGATAAATAGTCTGACAGACAGGGTAGGAAACTAATCATGACCATGTGGTGTGGGCCAACACAAAGCACAAAATGTTGTGGGTTGTCCGTGCCCCCAAATAATGGCATTATTATTTATTTCGGGTTTCCCTGGCCACCGGTGAGCTCTCGCCACACGCTGCTGTCCAGTGTGCATGCCCTCAATTCCAGAGTGGACTCGAGACCGGTGTCCTGCTTAAGCTGGTCGATGTGTTAGAAATTCGTGCCATCCCCCCCCCTCCCCCCAAGGCCTGGCTGTGCTTCGGTTCCCAGAGTAACAGTGGATTTGTTGGGAGGTCCTCATGTCGCATGCAATGGCCAGGCAGTTTCAGCCTACGGGATCTTATTTTTGCCGAGAGCATGGGCAGGTTTCTATATACATCCACATTTCAATAGCACATCCCAAACTTTTTTTTTTTTTTTAATGCCACGGCCATTTGCCAATTATTAATTTTAATTTATTAATTGACACTTTTTTACTTTATCCATTTATATTTGTATAATGTGTTGACATTCACAAGATAACTTGGTTCCTGTTATCAGTTACATTTAAGACTAGAAACAGTTATAAACGAGACCATCAGTGACTGCGCAGCTCATTCCGGCCCCCGTCTTGTCCAGAAGGAACAATCTAAAATGGGCTACCTTGTGCAATAGAGATCTTGCATGTGACGTCACAGCCGATCCAGATTGTGACAGACGCCATCTTGTAGGTCAAACGCCATATTCCGCCTTCTGCTTCTGGTTCTACTTCTGCTTCTACCTTTTCTTCTGGAAAACCCTACTATATACAATTCTACTACAACGGCTGCGGCTACAAGCTCTCCCTACCTGTGCACGGTTTTTATGTTTTTTGTGTGTATTTTTGCGTGTTGTTCGTCTGTACCGGACTTCAATATCCACTACAACCGTATGGACTTACAGGACATTGGTTTCCAGCAGAAAATGACGGTTTGTAGCGATTTCCATCGCATGCACAACATTCCGGACGAGGAAAAAAAAAACACATTCCGGACGAGACCAGATTGCGAGACCAGCGGGGTCTCCGTGGATTGTTATCGGAAGCAAAGCGAAGGAGACAGCGCCGGGAGCCGAAGCAAAAGCGAGGCTGCAGAGCCGGCCTGTTGACTAAGCTCAGAAAACAGCCACTCAAATCTCCACTGCCAAGCCTCTACCTCTCCAACGCCAGATCCATGTAAACAACACGGACGATTTGGAATTACCTTATTCTATTCTATAATCGGCTGGTCAGTGCTATACTCAATACTTAAGTGACTTACCCATCCAGTGAGGATCATTTTCTTGTTTACAAGATGCCACATCTGAGTCGCTGACAAATCCTGAATTTCTGTAAAGAAAACTGTCCAGAGATTTATAAGCACGCAGTGCTTCACCACTGAACAGCGAGGGAAAGTTGATGAGGTAATCATACACGTCCGGGTATTCCGCTGGCAGTTCAAAATCCGGTCGTGAAAACTCCGTCCGGAAAGCCATAACGGTCACAATCTGTAGATCGTTTATTTTAGACATATATTTAGTTATCTGTTCATTAGAAAAATGAGCCGTGTAGTCCGTCGGTTGAAATTGATCCATTCTGTACACGAGTGCAGCAGTATTCAGCGGTGTTTTTGACCGACACGATGGCGGTTGTGTACTTTCCGGTCACGTGACTGCAAGATCTCTATAAGTGTTGCAATCTATATAGAAGCTATATACACCCTAGGAATACTGACCTATTTGCCAGAAAGAATCCAAAACGGCGAAGAATTGACAGAGAAGACATGATTTTTGTTGAACTGCTCATTAAAGCTTAATTAGTCCATAACTTACTTAACTGTAATTAAGCAAATCTGGGTAGAAGTTATATGCACCCTAGTAGAGCCCTGCACTCCCGCGAGAGTCCCGCGGGACCCGCCGCAAAGCAGTGCGGCGCGGGACAAATTTTGAAAGCTCATTGCGGGCACGAGCAGGAGTGCACATATGCAGGCGGGAGCGATGATGAGCTGCAGTCCCGCTAACTAAAAACGTGTTTAAAATAAAATTTATAAATTATTAATTTATGTCTATCATATATAATTTGTGCTGGATATTTTATTTGGCATTAATAAAAACATTTTAAGATGCCTAAATTTGCAGAGAGAGTCAGATTGCCAGATTGAGTGAGGAATGGCATCTTAAATTTGCCATTGATCACCCTAACAGGCAATCCTTTGATCACTCTAATGACTCGCCGTTCACACCCAGCCTCCAGTGACCCACACTAACATGATGCCTCAATGACACCTTAGATGAGCTGGTCATCAGAATTCTGATTCTGATCCAGGAGAGGATAAATATCTCTCGTACGTTTCCGATTCCTTTCCTCTTCCGTGTTTGAGATCTCCGATCATGGCAGAAGAGCAGAGCTCCTCTACTGAAGCTCACAGTGCTTCAAAAGTAAGTGCTGCTTTAAAAAGAGGTACAGTACATTTACCGTTAAAAAGTCAAGAGTCCTGAAATCGGACTAGCCTACTGAAATTATTATTATTAGGTCTACATGCTGCCATTTCAACATTCCGAATTCAGAAACAAGGTAAATAATAACAAACGTGAACGTGAGCTGTAGATATTTATGCTCAAATCCACTCAAAGTAGGGGATCATGCTGTGTCAAGACAAGAACTTTCCTGAGAAATAACGCGAACGTCTGCATCATGTGGGATTTGTGGGCAGGAGCGGGACAAAATATGGCGGGCGGGAGCGGGACTGAAAATCATAATTCTTTGCGGGCGGGAGCGGGACTGCACAATGCGGGAGCGGGACTGAAAAATCCGACCCGCGCAGACCTCTACACTCTAGGTCCCCCTACCTTCATGCTAGAAAGAATCAAAATGGCTGAAGAATTGAGGGAGAAGTGATTTGTGTGGAAACACTTCATTAGGGTTTAATTACTCCGTATCTCATCTTCATTATTAATTGCTATTATGTAAATCCGGGTAGAAGCTATATGCACCCCAGGCAGACCTACCTTCCTGCCAAAAAGAATAAAAATCGGTGAAGAATTGAGAGAGAAGAAGCGATTTTCGTGAAAGATGGACAATGGACAACACGTGATGGCATAACCTGTCGGCCGGATGAATTACTAACTATAATCGGCTATAAACGGTCGTTCTCTCACCAGTCTCTCTTGAAGCATAAGAAATAAGGCAAAAAAGCAGTTTGTCATATTACAGCGAAATCATACAGCGCAAAGGCTTTCTCATGGTGGAAAACTCCGACGTTTACAAATGACGACTGAAACTGGAGACTCCTTCCATAAATGTTAAACAAGTATCGTCTCTCACAAAGCTGCAACCTGTTCTGTATTTTTCTTTGTTAAATAACAGCTTGTTTTTAAACCCATTCTTTACTGATCGTACATTATGTAGCGTGTCCACCATACAAGCTTCTGAATGATCGAACATATTAGAACGAGCGCCTATTGAGCTGCTGTTCGAGTAAATTTAATCAACACCTTCTGACCAATCAGATTTAAGAGTTCAACAGCACTGTGGTATAATGGAGAGAAAGATCCAGGAGCATGCCACAGGCTTGAGCTTTTATGTGGCTCGCGGTTTCCTGTACACACACTCTGTAGAGAGGGGGGGGGGAAACAACCTTAAATTGTTAGAGCTTTCAGTTTCTGATGTAAAACGTTTTCCTGGCAGGGCGTTTTGTAATGTGCTGTCTGTCTCCAAGTAGACAGGAATGAGGGGGAAAAAATGCTAAGAACAAGCCAGTAATGTCTGTCTCCGTCTCACTTTTCTCTAAGCTTGATGGTTATTCGCTCTGAGCTTGATATCGTACGCATCCTTGTGCATGTTTGTTTAGTAGCTTTAAGGAAGTACCACTGAAGGTATACGGCCACGCCAAATTGGTTACCCGGATGCTTGCGTTATAAAACGTCTCTGAATTTGTCCTCCCTTTTTACTCAAGAGTGGTTGAGGATTGTTATAACAGAAGTCATGTCTACTAGAGATCTAAATTATTTAATGTGCGTTTTGGCTGAAAGCGTAGCAGTCTGGACAGGATTAGATCGAGCAGTGATGCGTGACAATTGTAGGGACGAGCAGATATGAACAGTTACATAAGCAGGATTACAGCATCATCCCTCACATCAGTCTGGTTTTCCTGCCCTCCTTCCTCCCATCTCGCACACTCTCCCACGTTCTTGCCCCTTCCGTCTTCGTCATTTAGAAGCGTTTGTGTGCATATTAAAGATTAAGTGGCCGAGCAGGATGTGAAGAGCAGACGGTGATGGAGGCAGTCTACAATGTCACGGATTACATAACAGTGGGTTGGTGTGAGCTGGAGGAGTTTATGTAATAAAGTGTTTTGTCCTCTGCCTTTTAGTGTTTTGGATAGTAGTTCATCGCGAGTCAGAGCGAATCCTGGAGAGTGGAGTGGAGTCTGTCCTGAGAGGGCATTATAGTTTTTCAGTCTGCTCTGGATGAACCGGCAGTCAGTGAAACCCTAGAAGTGCTTTAACCTCTCATACTTCTGTCATAGTGTGATGCTTGCAGCTAGTGATTCTGATGTGGGTTAATTAGGGATTATGGAAGTCAGTGACAGGATTATTCAGAGTGATTTTTATTCCTTTTTGGGTTCAGCTAACAATCAGGTTTTCTCTGACACCAACCCATTCTTCATCACATGATACAGTCATGCTTAATGTTAAAATTAAGCAGAATATATTTATTTATTTATTTATTTATTTATTTATTTTTTGTGGTGGCACGGTGGTGTAGTGGTTAGCGCTGTCACCTCACAGCAAGAAGGTCCGGGTTCGAGCCCAGTATCCGGCGAAGGCCTTTCTGTGCGAAGTTTGCATGTTCTCCCCGTGTCCGCGTGGGTTTCCTCTGGGTGCTCCGGTTTCCCCCACAGTCCAAAGACATGCAGGTTAGGTTAACTGGTGACTCTAAATTGACCGTAGGTGTGAATGTGAGTGTGAATGGTTGTCTGTGTCTATGTGTCAGCCCTGTGATGACCTGGCGACTTGTCCAGGGTGTACCCCGCCTCTCGCCCATAGTCAGCTGGGATAGGCTCCAGCTTGCCTGTGACCCTGTAGAACAGGATAAGCAGCTACAGATGATGGATGGATGGATTTTTTGTGGCTACTGCCTCGTAGAGGCAGAGCCACGATGTCCTCATGATGTAAGAATGAGTGTAACAATAGCGCACTGCACATACACACAAGCATTACAATCACCAGAAGGGCAACTCATGATCTTGCGATATGAACAGTTGATCTCGTGTTATCAAAGGTACACAAGAACGAGTGGCGAAGCCACGATGCCATTGTGTTGTAAGAATGAGCGTAACAATAGCGAAACATCGTAACCAATCAGCACTTATCCTGATCAAGTTCGATTACCCGTTCTACTTCTTGATAAACTTCAGAACCAGAAACGAAATATGAGAAACCTTGTTAACTTCGTAGTATCGGAAGATAAAAAGATAAACGAAATTCACCTCGTGGTTCGCCAAGGCGACTGATTTTGATATCAAGTAAGTGGTGTTGATTTTAAGAAAGTTTACCTTCTGATTATCACAGCTTTTGTTTGGTCAAATGAAAGGTTTTGTAAGGGTTTTTTTTTTTTGAGCTTTTTGGCAGATATTTATGCCAAGATTTCCAGCCATTCAACAAAAACTCGAAGGCAGCAAAGACAACGTTGGAATCTTGAGCGATCTGCTCAGTTTGCAATCACAAAAGTCCTACGGTATGTGGGAACTAGAAAAGCACTCTGAGAGCGCAGACCTCCGCCAAGAATCCTTTAAAAAAAAAATCCGGGATCCAGAAGGTAATCCGGATCACCACCAAAATTTAATGGATTGTTACTTGTGCCCAGTCACACCTCTGGAAAAAATTTCAGAGCAATCCGTTCATTACTTTTACTGTAATGTTGCTAACAGACAAACCAACAAACAAAGAAACCAATGCTACCGAAACATAACCTCCTTGATGGAGGTAATAATAATAATTAGAATGCATTTCCAGAGAAAATGCGAAAGTGTGCTTGCTCAGGTGCGCCGCCATGGCGACCCGGCAAGAGAGGCGACCGCACGCCCACACGAGTTTTGTGTCAACACGCGAAAGTTTGGCCAAGACACAAGGCGGATTCTCATACAGAGATGACAGGCTGGCAAGGTTCTTTACAGGGACATCCCAGAGCATCACTAACATGAAAATTTAGATGTAATTCTAAATCCGTAAAGAGATGACCCAAAACACGTTTTTGCTCATTGTGGCGCCCCCTAGATGCCAAATGACACCAAATTTGATGAGGGTACATGAACTGGTGCCGAAAGTCATCTCAACAAATATGGTCTTGATACGTCAAAGCGTTTGAGATATGAGCCAAAATATGTTTTTGCTAATTGTGACGCCCCCTAGTGGCCAAATGACACCATATTTGATGAGGGTAGTTTGGATGGTGTCCAAAGTCATGCCACTAAATATGGTCTTGATACGTCAAAGCGTTTCTGTGATATGAGCTCACTTCCTGTTTGGTGGCTTCGCCATCGATTTTGATTGGCTGCCACGGGCGAACGCTTTGACGTATGAGAGTGAAACGAATATCATTCATTAAGCATGGACTGGAGATCATGTGTGCCAAGTTTCGTGATGAACGGACAAAACATGGGCCCAGGGTCACTCTACCTTCACTTTGGACAAAATTCAAAATGGCGGAAAATCTAATGAGGCGGAGAATGACGTCATAGGGTGCATTGGAATCGTCTAGCTCCAAGGATTCCAACGGCACCAGACTCATGAAAATCGGACATACGGATCAAAAGTTACGTGCATGAACGCATGTAAGACTGTGATCAGTTGGTGGCGCTAGAGCGTGAGACGTACCAAAATGAAACTTGATGAAATCAATCAGGGTCCACTCCTCTATCAGTCTACCAAGTTTCATGACTTTACACCTTACGGTTTGGCCTACAGAAGGAAAAATCAGTTTTTTGCGTCACGCACCCATTCATTTCAATGGGGAAAAAATTAATCCTTTTAAAAAAATCCGGGATCCAGAAGGTGATCCGGATCACCGCCAAAATTTAATGGATTGTTACTTGTGCCCAGTCACACCTCAGGAAAAAATTTCAGAGCAATCTGTTCATAACTTTTTCCGTAATGTTGCTTGCTAACAAACAAACCAACAAACAAACCAACGCTACCGAAAACATAACCTCCTTGGCGGAGTAATAAATGAGCTCCTTTGTGAAAACTAAGAGTAAAAGTTAAAAGCATAATTGGTCAAACTTCTATTCGCTTTTTTTTTTAGTTTTTTATTTTAGTTTTTACACTATACTTGTGAAACAAAATGTGCTCATTAGCACTAAATAATGCTTCTAAGACAGTGTACAAGCGCTTTCTTATTACTGTTTTGAAAATATAGTTCACAGCGCTATATTTGGAACAAAACACAGTAAACAAAATCGGTAACGAGCAATTCCAGCGTTATGGACGTGACACTTGAACTCAAAATGGCAACAAATGACCCAGTGCATGTTTTATTGTCTCCCAGTATTTAAACAGGTGTTGCATATTTTAAGGCTGTACCATACTGGAGAAGTGATAGAACAAGAACAATTCCCATAGTACATCTAGGGCATGCCAGAAAATGCCAATAAAAGATGCGTTATGGATGTGACAGAAAAAGTATCACTTTTCTTGGGTGACTGTACATTTTTATCAAACTCTGTGAAATTGTAAACCTAATGTCGAAATGGAGATATCCATTTGATAGAGGGGTCCAAGGTGAATATTAAAAAAATCTTTGTTTAAAATATTTTGTATTTCATGCAGAGTTTCAGAAGGAAAAGTCAGCGTTATGGATGTGACGAAATTCCGTTATGGATGTGACGCGTCTGAAATAGACATGGCATATGTTTAGAAAATCAGCAATTTAACCACCATAACCCTTTGAAAAACTCTCTAAATATCAGCTAAAACTATCAAAGTTCTTAAATAATATTTAGGATGGCTATTGTTTTGCTGTTTTGTGGATTTTAGCATACATTTCTGTGGCTTGTGGCAATAATATAGAATTGTACATGATCAAAGTTGATTTTAGCTTGGGTTTTACATTATAAGAAAGAAAGACTGACAGTGACATATTAGGTTGGTTACAAATTGGTTCAACTTATTCACATCTGTAAAATACAGGCCTAGGTGATATCTCTGGGAGTGGTTTTGATGTATTACATGTTGCTTTATTTTTGCATGGTGAGGTTGACATTTACATGGAATTGCCCTATTAACCAAAATACCACAAGCCCTGATGCTGCTCACAGTTTGGTGATGCTTACAAGAGATGAGGCGAGTATCATTGGTGACGTATATATGCTATATAAATACTGTATGGACATGGGATCAGAAAAACTTATTTATAAGCAGTAGCCACATGGACCCATAGGGTACCTATTTTTAATTCTTTTTTTTTTTTTTCTTTTTTTTTTTAAGGATAAAGTATTGAATATGGTCTTCAATCCCAGGTGACACTTGGGTTCTGGATGTGGCAGTGTCTGTGTGTGATTTACTTATACGAACAGCCAAAATGATGATATTTGATGGTATATTGAAAAAGATGAGTCTTTGCTTAGTGAGAATTTCATCTTCATTGACTGACTGACTGATTTATCCTGATCCATGGTTGTGGTGGATCCAGGAGCACTTTGCGCAAGGTAGGGATATAACCAGAATGGGATATCCAACTAACCGTGCACTCTATTCCTGGCTATGCACTAAGCTGCATGCTCAGGGCTGGCTGGTGTAAAAGGGACAGCAGGGCTAAGCACCCTCTGTCTTTCAAGGAACAAAAGATGTCAGAATAATGTGTGGGTTTTTTTTTTTAAAGCTCATTCAGCCGCAGGCCAGACCGGATGAGCGTATGCCAGTGTTTGGCAAAGTGTGGTCCACAGACCACTGGTGGTCTGCGAGAGACCTCAAGTGGTCCGCGAGGTGATCTACAAATGTAGTCAGCGTTTTCAAGATAAGCTAGCGTATGCTTTGTAACATTATTAGAAAGTTAAATTTATCCAATCTTGTTTTTAACGGCAATCAAACGGGCCTGTAATTTCGTCATTATTATTATTTAAAAAGCGTTCTGCATCTGAATTTGCACCACATAAAACTTGTAGTGTGCACGTGCTCTTATTCCGCCTCTCGTCTCTAGGCAACAGTCACCTCACAAATCTCTGCCAAACAGGCAGGCAGACCTGAAAACAAGCAAACGAAAATTCTGAACATATAATAGGCTAATCCTAACTAGCTCGTGTTCGTGGCGATTTTTTTTAATTTACTGAAAGTGAAACAATAAGGATGGAGAAGTGGCTGACAAGTTCAGTTAAGAGGAAAAAACCTGACGCTACCGACACAAGCGTCAATAAGGAGAAAATGCAAAGAAAAGAAGATTCCGTTAGCATTGAGTCCCCAACTCCTAATTTTGAACAATTTTGAACTATTGATATGAAATGTTCTGATTAACTGTTTGCTGAATTTTAAACCTCCATACTTTTGCCTTTAAAAACCACGGAGGATATGGAATGGATAGGCCTTTAATGTATTTAGTTAACCATAATTTTTTCAATTAAAAACACCTAATAGTACACATCTCTGTATGGTCTGTGTGTGTGGGTGTTGACAGGTGGTCCCTGAAATTTTTTTTTTTGGGACAAAGTGGTCCTTGGTCTGAAAGTTTGAGAAACACTGGCGTATGCGATCATGTGTTGTCCGTCATCGTCCATCCACGATTTACAAAAAAAAAAAAAATCACTACTCCTCCTACAGGATTGATGGAAATTCGATCAAACTTGCATACAATGTTCCCCAGGTGGGTGTGCATAAAAATTGTCAAGATGGTGGCGCCACTTGTCATATTTATGATTTTATGACCAGTATGAGCTACAGCCTCATTGAGACTATTTAATTAATACCCATATTGCTGTTACCCAATGCCTTGAAGCTGATTATTTTCAACTTTTGCAGAACCAAGATATTAT
Source organism: Neoarius graeffei (assembly GCF_027579695.1). Taxonomy (NCBI): domain Eukaryota; kingdom Metazoa; phylum Chordata; class Actinopteri; order Siluriformes; family Ariidae; genus Neoarius; species Neoarius graeffei. Next base: position 42,147,882 of record NC_083574.1, read on the forward strand.
GAGTCGTGTAAAATGATTTACTTATAGTGAGCTCCCTCTAGATTTGATCTCCAGTAAGGGGAAATTTTATTTAAACCCACTTTGCCAACACATCTGTAATATGAACAAGGTGGACTCCTCAATCAATCATCCATTGGCCGAAGAGAAAAGAACCATGTGTTTTGTGTTCCTAGGTTTGAACTAGGGATGGTGAAAACTAAAAAAAATCTTGATCGACCACCAAGCCTCATTAGCCGGTTAAAGTCGGTTAACCTATGAGTTTAAACAGGGATGCAAACGGCGTGCCTTTTTCACGGCTCGTGCAGATCCGATTTTTTTTGGGGGGGGGCGGGCGTTGGAGTGTCTGAATAATTTCATCAGAGTAAATTCTGTATTAAAATTACTACATAAGCAAATGCCGTTACAGTCCGTGAAAAAGTCGGCATCTGCGCCTTTAGTTTGTGTGGAGAGATGTGATCTGGGGCAGCACGGTGGTGTAGTGGTTAGCGCTGTCGCCTCACTGAATATTTCTGCATAAGTATGACCTAAAACATCATCAGATTTTCACACAAGTCCTAAAAGTAGATAAAGAGAACCCAGTTAAACAAATGACTGGGTTCTTTTTATCTACTTTTAAGATGCCTGTGGGGTTTTTTTTCACAGGATGGGCGGCACGGTGGTGTAGTGGTTAGCACGGTCGCCTCACAGCAAGAAGGTTCTGGGTTCGAACCCAGCGGCTGGCGAGGGCCTTTCTGTGTGGAGTTTGCATGTTCTCCTCGTGTCTGTGTGGGTTTCCCCCACAGTCCAAAGACATGCGGTTAGGTTAATATGGGACGGCCTTGGGCTGAGGTGCCCTTGAGCGAGGCACCGAACTCCCAACTGCTCCCCAGGCGCTGTTAGCATGGCTGCTCAGTGCTCACGTATGCGCATGTGTGTGTTCACTGCTTCAGACGGGTTAAATGCAGAGAGGAGTTTCGCAAGTGTGTGATGGATAAAGTTGTTCGTTCTTTCTTTCTTTTATGCCCTTGTATGTGTAATTGTTTGCCTACGGTGCTACCCGGCTCAACCCTAATATTATGCATTTTGTCATCACTTTGAGCTGTTGATGGGTATTTTAATATTTATTTAGCCTTTCTATTAATTAACATCACCAGGCTTCAATGGTAATTATGTCTGAAATGTAGGTAACGTCCCAGAAATACAGTTCTGCACAGGTGGTTTTTTTTTTTTTTCCCCCTCCCTCAGATGGAGCAAAGGTCATTTGGCGATGTTTACAAGAAACTATCATCAGTAACCATGGAAGGGAATTTATAGCTTCACAATAGTTTGATACTGTTGTGACGTTCATTACCCTCATCGTGTTCATTTAAATATACTCAGCAAAAATAAACTTGACACTCATTATTTTTCAAATAGTGTTTAGAAACTTTTCTTGAAAGAGTTCTTGTTGTGATTATGGTTAAATGCATTGTCAAGGGCATTACGTCACACATTCATTCTACTGGTCAGGCCTACGTACCACGTGCGAGAGCACTGCACGCTAAAATCACGTTTCCATGTGAGACAAGTGACCTGACCTATTGATACACATGCAGTTGATCTCACGGTAGCAGAGTAGAGTGTCATCTCAGAAAAACAAGGTTTTATGGTTAATTATTCGTTAATTTGCAATGCCACGACTGTCAAACATTCAGCGTGAACGTGCCATTGGCATGCTGAATACGGGAACATCCGTCACTGACGTTGCGAGGGTTATGGGATGCAGTCGACAGACCATCCATAATCTCCAGACACGTCTCCATCAAACTGGCACCACTGGAACCCTCCGCAGAACTTGCAGGAGCTTGGTGCCATGTTGGTACAAATATGGCGGCGCATTCCCCAAGCTGTGTTCAGACGCATCATCCAATCCATGAGGAGACGTCGTATCGCAGTTGTGAACGCCCATGGAGGACACACCCGATATTGACATGATTTCATTAAGTTGTGACTCACAGTTTTTGATCATGGACATTGTCGTCGCATTTCCGGTGGAACTGATTCCATGACAAACATGATCTGTATGCTATAGCATCTTTAATGACAAGATAATTGAATACAATCGTTATTTCAAACCTATTTTCCAAAATGTTCAAATTATTGACTTTGAAACGAGTGTCAAGTTTTTATTTTTGTTGAGTTTATAATCATTAGTTACTATTAATAGTCACGGTCTACTTTAGTTCCTGTAAATGTAGTTGATTTGCCAAGTTGCTCACCACAGGTGTGGGGTTGTTGTGGGTTTTTTGGGAGTTTTTTTTTCTTCTTTAATATACAGTAAGTACGCACACTTTTTGAATCTGCTGTCGCTGTTTGTGCTTTTGGAGTGCTGATAAACCTCATGCATTTCAGTCAAAAGTTAATTTTTGATGAAAAAGCCAGACTGTGACTAGTTGTTCCATTCAGGTTTGTACTGAGTGTCAAGGGTGCTTTTAAACACACTCCCTGACATACAGCACATCTCATTTCATCAGACGTTACCATTCTCGAGCCTTTTTGGCTTCCTCCGATTTTTCTTTTTCTTTCTTTCTTCCAGATGTTGTGGATTTGTTTCAGTCAGACCATTCTTGAGCACAATGGCTTTTAGATGCCTTTCCATCCCAGAGCACATTTCATACCCACACAGTGTGAGGATTTAACCCCAATTTCATCCAAAATATTTATTTGGATTTTCACCCAGATTGCCTGCTAGCAAGTTCTTCCTGTTGCACAACCAGTAAATATGTGAGAGTGTGAGGGTTATCACGCACTCCTCCTTCCTGCGAGACATTTGCAGCTGGTCTGCCACTACATCGTTTTTAACTGTTTCTTATGCAACGTCGGAAGAAACTGAACACATGCTGAATGTCCTTTTCCCATATACACGAGCTCCCAGATGCCCACGATTGGCATTAAGATTTGAACTAATGACCTCCTGAAGCTAGAGTGAGCTCTTGCTTTCTTTTTCTCTCTTTTTTTTTTTTCCCCTTCTCTTTCTTTTGCTTTCTCTTTCCTTCTCTCTTCTATCCCCCCCCCCAATAAATAAATTAAAATTTGGGAGACTCTGTAGAGAACTGCTTCAGTGCTGGCCAAATTGAGACAAAGGAAAATGAGACTTTTGTTCAGTCAGTACTTCTTTTTGTATTTGGAAATGTGGTGAAATTGTGATCATTTTAATTCGGTTTGGTTTGACGCCACTGGTTACCAGTCAGTGCGGCGTGGACATGTGAAGCAGGCAGATGTTCCTAATCTCACATTATGCAACTTTCTCTCTCTGATCGGAGGACAGGGATTACCACGATGACACGTGGGGAACTGTCAGTCACTGCTACCCCTTTTCCACCAGATGAGTTCCAGGGCTGGTTTGGGGCCAGTGCTGGTGCTGGTTCACAACTCGTTCAACTTGCGAGCCAGCTGAGAACCAGTTTGCTTTTCCATAGCTCGCGGTGCTAAGGGAAGCCACGTCATTACGTCGCTGTATACGTCAGTTACATCGCTACATTTGCATAAACCTTGGCGCGAATATCGAAGCAAAAACAACGCAGAAGAAGAAGCAGCAGCAGCAACAACAACAATAATAATGGATGACTTCGTTTGTACAGCTGCTGCTTCTCGTTGCTTAAAAACGGTGATCTTTCGCGGTCTTATTGTTGTTGGTCTTAACAACTCCGCCCCCCCGCTGACGTAAGCAGTTCTTTCCTCTGGCCCAGCAGAGAGTTGGTGCTAGCTAGCCTGGGCCCGCCCATCTTAAGTGTGACGCAACACGAGGGCCTGTTGTGAGCTTAGTTTGGCAAGGCAAGCTATCTCCAGCTCTTCCAAGCTCCTGAAAAATCGGGAGCCAATCAACTTTGAGCATCTCCAACGGCCCTGGGTAGAGGCGTGTTCAAGGCAGTGACGTAGTAGAACTGCGACCGGAAGCTATAGATTGTTTACAGAATTTATGCCAGAAGTGCTTCATTCACTAGAAACATTACGAACATGGAGCAGCGACAAGCCTTTGACACAGCGGTAGATGCTGTATTGAAAGCATTCAACGGGAAGTTCTCATTGAAAACGGGGCAAAGAGCAGCCCTGGAGGTATTTATTGAAAGGAAGGCCATTTTCGCCTTGCTCCCGACCGGCTTCGGTAAGAGTTTAATCTACCAGTTAGCCCCGTCGCGTCACATACGTCAGAGGAAAGAGTGATGTGATTTGGTTTAAGCTTCGTCACAGCCTTTTCTGGCTTCGACCAGTAGCAAACTGAGGCATTTCAGGGAGGCGGGTCAACCACGCACTTTGGGAAACGGTTGGGCTTAATATCTTTGCCAGACCAAATGCTTGCAGAGCTTTGAAGTCACGTTAGCCAGACTAGGTGCTAGCCTGGAACCGGTTTTTCTGGCCCCAGAGCCAGTTCTTTGTCAGTGGAAACAGAAAACCCGGTTCCAAACTAAGCACTGTCCCCGAACCAGCCCTGGAACTGATTTGGTGGAAAAGGGGCATGCTTGATATCAGTCATGGCCTGATTCTTCTCTGATTTGTCTTTCCATCATTCCCTCTTGCACATACACATGCTGATGTACCAAATATCACTTTGCTACCAGGGACATTTTTAAATGTGTCTCATTTGGACTAATACACTGCTACGGTATTCTTCACAATAAGATTATGCTTTCCTAGAAGTGTTTTTTGGTTGGTTGGTTGGTTGGTTGTTTTTTCCTTATTGTGCGTTTTTGTTTCACAGGGGTCTGGCTCCACAGAACAAGCCTGAGCTACAGAAGGTGATGGAGAAGAGAAAGAGAGATCAAGTGCTGAAAGCGCAACTGGCAGAACAAGAAGCTCATAAGAAGCAAAGTGACCTGGAGATCGAGCTCATGAAGAGACAGCAGAAACTTGAACAGGTACACATGAAGGATGTAACGATGTATACAACAAGATATGTTTGAAGCGAATACAGATACAAATCAGAGGTGCACTGTTCACTTCTGTTGAAAGCTTGCCAGAAGGGGCAGCTAATAAACACTAGATCCTGTTGGATGGAACATGATTGGGAAGGTTTTACTTTCCTGCGATGCAGGTTGCCAGAATAAAGGGCGTGGGTAAGAAGCTCACAGGACAAATGGTGACCATGTCCATTAACATGAATGTACAGTGGTTTAAAGAAGAACTGAAGTCATTTTTAAACTTGCTTTATTTCTTAATTAACGTGTTATTTGATTACATTTTCGGTTTTAGTAACCTTATATCATGACTCGTATCGGCAACTAATTGCAGTTAAATATGATACTTATCGGCCTATTCGGTTTTTATCCATGTTGAATTTAGTTCATTTGGTCGACGGCAGGCGTCGCTTATCCGCGCGATCTTCACGAGACTTGTGCGAGACTTCGAAACGTGACGTGTCAGCCAGGTGTCAGTGCCGCCATCTTGAAAACTGTTTTCCAAACGAAATATTGCACAAAAACGAGTTTAAATGACGATTACTGCCTACTTTTTTCAAACTTTCCTGATTGCTATCAAAACGAACAAAACTTCCGGCTTGATTACGTCGGCATTCGAAAGAGGGCGCGCGCGTCTTTTAACAACGTTGGCAGATGTCGGTCACTTTGATTTCCGCTGTATGTTTTACTTCCATCCTACGATGTCTCGCACAGGTCTCAGCGAATCTCGTTTACGTCCGTTGCTTTGACATATGGACTGATATATTACAGAGCATATTTCAAACACTCATAACTTGCTATAGCAGTGACAAAACAGCGATCAAAAATGCATTCTGATATTTAATAAAATGAGAGATTAGAATTTTGATGATAAAAAATTTGCCTTCAGTTCTCTTTTAAATTAGGCCACTAGCTTGTTTTATATTTTGGGGAATAGAACCAATTAAAATATTGCAAGCAGGTACAAGTATAATTTATGAAGAAATTAAGGACTGTGTGAGTGGGATTTAAAAACAGTCCCGCACACATCTCTAGTTAAGATCAATTATGTATTCAAGTGATGGAGCTGAGGTTGAGGAACTGTTGGGGCCAGAATTCACAGATCATAAAGAGAGCGCTGCCATTTAGACTTCCCATGCCCCTTTTCCCCCAAAGCAGTTCCAGGGCTGGTTCGGGGCCAGTGCTTAGTTTGGAACCGGGTTTTCTGTTTCCACTGACAAAGAACTGGCTCTGGGCCCAGAAAAACCAGTTCCAGGCTAGCACCAACTCTCTGCTGGGCCAGAGGAAAGAATCGCTTACATCAGCGGGGGGGCGGAGTTGTTAAGACCAACAACAATAACAAGGCCGCGAAAGATCGCCATTTTTAAGCGACGAGAAGCAGCAGCTGTACAAACGCGAAGTCATCCATTATTATTGTTGTTGCCGCTGCTGCTGCTTCCGTGTTGTTTTTGCTTTGATATTCGCGCCAAGGTTTATGTAAACGTAGCGCCGTAACTGACGTATACAGCGACGTAACTGATGTGGCTCCGCTTAGCACCGCGAGCTATGGAAAAGCAAACTGGTTCTCAGCTGGCTCGCAAGTTGAACGAGTTGTGAACCAGCACTGGCCCCGAACCAGCCCTGGAACTGATTTGGTGGAAAAGGGGTAGCAGTGTTTGCAGTATTACCAGGGCTGTAGGCAAGGGGGGGAGGGGGAACCTTCCAACTTGGATCACTTTGGATTTAAATTTGAGTACAGATGTTTGGAGCAGGGCGGCACGGTGGTGTAGTGGTTAGTGCTGTTGCCTCACAGCAAGAAGGTCCGGGTTCGAGCCCCGTGGCCGGCGAGGGCCTTTCTGTGTGGAGTTTGCATGTTCTCCCCGTGTCCGCGTGGGTTTCCACCGGGTGCTCCGGTTTCCCCCACAGTCCAAAGACATGCAGGTTAGGTTAACTGGTGACTCTAAATTGACCGTAGGTGTGAATGTGAGTGTGAATGGTTGTCTGTGTCTGTGTGTCAGCCCTGTGATGACCTGGCGACTTGTCCAGGGTGTACCCCGCCTTTCGCCCGTAGTCAGCTGGGATAGACTCCAGCTTGCCTGCGACCCTGTAGAACAGGATAAAGCGGCTAGAGATAATGAGATGAGATGTTTGGAGCATTAAACAGATACAGATATTGCACACACCAAGATGACAAAAGGTGAAATGGAGCATGCATATGGACAGACTGAAAAACCCTTCTGTCTCTTTGTCTCTAGTTGGAGTTGGAGCAACAGAAGATGGACGAGGAGCAGGAGAACACGCCGGAATTCGTCAAAATGAAAAGCAATCTAAGAAGAACCAAGCAGGAAGTGGAGGAGCAGGAGCGAACCACTTAGACACGTTGGGATAGATTTGGGAAAGGTCCATGGCACATGATGACATGGCAACTGGACTGCAGTTTATGGGGATTTCCTGGTGTTCCTGCTCCCTGTGTTCCTGTGAAATTAAGTGACCATGTTTGGTTCCTATTGCCTGCTTGCAGACACAACCAGTATTCACTTAACCTCTTTATGCTGAACACCTGCAACAAATGAAGAGGTCGGGGGAAAAAACAAACAAACCATACACTCAAACATGATGAAGCAGCCTCGTCTTCACTGGCTGCTGGTGTTTGGTGAACTTGCATGGCAAGATGAACAGAACCTATACAGAGTCTTTCCATTTGTTTCTCTTTCTTTGGTGCTCTCTCTCCTTTTTTTTTTTTGTTTGCTTCTTTCTTTTCTTTTTTTTTCCTTTTGGAAAAACAAAAACCACTCAAAGAATTTTTTAAAATTATTTTTTATCTCCACATGTTGAAAATGGGACACTGGATGGACTCTTGTAAGCCAAAATAATGAGATTTGTTTCTGTTCGGTTTTGCCTTGGGATGGAGAGGGTCTCCTGAGGACTTTCTGGTGGTTGATCAAAACAAAAAAGCACCTCACAATTTCAATTTTGAGTTCTTGTCAGTACAACGTTTGAAGATTTGTTGCGTGATGTACAGAGCTTGGTTTTTTTTTTTGGTCCGTTTTGTTTCCCATAGTTGTGCACTCACCTCTTTTAAGCAATAGTAGATCTAGGTTGATGTGTTCAGGATTTTTTTTTTTTACATAAAATATTTGTTCAGTATGTTATTGAGTGCTGTGTTAAAGCACTATATATTTTCCACAACTGAATAGTAGTTGAGTGCGAGAAGCTCTAGAAACAATGCATTGGTTTGTTAGTTCAGTATTGATGACTCTTAGATTTCTGTAGATTTGAGCCAATAATGAACCGGTAATGCTGTCTAAATTGTAAACCCTCTTTTAATAAATATTATTTTGTCATGTTATTTTGTTTATTTCTTCTTACTCGTCATGAAGACTGACGAAACTCATTCATATTTCAACAATTTCATTTTACAGATTTAGATGGGCTTAATATAAAAAAATGAGCTGCAAGATGGCACTTATGAGTTTAACAAAAGAATTGGGGTGTGTGTGTGGGGGGGGGTAGAGTAGCATATTGTGAACCTTGAGCATGGTTGACTGACTAATCACAATCCAGAGAGACCCCCCCCCCCCCCCCCCCTTTTTTTTAAAAAGCAGTGCCGATACTGAAACCTTGAGTACTGGCTGATTTTCAATATATTATCAATGTTCAATATAAAATGAGTAATATTTAATTGAAGCACATAACTTAACTGATGTGTTCTAAGCGTGGTTTACAAAAAAATGTATAAAATTCCAGTACAACTTTTTTTTTTTTCATGAAAGGGAGAAAAAAAACAAAATAATTGAGGTTTTTTTTTTTTTTTAAAGAAACAAACCAAATCCTCAAAAACGTAGATTATCTGGTCTAGCAGTTTCTGCTAATATTGGCCCGGTAGAGATATTGGATAATTACGGCTACAAGCAAACACCTTGCAATATATAAATGAAGGCTTGTAGCTGGAACATAGTCATCCATTTTATGTATTACAGTGCAGCTGTATATTGGCAGTTTATTTCCTTCTATTTCCATTTCGTTCCTTGGAATTGGCTAAAATGGCTGAATTGTGGAGCATTTTTACAGAATTGTGTGAAATTTTGTGTACAGTTTCGTGTCTGATTAACTTGAGAAACTAAGAAATAAGCATAGTACATATATGTAGTTCCAGTATTCGTGGAAACTGAAATAAACTAACACATTTCAGTAAATGAGGACCCTATACAATAGTGCAAGCCATTTATTGAAATTTACTTTATTTCAACAAATACACTTACCAAATGTCACGAGCAGGTCAGGAAATACTGATTATGTACAACCCCAATTCCAAAAAAGTTTGGACACTGTCTAAAACATGAATAAAAACAGAAAGTGAAGATTTGCAAATTATGGAAACCCTACATTTCAATGAAAATAGTACAAAGACAACATACTGTATCAAATATTGAAACTGAGAAATTTTATGGTTTTTCTAAAAAAATATATATGCTCATTTTTAAATTTGATGTCAGCAACACGTTTCAAAAACATTAGGACGGGCATGTTTACCACTGTGTTGCATCACCTCTACTTTTAACAACACACTGTAAATGTTTAGGAACTGAGGAGACCAATTACTGTAGTTTTGAAAGAGAAGTGTTGTCCCATTCTTGCTGGATATACAATTTCAGTTGCTCAACAGTTTGGGGTCTCCTTTGTCATATTTTGCGCTTCAAGACAGGTCTGGACTGCAGGCAGGCCAGTTTAGCACCTGAACTCTTTTACTACAGAGCCACGCAGTTTTAAGATGTGCAGAAAGTGGTGTGGCATTGTCTTGCTGAAAGAAGGAAGGCCTTTCCTGAAAAAAGATTTTGTCTGGATGGCAGCATATTGCTCTGAAACGTGCATATATCATTCAGCATTAATGATGCCTTCCCAGATGTACAAGCTCCCCATGTCATATGCCCTAATGCCCCCTTATACCATCACAGATGCTGCTTTTGAACTGTGCACTGACAACAAGCCAGATGGTTCCTCTCCTCTTTAGTCTGGAGGACGTGGTGTCCATGATTTCTAAAAATAATTTCTACTTTTGGTTCATCAGACCTCGGGACAATTTTCCACTTCGCCTCAGTCCATCATAAAAGAGCTCGGGCCCAGAGAAGGTGGCGGTGTTTCTGTATATTATTTATATCTGGTTTTAACTTGCATTTGTGGATGCAGTAATGAACTGTTTTCACAGACGATGGTTTTCTGAAGTGTTCCTGAGCCATACAGTGATTTCCACTACAGACATGTGTCTGCTTTTAATGCAGTGTCGCCTGAGGGCCTGAAGATCACAGGCATCCAGTGTCAGTTTTCAGCCTTGTCTCTTGCATACAGAGATTTCTCCAGATTCTCTGAATCTTTTAATAATATAATGTACCATAGATGATGTGACCCACAAATTCTTTGCAATTTTACATTGAGGAATGTTATTCTTAAATTGTTGCATTGTTTGCCCATGCAGTCTTTCACAGAGCGGTGAACCCCTCGCCATCTTTATTTCTAAGAGACTCCGCTTCTCTGGGATGCTATTTTTATACTCAATCATCTTACTGACCTGTTGCCAATTAACCAAATTAGGTTTTTTTAGCATTACACAACTTTTTCAGTCTTTTGTTGCCCCGTCCCAACTTTTCTGAAACGTGTTGCTGACATCAAATTCAAAGTGAGTGTATATTTAAAAAAAAACAGTACAATTTCTCAGTTTCAACATTTGATATGTTGTCTTTGTACTATTTTCAATGAAATATAGAGTTTCTATGATTTGCAAATCTTCACATTCTGTTTTTATTTGTTTTACACAGTGTCCAAACTTTTTTGGAATTGGGGTTGTAATAGTATACAGTGTATTGTATAACCAAATCTGATCACAATTTGTGAGCTCGAAAACATGAAAAACTGAAAAACAAGCTGCAGTCATACATGCTTCTCTTCACAGCAGTCAAAATGTGAGCATCCACATACATATGTACTTTGAACTTTGTTAGTCTATTTATCTCTGCATTTTACCCAGACCTTACTACTTAAAGCAGATACGCAGAGCCTTTTATTTTTAAATAAATTTCTGAGTGGATAGTATCTCCACCCTTGACTCTTGTATGCTACATAAATGGGAATAAACAAAATATATTTTTGAGAGTTAAAATCAACCACAAAGTTGGTGTTCGAGCTGCCCCGCTGAGCCAGCCAGCCCTGAGTGCGTGACGTCACAGCGGGAACCGGTTTTATGGCCGAGACCTTTGACGGCTATAGACCAAAGTCATATAAATAAAAATTTATGGTGAAAGTAAGAAATCCCGTCACCGACTCGCTCAACTAAGACTGATTTGACTTCACTGATTGTGGGTTGACTCTCATTAAAACAGGATAGGTGCTATAACTTATGCAACATACATGTACATGCATGCATTTTCACTGATAAAACGTAAAAGGCTCATTAAATAATCAGACAGCTGCTCCACTCTTTCTCCATTACTGAGTACTCCACCATTACTGCTCGTCTCAGGCAATTACTAAAACCCGGGACGGAATGGGACGTCACCGGTTTTAGCAACAACCGCGGGGAGGTCACTGCCCAAGCGATATGTCACATCCTGTTCCATCCCGGGTTTTACCAACAACCCTCGGCTCACTCCGGGAGAACTGGTGCAACTGAACTCACTTTCCTTTAAAAATAAATAAATACTTTCCTTTTCTTGTTTTCTTTTAATTGTTGGTACTGCACCCTCTTTCAATACGGGCTTATAGCCAACGCTCCTCAACAGATCAGAGGTCTCGTACGAGTCTTCAGTAAAATGTGCAGAGCAGAGGAGAGACCACTTCGTAGCCGCCCAATGTGCCCTTGAACTTCTCGCAAAACTTGTCCAAATCTTTGCAGTTTGAACATTCTTGGGCCATGAATGCAACATAAATCCACCTTCTGTCGTGTTGCTGCACCTGCCAGCAACACATCTACGTGGCATGGTGATAAATTAGCTCAAAATGGAGGATCGGAGTTGCAGTCAGCTCTGTGTTTTAGTATAGCGGAAATGGCGACGAGACCGATAGACTTCCTGCTGTGACGTTACGGACGTCAAGGTCATTCACTCAGACCGCTACCTATATAAATCACTTTAATCGTACAAATTACTCTATTAGATTTCTTGTTAACGCTTAAAACTATTCCTGTGCCATTCTTGAGCTCTCAAGGCGTTTATAAACGGAAGTGAGGCCATGGCTCTGTGTATATGCTTTAACGCCGGTCCCAGGCCTGGATAGACTGGGGTGGGTTGTGTTAGGAAGGGCATCCGGTGTAAAACCTATGCCAAATCAAATATGTGGAACAGATCCTATGTGGCGACTCCTAATGGGAACACCCAAAAGAAGAAGAGGATTCCAAAAAAAGTTGGGACGCTGTGTAAAACAAATAAAAACAGAATACAGTAATTAGCAAATCTGTTTCAACGTATATTAAATTGAATACAGTACAAAGGCAAGATATTTAACATTCAAACTGATCAACTTTATTGTTTTTTGTAAATACACACTCATTCTGAATTTGATACTTGCAACATATTCCACAAAAGTTAGGACGGGAGAATGTTTCCCACTGTGTTACATCACCTTTTCAGCATTTGGGAACTGAGCACCCTAATTGTCGAAGTTTTGAATGTGAAATTATTTCATATTCTTGCTTGATATATGACAAATATAAAATTAACTTTTTTTTTGTTAAAAATGTACGCATGACAATACACCTGCATGACAATAAAGCTTTTTTTTGATAGACTCTCACGTAGACCTCATCTCATCTCATTATCTCTAGCCGCTTTATCCTGTTCTACAGGGTCGCAGGCAAGCTGGAGCCTATCCCAGCTGACTACGGGCGAAAGGCGGGGTACACCCTGGACAAGTCGCCAGGTCATCACAGGGCTGACACATAGACACAGACAACCATTCACACTCATTCACACCTACGGTCAATTTAGAGTCACCAGTTAACCTAACCTGCATGTCTTTGGACTGTGGGGGAAACCGGAGCACCCGGAGGAAACCCACGCGGACACGGGGAGAACATGCAAACTCCACACAGAAAGACCTTTGCCGGCCACGGGGCTCAAACCCAGACCTTCTTATTGTGAGGCAACAGCGCTAACCACTACACCACCGTGCCGCCTCACGTAGACCTTTTGTAGTCTAATGTCTATAATGATCTAAGACGAATGTGTGATTGATCAAATGTCAAGATCATTGCAAGAGTCAAAATAAATACTGTGAGGTGCTATCAGACTGAATGCTTGGAAATGGCTTATTTCAACACCATTTAAAAAAATAATTAATAATTATTATTATTTGCGGGGCGGCACGGTGGTGTAGTGGTTAGCGCTGTCGCCTCACAGCAAGAAGGTCCAGGTTCGAGCCCCGTGGCCGGCGAGGGCCTTTCTGTGCGGAGTTTGCATGTTCTCCCCGTGTCCACGTGGGTTTCCTCCGGGTGCTCCGGTTTCCCCCACAGTCCAAAGACATGCAGGTTAGGTTAACTGGTGACTCTTAATTGACCGTAGGTGTGAGGTGTGAATGGTTGTCTGTGTCAGCCCTGTGATGACCTGGCGACTTGTCCAGGGTGTACCCCGCCTTTCGCCCGTAGTCAGCTGGGATAGGCTCCAGCTTGCCTGCGACCCTGTAGAACAGGATAAAGCGGCTAGAGATAATGAGATGAGAATTATTATTTGCCTTCGTCGATCTGTCGCTATTTGAATTTAAGAAGAAGAACAGCAACAACTTTATTCATCACATGTACACTTGTGAAATTCCTCTTTGCATTTAACTCATCTGAAGCAGTGAACACGCACATGCACACGTGAGCAATGAGCACACACATATACCCAGAGCAGTGGGCAGCTATGCTCACAGTTCCCGGGGAGCAGTTAGGGGTTAGGTGCTTCATTCAAGGGCACCTCAGTCTAAGGCCGCCCCATGTTAACCTAACCGCCTGTCTTTGGACTGTGGGGGAAACCGGAGCACGTGGAGGAAACCCACGTGGACACGGGGAGAACATGCAAACTCCACACAGAAAGGCCCTCGCTGGCCGCTGGGCTCGAACCCAGGACCTTCTTGCTGTGAGGCAACAGCGCTAACCACTACGCCGCCCCATTTATATTCAGAATATAGATATTTATAATGTATTGACAAATTTATCTTTATAAAACACAGGTTTGATGAACTGCTGTGCACCAGTCTCTGTTGTATGTATGATTGTATGATTACTCGTCTGACCAGCAGGTGTCTCTAGTGAGCAACTGAAAGCTCACTGGGAAGCTTCAGTAGTTCTTGAAGCTTCATCTGGCCATCACTAGTTATATTAAATACCAGCACTCTCTGAAAACTGCTCAACCAATCAGATTAGTGGATTTGACTATTGTATAATTTCAGCATTTATTGTTTGTATTTTAAAAACTTTCTTTAACGATTTTTTACTGGCAGAAGCTGAATATAAGAGATATAATGGATTCCAAATAGCCAGACTTGAACCTGCTGTCCAAATAACAATAAGTCAAGTTTATTTGTATAGCGCTTTTAACAATAAACATTGTCGCAAAGCAGCTTTACAGAATTTGAACAACTTAAAACATGAGCTAATTTTATCCCTAATCTATCCCCAGTGAGCAAGCCTGTGGTGACGGTGGCAAGGAAAAACTCCCCCAGACGACATGAGGACGAAACCTCGAGAGGAACCAGACTCAAAAGGGAACCCATCCTCATTTGGGCAACACATTAAGTCAGTTTCATTGATGTTATCAGAATCAGAATTACTTTATTAATCCCCGGAGGGAAATTCAAATTTGCTACCAAGGTCCTGAATCAAAGAAGAAGTAAACATGTCTAAAAATAGAAGATAAAATAAATTTAAATAAGTTCAATAACTTAAGTAAAAGCAAAATGAAGTGATTTTATATACGTACATATATTGCACCTGAGTTAAGGATACCGTATACATGGTAAGACAGTGTACCACAGTTATACAGTGGCATTGTACAGCTTGACTGCAACAGGTAGGAATGATTTCCTGTGTCTCTCAGTTGTGCAGCGTGGAAGAATCAAGTACTTATAACTCTTCATTGATGGAAACTTGAGTGCAAAACTGTTCATGACAACCGCAGTCCTAAAGTTAGCAAGTCTACTGTAGTCCTCAGCCATAAAAGCATTACTGTAAGAGTCCAGCGTGTCCTCCAAATGAACATGAACTTTCAACTGTCCACATGGGGCCGTCCTCTACAGGAGCGATGCGATGAGACTAAAACCAGACACAGGGCACCAGGATGGATCAGGCAGGTCCGAGGAGCAGAAGAGGTCAGGATCTTGATCCCAGGATTGACATGTAACTCAGAGGGACAGATGGGCGGAGAAAACACAGGTTGTTAGGTATGCCCGATGTCACCTGAATAAGTAGGAACAGTATACATATTGCACTGAGTACAAGCAGGGACTCCGGCAAAACTAACTATGACAGCATAACTAAAAGGGGAGAGCCAGAAGGTAACATAGGCATGAAAGAGCCCCGGGGACATAAAGCAGCCAGCCACTACACTGTCAACACACCAGACTGAGCAAGTGAATGGGGGATTGACAGCATCCATACATCCCAGTTTACCAAAACACTCTATGTCTGAGGAAGAAGAAACCTTTATTTGTCACACTTCAAGCACAGTAAATGCACATCCTCTGCATTTAACCCATCTGAAGCAGTGAACATACACCTAGAGCAGTGGGCAGCCACACTAGAGCGCCCGGGGAGCAGTCAGGGGTGAAGTACCTTGCTCAAGGGCACTTCAGCCCAAGGCCACCCCACGTCAACCTAACTGCATGTCTTTGGACTGTGGGGGAAACCGGAGCACCCGGAGGAAATGGGGAGAACATGCAAACTCCACACAGAAAGGCCCTCGCTGGCTGCTGGGCTCGAACCCATAACCTTCTTGCTGTGAGGCGACAGTACTAACCACTACACCACTGTTCCGCCCTGGAGGACCCTCCAGATCTACTCCTTTACCTCATGAACTAAACAGATATGTTCTCAGCCTACAGTGGTGTAAGTGGTTAGCACGGTCGTCTCACAGTAAGAAGGTTCTGGGTTCGAACCCAGCGGCTGGCGTGGGCCTTTCCGTGTGGAGTTTGCATGTTCTCCCTGTGTCTGCGTGGGTTTCCTCCGGGTGCTCCGGTTTCCCCCACGGTTTAAAGACATGCGGTTAGGTTAATATGGGACGGCCTTGAGCAAGGCACCGAACTCCCAACTGCTCCCCGGGTGCTGTTAGCATGGCTGCCCACTGCTCTGGGTATGTATGTGTGCTCATTGCTCACGTATGTGTTTTCACCGCTTCAGATGGGTTAAATGCAGAGAGGAAATTTCACAAGTGTGTCATGAATAAAGTTGTGCTTTCTTTCTTTTCTTAGACTTAAACACTGTGTCTGAGTCCCAAACACTACTTGGAAGGCTGTTCCATAACTGTGGGGCTTTGTAAGAAAAGGCTCTGCCCCCCGATGTAGCCTTGACTAATAATAAAGTAGTAGAATCACTGCTTATTTGCAAATTCAGTTCATTAAGAGGCTTTGTTTTGTTTTTAATGCTGTTCACTTCTTCTTCTTTCGGTTTTATGGCAGTTGGCAACTAGCTTCAGTGGTGCATTACCGCCACCAGCTGGATTGGGGTGTGATACTTGAGTTAAAAAAAAAACCTAAATTATTTTAATTAAACCTGTGTTCCTTAAGAAACTAAATACATATTTGAAGCAGATTTCACCTGTACTTCTTTGCAGAATGCCCTCCAAGTTTAACACTAATTGTTTCCCTTGCAACTGTAAAATTAATCTTTGTCTTTCTTCCTGGTATTTAGGACATTGCAAAATAACATGCTCTGTAGACTCTGGGCTGCCACAGAAATCACATTTTCCATCTGCATGCTTTTTTATCATCACCAAACAACTATTTAATCTTGTGTGTCCAAACCTCATTCTCGAAAAAGCATCCTCCTCTTCCTTACTTCTGTTGGTGTTTCTACTCTTTCCCACTTGGTTCTGGATATTATAAAACTGTCTCCCAGTCTGGCCATTGTCCCATAATGTTTGCCATTTTCTCTTAACTATGTTTTTAATCATACTTTTAATTTCTGCCTTGCTGTAAGCAACTTCAATATCTATGCTGGGATTTCCAGCTGCTTGTTTAGCGCACTTATATGCCATCCCATTCCCTACAACTCCTATATGAGCTGGTACCACGGGCGATTGCTCTAAGACAACGAAGGAGGCTCAGCCTCCTCTAAAAATGATGAACATCGTGTAGGATGAATTGCACTAGGCTTATGTTATAGCCGACCTTATAACATTGCTATTTCAGATCCAGAATCATAGAAATATATGTGTTCAACCCAACTACAGTGCGAAATCATTCCATTATAACTTTCCCCAGTTCGCCTAATGTGTGCGTGAGTTTTTCCCCCTCGTGACAGCGCGATGCAGCCCAGCCTCAGTGGACTTCAATGGCATTTGGGAGCTATGCGCTTTTCAATCTCAAAATGCAAGACGATTATTGGACAAATACTGCGAAAACGCCTGCCCACGGAGTCTCACGGACTCCCAGCCTCAGTGGACTTCAATGGCATTTGGGAGCTATGCGCTTTTCAATCTCAAAATGCAAGACAGTTATTGGACAAATACTGCGAAAACGCCCGCCCACCGGACTCCCAGCCTCACAGTGGGAGGGACATGGCAAAGCTTTCCGCGAGGAGACTGGTGATTGGTGAAAGCGGCCGGATATTTTCTTTGATTGACAGCTCGTTTCAAATATAGACAGGCAGCGGTGAATTTCAGTTCAGTCCCATGCGGATTCCCAAGTGCTGTGGTGTATTGTAAGAGATCAGCTTACATTTCGATTTCATTCATTACATACGGTTTCTACCAGCTTTTTTAGCTTGTATATATTTTCATTGTAAATAAAGTGTAAATATAGTGTTGTCAAGTTTGCTATCTTAGTTCCAGAAATTTCGTTTATTTGAGTGACTGAACTTGAACTTGAGGGGGCTAGTCATCTAGCAAGAAAGCTGCGCACGGAGGCCAAGCATTGCTGATTTAATTTTGGCGAAGCCATTTGCCAGTCTTCCTTTCGAGGAAAAAATTAAAATTAAAGAGCAGGGTAGACCAACGCCTCAAACTGACTTGGTGAAAAAGGTAGGGAATAATACTCGTTCCTTTCAGCTCTCCTGGTACGAGAAAGTGAATTGGCTAACAGCAAGTGACCCACATCAACAACAGTAAATAGGCTACTTTAGTAATATGTCATGGATGGACCAAAAATATAGAATCTATTTAAAATGTTTATGCTGAGTATATTATATTGGAATATATATTTTTCTGGATATGAATTAAACACAGCTACAATTTGGAAAACATTTTTAAACAAAAACACAGCCGAGAACATTTCACACTACAGACCTGGATTAAAAGTGAAGGGCTATCAAAATTGTCAATAAAACATTTCTCAGTCAAAATAAGTAAAATATAGGGAAAGTGTCATTGAATGAAATGTGTGGCACCCAGCTGTATGTTTGGCTCCCCAAGGTCAGTGCTTGTGCCTATTCCAGAACACTCTGCTGTTACTGCTGAGGTTCCTGACAAAGAGCTGCTTTCAATAATGATCAATTTTTAAACAACATGCCACAATTTTAAAATATAAAATGTTAAAATATACCCCCCCCCCAACACCACCATCATGTATATTGGACAGTAGGCTAATGGGCCAAAAGAACCTGTTATTTCACAGTTTGTGACCCTGCCAACAATCAGCCAGATCAGAGGCAAGAGTATGGGCAAAACTGATGTGTTTTTTCTTTTAAAATCTGGAAATATCGTAACCGACCAGCCTCCCCTGTTTGAAAGACTACCAGCCGCCACTGGCTGGTACCCATACAAGAGTTATCTTAACTCCTGTCTTCCTGTCTTTAAGAGATTATTTGCAACTTGTAATATTTCATACAAAATGTCCTGCCTTGATTTTGACTGGGACGTTCTAATGCTAACCGCTAGATCATTATTGATTCTTTTTCCTACTTTGACTTTTAACTCTGGGATAACAAAAGCAACCCCAACTCTTTTACCAAATGCTGTTCACTGATTTGAATATGATAATTTCAAAACTCCCTTCAACTCTCCAGCGGATTGGCAGCTGTACTCATTGCCTGACAGAAATTCCACATCAACATAGGACTAATTTCCTCCACGAATACTATTCATCCAACGATAGAATTTCATAAACTGCGAAGTTAAAGAAATGAAATAGGATCATCGGCGAATCAAATCAAACCGAAACTAAATGGAGTCATTTTTACTCAGGCATTAAATCGGACGCCTCTGGATGGCTTGAGCGTAAATCAGACATGGCAGCGCAGATGGCGGTAAATTCAGGTAACTGGTAAAAACAAACAAAAACGTGTTATATTGTTTAACTACTTGTTGTGTATTTTGGTGCTATGTTTAAAATAAAACAAATGTTAATTTCATGTAGCTGAATCGAGTGAAGAGATGCCGAAAACGGCTCGTGTTCATTCTGTGCTAGGTTAGCGTTAGCATTGAGGAGCTAGTTGCTGGCTTGTTCCGCAGCAGGGACTCGAACCGAGTTACATGTGTTTAACTAGTTTAGAGCCTCTGCGCGCTGTGTTTAGGGGAAGAGATAGTGTTTATAAGATAATATAAGAAGCTACTGATAACTCAGACGTGTGTGTTTTGGTGCTCAAGTGTGACTGTAATGGTGATGCTAGTTTGGTGAAGTTCCACACTTTCCGGCAGCCTGTTGTTCCTGAGGCTGGGTGTGTGGGGGTTCTGGACTCACCGAGGGTCGAGTCTCTGAGTTACTGGTCAAACACATCAGTGCTCCAGTCATTAATCTCATCCTGCATAATTTTCTGTCCACACACTTTAACTTGACTATTTATTTGAACAGTAAAAGCTACAGTGATCAATGTGTCATGAGATACTACTGGTCCCCAAAACGTTCTGGAAACGTTTGTTTTAGGTTCACAAAACATTAAGAGCAGATCTGGTTTTGGAGAACGTTTCCCTAATGTTCCCACAACTCGGTAGCCTTGGATGTTTCAGAGAACGTTCTTATAACTCAGTACTTGTGGTGGTCTGGAATGTGTTGGAGAACGTTCTCCTAATGTTCCAATAACTTGGTACCCTTGTGGTGTCCACAAATGTATTGGTGAGCACTTTGTGGTAACCTGAAATGCTATGGAGAACGTTTTCCTAATGTTCTTATAACTAAATAAACTTATGGTGTCCTTGAGTGTGTTGGAGAACGTGCCACTAATGTTCACGGGACTAAATAATTTTGTGGTGACCCCAAATGTTTTGAAGTACATTCCCTTAACGTTCCCATCACTAAGGCCCTGTCCACACGGCAACGGATTCAGGTGAATCCGATACAATTGTTTATCGTTTCGGCCTGGCGTCCACACGGCACCGGCATTTTGGGTGCCCCAAAACGCAATCTTTTGAGAACGGGTTCCAGAGTGGAAAGATCTGGCAACGTTGCAGTTGCGAAGTCGTCTGGATGAGTAGAACGGATTTGTTTACGATGACGTCACAACCACATGACTGTGAGTGCTTCACGCCGGGTAGAAGTGTAACGAACTCAATGCGAGTTGTCAACAAATCCTATAACTTGGTTCATGAAACGCGCTTACAAAATATTTTCACTGTGAATATTTGTGTAATGGTGCAAAGAGAGAGAGAGAGAGAACAGCCCTTAGGCAGAGTAAATCCCGCCAGCAAAAAATAGGGAAAAAAAGGAGCGATCTCACCTCTTCAGATGTTGGTTTAAGTCCTACAATGCATTCCTCAAAAAGGGCGTAGAAGAACAAATTGATCCATCAACGTGTAGCATTCAATTTATTCCGGACCATTAAAGACGCTGCCTTCCGCGTAGAAGGAAGTACTTTTCACAAGTGAGACTGGAAAAATACTTTTCATTGTATTTGGTCATTATAATGTAATTTTAAGAACAGATTTTTCTGACTTTGTGGCTAATATGAAGTCTCGCGCATAATAGTTTATGCGCATGGGTCCTTACTACTTCTATTGTTCTGGTGTCTCCGAAGGGACCGTCTTACAGCGCCCCTAGAGGTGTGGCATGTGTATTGCATCATTTTCAGCAAGCGTTGCGTTGCCATATGGACCTGATATTTTACTGATCGTTGCCCATGTGGACGCGATATTTTTTTTAAATAACATCTCGTTGTCGTGTGGATGTAGCCTGAAATGCTTTGAAGAACATTCCCCTAATGTTCCCATCACTAAATAATCTTGTGGTGACCTGGGATGTGTTGGAGAGTGCTTGGTGGTAATCTGAAATGCTTTGGAGAGCCCTAACATTCCCATATCCTTGACCATGTTGGAATACACTTTGTGGTAACCCAAAATGTTTTGGAGAACGTTCCCATAAATAAATAATCTTGTGGCATCCCAGAATGTGTTGGAGAACGTTCTCTTAATGTTCTGATATCTCATTACCCTTGTGGTATCTTTGAATATGTTGGAGAACACTCGACTAATGTTCCCAGGACTAAATAATTTTGTGGTAACCCGGAATGTATTTGAAAACGTTCTCCTCATGTTCCGATATCTCATTACCCTTGTGGTATCCTGGAATGTGTTGGAATACACTTTGTGGTAACCTGAAATGTTTTGGAGAACATTCCCCTAACGTTCCCATAACTAAATAATCTCATGGTGATCTGGAATGTGTTGAGAACGTTCTCCTCCTGTTCTGAGATCTCATTACCCTTCTAGTATCCTTGAATGTGTTGGAGAACGCTCCACTAATATTCTCAGGACTAAATAATCTTGTGGTGACCTGAAATGTTTTGGAGAACATTCCCCTAACGTTCCTATGATTAAATAACCTTGTGGTAACCCAGAATGATTTGGAGAGCATTCTCCTAATGCTTTGATAATCTTTAAATGACTTGAGCATCTCAGGAATCTTGCAGTGACGCCTCCGAGAATATTCTTCTAACGTTAGGGGAACGTTCTTGGAGCCATCACTTTGCTCCTGTTACATTTGTATCTAATGAAACAGGATGGGCAGGCACACTTGCTTTCTAATATAACGAGCTACATTATATAATAACAATAACCCTGAATGTTGATGTCTGCGCGAGAAGGAGGGAATGAAGTCACCAGAACAAAGATGCCAGCAAAAGCACTTAGGGACATGCAGTTATTTCAGAACACAGAGAAGCTCTCGAAGCAGAGTATTTTTAAGATACTTTTTTAGTCATTGTGATCTCAAATATCTCATCTCATCTCATTATCTCTAGCCGCTTTATCCTTCTACAGGGTCGCAGGCAAGCTGGAGCCTATCCCAGCTGACTATGGGCGAAAGGCGGGGTACACCCTGGACAAGTCGCCAGGTCATCACAGGGCTGACACATAGACACAGACAACCATTCACACTCACATTCACACCTACGGTCAATTTAGAGTCACCAGTTAACCTAACCTGCATGTCTTTGGACTGTGGGGGAAACCGGAGCACCCGGAGGAAACCCACACGGACACGGGGAGAACATGCAAACTCCGCACAGAAAGGCCCTCGCCGGCCCCGGGGCTCGAACCCAGGACCTTCTTGCTGTGAGGCGACAGCGCTAACCACTACACCACCGTGCCGCCCTGATCTCAAATATGATCATCGATTATGACGTATATGGCCACCCAACCCTGAATGTGTTAACTAAAATATAATATTCTACAACCTCGATTCCAAAAAAGTTGGGACAAAGTACAAATTGTAAATAAAAACGGAATGCAATGATGTGGAAGTTTCAAAATTCCATATTTTATTCAGAATAGAACATAGATGACATATCAAATGTTTAAACTGAGAAAATGTATCATTTAAAGAGAGAAATTAGGTGATTTTTAAATTTCATGACAACAACACATCTCAAAAAAGTTGGGACAAGGCCATGTTTACCACTGTGAGACATCCCCTTTTCTCTTTACAACAGTCTGTAAACGCCTGAGGACTGAGGAGACAAGTTGCTCAAGTTTAGGGATAGGAATGTTAACCCATTCTTGTCTAATGTAGGATTCTAGTTGCTCCACTGTCTTAGGTCTTTTTTGTCGTATCTTCCGTTTTATGATGCGCCAAATGTTTTCTATGGGTGAAAGATCTGGACTGCAGGCTGGCCAGTTCAGTACCCGGACCCTTCTTCTACGCAGCCATGATGCTGTAATTGATGCAGTATGTGGTTTGGCATCGTCATGTTGGAAAATGCAAGGTCTTCCCTGAAAGACACGTCGTCTGGATGGGAGCATATGTTGCTCTAGAACCTGGATATACCTTTCAGCATTGATGGTGTCTTTCCAGATGTGCAAGCTGCCCATGCCACACGCACTAATGCAATCCCATACCATCAGAGATGCAGGCTTCTGAACTGAGCGCTGATAACAACTTGGGTCGTCCTTCTCCTCTTTAGTCCGAATGACACTGCGTCCCTGATTTCCATAAAGAACTTCAAATTTTGATTCGTCTGACCACAGAACAGTTTTCCACTTTGCCACAGTCCATTTTAAATGAGCCTTGGCCCAGAGAAGACGTCTGCGCTTCTGGATCGTGTTTAGATACGGCTTCTTCTTTGAACTATAGAGTTTTAGCTGGCAACGGCAGATGGCACGGTGAATTGTGTTCACAGATAATGTTCTCTGGAAATATTCCTGAGCCCATTTTGTGATTTCCAATACAGAAGCATGCCTGTATGTGATGCAGTGCCGTCTCAGGGCCCGAAGATCACGAGCACCCAGTATGGTTTTCCGGCCTTGACCCTTACGCGCAGAGATTCTTCCAGATTCTCTCAATCTTTTGATGATATTACGCACTGTAGATGATATGTTCAAACCCTTTGCAATTTTACACTGTCGAACTCCTTTCTGATATTGCTCCACTATTTGTCGCCGCAGAATTAGGGGGATTGGTGATCCTCTTCCCATCTTTACTTCTGAGAGCCGCTGCCACTCCAAGATGCTCTTTTTATACCCAGTCATGTTAATGACCTATTGCCAATTGACCTAATGAGTTGCAATTTGGTCCTCCAGCTGTTCCTTTTTTGTACCTTTAACTTTTCCAGCCTCTTATTGCCCCTGTCCCAACTTTTTTGAGATGTGTTGCTGTCATGAAATTTCAAATGAGCCAATATTTGGCATGAAATTTCAAAATGTCTCACTTTCGACATTTGATATGTTGTCTATGTTCTATTGTGAATACAATATCAGTTTTTGAGATTTGTAAATTATTGCATTCCGTTTTTATGTACAATTTGTACTTTGTCCCAACTTTTTTGGAATCGGGGTTGTACAAACATGATGAAATGGTTCACGAAAAAAAAAAATAAATAAAAGGGAACTGAACCCTAATATGAAGAAAATGTTCTCTGCTGGGCGTTTATCGAACATGGGACTTGTTACGCCAGCTATAAATTATAAATTTTTTGGAACCCCTTCAAACATAATCTAAAAAAATATTCCTTTGGGACGATGCTGTCTTTGTCACCACTCGGAAACTAATGGTCTCTCATCCTGAGCAGTTTGTTTTGCCACAGATCTTGCACATGAATACACGACGCAGTCACAGCTGTGTCCTTGTCGCTTGATTGTCTGTGAAGGTGTTACAGGTTTCGGTAAGTGTTAATGTAATTTAATATCTGTATTGTTGTTTTTGAAGGAGCCAGTCTGTGGGGGCCTCTGAAAGAGTTGTTGGAAACTGTCGAGGGGGCGGTGTGGAGGAGACAGCCTGAAAGTGTTCATCTCCTGGATGTGCAGTTAAAGAAACACAAGCCCTACTTTCTATCCCTGTTCAAAAACCCGGTGAGTTCCACAAAAATATTCCTGACCATTTCTATTAAAGGGGAGCTGAAGTCATTTTTAAACTTGCTTTATTTCTTAATTAACGTGTTATTCAATTACGTTTTCGGTTTTATTAGCCTTATATCATGACTCGTATCGGCATATTATATTACGCTTATCAGCCTTTTCGGTTTTTAGCCATGTTGAATGTAGTTCGTTTGGTCCACGGCAGGCGTCGCTTATCCGCGCGATCTTCACGAGACTTGTGCGAGACTTCAAACGTGAAGTGTCAGCGCCGCCATTTTGAAAACTGTTTACACAGCGGCCGGATCGCCATATCACTCCAATTTAGATTAATTTAGAGATTTGCCAGCTTCATCAGTGATGGAGTGTCAGTGCTGCGCGCTGTGGCGCGTGCACCTGAAGGCGCGCCGAGTGGACTCCAGCACGCGCGCCGTGAACAAGATACTTTGCGATGCAAATTCCATGATACGCATGTACGCATTACCGAGCCTTTCTACGCGTTGTCTTGATTTCCTGTTTCACGATCCTTGCACCTGTTTCTCGTTCTTGTCCTCGATGTACTGTCTGCGCCTCGACCGACCCTTTTGCTTGTATTCTGGTTTTGGATTGTTTGCCTGTGTATATATTCTCACTGTATATATATTCTACACTTTATTAAACTGTATACTTCTGCACATAACGCCGCCTCCCTCACGTACGTGACATGGAGATTATTCCATACGACTTCCAACCAACGTGGAGTAGAGAAGAGATGGAAAGACGACAGGATAAGGACGAGTCCGTCGCGCTGGTATTTACATCATTACTGTCGCGCAATTAAAACGTGCCAGATCACGTAGCTGGTGGGTTTTCTCATCTCATTATCTGTAGCCGCTTTATCCTGTTCTACAGGGTCGCAGGCAAGCTGGAGCCTATCCCAGCTGACTACGGGTGAAAGGTGGGGTACACCCTGGACAAGTCGCCAGGTCATCACAGGGCTGACACATAGACACAGACAACCATTCACACTCACATTCACACCTACGCTCAATTTAGAGTCACCAGTTAACCTAACCTGCATGTCTTTGGACTGTGGGGGAAACCGGAGCACCCGGAGGAAACCCACGCGGACACGGGGAGAACATGCAAACTCCGCACAGAAAGGCCCTCGCCGGCCACGGGGCTCGAACCTGGACCTTCTTGCTGTGAGGCGACAGCGCTAACCACTACACCACCGTGCCACCCATCCTGGTGGGTTTTCAAAATAATAAATACATGCATGTATTTTTGTGATGAATACATATTATTACTGAGCGCATTTCCCACATAATCCTCACTAAGGTTTCGGACAGCACGACAAAATGGCGTCCACACTATATAGTGAGTAGGGAGCGATTTCGGACACGGGGAAAACTTCCGGCTTGATTACGTTGTGACGATCCGTCTCCTTCCCCCTCTCTCCTGTGCTGAGTTGCGCTCAGTGTCAGAGCCTAATTAAGCACAGCTGACGGCAATTGACACTCAGCGGAACTCATGTTTTTTAAACAGCAGTCCTCACGCACTAGCGGGCAGAGCAGACACAGACACGCATACACACACACACACACATTCACAGATTATGGCATTACATTGAGCGAGTGAACCAAAAGTAAACCCTGGGAACATAAAACCCACAACTTGCACTTGGAATCCCGCTGTCGCCTACGGCTTACTGCCGCGATCGAATGCTGCTGGCCTGTGCAACCTCTTCCTTGACGAGTGGATCTATTGTCACCAGACCTGGATGGATCCAGAATCAAAGAGTCTGAAGAGTTGTGAGTTAAGAAAACTAGCTGAGCCCGTTTATTTGTTCATCTGCGCTGATTTCTGTTCCTCCAAACATCAACAATAACTAAACCCTGCCATTGATTCATCCGATTCAACACATACAAGTCCATAAACATACAATATACAAACACACAACACACTACACGCCCTACACTATTGGCTTCTTTTTTTTGTTTTTGAGCTGAACTGAATTGACTTTTGCTTCCGATGGAACCTTTTGTTCCGGAGTTTTGAGTTGTGTGCATTGTGCTTCGTTTAGAGAAAATAATTTTATGTTGAATGCTTCTTTATTGGATACTTTTGTTATTTGTTATTGGATAACTTTGTTACTTTTTGAATGAAACTAACTGAACATAAGGAACTGCGTTTGGATTTTCTCCTTCACAAGATCACGACACTGATTTTTTTTCTGACGGTGTTTGGTTAAATATTATTTCATTAATTTAAACTTGCAGTTCCAAAACCAAACACCGTTACAACGTCAGCATTCGAAAGAGGGCGTGCGCGTCTTTTGACAACGTTGGCAGATGTCGGTCACTTTGATTTCCGCTGTACGTTTTACTTCCTTCCTACGATGTCTCGTACAGGTCTCAGCGAATCTCGTTTACGGCCATTGCTTTGACATATGGGCTGATATATTACAGAGCATATTTCAAACACTCATCACTTGCTATAGCAGCGACAAAACAGCTATAAAAATAAATTCTGATATTTAATAAAATGAGCAATAGAAATTTGAGGATAAATTTGCCTTCAGTTCCCCTTTAAGCTGACCTATTCTGATTAAACTGTGAGTCATGTTTATCTTCAAACAGACCACAGGTACGATGAGAAGAATAGACTCGGGAGGGGGACAAAGAGGCTTTGAGTGTTTCTAGCTGCTATAACGCATGTGATAACAGGAATTAACTTGTTTTGTGATAGTTTCATAACAGTAAATGTAACTTGAATCAGATTAAAAAGAACACTTTAAAAAAAATCAAAATGTGTAATTGCTGTGGTGTAAGTACTGTAGAATAAAACAGGACATAATTAAAATAATCATTAACTCTGTGGAATCACACTGTTCTGTCATTGATTATCAGGTTTCATTCCTGACTTAGTTTTACTGTTTATCAAAGTTATTCAATTATGATTTTAAAATTCCATTATCATTCCAGTGCTAGAGTTTAAATTTCTACAGTGGTGCTTGAAAGTTTGTGAACCCTTTAGAATTTTCTATATTTCTGCATAAATTACCTAAATCATCGTCAGATTTTCACACAAGTCCTAAAAGTCGATAAAGAGAACCCAGTTAAACAAATGAGACAAAAATATTATGCTTGGTCATTTATTTACTGAGGAAAATGATCCAATATTACATATCTGTGAGTGGCAAAAGTATGTGAACCTTTGCTTTCAGTATCTGGTGTGACCCCCTTGTGCAGCAATAACTGCAACTAAACGTTTCCGGTAACTGTTGATCAGTCCTGCACACCGGCTTGGAGGAATTTTAGCCCATTCCTCCGTACAGAACAGCTTCGACTCTGGGATGTTGAACTGCTCGCTTCAGGTCCTTCCACAACATTTCGATTGGATTAAGGTCAGGACTTTGACTTGGCCATTCCAAAACAT
This sequence comes from Neoarius graeffei, assembly GCF_027579695.1. Lineage (NCBI taxonomy): Eukaryota > Metazoa > Chordata > Actinopteri > Siluriformes > Ariidae > Neoarius > Neoarius graeffei. The sequence continues at coordinate 42,176,092 of NC_083574.1, forward strand.
TAACTTTATTCTTCTTTAACCATTCTTTGGTAGAACGACTTGTGTACTTAGGGTCGTTGTCTTGCTGCATGACCCACCTTCTCTTGAGATTCAGTTCATGGACAGATGTCCTGACATTTTCCTTTAGAATTGGCTGGTATAATTCAGAATTCATTGTTCCATCAATGATGGCAAGCCGTCCTGGCCCAGATGCAGCAAAACAGGCCCAAACCATGATACTACCACCACCATGTTTCACAGATGGGATAAGGTTGTTAAGCTGGAATGCAGTGTTTTCCTTTCTCCAAACATAACGCTTCTCATTTAAACCAGAAAGTTCTATTTTGGTCTCATCCGTCCACAAAAAAGTTTTCCAGCAGTCTTCTGGCTTGTCCACATGATCTTTCGCAAACTGCAGATGAGCAGCAATGTTCTTTTTGGAGAGCAGTGGCTTTCTCCTTGCAACCCTGCCATGCACACCATTGTTGTTCAGTGTTCTCCTGATGGTGGACTCATGAACATGAACTTTAGCCAATGTAAGAGAGGCCTTCAGTTGCTTAGAAGTTACCCTGGGGTCCTTTGTGACCTCGCTGACTATTACACGCCTTGCTCTTGGAGTGATCTTTGTTGTTCGCCCACTCCTGGGGAGGGTAACAATGGTCTTGAATTTCCTCCATTTGTACACAATCTGTCTGACTGTGGATTGGTGGAGTCCAAACTCTTTCGAGATGGTTTTGTAACCTTTTCCAGCCTGATGAGCATCAACAACGCTTTTTCTGAGGTCCTCAGAAATCTCCTTTGTTCGTGCCATGATACACTTCCACAAACATGTGTTGTGAAGATCAGACTTTGATAGATCCCTGTTCTTTAAATAAAACGGTGCCCACTCACACCTGATTATCATCCCATTGATTGAAAACACCTGACTCTAATTTCACCTTCAAATTAACTGCTAATCCTAGAGGTTCACATACTTTTGCCACTCACAGATATGTAATATTGGATCATTTTCATCAATAAATAAATGACCGAGTATAATATTTTTGTCTCATTTGTTTAACTGGGTTCTCTTTATCCACTTTTAGGACTTGTGTGAAAATCTGATGTTGTTTTCGGTCACATTTATGCAGAAATATAGGTAATTCTAAAGGGTTCACAAACTTTCAAGCACCACTGTACATGAATTCACCGTGAAGTTCATGTAGTCCTGAAGCTTAGAAATGTTAATGAAGTGTTTATGGGCAATTCTTCAGCAGAGAGGCTGAAATTATTACAATTGCCTTCACTTGTCAGCTCAGTGATCTTGCTGAAGTATGGAATCCAAGGCAAAATGTACTGAAAACCATATTAAAAAATCATCACCCCTGGGGGCGTCGTGGCTCAGGTGGTTAGGGCGCCATGCCATGAATGCGGGCGACCCGGGTTCGATTCCGGCCCGAGGTCATTTCCCGATCCCTTCCCGTCTCTCTCTCTCCCGCTCATTTCCTGTCTCTACACTGTCCTATCCAATAAAGGTGCAAAAAGCCCAAAAAAAATCTTTAAAAAAAAAAAATCATCACCCCAATTATAGCAGTGTCATTTCAGAGAAATCTTGGTTTGAATTTTAAGAAATGAAAGTTCAGTTTTTTCCTGATGTAATTCCGTTACTGACTGACTTTTTTCTTTCCTCATAAAAGATTTTGCGTTCAGAGTTAAACCTAGCCAATATTTCTGTGCTTTTTTTTTTTTTTTTTTTAGGGTCAAAAGATACCCCATACACTGTGAAATTTTTATTTAATACCATTATCTTGAATACTGCAACTAAAAAAAAAAAAGTTACCATATTTTGCTGTGAATGTAATTCCGTTACCGAAGAACTACCCTTACACATGTCTTATATGGAGGTTTGTTGTTTTCAAATGAATGCAAATGGAGTGAAATTACAGTCCTCCTTAAGGCCAATTTATGCTGACAACCCAGTCCTCGCAGACGGTGTCGCAGACGGTGTCTGCGTAGCCCCCCCACCTTCGCAGACACTCTGCGCGCACCTCCCAAAAATTGTAACCACCGCAGAAGCCTCGCAGACAGCGTCGCAGACAAGAGGGCTCTGATTGGTCCACTCTACATCCGCTGTACACGCACTTCCGCTTCCCTACTTTCCCGGTTTGGTTTGTTTTCACGACCGCCATTTTTAAAAACACGAGCGAAGATGGAGCAGCACGAAGAGCGGTTGATCGAGGAAGTGAGGAAGTACGTACATCTATACGACTCCAGTTCTAGTCATTTATAAAAAAAAAAGTTCTAGTCATTATAAGTAACCGGAGGATAAACACTCCACTAACCACACCCACCAACTACTCCTAGCGACTTTGCACCCCCTTGCGTTGTGGCGGTGAATAACATCGTGCACGCCTATTCCCCCGCTCAACGATAAATTACAACTGTCTGCGAAAAGCTACCTGCGAAAGCCTTGTCGCAAGAGCATGCAGAGGCCTTTAGTTCCTCAGTTCATTTCTCTTTAATGTGTTTTTTTTTTTTTTTTAAATAGCCAAAGAGTGCAGAGCAGAGAGAGAAGGTGAGGAAAGCCAGCACAGAGGGGATTTCTATTCAAGGCCAGCAAGGTGCACGGCTTCTACCTGAGCAGCTCCTCACAGAGGCCTTCATACTGAGCGACCTTTTTGACCTGGGAGAACTTGCTGCACTAGAGCTGCTACTTGCAGGTAAACTCGCGCACACGCACAGTGGAAGGTCCAAACAAACGTGCACAACAGGCAGTTTCTACTCTACATTTCAAAAATGTAGCATTAATTGCAGAAGTACTGTATAGAACAGAAAGGGGTCTGTGTTTACCTTTGGGTAAACGCTACCGAAGTTTATGGTGCGTGACTGCCAGACTCGGCAATAGCTTCTTCCCACAAACCATTAGAATACTTAGCACACTTAAAGCAGATACGCAGAGCCTTTATTTTTAAATAAATTTCTGAGTGGATAGTACATATCTCCACCCTTGACTCTTGTATGCTGCATAAATGGGAATTTTAAAAAAATATATTTTTGAGAGTTAAACTCGACCGCAAAGTTGGGATTCGAGCTGAGCCAGCCAGCCCTGAGCGCGTGACATCACAGCGGTAACCGGTTTTAAGGCCGAGGCCTTTGACGGCTATAGACCAAAGTCATGTAAATAAAAATTTATGGTGAGAGTAAGAAATCCCGTCACCGACTCACTCAACTAAGACTGATTTGACTTCACTGATTGTGGGTTGACTCTCATTAAAACAGGATTGGTGTTATAACTTCTGCAACTGAGTCAATCACATTCTGAAGCAAATTAAATAATCTTATACCGCTAACTTCAACACACAATACAAGTTACATGGATTAATCTAAATGCAGGTAAACAACGTGTTTTTGTTGTTTTGTATCCGAATGAGAGTCTGCGCTTACCCGTCTGTGTTCTCGCTTCTTGAAGGCTGATCTTGTGGCCGATTTTGTTTTGAAACAATCTGACTTTCAGTTGTTCGTTCAGTTCTCCGTTCATTCACTTCCACGTAAGCGCGAGAAGGCAGCAATATCCAGTTTAGAAATCAGACGGCTGCTCCACTCATTCTCCATTTTCTCCATTACTGAGTACTCCGCCATTACTGCTTGGCTCAGGCAATTACTAAAACCTGAGATGGAATGGGACGTCACCAATTTTAGCAGCAACCGCAGGGAGGTCACTGCCTGAGCAATATGTCCCGTCCCGGGTTTTAGCAACAGCCCTCGGCTCACACTCCGGGAGGACTGGTGCAGCTGAACTCGCTTTTCTTTAAAAAAAAAAACAACTTTCCTTTTCTTGTTTTCTTTAATTGTTGGTACTGCACCCTCTTTCAATACGGGCTTATAGCCAACGCTCCTCAACAGACCAGAGGTCTCGTACGAGTCTTCAGTAAAATGTGCAGAGCAGAGGAGAGACCACTTCGTAGCCGCCCAATGTGCCCGTGAACTTCTCGCAAATCGCGTCCAAATCTTTGCAGTTGGAACGTTCTTGGGCCATGAATGCAACATAAATCCACCTCCTGTCGTGTTGCTGCACCCACCAGCAACACATCTACGTGGCATGGCGATAAATTAGCTCAAAATGGAGGATCGGAGTTGCAGTCAGCTCTGTGTTTTAGTATAGCGCAAATGGCGACGAGACCGATAGCCTTCCTGCTGTGACGTTACGGACGTCAAGGTCATTCACTCAGACCGCTACCTATATAAATCACTTTAATCGTACAAATTACTCTATTAGATTTATTGTTAACATTTAAAACTATTCCTGTGCCATTCTTGAGCTCTCAAGGCGTTTATAAACGAAAGTGAGGCCATGGCTCTGCGTATCTCCTTTAAGAAGATCACATGAGCATGATGGACTCGGGCCTGTTGGACACATTAACATACACAGACTGTTACAGCTGACGACCCCCGTAACGCGCATTCAGATTGTTGAAATGCTGCTGTCCGGGATAATATGCTGTCATCCTGTACATTATCTTGTTATCCTGTGCAATAATTCAATGCCATCACTATGCAGTCTGTTATCACCCACCAGTGTTATGGTTCTTCTCTATTTTTGTGCAATATTTGTTTTATTCTTGTGCAATGTTTGTTTGTGGCTCTACTGTCACTGTCTACTGGTCTATATCTGTTTATATAGTACAATATCCATGTCTGTCTAGCTGTCTAGTATGTTTACTGATTGTTGTCTTGTGTGCACTTACTGTAACGTGTTTATTGTACGTACCAGCACATTGGAGTGTGGGGAAACGTAATTTCTTTCAGCCGTGCACTGCTCATTGCATGGTCTGAATGACAAAGTTTGACTTACAATGCGCGATTGATTGGCAGTTTGTGTGGTGAGTATTCTAAGCATCACTAATCTAAACCCCCCCCTTTTTTTTATATATAAAGGAGAACATCAGCAGCCTCATTTCCCTGGACTGACGAGGGGTCTGGTGGCTGTTCTGCTCTACTGGGATGGCAAACGCTGCATAGCCAATTCTCTCCGCTCGCTCATCCAGTCACGCCATGGCAAGACTTTCACTCTTGACCTTAGGTACCAGCGTTCTCCACTTTTCAAAAATAAAAGGTGGTGGCAGGGGTTTGGGGGCCGCCTAGGCCCCCAACAGGGTCCAGGGGCGGAGTTCTGGTAGGGGTCAGGGGTTGAATTCCACTGAAGCTGACAGACTTTGGGCTTTTTTGACCGTGAAACTGGCCAATAAATGGATAGGAAATGCTAAATCATTGTTAAAATCATTTTACAAAAAATTGACACGTTCTTACTGTACATATCTTTATTGCCGATGTGAGACTCAGTTGACATTTCACTAGAGACTGATGCGCCTGTTGCGCACCCCTGAATTCATTATATTTTTTTCTGTGTGTGAAAAAATAAATGAACTTCCATGCTAAACAAAATACCTAATTACAATAAATGCATACATTTTTTACAATACACGTTTTTTTTTTCTTAGTTTTTTTTTGGGCTTTTTTCACCTTTATTGGATAGGACAGTGTAGAGACAGGACAGGAAATGAGTGGGAGAGAGGGACAGGGAGGGATCGGGAAATGACCTCAGGTCGGAATCAAACCCGGGTCCCCGGATTTATGGTATGGCGCCTTAGCCACCTGAGCCACGACGCCCCCAATACACATAATGTTAATTGGGTGAAACCACTCCAATCCATGCACAAGCTGGTGCGCGTGCCCGAGACTGGCACTACAAAGCCACCGTAGTTCGGGTCCTTTGACCCAGGAACCCGCAAGTCCTGCAGTAAACAACCACAGGGAAGCAACGGGAAAATGCAGCTCTCGCCTCCACAATCACAGATACGTCAAATAAAAGACCTGAGCTTAACTAACGTGTGTGTGCTGTTATATGATTACTGTAACTGTGTCTGGTCAGAAAAGACGATAGATAAGCGTAACCGTTCCACAATAACACTACAAACACCCGCAAAGTTATTTACCTGCTGGCTACCTGCAGCTTGTAGCTTCCAGCGTTACTACAGTTGTGCTCATAAGTTTACATACCCTGGCAGAATCTATGATTCTTTGACCATTTTTCAGAGAATATGAATGATAACACAAAAACATCTTTTCCACTCATGCTTAGTGGTTGGGTGAAACCATTTATTGTCAAACGACTGTGTTTTCTCTTTTTAAATCATAATGACAACAGAAACCCAGATGACCCTGATCAAAAGTTCACATACCCTGGTGATTTTGGCCTGATAACATGCACAGAAGTTGACACAAATGGGTTTGAATGGCTACTAAAGGTAACGTCCTCACCTGTGATCTGTTTGCTTGTAATCAGTGTGTGTGCATAAAAGCTGAGTAAGTTTCTGGGATCCAGACAGACTCTTGCATCTTTCATCCAGCCACTGATGGTTCTGGATTCTGAGTCATGGGGAAAGCAAAAGAATTGTCAACGGAGCTACGGGAAAAGGTAGTTGAACTGTATAAAACAGGAAAGGGATACAAAAAGATATCCAAGGAATTGATGATGCCAGCAGAGATGCCTACTAGTACGGATTGGCCGTATTTTGTACGGAAAAGTTACGTAAATACGATGTTACGGCAAACAGTGTTATTCTGTACGGAATTATTATAAAGTCTTAAAAAATTCCAGTGAGTTGTTTTTAAATGTCCAAGCGACTTTTTCAATCCATGCGCGATTCACGGCTATTTATTTTTATGACAACCGCACATGCTGTGTGTGACATGTGCAGATACCGCACATTTGTTCGCGCTATTTTCGCTCGGCATCACACACGCATGGTGCTGCTTCTCAATGGTGGAAATGAAACGCTCAGTATCGGGACAAGTGATGCACAGGTCTCAGGTGTTCCTCCCACGATATACGGTAGAATGGCCGTGCATTACACCCAGTCAAAAGGGCAATGGATACGCGCACTGCAAACTGTGTAGAACTGACATTAACATGGTGGTCGCAATGACTGCAGGCGGCATGTCAACTACAAAAACGTGTGGAGTATGCTGAAATGGCGAGTCAGGCGGAAAGTAAATCTGGGCGTATCCAGCAGTTTTTTACGAAATCTGTGGATGAAAAGACACGGAACGTGACCCGTGCTGAAGCGGTGATGGTTGACCTGTGCTTGGAGTTGAACTTGCCAATTAGTGCCATGAAATGTGAGTTAAACTTATTCAGTTTCTTTTTACATGTCTGATTTTTATTCACTGAAATATCAAACACTGGCTGTACTTCTTTAATTCAAAGTCTTTTCAGTGTTGCAAGTACAAATGTACATGTAGTATGATCAAAAACAGAATTTTATGATTAGTGCTGTTGGGATTGTGGCAAAAAAATTGATCATTCCACTGTTTTAAATACAATTATAAATGTCATTTTATTCAATGTCTCTTCTGAAGCATTATGCTGAAGTATTTGTATATTGGGACATTAAGATAACAATGGCGGACTCTCTTTGGCATGAAATAAGAATATTTTTTATTTTTATTTTTTAATTTTATTAGAATCCGTTAACAGGTAGAACATTTTGCCAGGCAATATAATATAATACTTTTGAGGAGTTACATTCAATACCAATGATTGGTAGTCAACCGTAATGTCTGCAAACAGGGAACACTATTGTATTTAGAAAAATGTGATATATTGTATGCTCTAGAAATTTGTTGAGTGGAAATTCAATTGAGATGGCTGCTCGCGTTTTGTTTATTCAATTCACACAAAACAGTACTTTTTAATAATTTAAATGTTAAACATATTGGTGTGTATATATACCTCTTTATAATGGAAATGCGCATAAATTAATGTTACTGAAAGTCATTCCAAAATACTGAAAAATGTTTTCAAGAATACTGAAATTCAAAATTTGGGGTAGGCATCTCTGTGCCAGTCAGCAGTGTTCAAACTGTGATTAACAAATGGAAAATCAGGGGTTCTGTTAAAACCAAACCACGGTCAGGTAGACCAACAAAAATTTACGCCAAACAGCACAGAGACAAGTCTCAAAACTTCTGGAACAAGGTAATTTGGAGTGATGAGACCAAAATTGAACTTTTTGGCCACAACCATAAACGTTACATTTGGAGAGGTGTCAACAAGGCCTATGATGAAAGGAACACCATTCCTACTGTAAAGCACGGAGGTGGATCGCTGATGTTTTGGGGATGTGTGAGCTACAAAGGCACAGGAAACTTGGTCAAAGTTGAAGGAAAGATGAATGCACCATGTTATCAGCAAATATTGGAGGCAAATTTGCACTGATCAGCCCGGAAGCTCCGCATGAGACGTACTTGGACGTTCCAACATGACAACGATCCAAAACACAAGGCCAAGTCGACCTGTCATTGGCTACAGCAGAACAAAGTGAAGGTTCTGGAGTGGCCATCTCAGTCTCCTGACCACGATATCATTGAGCCACTCTGGGGATATCTCAAGCGCGCAGTTCATGCAAGACAGCCCAGGAATTTACAGGAACTGGAGGCTTTTTGCCAAGAAGAATGGGCAGCTTTACCATCTGAGAAAATAAAGAGCCTCATCCACAACTACCACAAAAGACTTCAGGCTGTCATTGATGTTAGAGGGAGCAATACACGGTATTAAGAACTGGGGTATGTAAACTTTTTTGATCAGGGTCATTTGGATTTTTTTTTGTTGTCATTATGATTTAAAAATAGAAAACAGTTGTTTATCAATAAATGGCTTCACCCAACCACTAACCATGAGTGGGGAAAAAAGTTTTTGAGTTATCATTCATATTCTCTGAAAAAAGGCCAAGAAAGCAAAAATTCTGCCAGGGTATATAAACTTATGAGCACAACTGTATGTGTCAGTATAGTGTAACGTGGTGCGGCGTAGTGTAACGCAGGGATGGACCTCAATCTGCAGAGCTCTGGGTCACAATCTGTCTGCAGCCAGCTGGATGGTTTTCTATTGCAATCGCGTGGCCACTTCAGGTCGCCCCGTACGCATTCGTTTAATGGTCTTCTGCATGTTCAGTAGTTACGGAATTATAATAAAGCGAATACTTTACGATTTATTTGGTGTATACTGATGAAGTTACCTTTTTTTTTTGGCCAAGGGAAGGGCGGCGGGCCAGAATTATAACGTGGCAGTGCGCCACTTTAAAAGCGCCCGTGGAGAACACTGGGTGCGTTGTCCGGTGTTTCCCCTAAGTTTACTGGTTGGGAGGTGCTGGAAGAGGATGGTCACCTGCAGGACCTTTTCCTGTGGCTCCTGTTACACAGCATTTGGACTTGGACAAACAGTTAAAGGAGTCATGTTTAAGTCTTCACATTTATTTCTAGTACAATATTTAGAACAGTTTTTACAATAAAACTGCACTCCTATTGTGTGGGTTTTTTTTGTTTAATTTTAATTTTAATTTTTTTCCCTTTGTCGAGGGGTGGGGGTATAATGGTAGAGGAATTACTGAGTCCCCCCCTGCCATTCTTCTTAGCTCCTTGTTTGTTTCTGATATTTCAACTTGAAAGCATGTTTTTGTATCTCTGGTCTTTCTTAATCTCTCTCCTAGTGCGGATCTGGTTAACTTCACTACACGCTTCACAGATGAGCTGATGAACCAGGGTTTGACTAAGCAAATTCTAAACCTGGTGTCAGAAATCAGCGTGACACGCGAGTTTGAGAAGCTGCAGAAGGAGCGAGGCCTTGGCAATGAGAAACACAGGAAAGAAGTGAGAAGCCGAATGTTTTTCCGTACATTTTCTTACCGTGTCCGAAATCGCTCCCTACTCACTGTATAGGGCACTATATAGTGGGGACGCCATTTTGTAGTGCTGTCCGAAACCTTAGTAAGGATTATTTACACCCTATATAGTGCACTCAAAGTATCCCACAATGCATGACGAAAAGTAGTGTACAACCGATGGGCACTAACCAAGCAATAGATCCCATCATGCATTGCGGTCGTGCTGAAAGAAATCAGATTAAAAGTCTAAAATTTGATTAATAAAAGGCAGCAGCAAAGAAGAAAGTATTCAGCCTTGATTTAAAGGAACTGAAAGATGCAGGAACTTTGTATTGATTAATGTGGGAAATGCGCTCCGTATACACTACCGTTCAAAAGTTTGGGGTCACCCAGACAATTTAGTGTTTTCCATGAAAAGTCACACTTTTATTTACCACCATAAGTTGTAAACTGAATAGAAAATATAGTCAAGACATTTTTCTGGCCATTTTGAGCATTTAATCGAGCCCACAAATGTGATGCTCCAGAAACTCAATCTGCTCAAAGGAAGGTCAGTTTTATAGCTTCTCTAAAGAGCTCAACTGTTTTCAGCTGTGCTAACATGATTGTACAAGGGTTTTCTAATCATCCATTAGCCTTCTGAGGCAACGAGCAAACACATTGTACCATTAGAACACTGGAGTGATAGTTGCTGGAAATGGGCCTCTGTACACCTATGGAGATATTGCACCAAAAACCAGACATTTGCAGCTAGAATAGTCATTTACCACATTAGCAATGTATAGAGTGGATTTCTGATTAGTTTAAAGTGATCTTCATTGAAAAGAACAGTGCTTTTCTTTCAAAAATAAGGACATTTCAAAGTGACCCCAAACTTTTGAACGTTAGTGTAATATGGATTTATCACAAAAATACGTGCATGTTTTTATTATTTTGAAAACCCGCCAGCCGACTGATCTGGCACGTTTTAATTGTGCGACAGTAATGACGTAAATACCAGCGCGACGGAGTAGTGTCCGAAGACTTTTTTTTTTTTAATCAATGAGCTCACTATACAGTCCTCTATATAGTAATTCCCTGAGTAGGGAGTCGTGAACTAGTGAGCGATTTCGGACACGGTTAATTGTTGATCAGTTATGATGATAATTTTTTTTTTTCATGGAAACTGTTAGATTTTGATTCAGGAAGTAATAGAAGGCTGTTATTAAGGCTGTAACAGCATTCCAGTTTGAGTGTAACTATAGAATCTTTATCTTCTACAGGTGTCTGATCTCATCAAAGAGTGTCGCCAGTCTCTGGCTGAGTGTCTGTTTGCATGGACATGTCAGTCGTCTCTGAGTAAAGATGATACACTCGCTCTTATTGGCCATCTAGAGACCGTAACCGCAGAAGCCGATGGCTCGTTGGATAGTGTGAACCTTGCGTTGGTCATGGCATTGCTCTACTGCTTCGATGTCAGTTTTTTGGAGCAAGGCACTGAAGACAGAGATGGTATCTCGTGTAACTTTTACTTGACGAGAGATTTACCTGACTGTGTGTGAAATCCAAAAGTCCCTTATTACTTGTGTGTGTGTGTGTTAGACTTGCTCCAGGCCCTGCCCCTTGTGACAAACAGGCAGTATGTGAGTGATGTGCACAGTCGGGTGATGCAGGATGGGACGTGGAAGCTGCCCGGGCTGCAGGCGTTGGTGAGGCTGGCGTGGGCACTCTCACTCCGAGCGCTATCACAGCTCCCTCAAGGTGCAGGTATGTAAACACGTTTCACAGTAACTGTGAATAATTTAATAATGCGTCACATTACTGAACAAATTAAACGGCCATGACAAGCAATGGCTGCTCTATTGGGATGCAATACTTTTTTTTTTTTAAATACTTGTCAAAATTTTTGTTAAATATCTGTTTAAGCATAACTACTTAGGCCATGTATATATTTGTCTTTTAAATCAGTTTGCCATTAAACTGCTGTATGTACAGCCATGTGGTGTAGTCTGATATGAAGGACTTTAAAGCTGATACGCAGATCCTTTATTTTTAAATAAATTTCTGAGTGGATAGTATCTCCATCCTTGACTCTTGTATGCTGCATAAATGGGAATTTAAAAATGTATATTTTCGAGAGTTAAAATCGACTGCAAAGTTAGCGTTCGAGCTGCCCCGCTGAGCCAGCCAGCCCTGAGTGCGTGACGTCACAGCGGGAACCGGTTTTAAGGCCGAGACCTTTGACAGCTATAGACCAAAGTCATATAAATAAAAATTTATGGTGAAAGTAAGAAATAGCGTTACTGACTCACTCAACTAAGACTGATTTGACTTCACTGATTGTGGCTTGACTCTCATTAAAACAGGATAGGTGCTATAACTTCTGCAGCATACATGTACATGCATGCATTTTCACTGATAAAACGTAAAAGGCTAATTAAATAATCAGATGAACTGAGACAATCACATTCTGAAGCAAATTAAATAATCTTATACCGCTAACTTCAACACACAATACAAGTTACATGGATTAATCTAAATGCAGGTAAACAACGTGTTGTTTTGTATCCAAATGAGAGTCTGTGCTTACCCGTCTGTGTTCTCACTTCTTGAAGGCCGATCTTGTGGCCGATTGTTTTGAAACAATCTGACTTTCAGTTGTTCGTTCAGTTCTCCGTTCGTTTGCTTCTTCCACGTAAGGGAGAGATGGCAGCAATATCCAGTTTAGAAATCAGACCACTGCTCCACTCATTCTCCCTTTTCTCCATACTGAGTACTCCGCCATTGCTGCTCGGCTCAGGCAATTACTAAAACCCGGGATGGAACGGGACGTCACCGGTTTTAGCAACAACCGTGGGGAGGTCACTGCCCGAGCGATATGTTCCGTCCCGGGTTTTAGCAACAACCCTCGGCTCACGCTCCGGGAGGACTGGTGCAACTGAACTCGCTTTCCTTTTTATAAGTAAATAAAATAAATACTTTTCCTTTTCTTGTTGTTTTCTTTAATTGTTGATACTGCAGCCTCTTTCAATACGGGCTTATAGCCAACGCTCCTTAACAGATCAGAGGTCTCGTACGAGTCTTCAGTAAAATGTGCAGAGCAGAGGAGAGACCACTTCGTAGCCGTCCAATGTGCCCGTGGACTTCTTGCAAAACGCGTCCAAATCTTTGCAGTTTGAACATTCTTGGGCCATGAATGCAATGTAAATCCACCTTCTGTCGTGTTGCTGCACCAGGCAAAAACACAGCTACGTGGCATGGCGATAAATTAGCTCAAAATGGAGGATCGGAGTTGCAGTCAGCTCTGTGTTTTAGTATAGCGGAAATGGCGACGAGACCGATAGACTTCCTGCTGTGACGTTATGGACGTCAAGGTCATTCACTCAGACCGCTACCTATATAAATCACTTTAATCGTAAAAATTACTATATTAGATTTATTGTTAACATTTAAAACTATTCCTGTGCCGTTCTTGAGCTCTCAAGGCGTTTATAAACGAAAGTGAGGCCATGGCTCTGCGTATCTCCTTTAAATTGCTCATTACCTTCTAAAATAAATATTTGAATAAAAATGTATTGGTCACATACACAATCATACAGAGTACAACATGCATTGAAATGCTTATTGCAATGCTCCGTAGGTCGTGAGGATAGCTGGGGGGGAGTGGTTAAAAAAAAGGGGGGAGGGAGTAAAATAGAATATAATAAAAATAAGAATGTGATGAAGTGCTCTGCAGAACATACACTGTATATACTGTGTGTGTGTATTCTGCATATTGTGTATGTTCTGCAGAGCACTTCATCACATTCTTATTTTCATATCTGCAATATTTAAGTTCTTCCACGAAATCGGGTCATACATGAGCTGATAGCCGACAAGGCGCGTTGTGCCGAGTCAGCTATAAGCCATGTATGATGAGGTTGAGTGGAATAACTGTTTCATTCTATCCACATTCACTGGATTTTGAGAAACGGCGCATTTTTATTTTCTGCAAATTTGATAAATAAAACCTTTATACAAAACGTCTGACAGAATAATTTCTGCTTGGAATGTAAACAAACCGGCAAAATGACAGGAGCAATTTGTGAAAAAAATTCTATAATGTATTGAAAAAACCCCCGATATGTTCTTACCATCAAATACTTTTTAATTTTTGGTGGCTTTGGTTTCAAGTAGAGTATTTATTTCGTCTTCGGCTGGTTCAGTAACACGCACCGCCATTTTCTTCTTCTTTTTTTAGGGTTTTTTTGGTGATTGGCAAACCAGCTTAAAGGTACATTACTGCCACCAACTGGGCTGGAGTGTGGCGCAGGCGATATGGGGGGGGACTATATAGGGTGTTTCAAAAACTTTATTATTTGAGATGTAAATATCCCAGAAACTTCATAGTCTTGGCAGATGAAACCGAACAGGCTTAATGTTGAGCAAAAGAAGATTTATTCCTCAAAATCTGAACGAGAAATTCAGAGGTATGTGGGATCCATGAACAATTTCACAAATTTTCAGGATGTGCGCCACCTGAGACACACACACAGCCTTCCTCTTTGAACTTTTTGTGCCGTGTCCAAATCTGCATTGCAGTTGGTGCATTTTCAGAGAATTCTCTCATAAATACACGCTGCACAGTCTTGTTCGACTGTGTTCGAGCGCACTCTAACACACCCAGCGCCTTTTCTTTTCCAGCGAACGGCATTTCTATACCTAAAAAGATCAAAACAAAAAACAGAAAATTTTGACCTGTTTCCACACACGCTGTTAAAATTTGAGGTCAGTTGAACAAGAATTGGCAAAGTTATTAGATTGTGACATATTACATTTTTTTTGAAGCGCACTGCATTTTTTTTCAGCTATTTCTGTTTCTTTTAAATACTTGATAAAGTGGTATATCTGACTTGATGCACTCTGCCATTTTGTTTTTCTCTACTCATGGTATATGAGCTGATATCCTAGTAGTAGAGTAGCCAATCAGAGCGCGTGATTGCTCATATCCAGTGAATGTGGATAGAATAAGCACAATATACAGTGGGGCAAAAAAGTATTTAGTCAGTCACCAATTGTGCAAGTTCTCCCATTTAAAAAGATGAGAGAGGCCTGTAATTTTCATCATAGGTATACCTCAACTATGAGAGACAAAATGAGAAAAAAAATCTAGAAAATCACATTGTCTGATTTTTAAAGAATTTATTTGCAAATTATGGTGGAAAATAAGAATTTGGTCAATAACAAAAGTTCATCTCAATACTTTTCTATGGGGTTGAGATCTGGAGACTGGCTAGGCCACTCCAGGACCTTGAAATGCTTCTTACGAAGCCACTCCTTTGTTGCCCGGGCGGTGTGTTTGGGATCATTGTCATGCTGAAAGACCCAGCCACGTTTCATCTTCAATGCCCTTGCTGATGGAAGGAGGTTTTCACTCAAAACCTCACGATACATGGCCCCATTCATTCTTTCCTTTACACGGATCAGTCGTCCTGGTCCCTTTGCAGAAAAACAGCCCCAAAGCATGATGTTTCCACCCCCATGCTCCACAGTAGGTATGGTGTTCTTTGGATGCAACTCAGCATTCTTTCTCCTCCAAACATGACAAGTTGAGTTTTTACCAAAAAGTTCTATTTTGGTTTCATCTGACCATATGACATTCTCCCAATCCTCTTCTGGATCATCCAAATGCTCTCTAGCAAACTTCAGACGGGCCTGGACATACAGTATACTGGCTTAAGCAGGGGGACACGTCTGGCACTGCAGGATTTGAGTCCCTGGCAGCGTAGTGTTACTGATGGTAGCCTTTGTTACTTTGGTCCAAGCTCTCTGCAGGTCATTCACTAGGTCCCCCCGTGTGGTTCTGGGATTTTTGCTCACCGTTCTTGTGATCATTTTGACCCCACGGGGTGAGATCTTGCGTGGAGCCCCAGATCGAGGGAGATTATCAGTGGTCTTGTATGTCTTCCATTTTCTAATAATTGCTCCCACAGTTGATTTCTTCACACCAAGCTGCTTACCTATTGCAGATACAGTCTTCCCAGCCTGGTGCAGGTCTACAATTTTGTTTCTGGTGTCCTTTGACAGCTCTTTGGTCTTGGCCATAGTGGAGTTTGGAGTGTGACTGTTTGAGGTTGTGGACAGGTGTCTTTTATACTGATAACGAGTTCAAACAGGTGCCATTAATACAGGTAACGAGTGGAGGACAGAGGAGCCTCTTAAAGAAGTTGTTACAGGTCTGTGAGAGCCAGAAATCTTGCTTGTTTGTAGGTGACCAAATACTTATTTTACCGAGGAATTTACCAATTAATTCATTAAAAATCCTACAATGTGATTTCCTGGATTCTTTCCCCCCATTCTGTCTCTCATAGTTGAAGTGTACCTGTGATGAAAATTGCAGGCCTCTCTCATCTTTTTAAGTGGGAGAACTTGCACAATTGGTGGCTGACAATACTTTTTTGCCCCACTGTATACCGTAGAATATGTATAAATATATTGCACACAAGAAATATATCGCACTGTAACCAGCGTGTTGAAATGTATATTGCACTGTAATTAGGTTGCACAAAGAGGTATAATTGCTACAGAAATTTACTGTATGTGTGTATATTTTGTACTTTAGTTAGTTGAATGGTAAATTCCCAAATTAAATTAAATTCTCCAAAATTTAATGGTAAATTCCTAGTTATGTTTCATTGCCATTTACAAGATTTTTGTTACTTGAACAAATGATGCCTTAAATATCTAAAACTCTTCTGTTACTTTAAACTTGAGTTTTTTGGGCTTTTTTTTTTTAAGCTCGTGTTTAATAAAAATGTGTCGACATGGTATTTTCATTCAATATTTTTGAAAAATATTGTGATGTAAAATTCTGGGTATGTCACCCACCCCTATGTTTCCCAGTAAAGATTTTTTTCAGTATTGTTAGGAGTGTGAGGTTAACTCCTTTATGGTAATGTTACTGTTGCCTCCTCAGCACTTGTAGAGTTCACTGAGGCAGATGAAGCACTGGCTGATCAGGCAGTTTTGGGAGGAGTCTTCCTCTTCCTGACAGAGGGCGTTCTGGCAAGTGAAGGCTTCTGCCAGGAGGAGTTTTACACTCGGCGACTTCATGCCCTTATCACTGATTTCCTAGCTCTCATGCCCATGAAGGTATGCACAAGAGTGAAAGATTTATACCTGTTGTGTGTGTGTGTGTTAACGTCACTCTCATAAAGCATGTATAAATTGAGATGATGTGTGAAATGGCTGTGTTCAGGTGAAGCAGTTGCGTAACCGTGCTGATGAAGATGCTCGACTGATCCACATGGCAATGCAGATGGGCAGCGAGCCTCCATCTTCTCTGCGGAAAGACCTGGAGCACCTTATGATACTGGTATGATGAGTGGTGTTCGGCTTTCAAGATGTATATGTTATTTACCAGCTGGGAGGTCCATATCGTGAAGTACCGTGACCGAGGTCTTGAAAGTACTGAGCGAGCCCCTCTGGGCCGAGGTCAGTATTCAAGGCCGAGGTCACGGTATTTCACCATACGGACCGACCTTAAGCTGGTAAATTAATATATTTATTATTTTCTTTCCCAAATTCTAACAGAAAACGAGAGCGCCCAAAAGGGAAAACCGAGCCGAGCCGCCATTTTGAATCCTCATTCACGGCTGTAATGCAAATGGCTTCCTCCTCGGTATACAAGTGCACTTCCATGGCAGCAAAAAAACTACATTTTGCCGCCTATGTAGTGCCCTATTTATACAAATAGGAGTCATTCAGGATTCAGCCATGTTTTTGCTCGGTGTTAGCAGCGGTTAGAGGTTTTTAGTTTTCTCCTGAAATGTTTTCTTTTATTTCTTCTTCCTCAGGGTAGTAAAACTCGCTTTCGCTGTGAACACTGTCGTTATCGCTGTCCATGCTGTAAAATTAATGCTATTATGCTGAGAAATGCTGGCAAAAATGTATAAAATTTTTGATAAAAATCTTATAAATAAATCTTATAAAAAAGATAAATGTTGACAAAAATTGCTACTATGTTTGTTGTTGTGAATGAGCGAGTCGCCAGAGGTCCGTAACTGGGGTCTGTACCGTAGGATACGGACCCGCTTGCGAGCCAGTCAGAGCGCTGGATTTGATGGAAACCGGACCGCGGAAAAAAAACCCCTCTATTTATTTATTTATTTATTTATTTGTGTAGCTATTCCAAAATTTTGTGTTGCCTTTTTTTTTGTGTGTGTATAAATAAGTAATAAATAAGTAATAAATGTGCAAATGACAGAAAATAAAGACATGAGTCTTATGACAAGTTTACAACCATGTTTTATTGCAGTGAGCTTTTATATCATTGTGCTAATATGCAGATGTAATGGTACAACTACTACAGCAAGCTTTAAGACCCAGTTTTGGTCATTACACATTACTCATATCCAGCTAGGAAGGTCATCTGTTTGAGCCCTCATTTTTAAGCTAATTTTGTGATCAAGAGGTCTGAGTAATGTTAGAAAAGGTTTTGGTGTTCTTCTAAGTTTCATGAATAATGCTATTTATGCTTAAACGTTATAATGCGCTAAGGCGAAGTCCGACACTGTAATGGCTTATTTTATGCAAAATATTTAGTTTTAAGGTGTGCAAATAAACTTTTTGGATATTTCCGTTTCAAATACTGGATTCCGTGTTTTCCGTCCGTTTACCGCGATTGCAGAAAACTGTCATTATTATTATTATTATTATTATTATTATTATTCCATTTATTTATTAATTCATCCATCCCCTGCTGGACAATAAGCGACTGACTAACCCAGTGACCCTGGGAATGTTATAAGCAAAGCTTATAATTTTCTTAGAGAAGTTGGCCAACTTTTTGCATCGCATTTCTGTGTGATACGTTGGGGAAATTTGATTCGCAATTCTTCAAGTACTGTGTTGTGCTGCCTAAATTTAAAAAAAAAAAAAGTGTGTGTGTGTTTTGGTATTTGTCAGATTGGCGAGTTCTACAGTAAGGACTCCTTTGGGTTGGAGTTAGCTGTGGAGTTCTGGTGTCCATCAGAATCCTTGCAGCACACATCACTTACAGGATCATTTCTAGGCGTGGCCCTACAGAGGCCCCCTCACAAACAGGTGTGTCTATTTTTGTGTTTGGTTTTGTTTTAGTAAGTGTTTTAACCAGTCTGTAGACAGTAATGATGAGCGATGCAGTTTTGAGCTTATAAAATGCGTGTGTTGCACAGGTGGTCCTCTCCAAGTTTGTCCGTCAGATGGGGGACCTGCTGCCTGCCACTTTGTATATCCCCTACTTGCGTATGTTGAAAGGGCTTGCCAACGGGCCACAGTGTTCTCACTACTGCTTCAGCCTGCTCAAGTCCAATGGAGCGCCACACGGTAAACATCACTGCAGGTCCATAATGTGCATGAAGTCAGCGCCATTGGTGGTGTTTTAAAGTAATCCCAGTGGCATAACTGTTGTCGAGATTGTGCAACTTCGCCATCAGGTTTCGGCATACTGAGGTTTCAGTTGCTATACATGCACGTAGCTCATTTACTAAATGTTCACGTTAGCACAAGGCAGGTTGGTGATCTCATTCCCAGCTTGTCTTTAGTGAGTGTGTAGAGGCTTTTATCAGTTAAGAACAGCTGTTACAGGGAACAGGGAATCAACGATGGAGTGATGTGCTGTAACCCTGAGACCAAGCACAGTTATAATTACCTCCAGTAGCAGCCTGTGGTGTTTTATTTCTCTTCGCAATTTGCCACTACTAACCGTTATTTATTTATTAAGTACAACACACCATGCAGCTTGTCATGTTACGGAAAAACCACAAAGTCCTCTGTTCTTAAAAAAAACATGCTGGAAAAGTTTTATCTCTGATGGGTTCAAAGCTCTGACACCGGAGACTCTTTCCAAAAATGCTAAATAATCTCTTCAGATATCTTCACCATTCAAATACCATATATACTCATGTTTTTACATTTGTTTATTTGCCGCATCCATCACAGGCGTCCTTATTTATGCTGTTACTATAGAAACAATTTTAAAACAAGAGCATTTGTATGAACCTGTGATTTGCCTTGTAGCCAGAGCTGCTTCATTAACACGTACTGAACGATCAGGATCGTCAATTCAAGAGCACTGTGATTGATTTTTTGACTGATTGATTTGCTTTATTCCGAACAGTAAAGAAGATATAAAAACAAACTAAAAATAAAAAAGGCAGTCATCAAAACATCGTCATAAACAGAGTAGTGTAGCCACAAGGCAATAATATAATAGTGTTCGTAAAGGATTAGGAAGAAGTAAATAACTTATCAAATCCTAACCCTCTATACCACCGTTTAATCAAACATCACTTTCCACCATAATAAACTATATATACAAAAGAAAGCAAAATCGACAACAAAACAAAACATACCAACATGGTCTAATATCGCCCAAATCAAATCATATATATATATATATATATATATATATATATATATATATATATATATATATATACAAATACTTATGCATATATACACACATACAATACATATATACTGTACATACATATACACATACCCATGTGTGATTAGTAACCCTAGAACTACTGTACAGTTTTCTACAAATATAGATGAAAGTCTATTTGACCAAACTCTTGAAAATCTCCGGTTTTCCGAATGGAGAAATGTATTTTTCGGATTTTTCGCGTTCCTAGACGCGGTGTAATACTTCGCATCGTCCTTGCTTGGGCGCAGTCCTTAAATAGCCCAAACATAGTTCATTGATTAAAGACAGGTGTTCTTTGTTAACAGCGCGTGTGCTGGAGCTTGTTAGGCTGGCGTGCCCAAGGCACGCACACGAGCTAAGGCGCGCAGGACTGACACCGTTCTGCGCAAGCGCAACACAATCGCACTAGAAAGCGTGGTCAAGCTGCCAGTGTAGCTGCAGTCTTTTTAGTTGCGAATTATAAGTATTTCCTCGTGTGTTAATAATTCGCCATGTCGAAACAAGCAAAACTTTCCTCCTTCTTTCGACGTGAAGACAGGTAAGCAATTTATTATATTTTTTTCCATCAAAGTTGTATTTTGTGGCTTCGAAGCTAAGTTTTAGTGCCGTTTCTAGAACACATCATCAAGAAAACGTGGAAGAAGCAGCAATGTGGGTTGTTTTACAATCAGGGTACGCAAGCTAAAAATCACATTTAACACTTATTCTCTTCAATATCAAAAGGCTTGACTAAATAAACTTGGTTGTTTATTGTAGCCGTGTGATAGCTCTATTTACCATGCAAAAAAAAATTTGATGATAACGTTATTTTTGGTGAATGTCAGGCAATATATGTCATATTTAGCAAAATTACTTGTGTCATTTAGAAAAAGTGCTTTTTTTGACCACAGGTAGCTCCAAAAGGGATGCACTTAAATCATTCTTTATACCATAAAACACATATTTGGTTCCATATCATTGGAAACATCGTTAAGTTTTCATGTTGAATGCCAGTAAGTTTTCAGACTATTTTGATCAAATTAGTATGTAACTGTGTCAAAAAAAATGCCCTCTCCGAGACAGCTAATTTTTCAATATGAAATAACATATCTAAAATGATTATTTTCATTATTTCCTAAAATGTGGTCAAGATATTGGGACATAAATATTAGAGACAACTAACACAAAGCTTACAGCCTTATATTTAAAAGCACTATGGCAGTAGTGGATTCTGAATTGTCAAAAAAAAAAAAAGTCCTCTCCGAGAATCACTTCATTTGTTTCTCCCAGCCCTGCTTAAAGCGACACTTAATCTTGTTATAATACAAACTATTACACATGCCTATGTTCATATGTGTATTAATTTCCAAAAGTGCAGATTTGATGGGTTTTTTTTTAAACCAGTTTGAATCAATTTGAATTTTGGACCCCTGTGACACAAACTTTGTACCCTGATTGTAAAACAACCCATATTGGAAGAGCCGGTTTCTAAGCTGCCTAAAACTAACAATGGTAATTTATTTTTTGTTACATAATGCACTCAGGCTGCCAGTCAGTGTGTGACACACACACACGCACCTGAAAAATCCTAGCTACGCCCCTGATTTACATGAGAAATTTGGTATTCATTGGTGTGTTTAAATTTACAGACAATACGAACTAATGTAAACAATTGGCTTCAACTCGCATAAATATGAATTGGAAATGTTTAGTTCACTTTAGCTTCTGCAAACGCACAACTCTGCTAAAAGATTGATAAACGAGGCTCAGTGTCCCCAACACTGAAACCTGAAAGCTTTAGAAACTCTAACAGACCTTTACTTTTTAACAGCACTGTTTTGGGATTTTGCTGAGTTTACCTTCAACTGTCTGATATTTTTTTTCAAAGTAATGAACTGCGTAGCAGGAAAATCACCGCGTTTTCTAAATGCACTCCTGAAAATTACTCATTAACCAGGGGAATTAAATTTGATATTTTTGACATGTTAATCATTAATGTACATGAAAGAAAAAGGCTTAAAAGTTATAACTTGTTTTAGGGAAAATAAGCACTAAAATGCACTAGAATCTTAGTTTGACTTTCAAAAGTTCAGGATTTTTTTTTCTTTGCTCCACTTTCATCTTTATACAAAGCATCGTGTTACTGTTTTATCAATCAGTCAAAAAAGGATTGTGGTTAAAACTGTGCATATCTGGTTTTGTTCCGTTTTTGAATTGGAAGTACACAATTGTAGGAACTGAAGAGTGTAGAAATGTGGGATTTGACATCCGTTTGCATGGGAATGATTGATCATGGAATTTACTAGAGAGTATGAAATTTATAACTGCGCCCTGTCTTAACTAATTTTCATATAATTTGAGGAAATATCATTTCCAGAGCCTAATCTAGGGCGCGTAATACGCGATAATACGCGTTTTTTATCTGTCTGTCGCACATCCACTTTTTGGGCGCGAGAGTGATATCGCGTACCTATTAATTTTGTCACGCATTTATAAGTAGAGAGCGTGTAGTCGCGTTTTACTGAATCTTGTGCGTATCAATTTGTCAGCACCCGCTAGCAAGCACTGCGGTAAATATAGCGTTGTTTACACACCAATCGGAAAATATCGGAAAGGACCGAAGTATTCCGAATGGTTTATTTAGCGGGTAAAACAGTTTTGTGAACTATTACATCATTGGTCACTGAACCGGAAGACAGTGTATCTCAACCAATCGTGTGTGAAGTGTTTTAAAAATACCCAAAAGCACATGGCATATCGTTCTGTCTCATCCAAACATAACATTCAGAGCCTCCAGGATTTCGCGATTTGCAACATCAACGCAAATTCAACCAATCCCCGCGAATTCAGGGCGGCGTTGCAATTCTATCCAATCACTGCAACTTTCCCGCAAATTTGACCAATCGTTGGTGTCGTCTTGCAGTGACGTCGACAAACTACCTTCCGCCTTACTTCCGTGTATACGTTCAAGAGAAGCAGCATGTGCGCAGTGTTGCCAGATTGGGCGGTTTTAAGTGCATTTTGGCGGGTTTTGAACATATTTAGGCTGGAAAACGCCAGCAGTATCTGGCAACATTGCATGAATAGGCTTAAATTCTGTTACTGAAAGTGTGTTATGTTTACAGTGAAGCACTGTGTGCACTTTATTTTTTTTTACTTAAAAATTAATGGATGCCAACATTTTTGCCAAAATGGTATTTTATTTCCCATTGTTTAGGCAGCTTCAGCATCATACTGTGAGATTCTGTTCAAATTGTTTTTTTTCTTCCATGAAGCCTGAGCCATTTATTTTATTAGTTTATAATTATTGTTTAATTTAGTCTTCAGGAGAGACTGCCTGCACACAGTACTAGTATTAATAGTGTTTTTTCTTACATGAAAGCTGAGGCATTTATATTATATTTTAAGGTAACTTCATGTTGTGCTGTGAGGTTCTCTGCACTTTAACTTTTGAACCAACAGGTGCATTTGGATAAGTAAAGCCTATTTTTCTGCATTTTTGTAGTCCTGGTAATCTTTTATATTCTACATGATTGCTCGGGTTTTTTTTGAGTAATTTGTTTAATTTTTCTTGTTGAAAGTTCAATTTAGTATTATGTTAATGATATTCTAAAAGTAAAGATTAATAAACCTGTTCTGTTTATAGATGTACTCTTGAAAATATCTACCAATGTATTACTTATTTTTCTGTCCCCACTAACTGGAACAAATGAGGGATATTTTTACCCATGTTAATATTTTCTGTCCCCTGTTTCTACAACTAGTGAGGGATCTGTCCCCTATTTTCAAATTCCTAGATTAGGCTCTGATTTCAAATGTCACTTTAATGTCTGTTGATGTGATGCTTACTAGACTTGTGTCTAGGTGATGTATAGAAAATGAATCACTTTATTACTTGCTAGTCTGAATACAGGGTAAGAAGGAATGAGTGCTCTTGCCCCTTTATTTAGGCCTTTGTGTATACAGTGTGATATTGTTAAAAGTAAAGTGTGTGTGTGTGTGTGTGTGTGTTTTTCAGGAGAGAAATTGCAGGGTGGTGTATCTGGATGCCCAGTGTCGTGGGAGCACTTGTTCCATTCCCTCATGCTGTACAATGAGAACCTGAGACGGGACGTTCCCAGTGCAGACTTCACCCAGTATCGCCATCCACCCATCAGAGGCATCACGCAGAGAGAGCTGGAGGGGCTGACTGCTTTCCTCCAACTGCTCACCACTATCATCACCTGGGTAACACACACACGCACGCGTGCGCATGCTCTCACGTGATAGAATACTCGAAGACATTTCACTGACCTAATAATTAATGTGGTTAATTATTGCAGTGCTGCACCTAAATCTGTATAAATCTATAATAATTATAAATCTAACCATAACTCCAACAACCACAAGGAAATAATTTGGCATTTTTAATTTTTGTGGCTACTGCCTCATAGGGTAGGGCCAATGATTTTCCACGATCGCGGAAAACGGACGGAAATTACGGAATTTTTATAGTGAAACGGATTTTTGACTGCCAAACGGAATTTTTGGAAATAATGTTTTTTGTTTTTTTTTTAGTATATCTGTGCTTGTATTCGTTTTTTCAACATTGCTCTCGTGTCAAAGTGTAACTGCCGCAGAAGGCTTCTGCGCAACTGCCGCTAACGCCCAAGCAGACATGCCTTTCCGGTCAAGGCAGCTTTGTCGGTGATTGTGATTGGCTTGTGGCACACCTAGCCAGCCAATGAGCTGCTCGTTTACAGATTCGCTCCCCGCGTCACAACCAGAATGGCGACCGCGAAAAAAATGAATGCATCCTATCAGTAGAGTTACAGCTTCTGAGCGTGCGAAGCGATTTCCAGACGATTTCTACGGTGACAGTGACATTTTATTTTGTAAGTTTTGTGACCACAGCATTGATTTCGTCAGGGTTGACACGTGCAAGGACCACCTGCAATCCAAAAACACGCGCTTCATAAACATCTTCTAAATGACAGAAGATTCAGTCTCATGGAGACCAACACTAAACAACTTATGATGCTCTATCATAATGGCGATATCGAGCAGCGTTTCGAGGTACTCTGAGAGCACTCAATGATTGATCTGCAAGGAATATTCAGGACTGTCATTACAATCAAAGTCAAACTATTCTAGTCTGTTTGAGAGTGTGTTCTGTGTTTTGTTAGGAAACACTGTTTCATGAGTTTGTGGTGTACTAAAAAAGATGGAGATATATTTACCAGCTGGGAGGGCCGTATCGTGAAATACCGTGACCGAGGTCTTGAAAGTACTGAGCGAGGCCCTCTGGGCCGAGGTCAGTATTCAAGGCCGAGGTCACGGTATTTCACCATACGGACCGACCTTAAGCTGGTAAGTCATATGTTTATTATTTTCTTTACCAAATTCTAACAGAAAACGAGAGCGCCCGAAAGGGAAAACCGAGCCGAGCCGCCATTTTGAATCCTCTTTCACGGCTGTAATGCAAATGGCTTCCTCCTCGGTATACAAGTGCACTTCCATGGCAGGAAAAAAACTACATTTTGCCGCCTATGTAGTCCCCTATTTATACAAAATTGAGTCATTCAGGATTCAGCCATGTTTTTGCTCGGCGTTAGCAACAGTTAGAGGTTTTTAGCTTTCTCCTGAAATGTTTTCTTTTATTTTTTCTTCCTCAGGGTAGTAAAACTCACTTTCACTGTGAACACTGTCATTATCGCTATCCATGCTGTAAAGTTAATGCTATTATGCTGAGAAATGCTGGCAAAAATTTATAAGATTTTTGATAATCTTATTAATAAATCTTATTAAAAAAAAAAAGATAAATGTTGACAAAAAAATGCTACTATGTTTGTTGTTGTGAACGAGTGAGTCGCCAGAGGTCCGTAACCGGGGTCCGTGCCGTAGGATACGGACCCACTCGCCAGCCAATCAGAGCGCAGGATTTGGACCGCGAAAAAAAAAAAAGAGTAATATTTTTAAACAGTCATTTATGAGTATTGTCATTACAGGCTCAGTAAGTATTACTGAATATTAATTTATCAGTACTCTCAATATTTTGTTGAGATATTATGAGATTGATTTATCTGTTATCAGCATGTCAAGTAAAGTATTTTGAGTTCTCAATCTGTGATCCCACTTTAATTTTTTTTATTAATGCAATTTATCAGCCTACTGTCAGTGTAATTTTTTTATATATATATATTTTTTTAATGAATGACTTCATCATGCAAAGGACCATTTGTGTCTGGAGATGCAATACTTTGAAACCCAAGTAAAATTATGCCAGCCAGAATTACTAAATTGGAGCCAAACGTTCAATTTTGAACTGAAATTGTGAAACGGAATTGAAATGGGATTTTTCATTGTCCGAAACGGAAAAAGCCAGATTTTGAAATGGAAAATCATTGGCTCTAATAGAGGCGGAGCCACGATGTCATCATGATGTAGGAATGAGTCTAACAGTAGCACACTGCGCTTAAGCATTACAATCACCAGAACGGCGACTCATGATCTTGCGATACGATCAGTTGATCTCGCGTTATCAAAGGTACACAAGAACGAGTGGCGAAGCCACGATACCATCGTGTTGTAAGAATGAGCGTAACAATAGCGAAATTTCGTAACCAATCAGCACTTATCCTGATCAAGTTCGATTACCCGTTCTACTTCTTGATAAACTTCAGAACCAGAAACGAAATATGAGAAACCTTGTTAACTTTGCAGTATCGGAAGATAAAAAGATAAACGAAATTCACCTCGTGGTTCACCAAGGTGACTGATTTTCGATATCAAGTAAGTGGTGTTGATTTTAAGAAAGTTTACCTTTTGATTATCACAGCTTTTGTTTGGTCAAATGAAAGGTTTTGTAAGGGGTTTTTTTTTTTTTTTTTTGAGCTTTTTGGCAGATATTTATGCCAAGATTTCCAGCCATTCAATAAAAACTCGAAGGCAGCAAAGACAACGTTGGAATCTTGAGCGATCTGCTCGGTTTGCAATTACAAAAGTCGTATGTGGGAATAAATGAGCTCCTTTGTGAAAACTAAGAGTAAAAGTTAAAAGCATAATTGGTCAAACTTCTGCTATTCGCTTTAATTTTTTTTAAATTTTAGTTTTTATTTTAGTTTTTATACTATACTTGTGAAACAAAATGTGCTCATTAGCACTAAATAATGCTTCTAAGACAGTGTACAAGTGTTTTCTTACTGTTTTGAAAATATAGTTCACAGCGCTGTATTTTGAACAAAACACAGTAAACAAAATCGGTAACCAAAATACTCCAAGCCCTGATGCTGCTCACAGTTTGGTGATGCTTACAAGAGATGAGGCGAGTATCATTGGTGACGTATATACGCTATATTTACTGTATGGACATGGGATCAGAAAAACGTTTTATTTATAAGCAGTAGCCACATGGACGCATAGGGTACCTATTTTTAAACTTAATTTGCAGGTAGCTGGTTTAAAAAAACCTTCCTTGTAGGGACATTTTGATCCCCAACAAAATCTATAAACTTGCCCATGCACACAAACATATTTGCTAAAGTTATAATCCTCTGAAGTCAGTTCTGAATATATTTGTATATTTGAAGCGAATTTACACGTAAGAACCACGTGCATGTTTGTGATCAGATCGTTTTACTGGGCTTGTTCTTTGTGTGTGTCAGTGTGAAAATGCACGTCTAGCTCTGTGTGAGCACCCTCAGTGGACTCCTGTGGTGGTTATGCTGGGTTTACTCCAGTGCAGTGTGCAACCGGCATTAAAAGCCCAGCTCCTGCACGCCCTTGCTGCATTTGGCAAGTCTCCTGAGATCGCTGCCTCCCTCTGGCAGTCTCTGGAGTACACACAGGTAAGTGGGCCTACACACTGGCCACTTTTAATAATATACAAAGAACCTTGCTTGATGAATTTATCCAACATGGCCATGAACCTGGTATATGTGACCGATAACGCATCAAAATGTTATGTTTCTGTCAGATCTTGCAGACGGTAAAAGCCCCCGGACAAAGACAAGCTGCAGGCATAGAGGTGAGCTGACAATGGGATTTGTTTGTTACAGCGATTAGCCATAACTTGAAAACCGCTGACAGGTGAAGTAAATAACATTTACAATGGCGCCTGTCAAGAGGTGTGATTATATTACAGGGCTGTGAAAAATCCGCGGAATTCCGCGAATTTGGCCGCCAAAAATATAATTTTAGTAAATCATCTAATTTTGCAATAAAAATGGGGGGGGGAGGTTTCTTTTGCGACAATGACAGACCGGTTTACAGCATTTGCACCATGCTTACAAACCACGGCGCGAATCTTGTGCTCTTTAAACATACTTTCGATATCAACGGTTTTGAAAAGGAGAACTTCGCGGTATGTCCGTGTCACGGACGGACATCGTTCAGAGGGAGGACGGTGAGACCGACGATGTCAAAAACATTTGACAAGGAAAACGGCATCAAAAATCCATGGAATTGGCGATGGCTGGAGTTTGAAGTCGGTAGTGAACATCTCCATGAGCACATACGGAAGATGAAAGAACCGGGGAAAGCTTACTGCATCTTGTGCCATCAGGATGTGAAGTACAGTTCTGGTGGAAGAACGCGTTTGGTTGACCATGTTAAAGGAAAAAAAAACATGCGGAATTGGTGAAATTGAAGCTGTCGAACTATAGATTACCAGGTAGACCATCTTGTTCACATTTATATATTCAATTTATAATAATAATAAACAGTTCAAATTAAATGGCATGGTTGAGAAAATATTTGCTTTCAGGAGATGCTTCAAATCTATCAATATACACAAAATCTGTTCAGCCCCCGGCTCCTGGGGGGCTGCTCCCCCCAGACCCCCTGCTAAAATTGTTTCCTCGGATTTTGTCATTTCAATTTCACAGCCCTGATATTAGGCAGCAAGTGAACAATCTTTTTTCTCAAAGTTGATGTGTTTGAAGCAGGAAAAATGGGCAATCTGAGCAACTTTGACGAGGGTCAAATTGTGTGGTTAGTACACTACCGTTCAAAAGTTTGGGGTCACCCAGACAATTTAGTGTTTTCCATGAAAAGTCACACTTTTCTTTACCACCATAAGTTGTAAAATGAATAGAAAATGTAGTCAAGCCATTTTTCTGGCCATTTTGAGCATTTAATCGACCCCACAAATGTGATGCTCCAGAAACTCAATCTGCTCAAAGGAAGGTCAGTTTTATAGCTTCTCTAAAGAGCTCAACTGTTTTCAGCTGTGCTAACATGATTGTACAAGGGTTTTCTAATCATCCATTAGCCTTCTGAGGCAATGAGCAAACACATTGTACCATTAGAACACTGGAGTGAGAGTTGCTGGAAATGGGCCTCTATACACCTATGGAGATATTGCACCAAAAACCACACATTTGCAGCTAGAATAGTCATTTACCACATTAGCAATGGATAGAGTGGATTTCTGATTAGTTTAAAGTGATCTTCATTGAAAAGAACAGTGCTTTTCTTTCAGAAATAAGGACGTTTCAAAGTGACCCCAAACTTTTGAATGGTAGTGTACGTATTAAAAGTCCGTGCTACTATTTTTGGGGGAAGCCATGGCCTAATGGTTAGAGAAGCAACTTTGGGACCAAAACGTCGCTGGTTCAATTCCCTGGACCAGCAGGATTGGCTGAAGTGCCCTTGCTCAAGGCATCTAACCCCCAACTGCTCCGGCAAGAGTAGTGGCATACCTTGTGTCTGATTAGCCAAAGAAAAACTGATGATGGTTATTAGTTCGGGCAGTGCCTAGCCAAAACTAACCTATCAAAAGTGGCCTAACTGATGAAATGATCATTGCTGAAAAAGTTAATGCTGGCTGTAATAGACAGGTGCATTACAGCTTGCTGTGTAGATGCAGAGTGCCTTGTACACTGCCAAGAGCACCTTCAGTGTAGCCTGGCTAACGCGACTTCAAAGCTCTCCGAGCTATTGGTCTGGCCAAGATATTAAGCCCAACCGTTTCCCAGAGCCCGTGGTTGACCCGCCTCCCTGAAATGCCTCAGTTTGCTACTGGTCGAAGCCAGAAAAGGCTGTGACAAAGCTTAAACCAATCACATCACTCTTTCCTCTGACGTATGTGACGCGACGGGGCTAACTGGTAGATTAAACTCTTAACCGAAGCCGGTCGGGAGCAAGGCGAAAACGTCCTTCCTTTCAATAAATACCTCCAGGGCTGCTCTTTGCTCCGTTTTCAATGAGAACTTCCCGTTGAATGCTTTCAATACAGCATCTATGCGTAATAGATGCGGAAGCGTGAATGAAGCTCTTCCGGCATAGATTCTGTAAACAATCTATGGCTTCCGGTCGCAGTTCTACTACGTCAGTGCCTTGAACACGCCTCTACCCAGAGCCGTTGGAGATGCTCAAAGTTGATTGGTTCCCGATTTTTCGGGAGCTTGGAAGAGCTGTAGATAGCTTGCCTGGCCAGACTAAGCTCGCAACAGGCCCTCGTGTTGCGTCACGCTTAGGATGGGCGGGCCCAGGCTACCTTCAGTGGGCACATGAGCATCAGAACTGGACTGAAGGAATGAATCTTGTTTTACATCATGAGGAAGGCCGGGTGCATGTGTGTCGCTTAACCTGGGAAAGAGATGGCACCAGGATGCGAGCCGGAGGGGAGGCAGTGTGATGCACTGGGCAATGTTCTGCTGGGAACCCTTGGGTCCTGGCATTCATGTGGGATTCATACTACCTAAACATTGTTGCAGATCAAGTACCCCCCTCCTTCATGGCAACGGTATTCCCTAATGCAGGGCTTTTCAAAGTGTGGGGCGCACCTCCCCTAGGGGGCGCCAGAGTTCTTCAGGGGGGGCGCAACGTGAGGAAAAATAAACCAGAATAAGTTACTATTGCGGACATTTAGCGAACTTCAGCTAGCCTGTGCCAGAGACAAAATGGATTGATTTTTAGCACCAAAAGCTACAGTGAGTGAGGAGACAGAGTCTGGGCCAAGCAAAAAAAAGAAGGAAGTATGACCACAATTATTTAAAGTTTGGATTTTCATGGACTGGATCTGAAGATGCTCCACTGCCACAGTGTGTTGTCTGCCAAGAGGTGCTAGCTAACGATGCTATGAGATGTTTAAAATGTGTAAAACAAGATGTTTGGGAAAAAAAGCACAGATGTTTAAAATGTGTAAAAAAAAAAAAAGGTTTTAAAAAAGCACAGATTTTTAAAATGTGTAAAAGAAAAAAAATGTGTACAACAACCATTTTTTAAAAAAAATACGAATGGAACATTTAAGTATAGCAACAACAAAAATTGTAAGGGGGGGGCACTGTTGTTTATTTGCTCTCTGAGGGGGGGCTGACTCTCCCACACTTTTTGAAAACCCCTGCCCTAATGTATAGATGAAAGTCTTCCGGATTTACCCAGAAATCTAGATATTTGACAAAACTCTTGAAAATCTCCGGTTTTCCGAATGGAGAAATTAATTTTTCGGATTTTTCGCGTTCCGTTTCATAGAAATTCGGTTTTGCGATCGCATGGCTTGTTTACGTTCGGCAACAGGGCGCCGCCATTTTTGTAGTCTCGCAATGCTCGCTGGTGTGTACGAGACCTTATATGCTTATATACATACTTCATGTCATGTGACCGAGATTTTATCACGATATCGTGCTTTAGAAAACGCGGCCTTTCTTTTGTGTACCTTTTCTATTGAGCGAGATAATTGAAGAGCCTTCTCTATTGAAATGTGTTTACCGATTCAGCAATAATAATGTCCAAACAAGTTGACAGGTCAGCGGGTATCCGTAGCATAGAAGGAAAGGTAAAGAACAGGTTCAAATGGTCGTGGCTGGAGGAGAAAGATGCAAACGGTGACTTTTTATCGCACTATGTGAGGAAAGTGGACAGGCTAGGATATGCATTATGCACGTGGTAAGTAATTTTTTTTTCTTCTTCTTAATTTGTTGTACTTGAGATCCATGTTGAGATTTAGAAAATTGTGAATGAATTCTTATTGACTTGACGTGACTGATGATAACCGCAAATAAAAGTAGTTATCAGT
Organism: Neoarius graeffei; assembly: GCF_027579695.1. Lineage (NCBI taxonomy): Eukaryota > Metazoa > Chordata > Actinopteri > Siluriformes > Ariidae > Neoarius > Neoarius graeffei. The sequence goes on from NC_083574.1 coordinate 42,208,178, forward strand.
GAGCGTGTATGATGATGTAAACCGTATCGGCGTATTCAGGGCTCTACGTTAACTTTTGAAACCGTTTGTCCTGTCGGGCAAGTTGAAAGGAAATTTACTTGTCCGAATGTGAAGTTGACTTGTCCGAAGAAATATTTGAGAAAAAAAAAACCCCACAAACTATTTGTAACCCAACAATCTTTACTGCATTTGTTTCCGAATTCACAACATAATGCATAATATCTATGAATCAAAGTAATCAATACTTGATATACTGAGGCAAAAGTTCAAAATATAGTAAAACAAACTGATTTGATACCATAATTCACCAATTATTATGCTGAAGTTCAGAAGCAATATATTCTAATAGAGTAGAAATTATGAACATAAAATTTTAAGAACAAAATAACTGTACTATGAGATCCAGAAACACTAACCATTATATATACACAGATCAGTACTCTGCAGTTCAGTAACAAATAATCACAAAAAGTAACATTATCATAAAATTTATGACTTGAGATCACTAGTTTGGACAAGAGAAACAAATAACAATGCTACAAATAAAAACAACTGATAACAAAATTGACTGATTAATACTGTAAATCACTGATTATTATACACTGAAATCTAGTTATCAAATGACAAGATAATATATCTCATTATGAAAACCTCCACACCTCTATTGACTCACAGATGAATGGATACAAATAAAGTTTCTATTCATCTTCATCTATCAACCCTTGAGTTCTGCTCCATCAATTGGACTCCATCAATCATTAATTTATTTATGAGAAACTGAAAACCAGAAAATTAAAATTATATATATTTTCATTTTTAAATTATTAATTTTGAATATATATCCTCCACTGATTAATTGTTGTTGTCTAATTATTCAGTGTAGCTCCTGTATGGTATTTAATGGTCAAAAAAATATAATTTCTAATAATCCATAATTTATATCTAAGTTATAGAGCCCTATGTTTCAAATTCCTAAACTCCCATTACTAATTAGTTAATTAATACAGCCGGTAACCTAATTAGCAGCCATTTAACAGCTTGGTATTTCATAGATAACTTTCCCCACTCCTACCGCACTCCCTGTCAATCCACACGCACGCAGGCGCGCATTCCCTGCCAGCACACGCTCGGCTATATAATGAACACCATCAACAACAATTCAAAGATTTGGAAATTACCACATACTCAACGTAAATTATACAGTTGAATAATGATCCTGCCAACAGAAATGTCAACAAATCCACATGTATGACACGATTAAAACCAATCATAAACGACCGTTTACTTTTCAGCTCAAATACACGAAGCAGTATTGGCCGGTTTCGCAAGTGGAATATTGCGCATGCGCACATCGCTCTTTCCGAATAGAAACATCTGGCGATTCATCAAAACAATATGTCGAGTGAGATGCTTCGGAAATCATGTGAATAAACTGATAAATTTGATATGTAACCCGAATATCAGCGTATTTTGGCACTTGTCCGATCGGACAAGTAACTGAGACGATGAACTTGTCCGACATTAAGTATCACTTGTCCCGGACAAGCGGACAACCGTTAATGTCGAGCCCTGGTATTGAAGCGTTAATGTTAGTAAAAATAAAAAAATGAACCACACACTCAATATAAATTATATTATGTACATGAAAGAAAAAGGCTTAACAGTTATAACTTAGTGAAAATAAGTACTAAAATGCACCAGAATGCAGGGTTTTGCGTGTTATTAAAATATTTTCGGGGGAAGTTGCCCCCCCCCAAATCTTAGTTTGACTTTCAAATGTTCAGGATTTTTTTTCTTTGCTCCACTTTCATCTCTACCTAATGGCAGTGGCCTTTTTCAGCAGGATAATGCACCCTGCCATGCTGCAAAAATTGTTCAGGAATGGCTTGAGGAGCATGACCGAGTTCACGGTGTTGACTCGGCCTCCAAATTCTCCAGATCGCAATCAAATCCAGCATTTGTGGGATCTGCTGGACAAGCAAATCCACTCCATGGAGGACCCACCTTGCAATTTAAAGGACTTAAAGAATCTGCTACTAACATCTTGGTGCGAGATACCACAACACACCTTCTTGTGGAGTCCATGCCTTAACAAGTCAGAGCCGTTTTGGCAGTTAGGCAGATTGTTTTAATGTTATGGCTGATGGGTGTATATCTAAGAAGGCCATTTTCTTGGCTCACACAACCACAGCTGATTAGTGGCGTGAAAAGTTACAACTCCTACAGCACTAAAGATGTCACAGGGCATCATGATGATGGTTCTATATAATGATGATAGTATCCTGAACGTGGACAAAACCAAAGAGATCATTGTTGACTTTAGAAAGAACCAGCCCAGGCGCACTCCACTTCTCATCAACAACACGGCTGGAGGTGGTCAATAGCAGCAAGTTCCTCGGGGTGCGCACCGTGTCACTGGTCAAGAAGGCACAGCAACGTCTGCACTTCCTGCGTAGGATGAGGAGAGCCCACCTGCCCCCGCCCATCCTCACTACATTCTACAGAAGCACCATAGAGAGCGTTCTAACCAGCTGGATCTCTGTGTGGTGTGGAGGCCGCAGTGCCTCTGACTGGAAGAATGCGAGGGGAGTGGTGAGGACAGTGGAGAAAATCATTGGGACTTCTCTTCCCTCCATTCAGGACATCGCACCAAGGCGCTGCATGTCCCGAGCCAGAAACATCATCAGTGACCCCTCACACCCTCACGATGGACTGTTCTCCCCTCTGGCCTCTGGAAAGAGGTTCCGCAGCATTCGGTGCAGGACCATCAGGTTCTGTAACAGCTTTTTCTCCCAGGTCACCAGACTCCTGAACTCCAAATCCAAACTCTAAACTTCTATTTATAATTGAACAATTCCTAATTCCACAGGTCACTTTATACTATTGCACTTAAATTATGCAGCAGCAAAAATATTAAATGCACTTCCATATTTAATTCCGTGCTGAGCCAAATTGCACCGAAATTTCATTCTGTGTACACTTGTTGCATACTGAATGACAATAAAGGTTGTTTAAGTCTAAAACCAAGAGTAGCGATGATGATGATGATACAATGGTGCAGATTGTACAACCCCGATTCCAAAAAAGTTGGGACAAAGTACAAATTGTAAATAAAAACGGAATGCAATAATTTACAAATCTCAAAAACTGATATTGTATTCACAATAGAACATAGACAACATATCAAATGTCGAAAGTGAGACATTTTGAAATTTCATGCCAAATATTGGCTCATTTGAAATTTCATGACAGCAACACATCTCAAAAAAGTTGGGACAGGGGCAATAAGAGGCTGGAAAAGTTAAAGGTACAAAAAAGGAACAGCTGGAGGACCAAATTGCAACTCATTAGGTCTATTGGCAATAGGTCATTAACATGACTGGGTATAAAAAGAGCATCTTGGAGTGGCAGCGGCTCTCAGAAGTAAAGATGGGAAGAGGATCACCAATCCCCCTAATTCTGCACCGACAAGTAGTGGAGCAATATCAGAAAGGAGTTCGACAGTGTAAAATTGCAAAGAGTTTGAACATATCATCATCTACAGTGCATAATATCATCAAAAGATTCAGAGAATCTGGAAGAATCTCTGTGCGTAAGGGTCAAGGCCGGAAAACCATACTGGGTGCCCGTGATCTTCGGGCCCTTAGATGGCACTGCATCACATACAGGCATGCTTCTGTATTGGAAATCACAAAATGGGCTCAGGAATATTTCCAGAGAACATTATCTGTGAACACAATTCACCGTGCCATCTGCCGTTGCCAGCTAAAACTCTATAGTTCAAAGAAGAAGCCGTATCTAAACATGATCCAGAAGCGCAGACGTCTTCTCTGGGCCAAGGCTCATTTAAAATGGACTGTGGCAAAGTGGAAAACTGTTCTGTGGTCAGACGAATCAAAATGTGAAGTTCTTTATGGAAATCAGGGACGCCGTGTCATTCGGACTAAAGAGGAGAAGGACGACCCAAGTTGTTATCAGCGCTCAGTTCAGAAGCCTGCATCTCTGATGGTATGGGGTTGCATTAGTGCGTGTGGCATGGGCAGCTTGCACATCTGGAAAGACACCACCAATGCTGAAAGGTATATCTAGGTTCTAGAGCAACATATGTTCCCATCCAGACGACGTCTCTTTCAGGGAAGACCTTGCATTTTCCAACATGACAATGCCAAACCACATACTGCATCAATTACAGCATCATGGCTGCGTAGAAGAAGGGTCCGGGTACTGAACTGGCCAGCCTGCAGTCCAGATCTTTCACCCATAGAAAACATTTGGCGCATCATAAAACGGAAGATACGACAAAAAAGACCTAAGACAGTTGAGCAACTAGAATCCTACATTAGACAAGAATGGGTTAACATTCCTATCCCTAAACTTGAGCAACTTGTCTCCTCAGTCCCCAGACGTTTACAGACTGTTGTAAAGAGAAAAGGGGATGTCTCACAGTGGTAAACATGGCCTTGTCCCAACTTTTTTGAGATGTGTTGTTGTCATGAAATTTAAAATCCCCTAATTTTTCTCTTTAAATGATACATTTTCTCAGTTTAAACATTTGATATGCCATCTATGTTCTATTCTGAATAAAATATGGAATTTTGAAACTTCCACATTATTGCATTCCGTTTTTATTTACAATTTATACTTTGCACTTTTTGGAATCAGGGTTGTATTTGATGAGCTCATTGGTGATGAACTTCATGTTTGCCATGTGGGTTGTTTTTTTTGTGACTACTTTCTTTGTGTACATAATAACCTGGGAAATTACTTCAGCTGATTGTACGGTAAATATCAAGTTAATGTAATGTATACATTTACAAACCTGCCCTGAATACTATAGAGGAAAAACGTGTGAATGAAACCACTTGTCGTCCTGTGCAGGTGGAGCTGAATGAGATCGAGTCGAGTTGTGAGGAGTACCCTCTGACCCGGGCCTTCTGTCACTTGATCAGCACTCTGGTGGAGAGCGCACTTCCTGTTAACCTTGGGGCGGGGCTGCGTGTACCAGGATTCCAGCCCTACCTCACCTTCCTGAGAGAGTCTGTTTTCCTTCCCTTTCCAACACGAGCTTACCGCCACCCAGCTGAGAAGGTACCATCCACTGGGCATGACCACTACACCACAGCACCTTGTTTTACTTGACCTCTCCTAAGTTCGTGTTTCCCTGTGTCTCCAGTGGGAGGTGGCAGAGGCAGTGTTGGAGGTGTTTCACAAGCTGCTAAAGGATTACGAGCCCCAGCCGGCTGACTTCCTGCAGGAGACTGTGGAGCTGCAGGGCGAGCAGGTTCCAGCCCATAAACCCCCGGGACACGACCTCATGTTCCACTTGCTGAATGACTCTCGCACCCTATCCCTCTGCCTCAGCCTCCTAGAAGAGGGAGTTCGTCAGCTTGACACGTACACTCCCTTTCCTGGTCAGTTTATCGCTGATAAGTGAATTTCCTCTAATCAGTAATTCGTAAATTGTTAATTGCTATTTTGGTTGCTGCTGAGCTAAATGTGTGAATGTTGGTGATGGTGTAGGTAAGAAGCAGTTGGAGTCGGCGGTGCTGCACTGTTTGAGTCTGCTGGATCTGGCCCTGCAGAAGGAGGTGCTGTTCATGGATCTGCTTCGAGAGAGCCAGGTCTCAATGCTGGTTTCTCCACTCGAGCAGTTACTGCAAGGCGTCAATGCCCAAAGCAGACGTGCTGACCACATCATTAACATCGCCAGGTGTGTGTTGCTTCCTATCACACTCGTATATACACACACACGTTGAATAACACTTTTTGATATTTCAGTCAGTAAGTTTACATGCATATTAATATTCCACTTGATTTTTTTCGTGGTCCGGTTTCCATCAAATCGTGCACTCTGATTGGCTGGTGAGTGCGTCTGTATCCTACGTTACGGACCCCGGTTACGGACCTCTGGCAACTCACTCGTTCACAACAACAACAAAAAACATAGTAGCAATTTTTTGTCAACATTTATTTTCGCATTTCTCGGGAGAATAGCATTAATTTTATATCATGGATAGCGATAACGACAGTGTTCACAGCGAAAGCGAGTTTTACTACCCTGAGGAAGAAGAAATAAAAGAAAACATTTCAGGAGAAAGCTAAAAACCTGTAGCTGTCGCTAACGCCGAGCAAAAACATGGCTGAATCCTGAATGACTCCTATTTGTATAAATAGGGGACTACATAGGCAGCAAAATGTAGTTGTTCTCCTGACATGGAAGTGCACTTGTATACCGAGGAGGAAGCCATTTGCATTACAGCCGTGAATGAGGATTGAAAATGACGGCTTGCCTCAGCTCGGTTTTCCCTTTCGGGTGCTCTCGTTTTCTGTTAGAATTTGGTAAAGAAAAAAATAAATATATTAATTACCAGCTTAAGGTCGGTCCGTATGGTGAAATACCGTGACCTCGGCCTTGAATACTGACCTCGGCCCAGAGGGCCTCGCTCAGTACTTTCAAGACCTCGGTCATGGTATTTTACGATACGGACCTCCCAGCTGGTAAATAACACATAAACTAAGTTATTCCGTGAAATCGAGTCGTACACGAGCTGATAGTTGACGAGGCGCGTAGCATTGAGTTGGCTATAAGCCATGTGCGACGAGATTTGGAATAACTGTTTCATTCTATCCACATTCACTGGATTTTGAGAAACAGAGCAATTTTACTTTTTTTTTTTCAAATTCGATAAATAAAAATTTTATACAAAATGTCCAACAAAATAATTTCTGCTTAGAATGTAAACAAACCGATGAAGTGACCATAGCAATTTTTGAAAAATGCTATAATAATAATACTGGGAAAATGAAAAAAGGGGATGTTTTTACCATCAAATTCTTTCATTCCATATTTGTTGCTTTTAAAAAAAATTTTGGGGGGGGGGTTTGTTTTCAAGTGCAGTTTTTATTTCATTTTCAGGTGGTTTTCAACAACACATTTTAAATTTTCATGTTCGTGATTAATCACAATTGAATTGAAATAAGACTATTTTTATTCAACAAAGATGTGGCACAAACTGCAAAAGCAATCTTGAAAATTGCAACAAAGGGGCAATACAGTACAGAGCTGCTCAGAGCTCAAACCAATAAAGTGCAAGCTCAACACTGAGAGAGACATTTAGCCTAAATAAGAAAAGTGCTCTTTCATTAAATTATTTAAAAAAAATAGATCTCCAAGCTATTAACCTGACTACTGAGAACCACTGGAACATTCACAATAGGGAGAGAAGAGAGATCTGCAAAACATAATTTTTCTCTTTGCACACTTTTGAACTGAATGTTTTCTGGCTCTGCCTCTCAGATGTGTATAATTCCGGCTGCTGCCTTTCGTGATAGTTTTTTTTTTGCACACTTTACAAACTGGCATTTGCTGTTCCACGTCCTCCTCGCGATATCCAAAAAATGCCGGATGACTGACCCCTTACTAGTTCTTTTAGGAACCAGTTCGTCCGCTTCCATTTTTAATTTGTCGCTGAAATTGACAGAGCTTACACGGTAGCCTACGGAACACCAGCGATTGCACGAACTGAGTCAGCGCTGTAAACCGGAAGTAGGAAATCTTCCTGCCGGCAGTGTTGCCAGATACTGCTGACGTTTTCCAGCCCAAAATATGTTCAAAGCCCGCCAAAATGCACTTAAAACCGCCCAATCTGGCAACACAACCGAAACTAGAAAATCTTCCCGGAAGTTCCTTTCAGCACCGAGATGTTGCCCAGGATTGGTTGGCGAGTGCGTGACGTTTATTTTTTTCTTTACCCTTAGGCAGCCCCTCACGTTACTGCCTGAGGGACAGGGAGAAAACCACCGGGAAAAGTTTTAAACAAACACGAAACGAGCGCAAGTCGGAAGATGACCATAAAATACTCGATAGTTACGATATAATAATTTTATGTATCGCGCACAGAATTTTCGGCGATATATTGAGTATATTCGATATATCGCACAGCCCTAGGTGAAACCATTCCAATCCATGCACAAGCAGGTGCGTGTGCCCGAGACTGGCACTACAACGCCGCCGTAGTTCGGGTCCTTTGACCCAGGAATGCGCAAGTCCTGCAGTAAACAACCACAGGGAAGCAACGGGAAAATGCAGCTCTCGCCTCCACAATCACAGATACGTCAAATAAAAGACCTGAACTTAACTAACGTGTGTGTGCTGTTATATGATTACTGTAACTGTGTCTGGTCAGAAAAGACGATAGATAAGCGTAACCGTTCTGCAATAACGCTACAAACACCCGCAAAGTTATTTAGCTGCTGGCTAGCTGCAGCTTGTAGCTTCCAGCGTTACTACGTGTCAGTATAGTGTAACGTGGTGCTGGGTAGTGTAACGCAGGGATGGACCTCAATCTGCAGAGCTCTGGGTCACAATCTGTCTGCAGCCAGCTGGATGGTTTTCTATTGCAATCGCGTGGCCACTTCAGGTCGCCCTGTACGCATTCGTTTAATGGTCTTCTGCGTGTTCAATAGTTAAGGAATTATAATAAAGCAAATACTTGACAATTTATTTGGTGTATACTGATGAAGTAACTTTTTTTTTTTAAATTTTTTTTTTTTTTCTTGGTCAAGGGAAGGGCGGCAGGCCAGAATTATAACGTGGCGGTGCGCCACTTTAAAAGCGCCCGTGGAGAACACTGTATCTGACTTGATGCGCTCCGCCATTTTGTTTTTCTCTGCTCATGGAATATGAGCTGATATCCTAGTAGTAGAGTAGCCAATCAGAGCACGCGATTGTTCATATCCAGTGAATGTGGATAGAATAATTCTGAATATGATACTATTTGGAAATTGACACGGGTCATGTAAATGGCATTTCCGTTTGGATATTCTGAATTTGGGCCGTATTCCAAATTTAGCATTTTTTTAGTAAGACGTAGGATATTGCTGATGTTCTTCAGGCTTTAGAAGCATTCTTTGGACATGTATACAGTGCATTCAGAATATGCGTCTCAGTTAGGGTTTTTACGGCAGTTTGCGACACACAGCCTAACTAGACAATTGGAGTATACACGGCTGCATACCATGGCCTTATGGTTAGAGAAGCAGCTTTGGGACCAAAAGGTTGTCTGTTTGATTCCCTGGACTAGCAGGAATGGCTGAAGTGCCCTCGAGCGAGGCACGTAACCCCCCAGCTGCTCCACAAGCTGACTATGTTGTATGTCACTCTGCATAAGAGCGTCTGCTAAATGCCTGTAATGTAATGCATGTAAATGCGAATATTAGTGGAACATTAATTTTCCTTACCCATATAAATAGCTTAGGAGGAATAGTCTTTTTCCAGATTCGGTCAACAACTGGAATATTTTCTGCATATAAACATGAGTGTTGAAAAAATATATATACTGTACAGTATTTTTATATCAATATTTTGTTCGCAACAGTTGGAAATGTACTAAAGAAATCATTGCATGATCCGTACAAATAAGGTGATCGGTGCAACGCATTCAGCATTTTGGGTGGATGATGAACAGTAATAAAAATGGTGGCAATATTCAGAAAGCATTAAGGTCTGGTGATAACATGCAGTGCTACATATTAGAATAGATGATGATGTACAATTTAAAAGTAGACGGCCTTTCAATTTCATGAAATTTGGTCATTGTGATATGTTTATTTCTGTAATATTAAAAAAAAGAAAAGCCATTCCCAAAAGGCTGGGAAGTTATTTAATTTGAGGCGATTCCTGAGCAAATAATGTGCATGAAATCGCTCGCTTCGCACAGTCAGGCAGACAGAGGAAGTCCGTGTGCGCATGCGCAGGTTTACCACCACCTTCTTTTCTTTCTTCTGTTGGGTTTCCCGGCATGCGGCATCCAGTGTTGCATTACTGCCATCTACAGGTTTACCTTTGACCGTGCACTGACCGTTACGTCATTCTGTTGCTAAACGAACAGCTGATCACACCGAGGTTCTCGCTGACTGCCGATATTTATTAGTTTGATCCTGCGTTTCCTTTCCTTCAGATATAACATAACGTCTTTTCTTCTCGCTTTCCGTTACTGTAGTCGGTCTTTCACGTTTCATTCGCACACTCGCGTCCTCCATTTTTCTCTCCTGTTTCAAATTTGTATCCCACAATGCCTTACGCGAACGGGGAAAGCCCACCACGTGATGCATGATGTAGTATCTTGTATTGCGGCATGGTGAAGCAGGAAAAAATAGTGGAGAATTTAGGGCCATGTGGCCTTAAATTCATTAATTGTTCTGTTTTAAAAACAAAAAAAAACACCCTAATAAAATTGGAAGTCTGTGATTTGAATTCAGTAGCTTTCGGTCCACTAAACAAAAATAATCGGGTGTCGGGGAAAATTCTTTTTATGAATGAATGAATGAATGAACCCTTTATTATCACTGTACCAGTGAAATTGACCATCAACCTGTCCTTACAGAGGGGGAACAGGACAGGAAGACAAGGATAAAAGAAAAGGAAGCACAGTAGTAACATGAGGAGAAAAAAAGCAACCCCCACATTATGCTCCTTGAGGAGTACAGTGTGGGAACGTTAAAAAAACCCCTCAGCACATAAGCACAAAAATAACACAAGTACACTTTACAACATGAAAAACTCGGGACTTGAAGGGGGGGGCGATCAGGGGTGGGGGTAAAAAAAAAAGGCGTGGGGAAGGGGTTTTGGGGAGGAGGTAGAGGTAACCCAGCGCAGCAAGCAGCCGTCCGCTCCTGCAGCCATAATGGCGCTGGTCACGCACCCGCCTGTCACACTGGGGGTGAAGCAGCGACCGCGGGAAGAGGGGGGGAGGAAATATGAGAGAGAGTCTAACAACAGTGTTCTCCAGGGGAATTGTTGCCCAGCAACGGCCTTGACCAAGGCCAGTGCTGGCGGAGAGCCGAAATAGATAAGATTGGAATTTGTTTGGTCTTGACGAGCAGACGCATTCCTTTGCACGCCTACTCCGTATGTTTGTATGTCCACTTTGTCCATTTTGGTCTCCAAAACGATCCAATTTCCATTGCAAAGCCGAAAGCTTCTCCATGATGTTATCCACGTTGCGGTTCAAGTTCTAAATAGCCGCAGTCTGAGTGCCGACAGCTCTGCCCACCGCTTCAATCATGTCGGGCAGCTTTATGGGGCTTTGAACAGCTGTCACCGTTTTCTGATTTCCTCGATAAACCAGGGCAATGCCTAATCCAATCAGCAAAAGTCCTGTAATCATGGTTCCGAATAGGTAGATGTCTTCAATGTCCTCCACAGAAAGAACCGCCAGGCACACGACCCGCCACCGCTCCCACTCATCCATCGTATAACCGGCTGCGAATGTTCCAGCAGGACAGGCTGGTTCCCCCGAACCCAGGCTTCTCGTCGAGAAGATTGTGTCAATCGCGTGAAGAGACCAGTTTATCAATTCCATGGTTTTTAGTTCGGAGAGCAATGCAGAGAGAGTCTCTCAAAAATGTAGACACGACAGACGAGACAGCAGAAGCAGGAAAGATAAGGGGAGGGAGAGAATGCGACCGCCTTCCGCAAGAGCACTGAGAAGACCTACACTTGAAAAATCTGAAAGGCAGTCTAGCTTTAAGTAGTAGTGTAGTCTTGAAATTCAAAATTCCAATTAGTATATATACTTCTGTAAAAGGTGTGTGTGTGTTATATAGCTTGTATACTCTGAATCTAATGGTCACTTCAAACCTACAGGTATCTGTACCACAGTAGTTCCAACCCCGATGCTGCGTTTCTGTGTGCGAAGATCCTGAGACATATTGCACGTTACCCCAACATCCAGTCAAGACTCGTTGGAGATTTCACCCATGACCAGGTGAGAGACCTGCTTCTCTGCTCACCGCTCTGTATTAGATTATAATTCTGTTCAACAGCAGCGTCTGGTGGTCTTATAGAGTGCCTATTCACTCACTATTATCAGTGTAGTGTTGCGAATCTACTCTAAAAGCTGATTTGCTGTGTTGTGAGCAGACAGTTAGCGAGAAGCTGATGGCTGGATTTGTGGAGTGCCTGGACAATGATGAGGCTCAGGAGGGTGTGGAAAAGGCAGATGGTGGGTCTGACTTAAACATGGCTCTTCCTAGTGATTTTGTGTAGGCAATTAACTGTTAATCACGTCTCTTTACTGCGTTTAAGTCGGAGATAATCCCGTACTGCTTTATCTGTGTAAATCAGACTCCGACCCTGAGAGGCATGTGGCCAGAATCCGCCACGAGACACAGATCCACATCCTGAACCTACTGATCACGTCTCTGGAGCTAAACGGACCTAACTTGGGCCTGTACTTGTTAGGCTACGAGGTCAAGAAACCTGTCTCGTCAACTAATTTACAGGACCCAGGTCAGTTTATTCACTCTGCAAGTTCATCGTTTATGTCAGAAATGTCTTGGATATGTTAAAATTTACGACTGAGAAATTTTTCTTTTTCTTTTTTTTCCTGGTATACTTCAGGGGTTCTTGGTTGTCCGCGTAGTTGCCTGCATGCAATACTCAGTTTGTTGCAGCGAGGCAGTGAGAGACGTTCTGGACCCGTCCTTACCCAGCAAGCCCCACATTTGGCTGAACTCTGCTATCAGGTGTCAACTTTTATAATAATGGCTTGCATTTATTTACAGTGAGCATTTTTATATCTAATGTGCTACAAGAAAGTACAACATAGCAGTAATGATGATGACAAAAGAGTGCAAAATGCTTTTTGTAAGAAAAACACAAGTTTAAAACTAAAGGGGTGTTCACATGGCAACTTTTACTCCAGTGTAGCACCAGGGCTGCCCCGGTAGAGCGTTCACACGGTACAAAGTTATACCGGTGTAGCCCCTGAAAGCTGCTTAAACCGGTGCAAATCTAACCCTGCTCGGGAGGTGGTTTAAGAAATTTACTCCGGAGTAAATGCTAGTTTGCGGGGCAGCACCGATATAAAATGGGACATCTGAATGCTACAGGGGTAGACTCACTACGCGTGAAGAGAGTTGATTACATATGGGCATTGTGTAAGGCCCACTTTACACGGGGACGGTATAAAACAAAAACGCAAAAGTCCGTTTTCGTTCTCACTTTTTTCCGCGTCTACACGACCGTTTTCAAGGAGGAAATCTGCATCTATACGGTGACGCATAAATGTCTCCGCTATGTCTGCACGCATGCGCAACGTCTTCTGTCTTGTCTGATCTGCACATCTGCGCTGCTGTTCTGTCAAGTTATCCTACCAAGCCTACTACGCATGCGCGAAATCCAGGAGGGTAGGAAAATTCAACAGTAGTTTTGTCCCACCGATCAGCTGGGCTGAGAGAAAATCGGTGAGAATTTCACGCATTTGCCGATTTTTATGTTTTGTGCGTATTGGTCGAGTCTTTGGCCGAGTCAAATAATTTGTAATGACTTGTTTTGAATAATAAAACGGTCTGTATGAGAACTTGCTAGGATAACTTTACAGAACACCGGTCCGGCTGAGGTACTGTAGTGCTCGAGGGAGGAGCAGGAGCAAACCGAAACTCTCTTAATCTGCCTTTATTAAGTAACACTCACTCTTGTTTCGGTGAAGAAGAGAAAAGGCAGTGTCCATCTCAGCAAAATAAACCCGTTCGGATGCTAGTTTTGTTTTCAGTCTCGGGTTTATGGTTTCACGAGCGGCTTGAATAGGCGGCGTGCGCGTGCACGTGTGTGTGTGTAACTTGGCGACACCAAACTGAGGAGCTCCAGCCGGGCGGGTGAGCAGGAAAACACATCTACTGCATTAAAACACAGAGCAGCTTGAAGGTCCGTTAGATCGATGTAATCAGACATGCTCTTACTTTTTTACTTACTTTCTTACTTCCCGGGCTGGCATGTGCAGTATATGACATATGACGTAAACGCGTACCCGACGTGAGCAGATCCGAGCAGAGTTTCGCGTATTGGGTAGTTTAGACGGATATGCAACGGGGGCCGTTTTTAACTTATCCACTCTGGAAGGCGTTTTCAATTTTATCCATTTTTCAGCCTCAGAAACGCCGTCCTCATGTAAACGAAAGGCACTTCTGATAAAATATTTAGTCGTTTTTACCCGACAGCGTCCTCATGTAAACGGGCCCTAATTTGAATCCTGGTATTTTGCGCTTCCAAAATGGCGAATATCAACAACAACAGAACTGCGTGTCTTCCAGTGTTGCCAGATTGGGCAGTTTTAAGTGCATTTTGGCGGATTTGAACATATTTTGAGATGGAAAACATCAGCAATATCTGGCAACACTGGTGTCTTCATCCATGTTGTTTTCCCGGCACTTGGTGATGCCATGACAACCGGGAAAAGGAAGTACATTTTCACGCATGCGCATATTTAATTTCCGCATTATTACTATCGCAAATGATAGTAATAATGATAGGAAATGATAGTAATAAAAGGAAATGATATCAAAACTTTATTACTATCAAAGGAAATGATAGTAATAAAGTTTTTGCTACTATTGCACGGTCGCAGAAACTGCCGTGTGACCGCAAGTGGGGCTGCACCGGTGCTAACACGCTTCTCTCTAGTAAGCAGGGTTGTGACGTGTGAACGCTGCGCAAAATTTACACCGGTGTAAGATATATCGCAACAAAATACATCAGTGCAGCATCGATGCAAATATGTGCCGTGTGAACACCCTATAAGACAAGGTCCGAAAAGGATCCTGTTTGATGTCTTGCAGATGTTTCAATGCTGTGTATATTGCTTATTCTACTAAAGTAAATATCTTCTGTGCTCTGTAGGTCATCTACCAGCTGTGTGCATGCGCAGACACCTCTGAGCCGACTATGCGTTACTTGAGGACCAGTCAGGACTTCCTGTTCTCTCACCTGAAGCACTTACCCTTTGTTATAGCAGGTTGGCGGCTCCAGTCACTAATAACTCCTCATTTCGTTCTTCATTAAGCGGTTCCTTGGTTCAGCCTTCCTCTTAATGTTGCAGGGAACGAGATTGCTGCGCTTAACCAGATGTCCTGGCTTTTGAAGACTTCGGCTATAGAGCTCAGAGTGACCTCACTGAACCGCCAGCGCTCGCACACTCAAAGGCTGCTCAATCTGCTCTTGGATGACCAGCCACACATGCAGAATGCAGGTATTACATGAGCACAGATAGAACGTACAGAGCGTCGATGCCTTTTCAGTAATAGCGGCGCTCTAGCCTGGGCCCGCCCATCCTAAGCGTGACGCAACACGAGGGCCTGTTGCGAGCTTAGTCTGGCCAGGCAGGCTATCTCCAGCTCTTCCAAGCTCCTGAAAAATCGGGAGCCAATCAACTTTGAGCATCTCCAACGGCCCTGGGTAGAGGCGTGTTCAAGGCAGTGATGTAGTAGAACTGCGACCGGAAGCCATAGATTGTTTACAGAATCTATGCCGGAAGCGCTTCATTCACGCTTCCGCATCTATTACGCATAGATGCTGTATTGAAAGCATTCAACGGGAAGTTCTCATTGAAAACGGAGCAAAGAGCAGCCCTGGAGGTATTTATTGAAAGGAAGGACGTTTTCGCCTTGCTCCCGACCGGCTTCGGTAAGAGTTTAATCTACCAGTTAGCCCCGTCGCGTCGCATACGTCAGAGAAAAGAGTGATGTGATTGGTTTAAGCTTCGTCACAGCCTTTTCTGGCTTCGACCAGTAGCAAACTGAGGCATTTCAGGGAGGCGGGTCAACCACGGGCTCTGGGAAACGGTTGGGATTAATATCTTGGCCAGACCAATAGCTCGGAGAGCTTTGAAGTCGCGTTAGCCAGGCTAGCGGCGCTCCATACTTAAGAAAATATGGTAACCCATTGAGTTGATTTTGCATGGAGACACAGGGATCCCAGCCATGTCCGTCCGTCCGTCCATGCCCCTCGCGATTCTGACTGGCCGTTTGATTTTGGCGGGAACTAGAAGCGCGAGCGCGCCTGCATAACTTATTTTTGTCGACAGATAATTTCATATTTATCGGGTTTTTCCACCGGGAACAACTCAAACAGCGCAACAAAATAATCATCATTTTTACAAACTTTAAAAAGATGTCAGCACAATTTCACCAAGGAGAGAAAGATGAAGTCAAAACCGGGAAGAGCGAGAGAGTTTTGACAGAGGAAGAAAAGGAAAGAAGACGTGAAGGAGCGAGAGAAAGGCAAAGAAATCTTTCACAAGAAAAGCGACTCGCTGAAAGAGAACGAAAACGTGTAAAAAATGAATTGATAGAAATAATGAGTTGTAGGAATTTAATTCTAAATAGTGATGTTGATTTTTGAAATCACTGCGAAAAGGGTGGCTTGCCCTCTCCAGGTTGGTGGAGAAGTCCTGCCTCAAGTGGAAGAGTTTAAGTATCTCGGGATCTTGTTCACGAGTGAGGGAAGGATGGAGCGTGAGATCGACAGGCGGATCGGTGCAGCCTCCGCAGTGATGCGGTCGCTTTACCGGTCCGTCGTGGTGAAGAAGGAGCTGAGCCAAAAGGTGAAGCTCTCAATTTACCAGTCGATCTATGTTCCAACTCTCACCTATGGTCATGAGCTTTGGGTAATGACCGAAAGAACAAGATCGCGGATACAAGCGGCCGAAATGAGTTTCCTTCGCAGGGTGGCTGGGCGCTCCCTTAGAGATAGGGTGAGAAGCACGGTCACTCGGGAGGAGCTCGGAGTAGAGCCGCTGCTCCTCCACATCGAGAGGAACCAGCTGAGGTGGCTCGGGCATCTTTTTCGGATGCCTCCTGGACGCCTCCCTGGGGAGGTGTTCCAGGCATGTCCCCCCGGGAGGAGGCCCCGGGGAAGACCCAGGACACGCTGGAGGGACTATGTCTCTTGGCTGGCCTGGGAACGCCTCGGTGTTCTTCCCGAGGAGCTGACCGAGGTGTCTGGGGAGAGGGAAGTTTGGGCTTCCATGCTTAGACTGCTGCCTCCGCGACCCGGTCCCGGATAAAGCGGAAGAAAACAAGACGAGACTGCGAAATCCTTCGGGGTCTGACAAGTTGACCTGAATCCAGTCCGCGTTTTCATGAATCGTGTATCTTTTTTGTTTTCAAAACATTTTGCTATAAATCCCTAAAGCACACTGTAGTTTATAGTAATAAAAAGAATAATATTCTACATCAGAGCCTAATCTAGGGCACGTAATACGCGATAATACGCGTTTTTTTATCTGTCTGTCGCACATACACTTTTTGGGCACGAGAGTGATATCGCGTATCTATTCATTTTGTCGCGCATTTATAAGTAGAGAGCGTGTAGTCGCGTTTTACTGAATCTTGTGCGTATCAATTTGTCAGCACCCGCTAGCAAGCACTGCGGTAAATATAGCGTTGTTTACACGCCAATCGGAAAATATCGGAAAGGACCGAAGTATTCCGAATGGTTTATTTAGCGGGTAAAACAGTTTTGTGAGCTATTATATCATTGGTCACTGAACCGGAAGGCAGTGTATCTCAACCAGTCGTGTGAAGTGTTTTAAACATACCCAAAAGCACATGGCATATCGTTCTGTCTCATCCAAACATAACAATGTCAAAACGCGTGGTCACGTTGAAAAACCTTTGGACGAAAAAAGGAAACAAAACGAAGACACAGAAGTGAGTATTATGTTATGAATCATATTCAAATAGTAAAGGTGCTTAGTTTGTGTACAAATATGATCTTAGAGTAATTATGACAGTGTGAAGACGTACTAAGTCATGTGATTCTGATTGATAATGGTTTTTGAAGTTTGAATTTGATATTTTCCTAATGCCAATATACAATTAGTTTGGTAATGTTTGGTATTATGTAAGTTTTATTTAAAAATATTATGAGCTATATTTAATCTGTTCTTGTGTAATTGTAGGTCCTGTAAGATTGTAAATGATAGAGACTTTATACTTTTTAGGAAGTCTGAATTTTGAGATTATCTCCAGTCATTTATGTCAAAATCTAGTTTAAACATGGGTAGATTGTTTTTAATGTTTTTCACTTTCATGAAAGGTGGTCTGAACAAAACAAATATGATAGCATTTTTAAATATTTGATAGTGATTTTATTTTATTCAGAAAGTCAGATTTTTCATCTTATTATTAATTAATAGTGGCAAGACTACATGGATTTTGGACTTAACTATATCAAATGATGTAATATTAACCTAGTCATATTTGAAATGCATCATTATGCTACTGATGGTCAAATAGGTAAAAATAGGCTAGTCACATGATTTATAGTAAAACAGTAAGCTAGTCATATAACAGAAAACTAGTCATATTTGTAAGGTTTTGCAGTATATAATTCTTCATATAGTTTTTGATCTAAAATCTTTACATTTTTAAAGTTCAGATCTGATCATAATGTTTGTGCAATACTATAAACTGTGGATAAGTGTTTGCTGATATGGTTTTCATATCACTGTATTAAAGGATATGTATCGTGCCATAATTATGATATTATATAGATTAACATCTGATATGAATGTTTGTTACATGTATTTAGTTTTATTAATAAACCTGTTCTGTTTATAGATGCACTCTTGAAAATATCTACTAATGTATTACTTATTTTTCTGTCCCCACTAACTGGAACAAATGAGGGATATTTTTACCCATGTTAATATTTTCTGTCCCCTGTTTCTACAACTAGTGAGGGATCTGTCCCCTATTTTCAAATTCCTAGATTAGGCTCTGTACATGTGAGTTTGGAGAAATGTATCTTCTCGTGATGAAATTGAAACACATCAAAGTACATCATCTGTTGCATGCAGGGCTCGAAATTAACTTTTTTTCTTTGTGTCCCCCAGTGGTCCCGAATTCTGTGTTGTATTGTCCCGAATGGAAGCAATAGTGTCCCCATTTTTTTCCTCTCTGAAATAACCAGTGGTTATCATATGAAGTTACTATTATATTTGTAACTATGCGATTTTGAACCCTTTATATCATTTTTACAATAAGTCACAAGACACAAGCGACACATGTCCTATACATCATCTACTTCAAAATTACAGTTATTGCATTTTCAGTTTATTAAACTTTGGCGATCTCACTGTATGAATAGATACCCGTTTATTTAAAGGGGCCAACTAGCTCATTCAGAAAATGTTTCAACTCCCTACATCTGCAGTACACTTTAGTTGAAAATAAGACCCCTTTTATGTTCATTTCATCTACTTATACCTTGAATATCTGTTGGCACTTATAAGGCCAACTTATAATTTTCACCATTACCGTTATCCATTTTTATGAACTTTCCGTTATCCATTTTTATGAACTTTCCGTTATCCATTTTTATGAACTTTCCGTTATCCATTTTATGAACTTTCGCTGCCGGGTGCAAACGTTAGCACCATCAGCATAGTGGCAGGTCCGAGCCTAGTTGTGCTGCTGACTGACTAAACTTTCTGAACTAGAAAGACACCAAGAAAACTCACTTATTCTGTTGAACGGTATCTTCCGTCAATATCATCCACATCATTCCTGTTGTATTTTATAACGTGTCTAACAGTGTTCATTCAGTTCATTCAGTTGCTAGCGTTGCCTGCAGACCAGGCGATGACACTTTGGATCCTGAAGGTCCCGGAGACGTTATGTCTGGGCTTTCAGTTTCTTCCCCGCGGTCGGTCCGCTTCAACCACTTCAGCATTTTTGTTCTGGCAAGAGTCGGCGCAGCGTGTGCGGTAGCAATTCCATTCCAAGTCCATATAATGCGGACTCCGGCCGAAGATTCTAGAACAGAATGCGCTGCTCTGTAGCCTACGGATGCAGGGGCATCGAAAGTGTAGATACTAATGTATTTTTCGCTGTAAACGTTTTAAAATTAAAATTGACAAATTAGGTGAATGTCTACGTATGTGTTACGGCTTTGTAAATAATATTAATGTAGAACTTTTTTTCTAGATCTATTTTTTTCCATTGTCCCGGGATTGTCCCAGATATGATAATTTTGTGTCCCGATGACATTTTTTATGGTCCCCGGGACATCGGGACACCGTTAGTTTCGAGCGCTGGTTGCATGTTTGTTTTCATTTGAATGGAAACTCCGCTATTAGGTAGGACCTCATTTTATATTACTAAGCGGTAGATGATGTGTTCGATGATTGATTTATAAATGAAAAAGATTCTGAACGTATTTGACTCAGATGAGTGAGACATGCAAAGACTGGCTGAAGCAGTAAAGTTCTGAGTAGGCTGTGTATGTGTGTGTCCTGTCTATCCAACCCCCCCACCCACCCACCAACCTTGAGGATGAAGACAGTCGTGAACAGACAGAGCTTGTCCAAGGATAATATACAGGGTGTTTCAAAAAATTTGAGATGTAAATATCCCAGGAACTACATAGTCCAGGCAAATGAAACTGACCAGGCTTAATGTTGAGCAATATAAGGTTTATTCCTCAAAATCTGAACGAGAAATTCAGAGGTATTCAGTGGGATCCATGAACGATTTCACAAATTTTCAATATGTGCGCCACCTGAGACACACACAGCCTTCCTCTTTTTGAACTTTTTGTGCCGTGTCCAAATCTGCATTGCAGTTGGTGCATTTTTAGAGAATTCTCTCATAAATGCACGCTGCACAGTCTTGTTCGAGCGCACTCTAACACCCAAAACACCTTTTCTTTTCCAGTGAATGGCATTTCTATACCTAAAAAGATCAAAACAAAAAATGTAAAATTTTGACCTGTTTCCACACGCGCTGTTCAGATTTGAGGTCAATTGAACGAGAATTGGCAAAGTTATTAGATTGTGAACTGATATTAAATTTTTTGAAACACCCTGTATATTCATTTTCTGTTGCACTACCGTTCAAAAGTTTGGGGTCACCCAGACTATTGTGTGTTTTCCATGAAAAGTCACACTTTTATTTCCCACCATAAGTTGTAAAATGAATAGAAAATATAGTCAAGCCGTTTTTCTGGCCATTTTGAGCATTTAATCGACCCCACAAATGTGATGCTCCAGAAACTCAATCTGCTCAAAGGAAGGTCAGTTTTTTAGCTTCTCTAAAGAGCTCAACTGTTTTCAGCTGTGCTAACATGATTGTACAAGGGTTTTCTAATCCTCCATTAGCCTTCTGAGGCAATGAGCAAACACATTGTACCATTACAACACTGGAGTGAGAGTTGCTGGAAATGGGCCTCTATACACCTATGGAGATATTGCACCAAAAACCAGACATTTGCAGCTAGAATAGTCATTTACCACATTAGCAATGTATAGAGTGGATTTCTGATTAGTTTAAAGTGATCTTCATTGAAAAGAACAGTGCTTTTCTTTCAAAAATAAGGACATTTCAAAGTGACCCCAAACTTTTGAATGGTAGTGTACCTTGCTACTACTTGTAATATATGGTGAAAAGAAATACCAAAACCAGCACTGCCACGAATATATATAAAATACCTCACTGGATACGAACAATCGCGCACTCTGATTGGCTACTCTACTACTAGGCTGTCAGCTCATATACCGTGAGTAGAGAAAAACAAAATGGCGGCGCGTGTTGCTGAACCAACTGAAGACGAAATAAAAACTACTTGAAAACAAAACCCCCAAAAAATACAAACAAAGCAACAAAATATGGAATAAAAGTATTTGATAAGTGTGTGTAATATATATATTTCACTAATTATTACTATTATAGCATTTTTCACAAACTGCT
Source organism: Neoarius graeffei (assembly GCF_027579695.1). NCBI lineage: Eukaryota > Metazoa > Chordata > Actinopteri > Siluriformes > Ariidae > Neoarius > Neoarius graeffei. The sequence continues at coordinate 42,229,709 of NC_083574.1, forward strand.
ACTGTCATTTTGCCGGTTTGTTTTTAAGCATTAAAATTAGTTGGGTTGTTTTTTTTTTTTTTTTTTTTAAAAAGACTGGTTCAAATGCTCAAAGAAGTTTGAAAACGACATAACTAAAATGTCCAAGGAAGAATTAAATAAATGTCTAAAGCTATTCTGGGGCGGCACGGTGGTGTAGTGGTTAGCACTGTCGCCTCACAGCAAGAAGGTCCGGGTTCGAGCCCCGTGGCCGGCGAGGGCCTTTCTGTGTGGAGTTTGCATGTTCTCCCCGTGTCCGCGTGGGTTTCCTCCGGGTGCTCCGGTTTCCCCCACAGTCCAAAGACATGCAGGTTAGGTTAACTGGTGACTCTAAATTGACCGTAGGTGTGAATGTGAGTGTGAATGGTTGTCTGTGTCTATGTGTCAGCCCTGTGATGACCTGGCGACTTGTCCAGGGTGTACCCCGCCTTTCGCCCGTAGTCAGCTGGGATAGGCTCCAGCTTGCCTGCGACCCTGTAGAAGGATAAAGCAGCTAGAGATGATGAGATGAGCTATTCTATACTTAAGCACAACAGCAAGATGGTGCTTTCTACAAAAAAAAAAAACACTACTAAAGTCAATTCATGCAGCCATCAGTAGGTTTTTTAAGAAATCCGCCTCAGCGGAAATGATTTTGTATAAAGCACTAAGAGTTTGTGTTAACCCCCATTACTCCAGGGGAACTTCCTAACAAGCTGGGATATGCAAAGAAAAGCATTTCGTGCTTCTGTAATGTATGTGACAAATTAAGGCTTTCTTTTAAAACAACCTGTCAAGACTTACAGATATCGCTTTGCTTCTTTTTCCTTTTCCAGATGGAGAGATGGGTATGGAGGATGAGAGCAGATCTGTTAGTGGCTTCCTGCATTTTGACACGGTCTCTAAAGGTGCGTTAAAGCCTCAGCCTGCATAAACGCACGGGCTTCGATTTGAGGTGTCGAAGTTAAAATAATGCTGTCGCAATCTTGTGATTTTAGTGCGCAGGAAGCTGCTGAGTGTTTTGGATGCTATAAACTTCAGTCAGGAGGTGCCTGAGCAGCTGCAGCTGGACTTTTTTGAGCGCACTCAGATCGAGCAGGTCATCTCCAATTGCGAACATGTCAACGAGCAAGGACACACCGTCTGCAACGTCAAGGTTTGTGTTAGCACAGAGCTGTGCAGTTGTGTGTGTGTCAGGGGCGTAGCTGGGAGGGGGAGTTCTGGGGTGCCCATGACCATGCTTTTTTTTTCAATAGCGGCATAAGAATATTAGAAAAGCGCCCACTGTAATTTTTCTAACCCTTTTTTAATTTTTTTTTAAACTACCTCAGCCTCATTAGGTATAGATGAAAGTCTTCCGGATTTACCTGGAAATCCGGATATTTGACAAAACTCTTGAAAATCTCCGGTTTTCCGAATGGAGAAATTTATTTTTCGGATTTTTCGCGTTCCTAGACGTGGCGTAACACTTCGCATTGTCCTTGCCTGGGCGCAGTCCTTAAATAGCCCAAACATAGTTCATTGATTAAAGACAGGTGTTCTTTGTTAACAGCGCACAGGACCCAAGGCGCGCGCACGAGCTAAGGTGCGCAGGACTGACACCGTTCTGCACAAGCGCAACACAATCGCACTACAAAGCGTGGTCAAGCTGCCAGTGTAGCTGCAGTCTCTTTAGTTGCGAATTACGAGTATTTCCTCGTGTGTTAATAATTTGCCGTGTCAAAACAAGCGAAACTTTCCTCCTTCTTTTGGCGTGAAGAGAGGTAAGCAATTTATTATATATTTTTCCCCATCAAAGTTGCATTTTGTGGCTTCGAAGCTAGGTTTTAGTGCCGTTTCTAGAACACGTCATCAAGAAAACGTGGAAGAAACAGCAATAATGGCAGAGCCGGTTTCTAAGCTGCCTAAAACTAGCAATGGTAATTTATTTTTTGTTACATAATGCACTCAGGCTGCCAGTCAGTGTGTGACACACACACGCACCTGAAAAATCCTAGCTACGCCCCTGATTTACATGAGAAATTTGGTATTCATTGGTGTGTTTAAATTTACAGACAATACGAACTAATGTAAACAATTGGCTTCAACTCGCATAAATATGAATTGGAAATGTTTAGTTCACTTTCACTTCTGCAAACACACAACTCTGCTAAAAGATTGATAAACGAGGCTCAACGTCCCCAACACTGAAACCTGAAAGCTTTAGAAACTCTAACAGACCTTTACTTTTTAACAGCACTGTTTTGGGATTTTGCTGAGTTTACCTTCAACTCTCTGATATTTTTTTTTTCAAAGTAATGAACTGTGTAGCAGGAAAATCACCGCGTTTTCTAAATGCACTCCTGAAAATTACTCATTAACCAGGGGAATTAAATTTGATATTGTTGACATGTTAATCATTAATGTACATGAAAGAAAAAGGCTTAAAAGTTATAACTTGTTTTAGGGAAAATAAGTACTAAAATGTACTAGAATGCAGGGTTTTGCGTGTTAACATTTTTTCGGGGGACGTGCCCTGCCCCAAAAAAAAAATCTTAGTTTGACTTTCAAAAGTTCAGGATTTTTTTTTCTTTGCTCCACTTTCATCTCTAATTAGGGTTTCTATAAGCTTGACTTCCTGTGGTTTGGGTGCGAAAACCCGGTTTGTCAGAGTGTGTGCGGGAGAGGCGGATGTAAATGCAGACGTGTTAAATAATACACAGTGCAATATGAGCATAAAGTGCGTGAAATGCACACAACAGGCAAACAGTCCAAAACAGTAGGCAAAGTCGTAATCGAGGAAACAGGCAGGAGGTGAATTGAGGCGCGGACAGAATATCAGCGGCAAAACTATACAAGATCAAGGGACGAGAAACAGGAGTCGAAAAACCAGGAGGTCAACAAGAACAGGGCCAGGAAACAAGGCTCAGTAAGGCACACTAGACGCGGCGTAATACTTCGCATCGTCCTTGCATGGGCGCAGTCCTTAAATAGCCCAAACATAGTTCATTGATTAAAGACAGGTGTTCTTTGTTAAGCCAGTATCTCACTGGGCTGCGACAGCCTGTGACTAGTTGGAGACACAACAATTGTGATAAAATATGCGAATTTGCAACAGTTTTCACTTGGAATCGCACTGAATTGATATTCGCATATTTTATCGCAGTTGTTGTGTCTCCAACTAGTCGCAGGCTGTCGCAGCCCAGTGAGATCCACTCGCACTTCCTGTCTCACGGAAACTGACTTTAGAAGGGTTCGCGACAGCTTTGCGACGCATTTGCGACCATTTTGAGAGAAATTTTGTCGCATGAAGTTTTTGAGCATATTCAAAATTTCAGCAACAAAGGAGCGACTCAACGCGAGGAACTTGAGAAGCCCCGCGAATGTTTCAAGACACTTTTGAAACTCTCTCGCGAATGACGTTTGCAATTTGTCGCATGCTGTCATAGCCCAGTGAGATACTGGCTTTAACGGCGCGCGCAGCCCAAGGCGCGCATTCAGGTGCACGAGCCAAGGCGCGCAGGACTGGCACAGTTCTGCGCAAGCGTAACACGATCGCACTAGAAAGCGTGGTCAAGCTGCCAGTGTAGCTGCAGTCTTTTTAGTTGCGAATTACGAGTATTTCCTCTTGTGTTAATAATTTGCCGTGTCAAAACAAGCGAAACTTTCCTCCTTCTTTCGGCGTGAAGACAGGTAAGCAATTTATTATATATTTTTCCCCATCAAAGTTGCATTTTGTGGCTTCGAAGCTAAGTTTTAGTGCCGTTTCTAGAACACGTCATCAAGAAAACGTAGGAGAAACCGGAATAATGGAAGAGCCGGTTTCTAAGCTACTTAAAACTAGCAATGGTAATTATTTTTTTGTTACATAATGCACTCAGGCTGCCAGTCAGTGCGCCCCCCCCCCCCCCCCCCCCCCGAAAAATCCTAGCTATGCCCCTGTGTGCTGTTTCCATGTTCTTCTTCCAGAAAGCAAAACTGCTTGTACTGCTGATGACACTTTGCTTTTCTTTGCATCAGTTACTGCACAGAGTCTTGGTTGCAGAAATCAACGCTCTGCAAGGGATGGCTGCTATCGGGCAACGACCTCTGCTGATGGAGGTTGGTGTTTGTTCATTTTTCAGCACTTTTTTAGGGGGCTTTTATGTTGAAAATGAAACACACTCTTAGAAATACAGACGTAACTTCGGATCTCTAACTTGGATATTTAGTATCCGTGAAGATCTGTGTGTCTGACATTTATTTTTGTTGTTGACATACTGAGTACTGCAATGCTTTTTGGTTGGGGCGTAGTGAAAAGTAATATACATATTGTGCCATTTAAAAAAATAAATAAATAAAGTGCTTTCTTGTTCTGTGACAGGAGGTGAACTCTATCCTGCAGCAGGTGGTGGAGAGGAACCGGGTGCGACGCAGCCTGAGCGCCAAGCGCCATGCTCTGCAGAGCTGGAGAAGCCTCGTGGAGACCATCCTCACTGCGTGCCCTGTGGAACTCATCCCAGCCGATCAAAGACAGCTCATCATCCGAGACCTGCTCCTCGACTTGCACGACAAAGTACTGCGCAGTGTCATTTACGCCCTTGTGTTGTTAACACTTGTATTCCTGTGTGTGACGGGTTTGTATATTTATTTCACATCCCGGCTCTCGCCTTCTTTTCAGGTTCTATCAGAGGATGTTGCTGTTGACTTGATGCCAATTGTCGCCGGGGCCGTGTTCACCTTGACGGCTCATCTCAGCCAGTCAGTGCTGTCTGAGCAGCAGCAAGGGGCCGGACTGGAGGGTGGGCCTTCTTCAGGGTTCGCCTCTATTGCTAACTCAGCCCTTCACCTTATTCTGAGGAAGCTGCTGGACTTTATCCTGTGCACGGGTGTGTAAGCTTCTTTTAAAAAAAAATTTTTTTTTTTCCTCCGTGCTCTCACGGAAGGCGGTCGCATTCCTCTGCTCTCCTCTACTCTCCTCTCCTTTTTTTCCTGCTTGTGCTCTTTGTTTCATCTCGTCTGCCTATACTTTATTTTTTTTTTTGAGAGACTCTCTCCGCATTGAATTTCTAAACTAAAAAAGCCTGGATTTGATAAACTGGTCTCCTAACAAAATTGACACAGTTTCTGGGTTCGGGGGAACCCACCTGTCCTGCTGGAACGTCTGTGGAGGACATTGAAGATATCTACCTATTCGGAACCATGATTACCAGACTTTTGCTGATTGGATTAGGCATTGCCCTGGTATATCGAGGAAATCAGACAACGGTGACAGCTGTTCAAAGCCCCACAAAGCTGCCCGATATGATTAAACCGGTGGGCAAAGCTGTCGGCACTCAGACTGTGGGAGAACTTGAACCACAACATGGTTGTCATCTTGGAGACGCTTTCGGTTTTGCAAGGAATAAGTATTTCGGAGACCGAATTGAATTGAACAGAATGGACGATATGGACGAGTGGTGTGGACGTGTAAAGACTGCATCTGTTCAAAAGACCAAACAATCTCTATCTTATCGACATTCGGCTCCCTGAACAGCACCGGCCTCGATCAGGGCCGTTGCTGGGGCAACATTTCCCCCAGAAGGTCACTGCTGGGAGACACTCTCGCATTCTTCGCATTCCTTCCCCAATTTTCGGCGGTCGCCGTTTTTCACCCCCAGTGTGACAAGCGGGTGCGTGACCAGCGCCGCTTGCATGGCTGCAGGAGCGGACGGCTGCTTGCTTGCGCTGGGTTACCTCTACCCCCTCCCCTCCTTACCCCTTCCCCTCCACCCCTGATTGCCCCCTCCTTCCCCCCTTTCCCCCCCTCAAGTCCCATGTTTTAAAGTGTACTTGTGTTATTGTGTGCTTGTGCGGAGGTTTTTAAATGCTCCCACACTGTACTCCTGATAGGAGCATAGTGGGGGGGGTGTTCTTTTTTCCTCATCTTTCCTCATGTTACTACTGTGTTTCTTTTTCTTTTATCCCTGTCTTCCTGTCCTGTTCCCCCTCTGTAAGGACAGGTTGATGGTCAATTTCACTGGTAACAGTGACAATAAAGGGTTCATTCATTAAAAGCAGGCTATCAGGACTACTTTTGTTATTGATGTCCAAGTTGCTAAACCGTAACATATTGGTCGAACTGTTCTAGGTGGAGGATTCCAGCGTCTGCGTGCTTACCTGTATGGCTCGCTACTCTATTACCTACAAATTACGCAGAAACCTGAGGAGCCGAACACACTGCAGACAGGTAAACCACGTGCACATGACTGTTAAGTGACATGTTGCTGCCCTGACACTAATTGGGAATAGTTACACACACAATTTTGTCATTTGTAGGAGCGTCGATGTGGGAGCGGCTAACTGCTCCAGAGGATGGATTCTCTAAGCTGCAGAGAGAGAACCTTGCCATCATAGAGAGTTACGGCACTGCTCTGATGGAGGTGGTGTGCAGAGACGCCTGTGATGGACATGAAGTAGGCAGGGTAGGAGCAAAATTATAGCCTCGTTTTGCACTCCGGAGTTGTCATCTGTCTTTAGTCCTAATGCTGAAAGGATTAAGAATTGATGTTTCTGAAAAACTGTTTCTTTCCCATTTCCCATGTTGGGGAAAACTTGTAGCTTGATGTCTGTCTGTTAGAAAGCTCTGACACTGGAGACTCCTTCCAAAATGCTAAATAAACGCCAGAGAAGAGAATTCAACAGTGCTGTGGTATACACATTATTCTGAGTTCTGAAATATAGGTAGCGTTTAAAAATTATTCACAGAAGACGAGGTGAATAATAGCCGAGACAAAGTCGTGGTTATTACCTCGCCCGCGGTGGGGCGAGGGATTGTAATCAGTGCGGTTTATTTGTCTGTCTGTCTTTTAACAATCTAGTGTCTAGACGGTTGCACTGATTGACTTTACATTTTCAGCGTAGGTGCATAACGGTCCATAGATTACCTGATTAAATTTTGGGGGTAATCGGGTCAAGGTCACCAGAAAGGTCAATTTTTATTTTTTTATTTTATTTATTTTTATTAACGATAACTTTCTTTAAAGGGTGGCACGGTGGTGTAGCAGTTAGCGCTGTCGCCTCACAGCAAGAAGGTCCGGGTTCGAGCCCCGTGGCCGGCGAGGGCCTTTCTGTGCGGAGTTTGCATGTTCTCCCCGTGTCCGCGTGGGTTTCCTCCGTGTGCTCCGGTTTCCCCCACAGTCCAAAGACATGCAGGTTAGGTTAACTGGTGACTCTAAATTGAGCGTAGGTGTGAATGTGAGTGTGAATGGTTGTCTGTGTGTCAGCCCTGTGATGACCTGGCGACTTGTCCAGGGTGTACCCCGCCTTTTGCCCGTAGTCAGCTGGGATAGACTCCAGCTTGCCTGCGATCCTGTAGAACAGGATAAAGCGGCTAGAGATAATGAGATGAACTTTCTTCAAATTCATCATTTTGACTTCAAACCAAAACGTGCATCTTTCAATTCCTCTTCCAACCATATGCTGCATGATGGGATAGCTTGGACTCTTGGTTTCTGTAGCAGTTGAGGGTTAAAGGTCAGGGTGGTCAAGGTCATCGGTCAAAATAGCATTTTTCATTATAACTCAAACGGTTGCCGATAGACAGATTTGTACTATTATGAGCATATAGGAACTCCCATATGGCCTTTCATTTGGCACCATGATCTTTGACCTTGAGTGACCTTGAAAGGTCAAACTCAAGGTCATGGTTTTTCAAAGGGTTATAACTTTTAAAATGGTCAATGATAGCCAGATGTTTACCATTATCAACATATAAGAAGCCCCGTATGGGCTTTCAGTTGCCGCCTTGACCTTGAATGACTTTTTGAAATGTCAAACTCAAGGTCATGGATTTTCATAGGACTATAACCTGACAGCTGATGATTGATGAGGGTAATATTTCTCAACATATAGGTAGTCTCATATGGGCTTTCTTTTAGCACCATGGACGTTGACCTTGAAATGTCAAACTGAAGGCACGAAAATAAGTGCTGCTGGGCGAAGTATGTTTTAAATGGTTGTTAGCTGTAAACAGTGGAAGATACAGAATTCTGGACTCTATAAGCAGCACATTGCACATGCAATATAACAATGTTCTTTTATTTAACACATTGCCGTAAAAGCTAAAATAATATGAACCGTATAATTATGTAATAGTTCAAAACTGCTAAAAGAACACACAGGACGCGCGATTTCCTATCATCACCTCTGTATTAATTAACAACCAGACGTTACTGAACATTTTGATAAAGCAACGTGATCTCATATAGCTACTTTGCTAATTCTCCATTCTTGTATTTAAGTGTACAGTGGTGCTTGAAAGTTTGTGAACCCTTTAGAATTTTCGATATTTCTGCATAAATATAACCTAAAACATCATCAGATTTTCACACAAGTCCTAAAAGTAGATAAAGAGAACCCAGTTAAGCAAATGAGACAAAAATATTATACTTGGTAATTTATTTTTTGAGGAAAATGGTCTAATATTACATATCTGTGAGTGGCAAAAGTATGTGAACCTTTGCTTTCAGTATCTGGTGTGACCCCCTTGTGCAGCAATAACTGCAACTAAATGTTTCCGGTAACTGTTGATCAGTCCTGCACACCGGCTTGGAGGAATTTTAGCCCATTCCTCCGTACAGAACAGCTTCAACTCTGGGATGTTGGTGGGTTTCTTCACATGAACTGCTCACTTCAGGTCCTTCGACAACATTTTGATTGGATTAAGGTCAGGACTTTGACTTGGCCATTCCAGAACATTAACTTTATTCTTCTTTAACCATTCTTTGGTAGAACGACTTGTGTGCTTAGGGTCGTTGTCTTGCTGCATGACCCACCTTCTCTTGAGATTCAGTTCATGGACAGACGTCGTGGCATTTTCCTTTAGAATTGGCTGGTATAATTCAGAATTCATTGTTCTATCAATGATGGCAAGCCATCCTGGCCCAGATGCAGCAAAACAGGCCCAAACCATGATACTACCACCACCATGTTTCACAGATGGGATAAGGTTCTTATGCTGGAATGCAGTGTTTTCCTTTCTCCAAACATAACACTTCTCATTGAAACCAAAAAGTTCTATTTTGGTCTCATCCATCCACAAAACATTTTTCCAATAGCCTTCTGGCTTGTCCACGTGATCTTTAGCAAACTGCAGACGAGCAGCAATGTTCTTTTTGGACAACAGTGGCTTTCTCCTTGCAACCCTGCCATGCACAGCATTGTTGTTCAGTGTTCTCCTGATGGTGGACTCATGAACATTAACATTAGCCAATGTGAGAGAGGCCTTCAGTTGCTTAGAAGTTAACCTGGGGTCCTTTGTGACCTCGCCGACTATTACAACGCCTTGCTCTTGGAGTGATCTTTGTTGTTCGCCCATTCCTGGGGAGGGTAACAATGGTCTTGAATTTCCTCCATTTGTACACAATCTGTCTGACTGTGGATTGGTGGAGTCCAAACTCTAGAGATGGTTTTGTAACCTTTTCCAGCCTGATGAGCATCAACGCTTTTTCTGAGGTCCTCAGAAATCTCCTTTGGTCGTGCCATGATGCGCTTCCACAAACACATGTTGTGAAGTTCAGACTTTGATAGATCCCTGTTCTTTAAATAAAACAGGGTGCCCACTCACACCTGATTGTCATCCCATTGATTGAAAACACCTGACTCTAATTTCACCTTCAAATTAACTGCTAATCCTCGAGGTTCACATACTTTTGCCACTCACAGATGTGTAATATTGGATCATTTTCCTCAATAAATAAATGACCAAGTACAATATTTTTGACTCATTTGTTTAACTGGGTTCTCTTTATCTACTTTTAGGACTTGTGTGAAAATCTGATGATGTTTTAGGTCATATTTATGCAGAAATATAGAAAATTTTAAAGGGTTCACAAACTTTCAAGCACCACTGTATAATATTAACGATGCAGTGCTTTTTGTCCATCACAGATGTTGGCTCTGGCTGTGCTGGACAAGGTGTTGTCTATAGATAAACAGAGCCAGTGGCTGGTCTACCTGTGTAACAGTGGCTACCTACGCGTCCTGGTGGAGAGCCTGAGGCAGGACGACGCTGCATTGCAAACCCTGCTGATGCCTCAACCGCCTCTTTTCAAGCCTTTATATATCTACAAGTCCAAGATGGTGAGAAAACAACACTGTACTGTTTTTTTTGTTTTTTTTTTTTGTTTTTTTTTCCTGTTGTATGGCAGGTTACAAAACATGCATTGTTTCTGATGCCTTATGAATGTATGCGTGTAAATGCAGGCGCTGCTGACCCGCGTGGCTAAAACGGCACAGGGAGCCGTGGAACTGTTGTGCTGTGGTCTGGTGGCTCAGCTGGTCGAGTGCCAGGTTTTCCACATGCTACCTGAGAACGACTCACTCAGGTGAGAAGGGGAATCAGGTGACAAACACTTAAAGCAGATATGCAGAACCTTTGTTTTTAAATACATTTCTGAGTGGATAGTACCGTATCTCCACCCTTGACTCTTGTATGCTGCATAAATGGGAATTTAAAAATATGTTTTTGAGAGTTAAAATCGACCGCAAAGTTGGCATTGGAGCTGCCCGGCTGAGCCAGCCAGCCCTGAGTGCGTGACATCACAGCGGTAACCGGTTTTAAGGCCGAGGCCTTTGACAGCTATAGACTAAAGCCAGACTCGGCAGGTGAGAGTGGTTGCAATGGCCTCTTTGTTCGGATTTAATGGAGAGTTTTCAGATTTCTCAGATAGTAATACATCTGACTGTGATAGTCCTGAAATTGGAGTGTGTGTATGTGTGTATATACACTACTGCTATACATGTAGAACCATATCAGTTCGAACCATCGGAAAGTGAATCTGATAGTAACATGCCGGCAACGGAGGCCCCCACCTTACGAAATAAAGCCAGAGAACAGAGCCGTCTAGAGAATTGGATGGAATTGAACTGACAGTCTCATGCGACTCTCATTAAAACAGGTTAGGTGTTATACCTTCTGCAACATACATGTACATGCATGCATTTTCACTGATGAAACGTAAAAGGCTAATTAAATAATCAGATGAACTGAGACAATCACATTCTGAAGCAAATTAAATAATCTTATACCGGTAACTTCAACACACAATACAAGTTACATGGATTAATCTAAATGCAGGTAAACGACGAATGATGATATGATGTAACCAAACGAGAGTCGCATCTTACCCGTCTGTGTTCTCGCTTCTTGAAGGCCGATCTTGTGGCCGATTTGTTTTGAAACAATCTGACTTTCAGTTGTTCGTTCATTCGCTTCTTCCACATAAAGGCGAGATATTGCTGCTGAGGCAAGCATATCCAGGGGAGAAATCTGACAACTGGTCCACTCATTCTCCATTTTCTCCATACTGAGTACTCCGCCATTACTGCTCAGCTCACACTCCAGGAGAACTGGTGCAAATAAACTTGCTTTCCTTTAATTGTTGGTACTGCACCCTCTTTCAATACGGGCTTATATCCAACACTCCTCAACAGATCAGAGGTCTCGTACGAGAGTCCTCAGTAAAATGAGCAGAGGAGAGACCACTTCGTAGCCACCCAATGTGCCCGTGAACTTCTCGCAAAACGCGTCCAAATCTTTGTGGTTTGAACGTTCTTGGGCCATGAATGCAACGTAAATCCACCTTCTGTCGTGTTGCTGCACCCGCCAGCAACACATCTACGTGGCATGGCGATAAATTATCTCAAAATGGAGGATCAGAGTAGCAGTCAGCTCTGTGTTTTAGTATTGCAGAAATGGCGATGAGACTGATAGACTTCCTGCTGTGACGTTACGGACATCAAGGTCATTCACTCAGACCGCTACCTATATGAATCACTTTAATCGTAAAAATTACTATATTAGATTTATTGTTAACACTTAAAACTATTCCTGTGCCATTCTTGAGGTCTCAAGGCATTTATAAACAAAAGTGAGGCCATGGCTCTGCGTATCTCCTTTAAGGTGTAGTTTATAGATTGCTTGCTGTGTTCTTTGTAAATCTCCTGATGCAGCTTAGATGCACAACGCTCACTCATTATGTTTGAGATAAAAAGTAAGATGGAGTTTTGTCAGTGTAGAAACCTTTCATTGGTACCTGTTTGGTATGCTTAATAGATTGTGAATGTACTTGAGGTGAATCTGGTAATATGTTAATACATTTCTTGATTTAAATTGGCCTTTAATGAGTGAAAAATGGTGTTGTAGAGGTCAGAACAGGTGGGTGGAGCACAGAAGTACGGCAGGCCAGAACTGAGTTCCAAAAACTCTCTTTATTTGCACTTTACAGTCGCAAACATGCACACGCACACACACATCAGTCATCTGGTTCGGGAGAGAGCCCGCTCTGCTCTCCCTCTCTTCCTTAAATAGCGCGCGGTCACTGGGGAAGACACACAAACAGGTTAATTCACTTCAGGTGTAGTGATTCTGCCACTTACCTTCCATGACTCCGCCCTCCGGTCACAGACCACCGCTTGACCACACCTCCACTGCCACATACCCCCACCGCCCGACTCAGGCCGGGCATCCTGCAGCCGACTTCCCCCGACGGGAGAGGAAGTCCGCCACGACCATCTGTGCCCCTGGCCTGTGGACCACCTTGAAGTTAAAGGGTTGGAGTGCCAGATACCAACGGGTGATCCGCGCATTGGCATCCTTCATGCGGTGGAGCCACTGGAGGGGCGCGTGGTCCGAACAGAGGGTGAAAGGGGCGTCCCAGCAGGTAGTAACGGAGGGCGAGGACTGCCCACTTGATGGCCAGGCACTCCTTCTCTATGGTGCCGTAGCGCCCCTCAGGCACTGACAGCTTACGACTTATGTACAGCACTAGGCAATCCTCCCCTCCACCTCCTGGGACAAAACAGCCCCCAGCCCTCTGTCCGACGCGTCCGTCTGCAAGATAAAAGGGAGAGAAAAGTCAGGGGAGTGTAACAGTGGCCCCCCACACAGTGCAGCCTTTACCTCAGAAAAAGCCCGCTGGCATTGCTCCGTCCACTGGACCGGATCTGGTGCCCCCTTTTTAGTGAGATCAGTCAGCGGGCTGGTGACGTCCGAATAATTAGGTATAAACCTACGATAATAGTCAGCCAGCCCCAGGAACTGTCTCACCCCCTTTTTGGTCTTGGGCCTCGGGCAGGCCGCAATCGCTGCCGTCTTATTAACTTGGGGACGCACCTGCCCATTGCCCAAGTGGAAGTCCAGATACCGTACTTCCACCCGCCCAATCGCACACTTCTTCGGGTTGGCTGTGAGACCCGCCCGCCTCAGCGACCTAAGGATGGCCCTCAGGTGTTGGAGGTGCCGCGGCCAGTCATTACTATAAATAATAATGTCGTCAAGGTACGCGGCCGCATAGGTGGCGTGGGGGCGGAGGACCCTATCAGCCCCCCATCAGCCGCTGAAACATAGCGGGCGCCCCAAACAGCCCAAAAGGAAGTGTGACAAACTGGTGTAAGCCGAACAGTGTGGAAAAGGCCGTTTTTTCTCGGGATAATGGAGTCAAGGGGATCTGCCAATAACCCTTTGTCAAATCCAGTGTCGAGTAAAAGTGAGCCGTGCCTAGTCAATCAAGCAACTCATCAATACGAGGCATTGGGTACACGTCGAATTTAGACACCGCGTTGACTTTTCTATACTCCACACAGAACCGGACCGACCCGTCGGCCTTGGGTACCAAGACCACCGGGCTGCTCCAGTTGCTGTGGGACTCCTCGACGATGCCCATTTCGAGCATGTCCTCGAGTTCTTCCCGAACCACTTTTTTTCTTGTGTTCGGGTAGCCTGTAAGGACGGCTACGCACTACCACCCCTGGGGGCATCTCAATGTGGTGTTCTATGAGGTTGGTGCGGCCAGGCGGGGCGAGAACGTGTCCAAAAATTCGGTCTGCAACTGGACAACCTCCGTGAGTTGGGTCAGGGAGAGGTGGTCTCCACAGGGGACCGGAGAGGTACGCGATGCCAATGCTCCCTTTTGAACCTCTGGCCCCAGCTCCGCCTTCTCCGGAACCACCGACACCAACGCCACGGGGACCTCCTCGTTCCAGAGTTTGAGCAGATTGAGGTGGTAAATCTGTAGCGCCCCACCCCTGTCCGTTCGCCTCACCTCGTAGTCGACGTCCCCGACTCGCCATGTGAGCTCAAAGGGTCCTTGCCACTTGGCAACCAATTTGGAGCTCGATGTGGGCAACAGTACGAGTACTTTATCTCCTGGTGTGAACTCCCTAAGGTGCGTACCCTTGTACAAGTGGGTTTGTCGTTCTTGGGCCTGCCGCAAATTCTCCTGGGTTAGGTGTGTGTGTGTGTGGAGTTTTGCGCACAGGTCCATAACGTATTGAATTTCATTTTTACTTTGTGAAGGTCCCTCCTCCCAATTTTCTCGCAGCACGTCTAAAATGCCGCGCGGCTTACGGCCATATAACAATTCAAACGGGGAGAACCCCGTGGGACCTCTCGCACTGAAAACAACAAGGGTTCGAGCCATTTATCCCAATTGTGTGCGTCCTCACTTAAGAATTTCCTAATTATATTTTTGAGGGTGCGATTGAATCGTTCGACTAAACCGTCCGTTTGTGGGTGATACACGGTGGTGCGGATTGGCTTAATACCTAATAACCCATAAAGGTCGCTCAGTGTTCGTGACATAAACGCGGTGCCTTGATCAGTCAGAATCTCTTTCGGGATTCCAACTCGGGAGATAATGCAGAAGAGCGCCTCCGCAATACTGCGTGCTGAGATATTGCGAAGAGGCACCACTTCCGGGTATCACGTTGCATAGTCCACCAGAACTATTATAAAGCGGTACCCTCGTGCTGACCGATCTAATGGCCTGACGAGATCCATCCCAATTCTTTCAAACGGGGTCTCGATTAACGGTAGAGGGCGCAAAGGCGCTTTTGGAATGGCTGCTGGATTTACTAACTGGCATTCGCGGCATGCTGTACACCACCTACGGACATCGCCGCGAATCCCTGGCCAATAGAACCGGGCCATTATTCGGGCTAGTGTTTTATCCTGCCCTAAGTGTCCAGCCATGGGATTAAAGTGAGCCGCCTGGAATACCAATTCCCGTCGGCTCTTCGGAAGCAAAAGCTGTGTGACTTGCTCTTTAGTTTGAGTGTCGTGCGTCACTCGGTATAATCTATCCTTCATAATTGCGAAATAGGGGAAGGATGGGGTGGCGTTTGGCTGGAGCATTTGACGATCAATTACTCTCACTTGGTCAAATGCATGCCGCAGAGTCTCGTCTCACGACTGCTGTAATGGAAAATCCGCGAGGGATTCCCCGAGAGAGAGAGATGAGGAGCCGGCGGCTCCTCACTCTGACGCGGAGCTGACGTAGACGGCTCTGTGACAGCTGCTCCCGCCAACGCGACACCAGGACCTCCCCCTATTAAACTACGGCAGGACCCACTCTTCACTAAGTGACTTATTAATTCCCCAAATCCCGGCCAATCTGTCTCCAAAATTTATTGAGTGGGTAAGGCGAGGATTAACCGCCGCCTTTACTATAAATTTTTCCCCTCTGAAAAAAATGTGGACCGACACTAAAGGGTAGCTGTGAACATCCCCATGCACACACAACACCTTCACCAATTGTGCTCCCCCCAATGCCTCGTCTTGCACCAGGTTTTGGTGAATTGAGGTCTGATTACAACCAGAATCCACCAACGCCTGATATGTATCCCCTTGGATACTCACTGGTATGCGATACGCTCCTGGCGCATCAGGGATCCGGACCACTGCGCACACCTCCTTTGCCGAGCATTGATGCTGGAGGTGCCCCGGCTCCCTGCAGCGCCAGCAAACCGGCCCGGGCTTTCTCTCTGCACCGGTACTCTGGGGCTCACTCACCTGAGGGGGGGGGGACAGACACGGAAACGGGAGGAGACCACAGGTGCGGCGGACCGGCTGTGAGGGAGCCAGCCCCCGCCTCCGCGGTGGGGGAACGGGGCAAGGACGAGACACAGAAGGGGAGGAAGAGAGAAGCGAAGAGGGGATCTGTGATCCTGCCGTGGGAACAGCCGCCAAATGATCCTCCGCCAACTCGATGGCCTGATCCAGCGACGCCGGGCGATGGCACTGGACCCACTCCACTGTTTCTTTGGGAAGTTACGCGATGAACTGCTCCAGCGCCACCAGGTCGACGACTCCCTCGGCGTCGCGGTTGTCGGCCCTCAGCCACCGCCTGCAGGTGTCCCAGAGTTGCTGGCCAAATGCGAACGGGCGGCCGACCTCCTCTAGGCGCAGAGCGCGGAAGCGCTGACGATGTTGTTCGGGGGTGCGCCCCACACGCTGGAGGACGGCCCGGCGCAGGTCCGTGTAGACCAGCCAGCTGTCGGCGGGGAGCTGTAGCACGGCCAGCTGCGCCTCGCCCGTTAGCAGGGGGAGGAGGTGCGCCGTGTGCTGTTCCACCGGCCACCCCGATGCCTCTGCTGCTTGTTCAAATAGCGTGAGGAAGGCCTCGGGGTCGTCGTGCGGGCCCATCTTCGTTAGGGTGAGGTGGAGTGGGCCCGCAGCGGTGGAGATGGTGGACCCCGCCGACACGAGGAGGTGCAGGAACGCCTGTCGATCTTCCTGTTGCGCCAGGACCTCGAACCGTTGTTCTTGCTCCTTTCGGAGGGCGAGCAGCGCCTGGTGCTGGCTCTCTTGGGCTGTGGTGAGGGCATGGATTAGGTCTGCGAAGGGGGAGGACTCCATGGGGCTGTTCTCCTCTGTGCTCGGCGTCCCGGGTTTCAGCACCACTGTAGAAGGTCAGAGCAGGTGGGTGGAGCGCAGAAGTACGGCAGGCCAGAACTGAGTTCCAAAAACTCTCTTTATTTGCACTTTACAATCGCAAACATACACTCTCCCAGCCACACGCATACACACACACACACACACACACACACACACACACACACACACGCATCAGTCATCTGGTGCTCTGCTCTCCCTCCCTTCCTTAAATAGGGCGCGGTCACTGGGGAAGACACACAAACAGGTTAATTCACCTCAGGTGTAGTGATTCTGCCACTTACCTTCCTTGACTCCGCCCTCCGGTCACAGACCGACGCTTGACCACGCCCCCACTGCCACAGGTGTATTTTCTGAGATTTTGCCTGTAGCTTTTCCACTGTCTCTGTTCCTCTGTGTAGAGTATATGGACAGAGAGACCCATCAGGGTTCATCCCCAGTCCTCTGGAGCGATACAGACAGATCCTGATGCCTACCCTCTGGCTTCTGCAGGTCATTCTCACCTCGACCACTACACACCACCAGCAGGGGGCAGCACAGGTACAGTTCTCACTCATGCACTATATGCTATGGGTATGGTTAGGTCTGGCTGGTATGTAAAGGATTTTTTTTGCATGTGCATGTCTCTCTCTCTCTCTCTCTCTCTCTCTCTCTCTCTCTCTCTCCCTCCCTCCCTCCAGG